>NW_027361810.1:35042500-35661250 GCF_039654945.1 Dendrobates tinctorius | reverse complement strand
CCTTCACCAAGACCGACCCAACTTCCATGGGCTCAGATACAGGTGCAGTGTCACACAATTTGGGGTACAAGGGAGACACTTGTTGCATCATTCCTCTAGCATGGAGACTCCGGTCCATACGGACCACCTTCCTCCAGGCTATCAGGAGGAGGATGTAATACCAGGGCGTCCTGCAGACGGTCAGACAGGCCCCTGCGGAACAACCCCCTCAGGGCGGCATCATTCCAGGATACTTCGGATGTCCAACATCTATACTGTGAGCAGAACCATTCAGCAGAGTGCCTCCCCTGTGTCACACTCATCACCATATCCTCTGCCAGACGCACTCTATCAGGCTCATCATAAATGTGCCCCAGAGCCTCAAAGAACAGATTCACTGACATACGTTCAGGAGCAGAGGAAGACAGAGAGAAAGCCCATGCTTGTGAAGCCCCCCGAAGTAGGGAAATAATGACCCCCACCCTCTGGAACTCGTCCCCAGAGGAGCAGGGCCTTAGAGAAAAAAAAGCTTGCATCCTTCTCTGAATGACCTGAACTCCTTTTTATCCCCTGAGAAAGGGTCTGGCAATTTGACTGAAGATTCGGGGGATGCCAATGGCACATCTCTATCCCCAGCACTAGGAACCCCTGCATCGACAGCCCCCTGCACAGTAACCACCGACTGTTGCTGGGTATGGGCCATCGTGCGCTGTTCCACATTGAGTTTATGGAACATTTGGGTCAGGTGCTTGACCTGATCAGCCAAAGCTTGTATGGAATCCATGAGGATAACACACCTTTTTTTTCCTTCAGAGGAAAAAAAAAAGTGAAATGGTCAGCTATAATGTCAGAAACACCACACTGCACTTGCTCACTGAGCCAGTGCGCGTGTCCTGAGTACAAAAACAGTGTTCAAAGATATCTGTGGAGCAGGGCAGCAGTGGTGACGATGCGTGCTTCAGACTATCAGGACCTGAAGCACGTGACTGCTGGGGGCGTGGCCTAAAATCCACAGAGCTAGGAGCTGCAGGGAAACTCCTAGAAAGGTAACTATGGGACAAGTTACCAAGGGGCATAGACAGGGACGTAAACCAGATCAAGCCGGGGTCAAGGCACGAAATAGCAGGACAGTACCAAAGGGTTAACCAGAGCGGATAGACAGGACGTAGCAATAGATCAGAAAACCAGAACGGGCAATAGACGGTACAAAAGGGGCAAATGGTAACGGAGTAACGATAGCCAAGCCAGGAGGTCAGAACCAGAGAAGATAATAGTACCAAAATGTGAGACAGAGAACAGAGTAAGGGGACAGACCGGGTCATACACGGGAATCAAACAAGCAATGCAGTTTACAAACACACCAGGGGGGTCAGTCACCTTGCCAGAATAACAGTATAGCTGACATGGAATCCTAGTCTGGAGTGATTATAAATACCCCTCCCAGATCCAAAGGGAGGCCAGCAACATTAACCCTGAGAAACCAGGACATTAACCATGTCCTAACCATGACAATTACCTTTTTTTGCAGTTTATTGTTGTCAAAAAGATTTCAACATTTTATTACATGTCGTTTTTGAGCAAAATGATTGTGACTTTTTGCGATTTTAAAACACTTTCACCACTTTTGAAATGCATCTGGGAAGACGAATGAGGAATTTCAAATATACCAAAAAACAGAGGGAGCGGAAGATGGAACTAAAATTATTGTACAAGCTTAAAAACAAATCTTAAAGAGAATTTGTCAACATTTCCAACAAAGTAGAGTGCTGACAGAATGTACAACTCTAGCATCTTCCCTAAAAACTTTCTGTGATATCCATGCTAATCATCTCTAAACTTTGTCCATTCTTTTGACACTTTCTGCCCTGAATTATGATTATGTCCTGCTTTATTTGTGGCCAGGCTCCTCTTATTCTGAATACTTAGTGGCACATTCATTATATTGGTGGCACTTCGCAAAGTTTTGAAGGACAGCAGCAGGAGACACGATCTGATAAGTTTACTTACAAGAGCTGCATGTTCAGAACCAGAGAGGGGACTCATATGCTAGTATGAGTATATAAGTCAATGACAGATTTTCTTTAATGCCATCTAACCTGCAGCACTCAAGCATAAAAATGAACAATTATGTATTATGCAGCCACTCTATAGGAGAAGGTTTGTTGTGAAACCGAGACAGGAGAGTAACGATATGAAATCCAAAAATTGTGCAATTTTTCAATTTCATCTACATCTGCACGGTAGGATTGTATAATATCCTAATCATGGAGACTTTATCTATCTACATAGTCATTAACATGAAAAAAAAATTATTGTTTCACTTCCAGACATTTGAACATGGACACTCATGTCTGGCCTGAATATGATCAGGAAGCCTTAATATAGAAAGGTACATCTCGCCTTATTAAAAGGTTTAGTACATTGTTGACTTTCTCCCTGGATTTCACCTCTTTGAATAATGGCCTTTTCTTCACCTTTGATGAAAATAAGTGATACATTTTCTTCAAGTAGAAAGAAGAACTGCTCTGTATTGAAATTATTAAAAGTGAAGAGGAAGAATATTATAAAATCCTGAGTACTTGGTATGTGCTGAGCCTCGACATAATTTTTTACCCATTATCACATATAAGAAAAGGAATCTCGATAATGGAACGCATACACAAACCTCTTATTATAAGGGTAGGATAAGTGATTTGTAGTCATTATTTAGGACTAAACTTTGGATTTTTTCATTGTCTTAGTACAAAACTGATTCTCTTTGGAGAAAAAAGGTAGAGAAGGACATTAACTCTAGAAGAACCCAATGTGGCCGTGCACTACACCAGCAGTCGCAAACCTTTAGCTCGCCAGTTGTTGCAAAAATACAACTCCCATGCCAAGAATTTTAGTTTTGCAAAAGCAGAAAAGCCAAGATTGGAACCAATGCATTACACAAACTATTTATTCTCTTATAGGGAATTGTGCAATTGTAGGTACTTGTGCTGACTGGGGGTGGTCCCTTTCGGCTGCGGTACAGACTGGAGACAGACACAGGAATCCGTTCAATCAGGTCCAAACTATTTTTGGTGTCCTCCTGACATCCATGGCATGCACTACAGCTTCTGCCCCTAGGCCAGGGTACCATCACCTCCTGCTATTGCTATTGGCTATGCCCCTCTGGGGTCCTTCAACCTGGCTTCCGTAAGGCCCACAGCCACAGCGCTTCCCCCTGGCTGAGTCTACTCGCTGTCCACTTACTCATTCTTCGGTATCCAGCCATCCTGTACCCCAAAACTTCTGTTAGTCACTGCCGTCCTGTCCTGTGGCTGTCTTCTCAGGGCCACCTGTTATGAATGGGTCACCGAGGAGGAGAGCAGGCCCAGGCTAAGCCACAGAAAACCAGAGAGGTTGGTAACTAAGTGGATTGCAGACCCCTGATCCTATCCACACAACTAGCAGTAGCCGTGGAGCATACCTACGATGATCCTAGATGCCTCGGCACAGCCGGAGAGCTAACTAAGCCTAAAGCAAGAAAGGGGAAATCTAAACTGCCCCAGAGCAGACCCCAAAGGAATAGATAGCCCCCAGACATATATTGTCAGTGAGACAAGATGAAAACACAAACGCAGGCAGGAAAATAGCCTGAGCAAATGATGGGGCCCAGACTGACTAGACAGGGCAGGAAAGGAAAGACACTGTCTGCAATCACGCAAAAAACCCTGCCAAAAGTCCAACACGTCTGCTGCACAAAAATACTGAAGTCGCACGACTTCACCCCCTACTATATCAGCACTCTGGTATATTCTGAAAGCAGAGCAAAAAGAGACCAATCTAACAGGGGACAAAACAAACTGGCACAAGCAGTAACATATGGGCGGTGATTAAGCACAGCCCCAGCCAGAGCTGTCTGATCCGCACAAAGCAGAGATAGACAAAACCAGATCAAATGCAAACAGAATAGCTAATGAACCACTTAGCTGAACATGCAGTGACAGAGCTGGAAACATCAGACCTCAGGAGGAACAGCAAGAAAATCACCAGCAGGGATAGAGGGAGTCGGCTGTCTTAAATCCCAATCTGAAACCCCAGATCTCCAATCATCATCATCATTATCAGGTGGCAAGCCTCTGTCAATCAGATCAGCTCCATTACCTCCAGTAACCACCAGAGGGAGCCCAGAATGAGAACTTGCAACCCCTCTGTCAGTCAGACCAGCTCCACTACCTTCAGTAATAACCAGAGGGAGGCCAGAAAGCGAACTCACAACAGTCACCCCCCTCTCTCCGAGTAACTGTCTCTTCCTCTCCTCTGTCTTTCCTGAGCTTCTCCTTTCTCCAACCTCTCCTGAGCTCTTCCCACTTCTCTCTTTCTCCTGAGTGTCTTCCCTACCCCTGGGACTCTCCTTCCTTATATCTCCTCCTTCTGGATATCCCCTTCCCAGTCCCATAACTCCGTCCACCATGACTATAGTTTCCCTAGCCTAAGGCCTGCTTTTGAGTCCTTTTCTCACTGCTCTCTGTCTCCATCTTGTGGCCAAAACTCGGTACTATGTCGTCCAGTACTAATTTGCTGTTATGCATACACATATAATAAAGCATAGTGCACATCATCTTTTATATGTTCTTCCCACCTCAGACAGGTCCGTAGGTCAGTCCACCCCCTTTACAATGGTTAATTTTTCTCGTGATGGTACTTTAACGAGAGTGATCACGTTTCACTTACAATAGTGGGACAAACTGTAATCGATTTGTCAAATATGGTGCTTCCAAAAAGAATAATAGTTTAACGTGAAGCAGCACAGAAAAGAAAAAGCTGAATGTTCCATGGAAAAGTGTTAAAAGCAGAGCTTGTTAGAAAAAAAGCAAGCAACGTCTCAAGTGCCACCAAAATGTGGCTACTAATGACATAGCAAATAATTCTAAAACCAAGAATGGAACCCATGAACAGTGAAATCAAGGAAAAAGTTGCACTCCTTCCATTTTCTGAATTCAGTTCTAATTTGAGCAGATAAAAAAATCAAGAAAAAACTGAACCAAAATCAAAAAATCAAAAGAACCAATAATTAAATAAATTGCAATTTTATTAAAAATATCATGAACAATCATATAGAAATTCTTATGATCAGCAATTGCCTACTATATATAAAAAAACAACTATGGCTCGGATATCAATTAAACACCATACACATTGAAAAATAATTTTTCCCGAATTAACAAAAAAATTCACTGCTGTAAATAAATTTTTTTCTTGTAAAAATGCTTTTAATTTACTCATGTGATCTCCATTGTCATAGCAGCACCTTTTCTCTTTTGTTACTAGCAATTTTTGCATGCATTAAGATGAATTATAAAGCGTGGTAGTGACATATTTAGGGAGATTTTTTGCATGAAAACGACTCTCCACTGACAGGGATGACAGTCATCTTATTCGAATGTCACTCAGCAACTGCAGGATGACATCAAGCGAACTACAAAAGCAATGGCAAATGGCAGCTGGGGTGAAGTGCACGGCAAGAACAGTTTGTAACAGGCTTCTAGAGGCAGGGCTCAAGTCATGTAAAGCTAGAAAAAAGCCTTTCATCATTGAGAAGCAAAGGAGAGCCAGGCTGAAGTTTGCCAAAGACCATAAGGATTAGACCATAGAGGACTGGAGTAAGGTACCATATTTTTCGCTTTATAAGACGCTCCGGATTATAAGACGCACCCCAAATTTTGAGGAGAAAAATAGGAAAAAAACTTTTTTTTAATAAAATGGTGGTGCATCCTATAATCCATGCGTCTTATTGCTTACCAGGGGTGGTGATGGAGGAGGCCGGAGTGGAACATTGCTGCTGGGATGAGGGGGTGTTTTGATGCGCAGCATGCCGCTGCTGGTGTCTGATACTGCCGCCGCCCTCTGTCCCCTGATGCTTGCCACCACCGCCATTCTCTGTCCCCGGTGCCTGCTTGCCACCACTGCCGCGCTCTGTCCCCTGGTTCTTACTGCCACCGCCACGCTCTCCCCCGGTTCTTACCGCCACCGCCGCACTCTGTCCCCCTGTTCTTACCGCCACTGCCGCGCTCCTGTCCCACGGTGTTTGCCGCCATCGCCGCGCTCTGTCCCGTTCAGTGTGGGGGGTCTCTGCCGCTCCATGCCTGCTTTCCTGTGGATTTCCCTGATGCTGCCGCTGCGCTGTCTACCGGTTCTTACCGCCACTGCCGCGCTCCTGTCACCCGGTCGTTTCTTCCGCCGCCGCAGCGCTCTGTCCCGTTCAGCGTGGGGGGTCTCTGCCGCTCCATGCCTGCTTTCCTGTGTCTTTCTTCCTGGAAAATGGCCGCCGCGCATGCACAGATGGACATCTCGGCACTGAAATGTCGGGAGATGAGATTTCAGCGCTGAAATCTCATCTCCCGAGATTTCAGTGCCGAGATGTCCATCTGCGCATGCGCGGCAGCCATTTTCCAGGAAGAAAGACACAGGAAAGCAGGCATGGAGCAGCAGAGACCCCCCACACTGAACGGGACAGAGCGCGGCGGCGGAAGAAACGACCGGGGGACAGGAGCGCGGCGGTGGCTGTAAGAACCGGCAGACAGCGCAGCGGCAGCATCAGGGCACAGAGTGCCGCGGCAAGTACCCTCAGTGGCAGCGCAAAGGTATATCCTCTTTGTAAGACGCACCCCCTTTTTCCCCTCAATTTTGGGGGAAAAAAAGTGCGTCTTACAAAGCGGAAAATACGGTAATCTTCTCTGATGAGTGTAATTTTCAGCTTTGCCCAACACCTGCTTGTCTAATGGTTAAACGAAAACCTGGAAAGGCGTACAAGCCACAGTGTCTTGCACCCACTGTGAAATTTGGTGGAGTATCGGTGATGATCTGGGGATGCTTCAGCAAGGCTGGAATTGATCAGGTTAATCTTTGCGAAGGACGTATGAATCAAGCTGCATACAAGGTTATCCTGGAAAAAAAACAGTTGATTCCTTCTGCTCAGGCAATGTTCCCCAACTCTGAGGACTGGAATTTTAGCAGGACAATATGCCATGCCACACCTACGTCAATCAATGTGTGGATGAAGGACCACCACATCAAAACCCTGTCATGGCCAGCCCAATCTCCAGACCTGAACCCCATTGAAAACCTCTGGAATGTAATCAAGACGAAGTCACAACCCATCAAACAAAGAACTGTTTAAATTTTTGTGCCAGGAGTGTCATAAGGTTACCCAAAAGCAGTGTGAAAGACTGGTGGAAAGCATGTCAAGATGCCTGAAAGCTGTGATACAAAATCATGGTTATTCCACAAAATATTGATTTCCGAACTCTTCCTGAGTTAAAACATTAGTATTGTTATTTCTAAATGGTTATGAGCTTGTTTTCTTAGCATTATTTGAGGTCTACAAGCACTGCATTTTTTTTGTTATTTTGACCATTTCTCATTTTCAGAAAGTAAATACAAAATGTATTGCTTGGAAGTTCGGAGACATGTTGTCAGTAGCTTATAGAATAAAAGAGCAATTTACATTTTATTCAAAAATATACCTATAAAGAGAAAAATCAGACAAGCTGAAAATTTTGCAGTAGTCTCTTAATTTTTGCCAGAGCTGTATAGTGATGGTTATTTGTGTGTTTAGCCAAATCTAACATAGTAACATAGCTTTGAAGGCTGAAGGAAGACCTTATGTCCATCTAGTTCAGCCTATTTTTAGTGCAGCTGTTCTGCATTGTTGATCCTGGGGAAGGCAAAAAACCCACAGATTAGAAGCCAATTTTCTCCATAGGGAAAAAAATTCCTTCCCCTAAGCTGGGTCAACCATCTACCTATAGTATTCTGTTATTCGTAACCTTCTATACTGTTACTCACAAGAAAAGCATCCATTTCTTTCTTAAATTCATTCAGTGAGTTGGCCATCACCACTTCCTCAGGAAGAAAATTCCAGAGCCTCACTGCTCTTACCGTGAAGAACCCTCTTCTGTGCTGGTGCAGAAATTGTCTTTCCTCCAAACGAAGAGAATGCCCCCTTGTTCTTGTCACAGTCCTTGGTACAATCAGTTCATTGGAGAGATCTCTGTATTGCCCTCTGATGTACTTGTACATATATATTAAGTCTCCCCTAAGTCTTCTCTTTTCTAGAGTAAATAGACCTAATTTTGATAACCTTTCTGGGTATTGTAGTGAACCAACTCCATTTATAATTTTAGTAGCCCGCCTTTGAACCCTTTCAAGTTCAGTAATGTCTTTCTTGATCACCGGCGTCCAAAATTTCACACAATACTCCAAGTGTGGTCTGACGAGTGATTTGTACAGAGGGAGAATTGTGTTTTCATCTCGTGTCCCCAGACCTCTTCTAATGCATCCCATGACCCTATTTGCTTTGGTGGCAGCTGCCTGATACGGGGCACTCCAATTTAGCTTCTTATTGACTAAGATGTCTAAGTCTTTTTTCATGTCTGATTTCCCCAGCAGTTTCCCATTTAGTAAATAATTATAGCATCTGTTTCTCCTTCCCATGTGCATAACCTTACACTTATCTGTGTTAAACCTCATTTGCCATTTTTCAGCCCAATTCTCCAATTTACTCAAATCTGTCTGTAGTTGCAAACTGTCCTCCTTTGTGTTAACTACCTTACATAGTTTTGTATCATCTGCAAATACTGATATTTTACTGTGTAAGCCATCCACTAGATCACTAATAAATATTTTAAATAGTAGGGGGCCCAATACAGAACCCTGTGGTACCCCACTAGTCACCCTGGCCCAATCTGAGTATGCACCATTAATAACCACTCTTTGTTTTCTATCACTAAGCCAGCTACCTACCCATCTACACACATTTTCCCCTAGCCCAATCTTTCTCATCTTACTTACCAATCTTTTATGTGGGACAGTGTCAAATGCTTTAGAGAAGTCGAGATAAATGACATCCAATGATTCTCTTTGGTCCATTTGAGAGCTTACATCCTCATAGAAGCTGATCAGGTTAGTTTGACAGGAGCGATCCTTCATAAATCCATGTTGATATGGAGTTAAACATTTATTAACATTGAGATATTCCATAATGGTATCCCTTAGAAACCCTTCAAAAATTTTACCCACAACAGATGTTAAGCTTACCGGCCTATAGTTTCCAGGTTCCCTTTTACACCCCTTTTTGAATATTGGTACCACATTTGCTTGCCGCCAATCAAAAGGAACAGACCCTGTTTCTATAGAGTCTTTAAATATAAGGAATAGAGGCCTGTCTATCACATTACTTAACTCTAGAGTTGAGCGAAACGGGTCGAAAAAATTCAAAAGTCGCCGACTTTTGGCAAAGTCGGGTTTCATGAAACGAAACCCGACCCTAGGATGAGGTCGGCCACGAGGTCGGCGACTTACGCGACAAAGTCGCGTTTCAAAAGTTTGTTTTGCGCTCTTTTTCAGCCAATCAGGATCCACGGACACTGTGGGCAACGTGATGACATAGGCACGGGTCACCACCATCTTTCAGAAGGGCATGCAAGTGATTGGCTTGCTTTGGTGGGCGTCACAGGGGGTATAAAAGGGCGTGCACGCCGACCGCCATCTTACTTCTGCCGATCTTAGTATAGGGAGAGGTTGCTGCTGATTCTGTAGGGAGAGCGTTAGGCAGGGAAGAAGACAAAAAAACTGCTTCTGCTGCTAGCGATTTGGCCTGCACAACACACAAGTCACTGTGTGTGCAGTGCAAGGGGAGGCTATATTGTGGTGTATCAGTGGTGTTGGTTGTTGGGCTGCCTTTTAAGGCTTCCTGACACGCTGGCATTGCTGTTTACCCACTGCTCCGCAAACTGCTTTTTTAAAAGCAATCCAATCTCCCTTATCCTCTCGTCACTTTGGTCACAGGCAGCTGTGCCATCGAGCGTGTCACATAGCGCTCAGATATCAGTGGGCCTCACACAATCCACAAGTGTCCAGTGTCCAAAAGTGTACGCAGAGATTCAAAATCTCCATTATCCTCTCGTCACTTTGGTCACAGGCAGCTGTGCCATCGAGCTTGTGACATATAGCACACAGATATCAGTGGGCCTCACACAATCCACAAGTGTCCAGTGTCCAAAAGTGTACGCAGAGATTCAAAATCTCCATTATCCTCTCGTGACTTTGGTCACAGGCAGCTGTGCCATCGAGCGTGTCACATAGCGCTCAGATATCAGTGGGCCTCACACAATCTACAAGTGTCCAGTGTCCAAAAGTGTACGCAGAGATTCAAAATCTCCATTATCCTCTCGTCACTTTGGTCACAGGCAGCTGTGCCATCGAGCGTGTCACATAGCGCTCAGATATCAGTGGGCCTCACACAATCTACAAGTGTCCAGTGTCCAAAAGTGTACGCAGAGATTCAAAATCTCCATTATCCTCTCGTCACTTTGGTCACAGGCAGCTGTGCCATCGAGCGTGTCACATAGCGCTCAGATATCAGTGGGCCTCACACAATCCACAAGTGTCCAGTATCCAAAAGTGTACGCAGAGATTCAAAATCTCCATTATCCTCTCGTCACTTTGGTCACAGGCAGCTGTGCCATCGTGCGTGTCACATAGCGCTCAGATATCAGTGGGCCTCACACAATCCACAAGTGTCCAGTGTCCAAAAGTGTACGCAGAGATTCAAAATCTCCATTATCCTCTCGTCACTTTGGTCACAGGCAGCTGTGCCATCGAGCGTGTCACATAGCGCTCAGATATCAGTGGGCCTCACACAATCCACAAGTGTCCAGTGTCCAAAAGTGTACGCAGAGATTCAAAATCTCCATTATCCTCTCGTCACTTTGGTCACAGGCAGCTGTGCCATCGAGCGTGTCACATAGCGCTCAGATATCAGTGGGCCTCACACAATCCACAAGTGTCCAGTGTACAAAAGTGTACGCAGAGATTCAAAATCTCCATTATCCTCTCGTCACTTTGGTCACAGGCAGCTGTGCCATCGAGCGTGTCACATGGCGCTCAGATATAAGTGGGCCTCACACAATCCACAAGTGTCCAGTGTCCAAAAGTGTACGCAGAGATTCAAAATCTCCATTATCCTCTCGTCACTTTGGTCACAGGCAGCTGTGCCATCGAGCGTGTCACATAGCGCTCAGATATCAGTGGGCCTCACACCATCCACAAGTGTCCAGTGTCCAAAAGTGTACGCAGAGATTCAAAATCTCCATTATCCTCTCGTCACTTTGGTCACAGGCAGCTGTGCCATCGAGCGTGTCACATAGCGCTCAGATATCAGTGGGCCTCACACAATCCACAAGTGTCCAGTGTCCAAAAGTGTACGCAGAGATTCAAAATCTCCATTATCCTCTCGTCACTTTGGTCACAGGCAGCTGTGCCATCGAGCGTGTCACATAGCGCTCAGATATCAGTGGGCCTCACACAATCCACAAGTGTCCAGTGTCCAAAAGTGTACGCAGAGATTCAAAATCTCCATTATCCTCTCGTCACTTTGGTCACAGGCAGCTGTGCCATCGAGCTTGTGACATATAGCACACAGATATCAGTGGGCCTCACACAATCCACAAGTGTCCAGTGTCCAAAAGTGTACGCAGAGATTCAAAATCTCCATTATCCTCTCGTCACTTTGGTCACAGGCAGCTGTGCCATCGAGCGTGTCACATAGCGCTCAGATATCAGTGGGCCTCACACAATCTACAAGTGTCCAGTGTCCAAAAGTGTACGCAGAGATTCAAAATCTCCATTATCCTCTCGTCACTTTGGTCACAGGCAGCTGTGCCATCGAGCGTGTCACATAGCGCTCAGATATCAGTGGGCCTCACACAATCCACAAGTGTCCAGTATCCAAAAGTGTACGCAGAGATTCAAAATCTCCATTATCCTCTCGTCACTTTGGTCACAGGCAGCTGTGCCATCGTGCGTGTCACATAGCGCTCAGATATCAGTGGGCCTCACACAATCCACAAGTGTCCAGTGTCCAAAAGTGTACGCAGAGATTCAAAATCTCCATTATCCTCTCGTCACTTTGGTCACAGGCAGCTGTGCCATCGAGCGTGTCACATAGCGCTCAGATATCAGTGGGCCTCACACAATCCACAAGTGTCCAGTGTCCAAAAGTGTACGCAGAGATTCAAAATCTCCATTATCCTCTCGTCACTTTGGTCACAGGCAGCTGTGCCATCGAGCGTGTCACATAGCGCTCAGATATCAGTGGGCCTCACACAATCCACAAGTGTCCAGTGTACAAAAGTGTACGAAGAGATTCAAAATCTCCATTATCCTCTCGTCACTTTGGTCACAGGCAGCTGTGCCATCGAGCGTGTCACATGGCGCTCAGATATAAGTGGGCCTCACACAATCCACAAGTGTCCAGTGTCCAAAAGTGTACGCAGAGATTCAAAATCTCCATTATCCTCTCGTCACTTTGGTCACAGGCAGCTGTGCCATCGAGCGTGTCACATAGCGCTCAGATATCAGTGGGCCTCACACCATCCACAAGTGTCCAGTGTCCAAAAGTGTACGCAGAGATTCAAAATCTCCATTATCCTCTCGTCACTTTGGTCACAGGCAGCTGTGCCATCGAGCGTGTCACATAGCGCTCAGATATCAGTGGGCCTCACACAATCCACAAGTGTCCAGTGTCCAAAAGTGTACGCAGAGATTCAAAATCTCCATTATCCTCTCGTCACTTTGGTCACAGGCAGCTGTGCCATCGAGCGTGTCACATAGCGCTCAGATATCAGTGGGCCTCACACAATCCACAAGTGTCCAGTGTCCAAAAGTGTACGCAGAGATTCAAAATCTCCATTATCCTCTCGTCACTTTGGTCACAGGCAGCTGTGCCATCGAGCATGTCACATAGCGCTCAGATATCAGTGGGCCTCACACAATCCACAAGTGTCCAGTGTTCAAAAGTGTACGCAGAGATTCAAAATCTCCATTATCCTCTCGTCACTTTGGTCACAGGCAGCTGTGCCATCGAGCGTGTCACATAGCGCTCAGATATCAGTGGGCCTCACACAATCCACAAGTGTCCAGTTTCCAAAAGTGTACGCAGAGATTCAAAATCTCCATTATCCTCTCATCACTTTGGTCACAGGCAGCTGTGCCATCGAGCGTGTCACATAGCGCTCAGATATCAGTGGGCCTCACACAATCCTAAAGTGTCCAGTGTCCAAAAGTGTACGCAGAGATTCAAAATCTCCATTATCCTCTCGTCACTTTGGTCACAGGCAGCTGTGCCATCGAGCGTGTCACATAGCGCTCAGATATCAGTGGGCCTCACACAATCCACAAGTGTCCAGTGTCCAAAAGTGTACGCAGAGATTCAAAATCTCCATTATCCTCTCGTCACTTTGGTCACAGGCAGCTGTGCCATCGAGCGTGTCACATAGCGCTCAGATATCAGTGGGCCTCACACAATCTACAAGTGTCCAGTGTCCAAAAGTGTACGCAGAGATTCAAAATCTCCATTATCCTCTCGTCACTTTGGTCACAGGCAGCTGTGCCATCGAGCGTGTCACATAGCGCTCAGATATCAGTGGGCCTCACACAATCCACAAGTGTCCAGTGTCCAAAAGTGTGCGCAGAGATTCAAAATCTCCATTATCCTCTCGTCACTTTGGTCACAGGCAGCTGTGCCATCGAGCGTGTCACATAGCGCTCAGATATCAGTGGGCCTCACACAATCCACAAGTGTCCAGTGTCCAAAAGTGTATGCAGAGATTCAAAATCTCCATTATCCTCTCGTCACTTTGGTCACAGGCAGCTGTGCCATCGAGCGTGTCACAAAGCGCTCAGATATCAGTGGGCCTCACACAATCCACAAGTGTCTAGTGTCCAAAAGTGTACGCAGATATTCAAAATCTCCATTATCCTCTCGTCACTTTGGTCACAGGCAGCTGTGCCATCGAGCGTGTCACATAGCGCTCAGATATCAGTGGGCCTCACACAATCCACAAGTGTCCAGTGTCCAAAAGTGTACGCAGAGATTCAAAATCTCCATTATCCTCTCGTCACTTTGGTCACAGGCAGCTGTGCCATCGAGCGTGTCACATAGCGCTCAGATATCAGTGGGCCTCACACAATCTACAAGTGTCCAGTGTCCAAAAGTGTACGCAGAGATTCAAAATCTCCATTATCCTCTCGTCACTTTGGTCACAGGCAGCTGTGCCATCGAGCGTGTCACATAGCGCTCAGATATCAGTGGGCCTCACACAATCCACAAGTGTCCAGTGTCCAAAAGTGTACGCAGATATTCAAAATCTCCATTATCCTCTCGTCACTTTGGTCACAGGCAGCTGTGCCATCGAGCGTGTCACATAGCGCTCAGATATCAGTGGGCCTCACACAATCCACAAGTGTCCAGTGTCCAAAAGTGTACGCAGAGATTCAAAATCTCCATTATCCTCTCGTCACTTTGGTCACAGGCAGCTGTGCCATCGAGCGTGTCACATAGCGCTCAGATATCAGTGGGCCTCACACAATCCACAAGTGTCCAGTGTCCAAAAGTGTACGCAGAGATTCAAAATCTCCATTATCCTCTCGTCACTTTGGTCACAGGGAGCTGTGCCATCGAGCGTGTCACATAGCGCTCAGATATCAGTGGGCCTCACACAATCTACAAGTGTCCAGTGTCCAAAAGTGTACGCAGAGATTCAAAATCTCCATTATCCTCTCGTCACTTTGGTCACAGGCAGCTGTGCCATCGAGCGTGTCACATAGCGCTCAGATATCAGTGGGCCTCACACAATCCACAAGTGTCCAGTATCCAAAAGTGTACGCAGAGATTCAAAATCTCCATTATCCTCTCGTCACTTTGGTCACAGGCAGCTGTGCCATCGTGCGTGTCACATAGCGCTCAGATATCAGTGGGCCTCACACAATCCACAAGTGTCCAGTGTCCAAAAGTGTACGCAGAGATTCAAAATCTCCATTATCCTCTCGTCACTTTGGTCACAGGCAGCTGTGCCATCGAGCGTGTCACATAGCGCTCAGATATCAGTGGGCCTCACACAATCCACAAGTGTCCAGTGTCCAAAAGTGTACGCAGAGATTCAAAATCTCCATTATCCTCTCGTCACTTTGGTCACAGGCAGCTGTGCCATTGAGCGTGTCACATAGCGCTCAGATATCAGTGGGCCTCACACAATCCACAAGTGTCCAGTGTACAAAAGTGTACGCAGAGATTCAAAATCTCCATTATCCTCTCGTCACTTTGGTCACAGGCAGCTGTGCCATCGAGCGTGTCACATGGCGCTCAGATATAAGTGGGCCTCACACAATCCACAAGTGTCCAGTGTCCAAAAGTGTACGCAGAGATTCAAAATCTCCATTATCCTCTCGTCACTTTGGTCACAGGCAGCTGTGCCATCGAGCGTGTCACATAGCGCTCAGATATCAGTGGGCCTCACACAATCCACAAGTGTCCAGTGTCCAAAAGTGTGCGCAGAGATTCAAAATCTCCATTATCCTCTCGTCACTTTGGTCACAGGCAGCTGTGCCATCGAGCGTGTCACATAGCGCTCAGATATCAGTGGGCCTCACACAATCCACAAGTGTCCAGTGTCCAAAAGTGTGCGCAGAGATTCAAAATCTCCATTATCCTCTCGTCACTTTGGTCACAGGCAGCTGTGCCATCGAGCGTGTCACATAGCGCTCAGATATCAGTGGGCCTCACACAATCCACAAGTGTCCAGTGTCCAAAAGTGTACGCAGAGATTCAAAATCTCCATTATCCTCTCGTCACTTTGGTCACAGGCAGCTGTGCCATCGAGCGTGTCACATAGCGCTCAGATATCAGTGGGCCTCACACAATCCACAAGTGTCCAGTGTCCAAAAGTGTACGCAGAGATTCAAAATCTCCATTATCCTCTCGTCACTTTGGTCACAGGCAGCTGTGCCATCGAGCTTGTGACATATAGCGCACAGATATCAGTGGGCCTCACACAATCCACAAGTGTCCAGTGTCCAAAAGTGTACGCAGAGATTCAAAATCTCCATTATCCTCTCGTCACTTTGGTCACAGGCAGCTGTGCCATCGAGCGTGTCACATAGCGCTCAGATATCAGTGGGCCTCACACAATCCACAAGTGTCCAGTGTCCAAAAGTGTACGCAGAGATTCAAAATCTCCATTATCCTCTTGTCACTTTGGTCACAGGCAGCTGTGCCATCGAGCGTGTCACATAGCGCTCAGATATCAGTGGGCCTCACACAATCTACAAGTGTCCAGTGTCCAAAAGTTTACGCAGAGATTCAAAATCTCCATTATCCTCTCGTCACTTTGGTCACAGGCAGCTGTGCCATCGAGCGTGTCACATAGCGCTCAGATATCAGTGGGCCTCACACAATCCACAAGTGTCCAGTATCCAAAAGTGTACGCAGAGATTCAAAATCTCCATTATCCTCTCGTCACTTTGGTCACAGGCAGCTGTGCCATCGTGCGTGTCACATAGCGCTCAGATATCAGTGGGCCTCACACAATCCACAAGTGTCCAGTGTCCAAAAGTGTACGCAGAGATTCAAAATCTCCATTATCCTCTCGTCACTTTGGTCACAGGAAGCTGTGCCATCGAGCGTGTCACATAGCGCTCAGATATCAGTGGGCCTCACACAATCCACAAGTGTCCAGTGTCCAAAAGTGTACGCAGAGATTCAAAATCTCCATTATCCTCTCGTCACTTTGGTCACAGGCAGCTGTGCCATCGAGCGTGTCACATAGCGCTCAGATATCAGTGGGCCTCACACAATCCACAAGTGTCCAGTGTACAAAAGTGTACGCAGAGATTCAAAATCTCCATTATCCTCTCGTCACTTTGGTCACAGGCAGCTGTGCCATCGAGCGTGTCACATGGCGCTCAGATATAAGTGGGCCTCACACAATCCACAAGTGTCCAGTGTCCAAAAGTGTACGCAGAGATTCAAAATCTCCATTATCCTCTCGTCACTTTGGTCACAGGCAGCTGTGCCATCGAGCGTGTCACATAGCGCTCAGATATCAGTGGGCCTCACACCATCCACAAGTGTCCAGTGTCCAAAAGTGTACGCAGAGATTCAAAATCTCCATTATCCTCTCGTCACTTTGGTCACAGGCAGCTGTGCCATCGAGCGTGTCACATAGCGCTCAGATATCAGTGGGCCTCACACAATCCACAAGTGTCCAGTGTCCAAAAGTGTACGCAGAGATTCAAAATCTCCATTATCCTCTCGTCACTTTGGTCACAGGCAGCTGTGCCATCGAGCGTGTCACATAGCGCTCAGATATCAGTGGGCCTCACACAATCCACAAGTGTCCAGTGTCCAAAAGTGTACGCAGAGATTCAAAATCTCCATTATCCTCTCGTCACTTTGGTCACAGGCAGCTGTGCCATCGAGCGTGTCACATAGCGCTCAGATATCAGTGGGCCTCACACAATCCACAAGTGTCCAGTGTCCAAAAGTGTACGCAGAGATTCAAAATCTCCATTATCCTCTCGTCACTTTGGTCACAGGCAGCTGTGCCATCGAGCGTGTCACATAGCGCTCAGATATCAGTGGGCCTCACACAATCCACAAGTGTCCAGTGTCCAAAAGTGTACGCAGAGATTCAAAATCTCCATTCTCCTCTCATCACTTTGGTCACAGGCAGCTGTGCCATCGAGCGTGTCACATAGCGCTCAGATATCAGTGGGCCTCACACAATCCTAAAGTGTCCAGTGTCCAAAAGTGTACGCAGAGATTCAAAATCTCCATTATCCTCTCGTCACTTTGGTCACAGGCAGCTGTGCCATCGAGCGTGTCACATAGCGCTCAGATATCAGTGGGCCTCACACAATCCACAAGTGTCCAGTGTCCAAAAGTGTACGCAGAGATTCAAAATCTCCATTATCCTCTCGTCACTTTGGTCACAGGCAGCTGTGCCATCGAGCGTGTCACATAGCGCTCAGATATCAGTGGGCCTCAAACAATCTACAAGTGTCCAGTGTCCAAAAGTGTACGCAGAGATTCAAAATCTCCATTATCCTCTCGTCACTTTGGTCACAGGCAGCTGTGCCATCGAGCGTGTCACATAGCGCTCAGATATCAGTGGGCCTCACACAATCCACAAGTGTCCAGTGTCCAAAAGTGTGCGCAGAGATTCAAAATCTCCATTATCCTCTCGTCACTTTGGTCACAGGCAGCTGTGCCATCGAGCGTGTCACATAGCGCTCAGATATCAGTGGGCCTCACACAATCCACAAGTGTCCAGTGTCCAAAAGTGTACGCAGAGATTCAAAATCTCCATTATCCTCTCGTCACTTTGGTCACAGGCAGCTGTGCCATCGAGCGTGTCACATAGCGCTCAGATATCAGTGGGCCTCACACAATCCACAAGTGTCTAGTGTCCAAAAGTGTACGCAGATATTCAAAATCTCCATTATCCTCTCGTCACTTTGGTCACAGGCAGCTGTGCCATCGAGCGTGTCACATAGCGCTCAGATATCAGTGGGCCTCACACAATCCACAAGTGTCCAGTGTCCAAAAGTGTACGCAGAGATTCAAAATCTCCATTATCCTCTCGTCACTTTGGTCACAGGCAGCTGTGCCATCGAGCGTGTCACATAGCGCTCAGATATCAGTGGGCCTCACACAATCTACAAGTGTCCAGTGTCCAAAAGTGTACGCAGAGATTCAAAATCTCCATTATCCTCTCGTCACTTTGGTCACAGGCAGCTGTGCCATCGAGCGTGTCACATAGCGCTCAGATATCAGTGGGCCTCACACAATCCACAAGTGTCCAGTGTCCAAAAGTGTACGCAGAGATTCAAAATCTCCATTATCCTCTCGTCTCTTTGGTCACAGGCAGCTGTGCCATCGAGCGTGTCACATAGCGCTCAGATATCAGTGGGCCTCACACAATCCACAAGTGTCCAGTGTCCAAAAGTGTACGCAGAGATTCAAAATCTCCATTATCCTCTCGTCACTTTGGTCACAGGCAGCTGTGCCATCGAGCGTGTCACAAAGCGCTCAGATATCAGTGGGCCTCACACAATCCACAAGTGTCTAGTGTCCAAAAGTGTACGCAGATATTCAAAATCTCCATTATCCTCTCGTCACTTTGGTCACAGGCAGCTGTGCCATCGAGCGTGTCACATAGCGCTCAGATATCAGTGGGCCTCACACAATCCACAAGTGTCCAGTGTCCAAAAGTGTACGCAGAGATTCAAAATCTCCATTATCCTCTCGTCACTTTGGTCACAGGCAGCTGTGCCATCGAGCGTGTCACATAGCGCTCAGATATCAGTGGGCCTCACACAATCTACAAGTGTCCAGTGTCCAAAAGTGTACGCAGAGATTCAAAATCTCCATTATCCTCTCGTCACTTTGGTCACAGGCAGCTGTGCCATCGAGCGTGTCACATAGCGCTCAGATATCAGTGGGCCTCACACAATCCACAAGTGTCCAGTGTCCAAAAGTGTACGCAGAGATTCAAAATCTCCATTATCCTCTCGTCACTTTGGTCACAGGCAGCTGTGCCATCGAGCGTGTCACATAGCGCTCAGATATCAGTGGGCCTCACACAATCCACAAGTGTCCAGTGTCCAAAAGTGTACGCAGAGATTCAAAATCTCCATTATCCTCTCGTCACTTTGGTCACAGGCAGCTGTGCCATCGAGCGTGTCACATAGCGCTCAGATATCAGTGGGCCTCACACAATCCACAAGTGTCCAGTGTCCAAAAGTGTACGCAGAGATTCAAAATCTCCATTATCCTCTCGTCACTTTGGTCACAGGGAGCTGTGCCATCGAGCGTGTCACATAGCGCTCAGATATCAGTGGACCTCACACAATCTACAAGTGTCCAGTGTCCAAAAGTGTACGCAGAGATTCAAAATCTCCATTATCCTCTCGTCACTTTGGTCACAGGCAGCTGTGCCATCGAGCGTGTCACATAGCGCTCAGATATCAGTGGGCCTCACACAATCCACAAGTGTCCAGTATCCAAAAGTGTACGCAGAGATTCAAAATCTCCATTATCCTCTCGTCACTTTGGTCACAGGCAGCTGTGCCATCGTGCGTGTCACATAGCGCTCAGATATCAGTGGGCCTCACACAATCCACAAGTGTCCAGTGTCCAAAAGTGTACGCAGAGATTCAAAATCTCCATTATCCTCTCGTCACTTTGGTCACAGGCAGCTGTGCCATCGAGCGTGTCACATAGCGCTCAGATATCAGTGGGCCTCACACAATCCACAAGTGTCCAGTGTCCAAAAGTGTACGCAGAGATTCAAAATCTCCATTATCCTCTCGTCACTTTGGTCACAGGCAGCTGTGCCATTGAGCGTGTCACATAGCGCTCAGATATCAGTGGGCCTCACACAATCCACAAGTGTCCAGTGTACAAAAGTGTACGCAGAGATTCAAAATCTCCATTATCCTCTCGTCACTTTGGTCACAGGCAGCTGTGCCATCGAGCGTGTCACATGGCGCTCAGATATAAGTGGGCCTCACACAATCCACAAGTGTCCAGTGTCCAAAAGTGTACGCAGAGATTCAAAATCTCCATTATCCTCTCGTCACTTTGGTCACAGGCAGCTGTGCCATCGAGCGTGTCACATAGCGCTCAGATATCAGTGGGCCTCACACAATCCACAAGTGTCCAGTGTCCAAAAGTGTGCGCAGAGATTCAAAATCTCCATTATCCTCTCGTCACTTTGGTCACAGGCAGCTGTGCCATCGAGCGTGTCACATAGCGCTCAGATATCAGTGGGCCTCACACAATCCACAAGTGTCCAGTGTCCAAAAGTGTGCGCAGAGATTCAAAATCTCCATTATCCTCTCGTCACTTTGGTCACAGGCAGCTGTGCCATCGAGCGTGTCACATAGCGCTCAGATATCAGTGGGCCTCACACAATCCACAAGTGTCCAGTGTCCAAAAGTGTACGCAGAGATTCAAAATCTCCATTATCCTCTCGTCACTTTGGTCACAGGCAGCTGTGCCATCGAGCGTGTCACATAGCGCTCAGATATCAGTGGGCCTCACACAATCCACAAGTGTCCAGTGTCCAAAAGTGTACGCAGAGATTCAAAATCTCCATTATCCTCTCGTCACTTTGGTCACAGGCAGCTGTGCCATCGAGCTTGTGACATATAGCGCACAGATATCAGTGGGCCTCACACAATCCACAAGTGTCCAGTGTCCAAAAGTGTACGCAGAGATTCAAAATCTCCATTATCCTCTCGTCACTTTGGTCACAGGCAGCTGTGCCATCGAGCGTGTCACATAGCGCTCAGATATCAGTGGGCCTCACACAATCCACAAGTGTCCAGTGTCCAAAAGTGTACGCAGAGATTCAAAATCTCCATTATCCTCTTGTCACTTTGGTCACAGGCAGCTGTGCCATCGAGCGTGTCACATAGCGCTCAGATATCAGTGGGCCTCACACAATCTACAAGTGTCCAGTGTCCAAAAGTTTACGCAGAGATTCAAAATCTCCATTATCCTCTCGTCACTTTGGTCACAGGCAGCTGTGCCATCGAGCGTGTCACATAGCGCTCAGATATCAGTGGGCCTCACACAATCCACAAGTGTCCAGTATCCAAAAGTGTACGCAGAGATTCAAAATCTCCATTATCCTCTCGTCACTTTGGTCACAGGCAGCTGTGCCATCGTGCGTGTCACATAGCGCTCAGATATCAGTGGGCCTCACACAATCCACAAGTGTCCAGTGTCCAAAAGTGTACGCAGAGATTCAAAATCTCCATTATCCTCTCGTCACTTTGGTCACAGGCAGCTGTGCCATCGAGCGTGTCACATAGCGCTCAGATATCAGTGGGCCTCACACAATCCACAAGTGTCCAGTGTCCAAAAGTGTACGCAGAGATTCAAAATCTCCATTATCCTCTCGTCACTTTGGTCACAGGCAGCTGTGCCATCGAGCGTGTCACATAGCGCTCAGATATCAGTGGGCCTCACACAATCTACAAGTGTCCAGTGTCCAAAAGTGTACGCAGAGATTCAAAATCTCCATTATCCTCTCGTCACTTTGGTCACAGGCAGCTGTGCCATCGAGCGTGTCACATAGCGCTCAGATATCAGTGGGCCTCACACAATCCACAAGTGTCCAGTGTCCAAAAGTGTACGCAGAGATTCAAAATCTCCATTATCCTCTCGTCACTTTGGTCACAGGCAGCTGTGCCATCGAGCGTGTCACATAGCGCTCAGATATCAGTGGGCCTCACACAATCCACAAGTGTCCAGTGTCCAAAAGTGTACGCAGAGATTCAAAATCTCCATTATCCTCTCGTCACTTTGGTCACAGGCAGCTGTGCCATCGAGCGTGTCACATAGCGCTCAGATATCAGTGGGCCTCACACAATCCACAAGTGTCCAGTGTCCAAAAGTGTACGCAGAGATTCAAAATCTCCATTATCCTCTCGTCACTTTGGTCACAGGGAGCTGTGCCATCGAGCGTGTCACATAGCGCTCAGATATCAGTGGGCCTCACACAATCTACAAGTGTCCAGTGTCCAAAAGTGTACGCAGAGATTCAAAATCTTCATTATCCTCTCGTCACTTTGGTCACAGGCAGCTGTGCCATCGAGCGTGTCACATAGCGCTCAGATATCAGTGGGCCTCACACAATCCACAAGTGTCCAGTATCCAAAAGTGTACGCAGAGATTCAAAATCTCCATTATCCTCTCGTCACTTTGGTCACAGGCAGCTGTGCCATCGTGCGTGTCACATAGCGCTCAGATATCAGTGGGCCTCACACAATCCACAAGTGTCCAGTGTCCAAAAGTGTACGCAGAGATTCAAAATCTCCATTATCCTCTCGTCACTTTGGTCACAGGCAGCTGTGCCATCGAGCGTGTCACATAGCGCTCAGATATCAGTGGGCCTCACACAATCCACAAGTGTCCAGTGTCCAAAAGTGTACGCAGAGATTCAAAATCTCCATTATCCTCTCGTCACTTTGGTCACAGGCAGCTGTGCCATCGAGCTTGTGACATATAGCACACAGATATCAGTGGGCCTCACACAATCCACAAGTGTCCAGTGTCCAAAAGTGTACGCAGAGATTCAAAATCTCCATTATCCTCTCGTCACTTTGGTCACAGGCAGCTGTGCCATCGAGCGTGTCACATAGCGCTCAGATATCAGTGGGCCTCACACAATCTACAAGTGTCCAGTGTCCAAAAGTGTACGCAGAGATTCAAAATCTCCATTATCCTCTCGTCACTTTGGTCACAGGCAGCTGTGCCATCGAGCGTGTCACATAGCGCTCAGATATCAGTGGGCCTCACACAATCCACAAGTGTCCAGTATCCAAAAGTGTACGCAGAGATTCAAAATCTCCATTATCCTCTCGTCACTTTGGTCACAGGCAGCTGTGCCATCGTGCGTGTCACATAGCGCTCAGATATCAGTGGGCCTCACACAATCCACAAGTGTCCAGTGTCCAAAAGTGTACGCAGAGATTCAAAATCTCCATTATCCTCTCGTCACTTTGGTCACAGGCAGCTGTGCCATCGAGCGTGTCACATAGCGCTCAGATATCAGTGGGCCTCACACAATCCACAAGTGTCCAGTGTACAAAAGTGTACGCAGAGATTCAAAATCTCCATTATCCTCTCGTCACTTTGGTCACAGGCAGCTGTGCCATCGAGCGTGTCACATAGCGCTCAGATATCAGTGGGCCTCACACAATCCACAAGTGTCCAGTGTACAAAAGTGTACGCAGAGATTCAAAATCTCCATTATCCTCTCGTCACTTTGGTCACAGGCAGCTGTGCCATCGAGCGTGTCACATGGCGCTCAGATATAAGTGGGCCTCACACAATCCACAAGTGTCCAGTGTCCAAAAGTGTACGCAGAGATTCAAAATCTCCATTATCCTCTCGTCACTTTGGTCACAGGCAGCTGTGCCATCGAGCGTGTCACATAGCGCTCAGATATCAGTGGGCCTCACACCATCCACAAGTGTCCAGTGTCCAAAAGTGTACGCAGAGATTCAAAATCTCCATTATCCTCTCGTCACTTTGGTCACAGGCAGCTGTGCCATCGAGCGTGTCACATAGCGCTCAGATATCAGTGGGCCTCACACAATCCACAAGTGTCCAGTGTCCAAAAGTGTACGCAGAGATGCAAAATCTCCATTATCCTCTCGTCACTTTGGTCACAGGCAGCTGTGCCATCGAGCGTGTCACATAGCGCTCAGATATCAGTGGGCCTCACACAATCCACAAGTGTCCAGTGTCCAAAAGTGTACGCAGAGATTCAAAATCTCCATTATCCTCTCGTCACTTTGGTCACAGGCAGCTGTGCCATCGAGCATGTCACATAGCGCTCAGATATCAGTGGGCCTCACACAATCCACAAGTGTCCAGTGTTCAAAAGTGTACGCAGAGATTCAAAATCTCCATTATCCTCTCGTCACTTTGGTCACAGGCAGCTGTGCCATCGAGCGTGTCACATAGCGCTCAGATATCAGTGGGCCTCACACAATCCACAAGTGTCCAGTTTCCAAAAGTGTACGCAGAGATTCAAAATCTCCATTATCCTCTCATCACTTTGGTCACAGGCAGCTGTGCCATCGAGCGTGTCACATAGCGCTCAGATATCAGTGGGCCTCACACAATCCTAAAGTGTCCAGTGTCCAAAAGTGTACGCAGAGATTCAAAATCTCCATTATATTCTCGTCACTTTGGTCACAGGCAGCTGTGCCATCGAGCGTGTCACATAGTGCTCAGATATCAGTGGGCCTCACACAATCCACAAGTGTCCAGTGTCCAAAAGTGTACGCAGAGATTCAAAATCTCCATTATCCTCTCGTCACTTTGGTCACAGGCAGCTGTGCCATCGAGCGTGTCACATAGCGCTCAGATATCAGTGGGCCTCACACAATCTACAAGTGTCCAGTGTCCAAAAGTGTACGCAGAGATTCAAAATCTCCATTATCCTCTCGTCACTTTGGTCACAGGCAGCTGTGCCACCGAGCGTGTCACATAGCGCTCAGATATCAGTGGGCCTCACACAATCCACAAGTGTCCAGTGTCCAAAAGTGTGCGCAGAGATTCAAAATCTCCATTATCCTCTCGTCACTTTGGTCACAGGCAGCTGTGCCATCGAGCGTGTCACATAGCGCTCAGATATCAGTGGGCCTCACACAATCCACAAGTGTCCAGTGTCCAAAAGTGTACGCAGAGATTCAAAATCTCCATTATCCTCTCGTCACTTTGGTCACAGGCAGCTGTGCCATCGAGCGTGTCACAAAGCGCTCAGATATCAGTGGGCCTCACACAATCCACAAGTGTCTAGTGTCCAAAAGTGTACGCAGATATTCAAAATCTCCATTATCCTCTCGTCACTTTGGTCACAGGCAGCTGTGCCATCGAGCGTGTCACATAGCGCTCAGATATCAGTGGGCCTCACACAATCCACAAGTGTCCAGTGTCCAAAAGTGTACGCAGAGATTCAAAATCTCCATTATCCTCTCGTCACTTTGGTCACAGGCAGCTGTGCCATCGAGCGTGTCACATAGCGCTCAGATATCAGTGGGCCTCACACAATCTACAAGTGTCCAGTGTCCAAAAGTGTACGCAGAGATTCAAAATCTCCATTATCCTCTCGTCACTTTGGTCACAGGCAGCTGTGCCATCGAGCGTGTCACATAGCGCTCAGATATCAGTGGGCCTCACACAATCCACAAATGTCCAGTGTCCAAAAGTGTACGCAGATATTCAAAATCTCCATTATCCTCTCGTCACTTTGGTCACAGGCAGCTGTGCCATCGAGCGTGTCACATAGCGCTCAGATATCAGTGGGCCTCACACAATCCACAAGTGTCCAGTGTCCAAAAGTGTACGCAGAGATTCAAAATCTCCATTATCCTCTCGTCACTTTGGTCACAGGCAGCTGTGCCATCGAGCGTGTCACATAGCGCTCAGATATCAGTGGGCCTCACACAATCCACAAGTGTCCAGTGTCCAAAAGTGTACGCAGAGATTCAAAATCTCCATTATCCTCTCGTCACTTTGGTCACAGGGAGCTGTGCCATCGAGCGTGTCACATAGCGCTCAGATATCAGTGGGCCTCACACAATCTACAAGTGTCCAGTGTCCAAAAGTGTACGCAGAGATTCAAAATCTCCATTATCCTCTCGTCACTTTGGTCACAGGCAGCTGTGCCATCGAGCGTGTCACATAGCGCTCAGATATCAGTGGGCCTCACACAATCCACAAGTGTCCAGTATCCAAAAGTGTACACAGAGATTCAAAATCTCCATTATCCTCTCGTCACTTTGGTCACAGGCAGCTGTGCCATCGTGCGTGTCACATAGCGCTCAGATATCAGTGGGCCTCACACAATCCACAAGTGTCCAGTGTCCAAAAGTGTACGCAGAGATTCAAAATCTCCATTATCCTCTCGTCACTTTGGTCACAGGCAGCTGTGCCATCGAGCGTGTCACATAGCGCTCAGATATCAGTGGGCCTCACACAATCCACAAGTGTCCAGTGTCCAAAAGTGTACGCAGAGATTCAAAATCTCCATTATCCTCTCGTCACTTTGGTCACAGGCAGCTGTGCCATTGAGCGTGTCACATAGCGCTCAGATATCAGTGGGCCTCACACAATCCACAAGTGTCCAGTGTACAAAAGTGTACGCAGAGATTCAAAATCTCCATTATCCTCTCGTCACTTTGGTCACAGGCAGCTGTGCCATCGAGCGTGTCACATGGCGCTCAGATATAAGTGGGCCTCACACAATCCACAAGTGTCCAGTGTCCAAAAGTGTACGCAGAGATTCAAAATCTCCATTATCCTCTCGTCACTTTGGTCACAGGCAGCTGTGCCATCGAGCGTGTCACATAGCGCTCAGATATCAGTGGGCCTCACACAATCCACAAGTGTCCAGTGTCCAAAAGTGTGCGCAGAGATTCAAAATCTCCATTATCCTCTCGTCACTTTGGTCACAGGCAGCTGTGCCATCGAGCGTGTCACATAGCGCTCAGATATCAGTGGGCCTCACACAATCCACAAGTGTCCAGTGTCCAAAAGTGTGCGCAGAGATTCAAAATCTCCATTATCCTCTCGTCACTTTGGTCACAGGCAGCTGTGCCATCGAGCGTGTCACATAGCGCTCAGATATCAGTGGGCCTCACACAATCCACAAGTGTCCAGTGTCCAAAAGTGTACGCAGAGATTCAAAATCTCCATTATCCTCTCGTCACTTTGGTCACAGGCAGCTGTGCCATCGAGCGTGTCACATAGCGCTCAGATATCAGTGGGCCTCACACAATCCACAAGTGTCCAGTGTCCAAAAGTGTACGCAGAGATTCAAAATCTCCATTATCCTCTCGTCACTTTGGTCACAGGCAGCTGTGCCATCGAGCTTGTGACAGATAGCGCACAGATATCAGTGGGCCTCACACAATCCACAAGTGTCCAGTGTCCAAAAGTGTACGCAGAGATTCAAAATCTCCATTATCCTCTCGTCACTTTGGTCACAGGCAGCTGTGCCATCGAGCGTGTCACATAGCGCTCAGATATCAGTGGGCCTCACACAATCCACAAGTGTCCAGTGTCCAAAAGTGTACGCAGAGATTCAAAATCTCCATTATCCTCTTGTCACTTTGGTCACAGGCAGCTGTGCCATCGAGCGTGTCACATAGCGCTCAGATATCAGTGGGCCTCACACAATCTACAAGTGTCCAGTGTCCAAAAGTTTACGCAGAGATTCAAAATCTCCATTATCCTCTCGTCACTTTGGTCACAGGCAGCTGTGCCATCGAGCGTGTCACATAGCGCTCAGATATCAGTGGGCCTCACACAATCCACAAGTGTCCAGTATCCAAAAGTGTACGCAGAGATTCAAAATCTCCATTATCCTCTCGTCACTTTGGTCACAGGCAGCTGTGCCATCGTGCGTGTCACATAGCGCTCAGATATCAGTGGGCCTCACACAATCCACAAGTGTCCAGTGTCCAAAAGTGTACGCAGAGATTCAAAATCTCCATTATCCTCTCGTAACTTTGGTCACAGGCAGCTGTGCCATCGAGCGTGTCACATAGCGCTCAGATATCAGTGGGCCTCATACAATCCACAAGTGTCCAGTGTCCAAAAGTGTATGCAGAGATTCAAAATCTCCATTATCCTCTCGTCACTTTGGTCACAGGCAGCTGTGCCATCGAGCGTGTCACATAGCGCTCAGATATCAGTGGGCCTCACACAATCCACAAGTGTCCAGTGTACAAAAGTGTACGCAGAGATTCAAAATCTCCATTATCCTCTCGTCACTTTGGTCACAGGCAGCTGTGCCATCGAGCGTGTCACATGGCGCTCAGATATAAGTGGGCCTCACACAATCCACAAGTGTCCAGTGTCCAAAAGTGTACGCAGAGATTCAAAATCTCCATTATCCTCTCGTCACTTTGGTCACAGGCAGCTGTGCCATCGAGCGTGTCACATAGCACTCAGATATCAGTGGGCCTCACACCATCCACAAGTGTCCAGTGTCCAAAAGTGTACGCAGAGATTCAAAATCTCCATTATCCTCTCGTCACTTTGGTCACAGGCAGCTGTGCCATCGAGCTTGTCACATAGCGCTCAGATATCAGTGGGCCTCACACAATCCACAAGTGTCCAGTGTCCAAAAGTGTACGCAGAGATTCAAAATCTCCATTATCCTCTCGTCACTTTGGTCACAGGCAGCTGTGCCATCGAGCGTGTCACATAGCGCTCAGATATCAGTGGGCCTCACACAATCCACAAGTGTCCAGTGTCCAAAAGTGTACGCAGAGATTCAAAATCTCCATTATCCTCTCGTCACTTTGGTCACAGGCAGCTGTGCCATCGAGCGTGTCACATAGCGCTCAGATATCAGTGGGCCTCACACAATCCACAAGTGTCCAGTGTCCAAAAGTGTACGCAGAGATTCAAAATCTCCATTATCCTCTCGTCACTTTGGTCACAGGCAGCTGTGCCATCGAGCGTGTCACATAGCGCTCAGATATCAGTGGGCCTCACACAATCCACAAGTGTCCAGTGTCCAAAAGTGTACGCAGAGATTCAAAATCTCCATTATCCTCTCATCACTTTGGTCACAGGCAGCTGTGCCATCGAGCGTGTCACATAGCGCTCAGATATCAGTGGGCCTCACACAATCCTAAAGTGTCCAGTGTCCAAAAGTGTACGCAGAGATTCAAAATCTCCATTATCCTCTCGTCACTTTGGTCACAGGCAGCTGTGCCATCGAGCGTGTCACATAGCGCTCAGATATCAGTGGGCCTCACACAATCCACAAGTGTCCAGTGTCCAAAAGTGTACGCAGAGATTCAAAATCTCCATTATCCTCTCGTCACTTTGGTCACAGGCAGCTGTGCCATCGAGCGTGTCACATAGCGCTCAGATATCAGTGGGCCTCAAACAATCTACAAGTGTCCAGTGTCCAAAAGTGTACGCAGAGATTCAAAATCTCCATTATCCTCTCGTCACTTTGGTCACAGGCAGCTGTGCCATCGAGCGTGTCACATAGCGCTCAGATATCAGTGGGCCTCACACAATCCACAAGTGTCCAGTGTCCAAAAGTGTGCGCAGAGATTCAAAATCTCCATTATCCTCTCGTCACTTTGGTCACAGGCAGCTGTGCCATCGAGCGTGTCACATAGCGCTCAGATATCAGTGGGCCTCACACAATCCACAAGTGTCCAGTGTCCAAAAGTGTACGCAGAGATTCAAAATCTCCATTATCCTCTCGTCACTTTGGTCACAGGCAGCTGTGCCATCGAGCGTGTCACATAGCGCTCAGATATCAGTGGGCCTCACACAATCCACAAGTGTCTAGTGTCCAAAAGTGTACGCAGATATTCAAAATCTCCATTATCCTCTCGTCACTTTGGTCACAGGCAGCTGTGCCATCGAGCGTGTCACATAGCGCTCAGATATCAGTGGGCCTCACACAATCCACAAGTGTCCAGTGTCCAAAAGTGTACGCAGAGATTCAAAATCTCCATTATCCTCTCGTCACTTTGGTCACAGGCAGCTGTGCCATCGAGCGTGTCACATAGCGCTCAGATATCAGTGGGCCTCACACAATCTACAAGTGTCCAGTGTCCAAAAGTGTACGCAGAGATTCAAAATCTCCATTATCCTCTCGTCACTTTGGTCACAGGCAGCTGTGCCATCGAGCGTGTCACATAGCGCTCAGATATCAGTGGGCCTCACACAATCCACAAGTGTCCAGTGTCCAAAAGTGTACGCAGAGATTCAAAATCTCCATTATCCTCTCGTCTCTTTGGTCACAGGCAGCTGTGCCATCGAGCGTGTCACATAGCGCTCAGATATCAGTGGGCCTCACACAATCCACAAGTGTCCAGTGTCCAAAAGTGTACGCAGAGATTCAAAATCTCCATTATCCTCTCGTCACTTTGGTCACAGGCAGCTGTGCCATCGAGCGTGTCACAAAGCGCTCAGATATCAGTGGGCCTCACACAATCCACAAGTGTCTAGTGTCCAAAAGTGTACGCAGATATTCAAAATCTCCATTATCCTCTCGTCACTTTGGTCACAGGCAGCTGTGCCATCGAGCGTGTCACATAGCGCTCAGATATCAGTGGGCCTCACACAATCCACAAGTGTCCAGTGTCCAAAAGTGTACGCAGAGATTCAAAATCTCCATTATCCTCTCGTCACTTTGGTCACAGGCAGCTGTGCCATCGAGCGTGTCACATAGCGCTCAGATATCAGTGGGCCTCACACAATCTACAAGTGTCCAGTGTCCAAAAGTGTACGCAGAGATTCAAAATCTCCATTATCCTCTCGTCACTTTGGTCACAGGCAGCTGTGCCATCGAGCGTGTCACATAGCGCTCAGATATCAGTGGGCCTCACACAATCCACAAGTGTCCAGTGTCCAAAAGTGTACGCAGAGATTCAAAATCTCCATTATCCTCTCGTCACTTTGGTCACAGGCAGCTGTGCCATCGAGCGTGTCACATAGCGCTCAGATATCAGTGGGCCTCACACAATCCACAAGTGTCCAGTGTCCAAAAGTGTACGCAGAGATTCAAAATCTCCATTATCCTCTCGTCACTTTGGTCACAGGCAGCTGTGCCATCGAGCGTGTCACATAGCGCTCAGATATCAGTGGGCCTCACACAATCCACAAGTGTCCAGTGTCCAAAAGTGTACGCAGAGATTCAAAATCTCCATTATCCTCTCGTCACTTTGGTCACAGGGAGCTGTGCCATCGAGCGTGTCACATAGCGCTCAGATATCAGTGGACCTCACACAATCTACAAGTGTCCAGTGTCCAAAAGTGTACGCAGAGATTCAAAATCTCCATTATCCTCTCGTCACTTTGGTCACAGGCAGCTGTGCCATCGAGCGTGTCACATAGCGCTCAGATATCAGTGGGCCTCACACAATCCACAAGTGTCCAGTATCCAAAAGTGTACGCAGAGATTCAAAATCTCCATTATCCTCTCGTCACTTTGGTCACAGGCAGCTGTGCCATCGTGCGTGTCACATAGCGCTCAGATATCAGTGGGCCTCACACAATCCACAAGTGTCCAGTGTCCAAAAGTGTACGCAGAGATTCAAAATCTCCATTATCCTCTCGTCACTTTGGTCACAGGCAGCTGTGCCATCGAGCGTGTCACATAGCGCTCAGATATCAGTGGGCCTCACACAATCCACAAGTGTCCAGTGTCCAAAAGTGTACGCAGAGATTCAAAATCTCCATTATCCTCTCGTCACTTTGGTCACAGGCAGCTGTGCCATTGAGCGTGTCACATAGCGCTCAGATATCAGTGGGCCTCACACAATCCACAAGTGTCCAGTGTACAAAAGTGTACGCAGAGATTCAAAATCTCCATTATCCTCTCGTCACTTTGGTCACAGGCAGCTGTGCCATCGAGCGTGTCACATGGCGCTCAGATATAAGTGGGCCTCACACAATCCACAAGTGTCCAGTGTCCAAAAGTGTACGCAGAGATTCAAAATCTCCATTATCCTCTCGTCACTTTGGTCACAGGCAGCTGTGCCATCGAGCGTGTCACATAGCGCTCAGATATCAGTGGGCCTCACACAATCCACAAGTGTCCAGTGTCCAAAAGTGTGCGCAGAGATTCAAAATCTCCATTATCCTCTCGTCACTTTGGTCACAGGCAGCTGTGCCATCGAGCGTGTCACATAGCGCTCAGATATCAGTGGGCCTCACACAATCCACAAGTGTCCAGTGTCCAAAAGTGTGCGCAGAGATTCAAAATCTCCATTATCCTCTCGTCACTTTGGTCACAGGCAGCTGTGCCATCGAGCGTGTCACATAGCGCTCAGATATCAGTGGGCCTCACACAATCCACAAGTGTCCAGTGTCCAAAAGTGTACGCAGAGATTCAAAATCTCCATTATCCTCTCGTCACTTTGGTCACAGGCAGCTGTGCCATCGAGCGTGTCACATAGCGCTCAGATATCAGTGGGCCTCACACAATCCACAAGTGTCCAGTGTCCAAAAGTGTACGCAGAGATTCAAAATCTCCATTATCCTCTCGTCACTTTGGTCACAGGCAGCTGTGCCATCGAGCTTGTGACATATAGCGCACAGATATCAGTGGGCCTCACACAATCCACAAGTGTCCAGTGTCCAAAAGTGTACGCAGAGATTCAAAATCTCCATTATCCTCTCGTCACTTTGGTCACAGGCAGCTGTGCCATCGAGCGTGTCACATAGCGCTCAGATATCAGTGGGCCTCACACAATCCACAAGTGTCCAGTGTCCAAAAGTGTACGCAGAGATTCAAAATCTCCATTATCCTCTTGTCACTTTGGTCACAGGCAGCTGTGCCATCGAGCGTGTCACATAGCGCTCAGATATCAGTGGGCCTCACACAATCTACAAGTGTCCAGTGTCCAAAAGTTTACGCAGAGATTCAAAATCTCCATTATCCTCTCGTCACTTTGGTCACAGGCAGCTGTGCCATCGAGCGTGTCACATAGCGCTCAGATATCAGTGGGCCTCACACAATCCACAAGTGTCCAGTATCCAAAAGTGTACGCAGAGATTCAAAATCTCCATTATCCTCTCGTCACTTTGGTCACAGGCAGCTGTGCCATCGTGCGTGTCACATAGCGCTCAGATATCAGTGGGCCTCACACAATCCACAAGTGTCCAGTGTCCAAAAGTGTACGCAGAGATTCAAAATCTCCATTATCCTCTCGTCACTTTGGTCACAGGCAGCTGTGCCATCGAGCGTGTCACATAGCGCTCAGATATCAGTGGGCCTCACACAATCCACAAGTGTCCAGTGTCCAAAAGTGTACGCAGAGATTCAAAATCTCCATTATCCTCTCGTCACTTTGGTCACAGGCAGCTGTGCCATCGAGCGTGTCACATAGCGCTCAGATATCAGTGGGCCTCACACAATCTACAAGTGTCCAGTGTCCAAAAGTGTACGCAGAGATTCAAAATCTCCATTATCCTCTCGTCACTTTGGTCACAGGCAGCTGTGCCATCGAGCGTGTCACATAGCGCTCAGATATCAGTGGGCCTCACACAATCCACAAGTGTCCAGTGTCCAAAAGTGTACGCAGAGATTCAAAATCTCCATTATCCTCTCGTCACTTTGGTCACAGGCAGCTGTGCCATCGAGCGTGTCACATAGCGCTCAGATATCAGTGGGCCTCACACAATCCACAAGTGTCCAGTGTCCAAAAGTGTACGCAGAGATTCAAAATCTCCATTATCCTCTCGTCACTTTGGTCACAGGCAGCTGTGCCATCGAGCGTGTCACATAGCGCTCAGATATCAGTGGGCCTCACACAATCCACAAGTGTCCAGTGTCCAAAAGTGTACGCAGAGATTCAAAATCTCCATTATCCTCTCGTCACTTTGGTCACAGGGAGCTGTGCCATCGAGCGTGTCACATAGCGCTCAGATATCAGTGGGCCTCACACAATCTACAAGTGTCCAGTGTCCAAAAGTGTACGCAGAGATTCAAAATCTTCATTATCCTCTCGTCACTTTGGTCACAGGCAGCTGTGCCATCGAGCGTGTCACATAGCGCTCAGATATCAGTGGGCCTCACACAATCCACAAGTGTCCAGTATCCAAAAGTGTACGCAGAGATTCAAAATCTCCATTATCCTCTCGTCACTTTGGTCACAGGCAGCTGTGCCATCGTGCGTGTCACATAGCGCTCAGATATCAGTGGGCCTCACACAATCCACAAGTGTCCAGTGTCCAAAAGTGTACGCAGAGATTCAAAATCTCCATTATCCTCTCGTCACTTTGGTCACAGGCAGCTGTGCCATCGAGCGTGTCACATAGCGCTCAGATATCAGTGGGCCTCACACAATCCACAAGTGTCCAGTGTCCAAAAGTGTACGCAGAGATTCAAAATCTCCATTATCCTCTCGTCACTTTGGTCACAGGCAGCTGTGCCATCGAGCTTGTGACATATAGCACACAGATATCAGTGGGCCTCACACAATCCACAAGTGTCCAGTGTCCAAAAGTGTACGCAGAGATTCAAAATCTCCATTATCCTCTCGTCACTTTGGTCACAGGCAGCTGTGCCATCGAGCGTGTCACATAGCGCTCAGATATCAGTGGGCCTCACACAATCTACAAGTGTCCAGTGTCCAAAAGTGTACGCAGAGATTCAAAATCTCCATTATCCTCTCGTCACTTTGGTCACAGGCAGCTGTGCCATCGAGCGTGTCACATAGCGCTCAGATATCAGTGGGCCTCACACAATCCACAAGTGTCCAGTATCCAAAAGTGTACGCAGAGATTCAAAATCTCCATTATCCTCTCGTCACTTTGGTCACAGGCAGCTGTGCCATCGTGCGTGTCACATAGCGCTCAGATATCAGTGGGCCTCACACAATCCACAAGTGTCCAGTGTCCAAAAGTGTACGCAGAGATTCAAAATCTCCATTATCCTCTCGTCACTTTGGTCACAGGCAGCTGTGCCATCGAGCGTGTCACATAGCGCTCAGATATCAGTGGGCCTCACACAATCCACAAGTGTCCAGTGTACAAAAGTGTACGCAGAGATTCAAAATCTCCATTATCCTCTCGTCACTTTGGTCACAGGCAGCTGTGCCATCGAGCGTGTCACATAGCGCTCAGATATCAGTGGGCCTCACACAATCCACAAGTGTCCAGTGTACAAAAGTGTACGCAGAGATTCAAAATCTCCATTATCCTCTCGTCACTTTGGTCACAGGCAGCTGTGCCATCGAGCGTGTCACATGGCGCTCAGATATAAGTGGGCCTCACACAATCCACAAGTGTCCAGTGTCCAAAAGTGTACGCAGAGATTCAAAATCTCCATTATCCTCTCGTCACTTTGGTCACAGGCAGCTGTGCCATCGAGCGTGTCACATAGCGCTCAGATATCAGTGGGCCTCACACCATCCACAAGTGTCCAGTGTCCAAAAGTGTACGCAGAGATTCAAAATCTCCATTATCCTCTCGTCACTTTGGTCACAGGCAGCTGTGCCATCGAGCGTGTCACATAGCGCTCAGATATCAGTGGGCCTCACACAATCCACAAGTGTCCAGTGTCCAAAAGTGTACGCAGAGATGCAAAATCTCCATTATCCTCTCGTCACTTTGGTCACAGGCAGCTGTGCCATCGAGCGTGTCACATAGCGCTCAGATATCAGTGGGCCTCACACAATCCACAAGTGTCCAGTGTCCAAAAGTGTACGCAGAGATTCAAAATCTCCATTATCCTCTCGTCACTTTGGTCACAGGCAGCTGTGCCATCGAGCATGTCACATAGCGCTCAGATATCAGTGGGCCTCACACAATCCACAAGTGTCCAGTGTTCAAAAGTGTACGCAGAGATTCAAAATCTCCATTATCCTCTCGTCACTTTGGTCACAGGCAGCTGTGCCATCGAGCGTGTCACATAGCGCTCAGATATCAGTGGGCCTCACACAATCCACAAGTGTCCAGTTTCCAAAAGTGTACGCAGAGATTCAAAATCTCCATTATCCTCTCATCACTTTGGTCACAGGCAGCTGTGCCATCGAGCGTGTCACATAGCGCTCAGATATCAGTGGGCCTCACACAATCCTAAAGTGTCCAGTGTCCAAAAGTGTACGCAGAGATTCAAAATCTCCATTATATTCTCGTCACTTTGGTCACAGGCAGCTGTGCCATCGAGCGTGTCACATAGTGCTCAGATATCAGTGGGCCTCACACAATCCACAAGTGTCCAGTGTCCAAAAGTGTACGCAGAGATTCAAAATCTCCATTATCCTCTCGTCACTTTGGTCACAGGCAGCTGTGCCATCGAGCGTGTCACATAGCGCTCAGATATCAGTGGGCCTCACACAATCTACAAGTGTCCAGTGTCCAAAAGTGTACGCAGAGATTCAAAATCTCCATTATCCTCTCGTCACTTTGGTCACAGGCAGCTGTGCCATCGAGCGTGTCACATAGCGCTCAGATATCAGTGGGCCTCACACAATCCACAAGTGTCCAGTGTCCAAAAGTGTGCGCAGAGATTCAAAATCTCCATTATCCTCTCGTCACTTTGGTCACAGGCAGCTGTGCCATCGAGCGTGTCACATAGCGCTCAGATATCAGTGGGCCTCACACAATCCACAAGTGTCCAGTGTCCAAAAGTGTACGCAGAGATTCAAAATCTCCATTATCCTCTCGTCACTTTGGTCACAGGCAGCTGTGCCATCGAGCGTGTCACAAAGCGCTCAGATATCAGTGGGCCTCACACAATCCACAAGTGTCTAGTGTCCAAAAGTGTACGCAGATATTCAAAATCTCCATTATCCTCTCGTCACTTTGGTCACAGGCAGCTGTGCCATCGAGCGTGTCACATAGCGCTCAGATATCAGTGGGCCTCACACAATCCACAAGTGTCCAGTGTCCAAAAGTGTACGCAGAGATTCAAAATCTCCATTATCCTCTCGTCACTTTGGTCACAGGCAGCTGTGCCATCGAGCGTGTCACATAGCGCTCAGATATCAGTGGGCCTCACACAATCTACAAGTGTCCAGTGTCCAAAAGTGTACGCAGAGATTCAAAATCTCCATTATCCTCTCGTCACTTTGGTCACAGGCAGCTGTGCCATCGAGCGTGTCACATAGCGCTCAGATATCAGTGGGCCTCACACAATCCACAAATGTCCAGTGTCCAAAAGTGTACGCAGATATTCAAAATCTCCATTATCCTCTCGTCACTTTGGTCACAGGCAGCTGTGCCATCGAGCGTGTCACATAGCGCTCAGATATCAGTGGGCCTCACACAATCCACAAGTGTCCAGTGTCCAAAAGTGTACGCAGAGATTCAAAATCTCCATTATCCTCTCGTCACTTTGGTCACAGGCAGCTGTGCCATCGAGCGTGTCACATAGCGCTCAGATATCAGTGGGCCTCACACAATCCACAAGTGTCCAGTGTCCAAAAGTGTACGCAGAGATTCAAAATCTCCATTATCCTCTCGTCACTTTGGTCACAGGGAGCTGTGCCATCGAGCGTGTCACATAGCGCTCAGATATCAGTGGGCCTCACACAATCTACAAGTGTCCAGTGTCCAAAAGTGTACGCAGAGATTCAAAATCTCCATTATCCTCTCGTCACTTTGGTCACAGGCAGCTGTGCCATCGAGCGTGTCACATAGCGCTCAGATATCAGTGGGCCTCACACAATCCACAAGTGTCCAGTATCCAAAAGTGTACACAGAGATTCAAAATCTCCATTATCCTCTCGTCACTTTGGTCACAGGCAGCTGTGCCATCGTGCGTGTCACATAGCGCTCAGATATCAGTGGGCCTCACACAATCCACAAGTGTCCAGTGTCCAAAAGTGTACGCAGAGATTCAAAATCTCCATTATCCTCTCGTCACTTTGGTCACAGGCAGCTGTGCCATCGAGCGTGTCACATAGCGCTCAGATATCAGTGGGCCTCACACAATCCACAAGTGTCCAGTGTCCAAAAGTGTACGCAGAGATTCAAAATCTCCATTATCCTCTCGTCACTTTGGTCACAGGCAGCTGTGCCATTGAGCGTGTCACATAGCGCTCAGATATCAGTGGGCCTCACACAATCCACAAGTGTCCAGTGTACAAAAGTGTACGCAGAGATTCAAAATCTCCATTATCCTCTCGTCACTTTGGTCACAGGCAGCTGTGCCATCGAGCGTGTCACATGGCGCTCAGATATAAGTGGGCCTCACACAATCCACAAGTGTCCAGTGTCCAAAAGTGTACGCAGAGATTCAAAATCTCCATTATCCTCTCGTCACTTTGGTCACAGGCAGCTGTGCCATCGAGCGTGTCACATAGCGCTCAGATATCAGTGGGCCTCACACAATCCACAAGTGTCCAGTGTCCAAAAGTGTGCGCAGAGATTCAAAATCTCCATTATCCTCTCGTCACTTTGGTCACAGGCAGCTGTGCCATCGAGCGTGTCACATAGCGCTCAGATATCAGTGGGCCTCACACAATCCACAAGTGTCCAGTGTCCAAAAGTGTGCGCAGAGATTCAAAATCTCCATTATCCTCTCGTCACTTTGGTCACAGGCAGCTGTGCCATCGAGCGTGTCACATAGCGCTCAGATATCAGTGGGCCTCACACAATCCACAAGTGTCCAGTGTCCAAAAGTGTACGCAGAGATTCAAAATCTCCATTATCCTCTCGTCACTTTGGTCACAGGCAGCTGTGCCATCGAGCGTGTCACATAGCGCTCAGATATCAGTGGGCCTCACACAATCCACAAGTGTCCAGTGTCCAAAAGTGTACGCAGAGATTCAAAATCTCCATTATCCTCTCGTCACTTTGGTCACAGGCAGCTGTGCCATCGAGCTTGTGACAGATAGCGCACAGATATCAGTGGGCCTCACACAATCCACAAGTGTCCAGTGTCCAAAAGTGTACGCAGAGATTCAAAATCTCCATTATCCTCTCGTCACTTTGGTCACAGGCAGCTGTGCCATCGAGCGTGTCACATAGCGCTCAGATATCAGTGGGCCTCACACAATCCACAAGTGTCCAGTGTCCAAAAGTGTACGCAGAGATTCAAAATCTCCATTATCCTCTTGTCACTTTGGTCACAGGCAGCTGTGCCATCGAGCGTGTCACATAGCGCTCAGATATCAGTGGGCCTCACACAATCTACAAGTGTCCAGTGTCCAAAAGTTTACGCAGAGATTCAAAATCTCCATTATCCTCTCGTCACTTTGGTCACAGGCAGCTGTGCCATCGAGCGTGTCACATAGCGCTCAGATATCAGTGGGCCTCACACAATCCACAAGTGTCCAGTATCCAAAAGTGTACGCAGAGATTCAAAATCTCCATTATCCTCTCGTCACTTTGGTCACAGGCAGCTGTGCCATCGTGCGTGTCACATAGCGCTCAGATATCAGTGGGCCTCACACAATCCACAAGTGTCCAGTGTCCAAAAGTGTACGCAGAGATTCAAAATCTCCATTATCCTCTCGTAACTTTGGTCACAGGCAGCTGTGCCATCGAGCGTGTCACATAGCGCTCAGATATCAGTGGGCCTCATACAATCCACAAGTGTCCAGTGTCCAAAAGTGTATGCAGAGATTCAAAATCTCCATTATCCTCTCGTCACTTTGGTCACAGGCAGCTGTGCCATCGAGCGTGTCACATAGCGCTCAGATATCAGTGGGCCTCACACAATCCACAAGTGTCCAGTGTACAAAAGTGTACGCAGAGATTCAAAATCTCCATTATCCTCTCGTCACTTTGGTCACAGGCAGCTGTGCCATCGAGCGTGTCACATGGCGCTCAGATATAAGTGGGCCTCACACAATCCACAAGTGTCCAGTGTCCAAAAGTGTACGCAGAGATTCAAAATCTCCATTATCCTCTCGTCACTTTGGTCACAGGCAGCTGTGCCATCGAGCGTGTCACATAGCACTCAGATATCAGTGGGCCTCACACCATCCACAAGTGTCCAGTGTCCAAAAGTGTACGCAGAGATTCAAAATCTCCATTATCCTCTCGTCACTTTGGTCACAGGCAGCTGTGCCATCGAGCTTGTCACATAGCGCTCAGATATCAGTGGGCCTCACACAATCCACAAGTGTCCAGTGTCCAAAAGTGTACGCAGAGATTCAAAATCTCCATTATCCTCTCGTCACTTTGGTCACAGGCAGCTGTGCCATCGAGCGTGTCACATAGCGCTCAGATATCAGTGGGCCTCACACAATCCACAAGTGTCCAGTGTCCAAAAGTGTACGCAGAGATTCAAAATCTCCATTATCCTCTCGTCACTTTGGTCACAGGCAGCTGTGCCATCGAGCGTGTCACATAGCGCTCAGATATCAGTGGGCCTCACACAATCCACAAGTGTCCAGTGTCCAAAAGTGTACGCAGAGATTCAAAATCTCCATTATCCTCTCGTCACTTTGGTCACAGGCAGCTGTGCCATCGAGCGTGTCACATAGCGCTCAGATATCAGTGGGCCTCACACAATCCACAAGTGTCCAGTGTCCAAAAGTGTACGCAGAGATTCAAAATCTCCATTATCCTCTCATCACTTTGGTCACAGGCAGCTGTGCCATCGAGCGTGTCACATAGCGCTCAGATATCAGTGGGCCTCACACAATCCTAAAGTGTCCAGTGTCCAAAAGTGTACGCAGAGATTCAAAATCTCCATTATCCTCTCGTCACTTTGGTCACAGGCAGCTGTGCCATCGAGCGTGTCACATAGCGCTCAGATATCAGTGGGCCTCACACAATCCACAAGTGTCCAGTGTCCAAAAGTGTACGCAGAGATTCAAAATCTCCATTATCCTCTCGTCACTTTGGTCACAGGCAGCTGTGCCATCGAGCGTGTCACATAGCGCTCAGATATCAGTGGGCCTCAAACAATCTACAAGTGTCCAGTGTCCAAAAGTGTACGCAGAGATTCAAAATCTCCATTATCCTCTCGTCACTTTGGTCACAGGCAGCTGTGCCATCGAGCGTGTCACATAGCGCTCAGATATCAGTGGGCCTCACACAATCCACAAGTGTCCAGTGTCCAAAAGTGTGCGCAGAGATTCAAAATCTCCATTATCCTCTCGTCACTTTGGTCACAGGCAGCTGTGCCATCGAGCGTGTCACATAGCGCTCAGATATCAGTGGGCCTCACACAATCCACAAGTGTCCAGTGTCCAAAAGTGTACGCAGAGATTCAAAATCTCCATTATCCTCTCGTCACTTTGGTCACAGGCAGCTGTGCCATCGAGCGTGTCACATAGCGCTCAGATATCAGTGGGCCTCACACAATCCACAAGTGTCTAGTGTCCAAAAGTGTACGCAGATATTCAAAATCTCCATTATCCTCTCGTCACTTTGGTCACAGGCAGCTGTGCCATCGAGCGTGTCACATAGCGCTCAGATATCAGTGGGCCTCACACAATCCACAAGTGTCCAGTGTCCAAAAGTGTACGCAGAGATTCAAAATCTCCATTATCCTCTCGTCACTTTGGTCACAGGCAGCTGTGCCATCGAGCGTGTCACATAGCGCTCAGATATCAGTGGGCCTCACACAATCTACAAGTGTCCAGTGTCCAAAAGTGTACGCAGAGATTCAAAATCTCCATTATCCTCTCGTCACTTTGGTCACAGGCAGCTGTGCCATCGAGCGTGTCACATAGCGCTCAGATATCAGTGGGCCTCACACAATCCACAAGTGTCCAGTGTCCAAAAGTGTACGCAGAGATTCAAAATCTCCATTATCCTCTCGTCTCTTTGGTCACAGGCAGCTGTGCCATCGAGCGTGTCACATAGCGCTCAGATATCAGTGGGCCTCACACAATCCACAAGTGTCCAGTGTCCAAAAGTGTACGCAGAGATTCAAAATCTCCATTATCCTCTCGTCACTTTGGTCACAGGCAGCTGTGCCATTGAGCGTGTCACAAAGCGCTCAGATATCAGTGGGCCTCACACAATCCACAAGTGTCTAGTGTCCAAAAGTGTACGCAGATATTCAAAATCTCCATTATCCTCTCGTCACTTTGGTCACAGGCAGCTGTGCCATCGAGCGTGTCACATAGTGCTCAGATATCAGTGGGCCTCACACAATCCACAAGTGTCCAGTGTCCAAAAGTGTACGCAGAGATTCAAAATCTCCATTATCCTCTCGTCACTTTGGTCACAGGCAGCTGTGCCATCGAGCGTGTCACATAGCGCTCAGATATCAGTGGGCCTCACACAATCTACAAGTGTCCAGTGTCCAAAAGTGTACGCAGAGATTCAAAATCTCCATTATCCTCTCGTCACTTTGGTCACAGGCAGCTGTGCCATCGAGCGTGTCACATAGCGCTCAGATATCAGTGGGCCTCACACAATCCACAAGTGTCCAGTGTCCAAAAGTGTACGCAGAGATTCAAAATCTCCATTATCCTCTCGTCACTTTGGTCACAGGCAGCTGTGCCATCGAGCGTGTCACATAGCGCTCAGATATCAGTGGGCCTCACACAATCCACAAGTGTCCAGTGTCCAAAAGTGTACGCAGAGATTCAAAATCTCCATTATCCTCTCGTCACTTTGGTCACAGGCAGCTGTGCCATCGAGCGTGTCACATAGCGCTCAGATATCAGTGGGCCTCACACAATCCACAAGTGTCCAGTGTCCAAAAGTGTACGCAGAGATTCAAAATCTCCATTATCCTCTCGTCACTTTGGTCACAGGGAGCTGTGCCATCGAGCGTGTCACATAGCGCTCAGATATCAGTGGGCCTCACACAATCTACAAGTGTCCAATGTCCAAAAGTGTACGCAGAGATTCAAAATCTCCATTATCCTCTCGTCACTTTGGTCACAGGCAGCTGTGCCATCGAGCGTGTCACATAGCGCTCAGATATCAGTGGGCCTCACACAATCCACAAGTGTCCAGTATCCAAAAGTGTACGCAGAGATTCAAAATCTCCATTATCCTCTCGTCACTTTGGTCACAGGCAGCTGTGCCATCGTGCGTGTCACATAGCGCTCAGATATCAGTGGGCCTCACACAATCCACAAGTGTCCAGTGTCCAAAAGTGTACGCAGAGATTCAAAATCTCCATTATCCTCTCGTCACTTTGGTCACAGGCAGCTGTGCCATCGAGCGTGTCACATAGCGCTCAGATATCAGTGGGCCTCACACAATCCACAAGTGTCCAGTGTCCAAAAGTGTACGCAGAGATTCAAAATCTCCATTATCCTCTCGTCACTTTGGTCACAGGCAGCTGTGCCATTGAGCGTGTCACATAGCGCTCAGATATCAGTGGGCCTCAGACAATCCACAAGTGTCCAGTGTACAAAAGTGTACGCAGAGATTCAAAATCTCCATTATCCTCTCGTCACTTTGGTCACAGGCAGCTGTGCCATCGAGCGTGTCACATGGCGCTCAGATATAAGTGGGCCTCACACAATCCACAAGTGTCCAGTGTCCAAAAGTGTACGCAGAGATTCAAAATCTCCATTATCCTCTCGTCACTTTGGTCACAGGCAGCTGTGCCATCGAGCGTGTCACATAGCGCTCAGATATCAGTGGGCCTCACACAATCCACAAGTGTCCAGTGTCCAAAAGTGTGCGCAGAGATTCAAAATCTCCATTATCCTCTCGTCACTTTGGTCACAGGCAGCTGTGCCATCGAGCGTGTCACATAGCGCTCAGATATCAGTGGGCCTCACACAATCCACAAGTGTCCAGTGTCCAAAAGTGGGCGCAGAGATTCAAAATCTCCATTATCCTCTCGTCACTTTGGTCACAGGCAGCTGTGCCATCGAGCGTGTCACATAGCGCTCAGATATCAGTGGGCCTCACACAATCCACAAGTGTCCAGTGTCCAAAAGTGTACGCAGAGATTCAAAATCTCCATTATCCTCTCGTCACTTTGGTCACAGGCAGCTGTGCCATCGAGCGTGTCACATAGCGCTCAGATATCAGTGGGCCTCACACAATCCACAAGTGTCCAGTGTCCAAAAGTGTACGCAGAGATTCAAAATCTCCATTATCCTCTCGTCACTTTGGTCACAGGCAGCTGTGCCATCGAGCTTGTGACATATAGCGCACAGATATCAGTGGGCCTCACACAATCCACAAGTGTCCAGTGTCCAAAAGTGTACGCAGAGATTCAAAATCTCCATTATCCTCTCGTCACTTTGGTCACAGGCAGCTGTGCCATCGAGCGTGTCACATAGCGCTCAGATATCAGTGGGCCTCACACAATCCACAAGTGTCCAGTGTCCAAAAGTGTACGCAGAGATTCAAAATCTCCATTATCCTCTTGTCACTTTGGTCACAGGCAGCTGTGCCATCGAGCGTGTCACATAGCGCTCAGATATCAGTGGGCCTCACACAATCTACAAGTGTCCAGTGTCCAAAAGTTTACGCAGAGATTCAAAATCTCCATTATCCTCTCGTCACTTTGGTCACAGGCAGCTGTGCCATCGAGCGTGTCACATAGCGCTCAGATATCAGTGGGCCTCACACAATCCACAAGTGTCCAGTATCCAAAAGTGTACGCAGAGATTCAAAATCTCCATTATCCTCTCGTCACTTTGGTCACAGGCAGCTGTGCCATCGTGCGTGTCACATAGCGCTCAGATATCAGTGGGCCTCACACAATCCACAAGTGTCCAGTGTCCAAAAGTGTACGCAGAGATTCAAAATCTCCATTATCCTCTCGTCACTTTGGTCACAGGCAGCTGTGCCATCGAGCGTGTCACATAGCGCTCAGATATCAGTGGGCCTCACACAATCCACAAGTGTCCAGTGTCCAAAAGTGTACGCAGAGATTCAAAATCTCCATTATCCTCTCGTCACTTTGGTCACAGGCAGCTGTGCCATCGAGCGTGTCACATAGCGCTCAGATATCAGTGGGCCTCACACAATCTACAAGTGTCCAGTGTCCAAAAGTGTACGCAGAGATTCAAAATCTCCATTATCCTCTCGTCACTTTGGTCACAGGCAGCTGTGCCATCGAGCGTGTCACATAGCGCTCAGATATCAGTGGGCCTCACACAATCCACAAGTGTCCAGTGTCCAAAAGTGTACGCAGAGATTCAAAATCTCCATTATCCTCTCGTCACTTTGGTCACAGGCAGCTGTGCCATCGAGCGTGTCACATAGCGCTCAGATATCAGTGGGCCTCACACAATCCACAAGTGTCCAGTGTCCAAAAGTGTACGCAGAGATTCAAAATCTCCATTATCCTCTCGTCACTTTGGTCACAGGCAGCTGTGCCATCGAGCGTGTCACATAGCGCTCAGATATCAGTGGGCCTCACACAATCCACAAGTGTCCAGTGTCCAAAAGTGTACGCAGAGATTCAAAATCTCCATTATCCTCTCGTCACTTTGGTCACAGGGAGCTGTGCCATCGAGCGTGTCACATAGCGCTCAGATATCAGTGGGCCTCACACAATCTACAAGTGTCCAGTGTCCAAAAGTGTACGCAGAGATTCAAAATCTCCATTATCCTCTCGTCACTTTGGTCACAGGCAGCAGTGCCATCGAGCGTGTCACATAGCGCTCAGATATCAGTGGGCCTCACACAATCCACAAGTGTCCAGTATCCAAAAGTGTACGCAGAGATTCAAAATCTCCATTATCCTCTCGTCACTTTGGTCACAGGCAGCTGTGCCATCGTGCGTGTCACATAGCGCTCAGATATCAGTGGGCCTCACACAATCCACAAGTGTCCAGTGTCCAAAAGTGTACGCAGAGATTCAAAATCTCCATTATCCTCTCGTCACTTTGGTCACAGGCAGCTGTGCCATCGAGCGTGTCACATAGCGCTCAGATATCAGTGGGCCTCACACAATCCACAAGTGTCCAGTGTCCAAAAGTGTACGCAGAGATTCAAAATCTCCATTATCCTCTCGTCACTTTGGTCACAGGCAGCTGTGCCATTGAGCGTGTCACATAGCGCTCAGATATCAGTGGGCCTCACACAATCCACAAGTGTCCAGTGTACAAAAGTGTACGCAGAGATTCAAAATCTCCATTATCCTCTCGTCACTTTGGTCACAGGCAGCTGTGCCATCGAGCGTGTCACATGGCGCTCAGATATAAGTGGGCCTCACACAATCCACAAGTGTCCAGTGTCCAAAAGTGTACGCAGAGATTCAAAATCTCCATTATCCTCTCGTCACTTTGGTCACAGGCAGCTGTGCCATCGAGCGTGTCACATAGCGCTCAGATATCAGTGGGCCTCACACAATCCACAAGTGTCCAGTGTCCAAAAGTGTACGCAGAGATTCAAAATCTCCATTATCCTCTTGTCACTTTGGTCACAGGCAGCTGTGCCATCGAGCGTGTCACATAGCGCTCAGATATCAGTGGGCCTCACACAATCTACAAGTGTCCAGTGTCCAAAAGTTTACGCAGAGATTCAAAATCTCCATTATCCTCTCGTCACTTTGGTCACAGGCAGCTGTGCCATCGTGCGTGTCACATAGCGCTCAGATATCAGTGGGCCTCACACAATCCACAAGTGTCCAGTGTCCAAAAGTGTACGCAGAGATTCAAAATCTCCATTATCCTCTCGTCACTTTGGTCACAGGCAGCTGTGCCATCGAGCGTGTCACATAGCGCTCAGATATCAGTGGGCCTCACACAATCCACAAGTGTCCAGTGTCCAAAAGTGTACGCAGAGATTCAAAATCTCCATTATCCTCTCGTCACTTTGGTCACAGGCAGCTGTGCCATCGAGCGTGTCACATAGCGCTCAGATATCAGTGGGCCTCACACAATCCACAAGTGTCCAGTGTACAAAAGTGTACGCAGAGATTCAAAATCTCCATTATCCTCTCGTCACTTTGGTCACAGGCAGCTGTGCCATCGAGCGTGTCACATGGCGCTCAGATATAAGTGGGCCTCACACAATCCACAAGTGTCCAGTGTCCAAAAGTGTACGCAGAGATTCAAAATCTCCATTATCCTCTCGTCACTTTGGTCACAGGCAGCTGTGCCATCGAGCGTGTCACATAGCGCTCAGATATCAGTGGGCCTCACACCATCCACAAGTGTCCAGTGTCCAAAAGTGTACGCAGAGATTCAAAATCTCCATTATCCTCTCGTCACTTTGGTCACAGGCAGCTGTGCCATCGAGCGTGTCACATAGCGCTCAGATATCAGTGGGCCTCACACAATCCACAAGTGTCCAGTGTCCAAAAGTGTACGCAGAGATTCAAAATCTCCATTATCCTCTCGTCACTTTGGTCACAGGCAGCTGTGCCATCGAGCGTGTCACATAGCGCTCAGATATCAGTGGGCCTCACACAATCCACAAGTGTCCAGTGTCCAAAAGTGTACGCAGAGATTCAAAATCTCCATTATCCTCTCGTCACTTTGGTCACAGGCAGCTGTGCCATCGAGCGTGTCACATAGCGCTCAGATATCAGTGGGCCTCACACAATCCACAAGTGTCCAGTGTCCAAAAGTGTACGCAGAGATTCAAAATCTCCATTATCCTCTCGTCACTTTGGTCACAGGCAGCTGTGCCATCGAGCGTGTCACATAGCGCTCAGATATCAGTGGGCCTCACACAATCCACAAGTGTCCAGTGTCCAAAAGTGTACGCAGAGATTCAAAATCTCCATTATCCTCTCATCACTTTGGTCACAGGCAGCTGTGCCATCGAGCGTGTCACATAGCGCTCAGATATCAGTGGGCCTCACACAATCCTAAAGTGTCCAGTGTCCAAAAGTGTACGCAGAGATTCAAAATCTCCATTATCCTCTCGTCACTTTGGTCACAGGCAGCTGTGCCATCGAGCGTGTCACATAGCGCTCAGATATCAGTGGGCCTCACACAATCCACAAGTGTCCAGTGTCCAAAAGTGTACGCAGAGATTCAAAATCTCCATTATCCTCTCGTCACTTTGGTCACAGGCAGCTGTGCCATCGAGCGTGTCACATAGCGCTCAGATATCAGTGGGCCTCACACAATCTACAAGTGTCCAGTGTCCAAAAGTGTACGCAGAGATTCAAAATCTCCATTATCCTCTCGTCACTTTGGTCACAGGCAGCTGTGCCATCGAGCGTGTCACATAGCGCTCAGATATCAGTGGGCCTCACACAATCCACAAGTGTCCAGTGTCCAAAAGTGTGCGCAGAGATTCAAAATCTCCATTATCCTCTCGCCACTTTGGTCACAGGCAGCTGTGCCATCGAGCGTGTCACATAGCGCTCAGATATCAGTGGGCCTCACACAATCCACAAGTGTCCAGTGTCCAAAAGTGTACGCAGAGATTCAAAATCTCCATTATCCTCTCGTCACTTTGGTCACAGGCAGCTGTGCCATCGAGCGTGTCACATAGCGCTCAGATATCAGTGGGCCTCACACAATCCACAAGTGTCTAGTGTCCAAAAGTGTACGCAGATATTCAAAATCTCCATTATCCTCTCGTCACTTTGGTCACAGGCAGCTGTGCCATCGAGCGTGTCACATAGCGCTCAGATATCAGTGGGCCTCACACAATCCACAAGTGTCCAGTGTCCAAAAGTGTACGCAGAGATTCAAAATCTCCATTATCCTCTCGTCACTTTGGTCACAGGCAGCTGTGCCATCGAGCGTGTCACATAGCGCTCAGATATCAGTGGGCCTCACACAATCTACAAGTGTCCAGTGTCCAAAAGTGTACGCAGAGATTCAAAATCTCCATTATCCTCTCGTCACTTTGGTCACAGGCAGCTGTGCCATCGAGCGTGTCACATAGCGCTCAGATATCAGTGGGCCTCACACAATCCACAAGTGTCCAGTGTCCAAAAGTGTACGCAGAGATTCAAAATCTCCATTATCCTCTCGTCTCTTTGGTCACAGGCAGCTGTGCCATCGAGCGTGTCACATAGCGCTCAGATATCAGTGGGCCTCACACAATCCACAAGTGTCCAGTGTCCAAAAGTGTACGCAGAGATTCAAAATCTCCATTATCCTCTCGTCACTTTGGTCACAGGCAGCTGTGCCATCGAGCGTGTCACATAGCGCTCAGATATCAGTGGGCCTCACACAATCCACAAGTGTCCAGTGTCCAAAAGTGTACGCAGAGATTCAAAATCTCCATTATCCTCTCGTCACTTTGGTCACAGGCAGCTGTGCCATCGAGCGTGTCACATAGCGCTCAGATATCAGTGGCCTCACACAATCTACAAGTGTCCAGTGTCCAAAAGTGTACGCAGAGATTCAAAATCTCCATTATCCTCTCGTCACTTTGGTCACAGGCAGCTGTGCCATCGAGCGTGTCACATAGCGCTCAGATATCAGTGGGCCTCACACAATCCACAAGTGTCCAGTATCCAAAAGTGTACGCAGAGATTCAAAATCTCCATTATCCTCTCGTCACTTTGGTCACAGGCAGCTGTGCCATCGTGCGTGTCACATAGCGCTCAGATATCAGTGGGCCTCACACAATCCACAAGTGTCCAGTGTCCAAAAGTGTACGCAGAGATTCAAAATCTCCATTATCCTCTCGTCACTTTGGTCACAGGCAGCTGTGCCATCGAGCGTGTCACATAGCGCTCAGATATCAGTGGGCCTCACACAATCCACAAGTGTCCAGTGTCCAAAAGTGTACGCAGAGATTCAAAATCTCCATTATCCTCTCGTCACTTTGGTCACAGGCAGCTGTGCCATTGAGCGTGTCACATAGCGCTCAGATATCAGTGGGCCTCACACAATCCACAAGTGTCCAGTGTACAAAAGTGTACGCAGAGATTCAAAATCTCCATTATCCTCTCGTCACTTTGGTCACAGGCAGCTGTGCCATCGAGCGTGTCACATGGCGCTCAGATATAAGTGGGCCTCACACAATCCACAAGTGTCCAGTGTCCAAAAGTGTACGCAGAGATTCAAAATCTCCATTATCCTCTCGTCACTTTGGTCACAGGCAGCTGTGCCATCGAGCGTGTCACATAGCGCTCAGATATCAGTGGGCCTCACACAATCCACAAGTGTCCAGTGTCCAAAAGTGTACGCAGAGATTCAAAATCTCCATTATCCTCTCGTCACTTTGGTCACAGGCAGCTGTGCCATCGAGCGTGTCACATAGCGCTCAGATATCAGTGGGCCTCACACAATCCACAAGTGTCCAGTGTCCAAAAGTGTGCGCAGAGATTCAAAATCTCCATTATCCTCTCGTCACTTTGGTCACAGGCAGCTGTGCCATCGAGCGTGTCACATAGCGCTCAGATATCAGTGGGCCTCACACAATCCACAAGTGTCCAGTGTCCAAAAGTGTACGCAGAGATTCAAAATCTCCATTATCCTCTCGTCACTTTGGTCACAGGCAGCTGTGCCATCGAGCGTGTCACATAGCGCTCAGATATCAGTGGGCCTCACACAATCCACAAGTGTCCAGTGTCCAAAAGTGTACGTAGAGATTCAAAATCTCCATTATCCTCTCGTCACTTTGGTCACAGGCAGCTGTGCCATCGAGCGTGTCACATAGCGCTCAGATATCAGTGGGCCTCACACAATCCAAAAGTGTCCACTGTCCACAAGTGTGTGCAGAAATTCTAAATCTCCCCTGTCCTATAGACACCTTGTACCTTGTTTTACATTACTATATAGTTTGTTGGATTTTGTCTACATTTCTACCAAAAATGAGGAAGGCTGGTGGAAGAGGCCGTGGAATTGGGCGGGGGTTGGCAGCTGGTAATGATGGTGTTGGTGGTGGATCTGATGGTAGTGGCAAGAGCAAAATAGGACCGAATGCAGGAGGTGCTGACCCTGCGTCATCGTCTGGCTACATAAGGCTTCGAACGCTTAGTTTTCTAGGAGTTGGCAAACCGCTTTTAAAGGCAGAGCATCAGGAAAAAGTTTTGTCTTACATTGCTGACTCAGCCTCCAGCTCTATCGCCTCCTCTTCTTCAGTTGTAAAAAGTAAAAGCACTAAGTCGTCATTGGAGGCTCATGTTCATGAACCACACCTTTCCTTGTGTCCTTCACCCCAACCAAGATTGAAGGATGACGCAGGCCATACTACTGATTACTCCATGGAGCTGTTTTCACATACCATGCCTGGATTATCAAGTGAAATGGTGAATTACCCAGGCCAAGATGAATCTGACATGGAGTGCACTGATGCACAGCCGCTGATGGATGATTCTGCTGGTACATTCACTCAGAGCACTACATTGTCCTCGCAGTGTACAGAGCCAGATTTTGACCCTGATGAGACTCAGATGCCCCTTCCCGCACACTATACCACCATACACGGTGACACAGAGAAAGGTGCACATGACATAGAAGAGGAGGTGATGGATGACCCAGTTGTTGACCCAGATTGGCATCCATTGGGGGAAGAGGGTGCTGCTTCCAATAGCTCAGATGAGGAGCATCCACAGCAGACATCGACATCGCAACAGCTGTTATCTGGCAGGCCCGGAGCACTCCAAAGACAGGTTCCAAACATCAAAAGAGTTGCTGGACAGCTTGTCCAGAGGGTCAAAAGATCACAGCGTGCTAGGCCGCAAAATGTCTGCCAAAGTAGGAAGAGTGCAGTGTGGCACTTTTTTGAACAAAATCCTCATGATCAGGCCAAGGTTATCTGTAAGAAGTGCGCAAAGACCTTTAGCCGAGGGAAAAATCTGAAAAATTTGAATACCAGTTGCATGCTTAGACATTTAACCAGCATGCACTTGCAAGCGTGGACACAACACCAAACCTCAAGTGCCACATGTGCAACTGATCACAACGAAGGTAGTCAGCAACGCTACATTGTTTCCCCCACTGTAAGCCCACCGGTTAGCACAGCAGCAAATGTTGAGGTGTCGTTGCAAGGCCACAGCAGTCAGGGAATCCCACTGTTATATCAACGAAAGACTGATTCTAGGCCATCAGAAAGAACACCAACTCCATCACCATCATCAACCCTCTCTCAGTCCGCCCTGTCCACCGCTACTTCCACCATATGCAGCTCTCAAGTCCAGCTCACCCTCCCAGACACTATGAGTAGGTCAAGAAAGTACTCAGTCTCTCATCCGCGTACACTGGGTTTGAACGCCCACATTGCCAAACTAATCTCGTTTGAGATGATGCCCTTTCGGTTGGTGGAAAGCACAGCTTTCCGCGAACTCATGGCCTATGCAGTACCACGCTATGACCTACCCAGTCGCCACTTCTTCTCTCGCAAAGCCATCCCAGCCCTCCACCATCATGTGAAAGACCGCATTGTCCATGCACTCAAGCAGTCAGTGAGCGGAAAGGTGCACCTCACAACTGATGCATGGTCCAGTCGGCATGGCCAGGGCCGTTACGTGTCCATCACTGCGCACTGGGTTAATGTGGTGGATGCAGGGTCCACAGGGGACAGCGGTGGTGGGACAGTGCTGCCTAGCCCACGGTATAGGAAACAGTTGGCTGTAGGTGTTCGACCCTCCTCCTCCTCCTCCTCCTGAAGCGAAAGCTCGTCCACAGAGCGCAGTCGTACGAGCACTCCATCTGCAGCTGCCACTGTTGCACACGATGTGTCCCCCTATCGAGCAGCTAGTGGAAAGCGTCAGCAGGCTATGTTGCAGATGATGTGTTTGGGCGACAGACACACCGCCGAGGTGCTGGCCGAGTACTTGAAGCGACAAACTGAGTCATGGCTGGGCAGTGTACATCTTGAGGCAGGCAAGGTAGTTAGTGATAACGGCCGTAATTTTGTGGCAGCCATAGCCCTTTCAAAACTCAGCCACATACCTTGCTTGGCTCACACCTTGAACCTGGTGGTGCAGTGCTTCCTCAAAAATTATCCGGAGTTAACAGCCCTGCTCCAGAAGGTGCGAAGACTGTGCGCGCATATCCGCCGGTCGCCTGTACACTCCGTTCGTATGCAGAAGCTGCAGCGATTGCTCCACCTTCCCAACCACCGCCTCATTATCGACATTGCAACAAGGTGGAACTCCACCCTGCACATGGTGGAGCGGCTGTGCGAGCAGAGGCAGGCCATAATGCATTTGTGGGAGGATACACGGCCAGGCACTTTGAGAGCAGACATGGAGTTGACAGGCGTGCAGTGGTCGAAGCTGAAAGACCTTTGTAAAGTCCTTCAGTGTTTTGAGGAATGCACACGGCTGGTAAGCGCAGACGACGCCATCCTAAGCATGAGCATCCCACTTATGCGTCTGCTCATGCAAACTTTGACGCACCTTAAGGAGCAGGCGTCTGCAGCCAATGTTGATGAGGAGGAAGAGGAGGAGGGACTCCTTGATGACATTCAGCCATTGTCTGCTCAGGGACCTCTCCTGGACGAGGTGGAGGAAGAAGAGGAGGAGGAGGAGGATGATGGGGATGATTACTTAGGGGAGGAGGATGCATCTCGTGGGGCAAGTGAAAATGTTGGTGTGGCAAGGTCTGGTACAGGGTTTGTGCGTGACTGGAGGGATGTGGATTTGCCAGAAAGTGCTCCTCCACCCAGCACTCGCAGTGCATCATTGACACCGGGAACATTGGCCCACATGTCAGATTATGCCTTGCGGATCCTAAAAAGGGACCCCCGCATTGCCAAAATGATGAACGATGATGACTACTGGTTGGCCAGCATCCTGGATCCACGCTATAAAGGCAAATTACAAAACATCATGCCACAGGAGAACCTTAACCTAATATTGGCTAATAAACAAGCAACTCTGGTAAATTGGTTGCTTGAGGCATTCCCAGCACACAGCAGCGGTGATGGTTCTCACACGAGCCGTACGGGCCGGGGGCAGCTTGGCAGAGGTGTTCGTGGTGCACACAGCAGAAGTGGCGTTGGAGACAGGGGTTTCATGACAATGTTGTGGACTGATTTTTCAAATACCGCTCACACAACTGGTAATACTGCATCGATGGAAAGTGACAGGAGACAGCAGTTGTCAACTACGGTTACAAACTACTTTTCCTCCCATATCGATGTTCTCCCACACAGGTCATTCCCCTTTGACTATTGGGCCGCTAAACTGGACACCTGGCCTGAATTGGCCCAATATGCCTTACAGGAGCTCGCTTGCCCAGCTGCAAGTATGCTATCGGAAAGAGTCTTCAGTGCAGCTGGATCAATCCTGACAGAAAAAAGGACCCGTCTGTCAACCCAAAATGTGGATGATCTAACCTTCATTAAAATGAACCACGCAAGGGTTTCCAAGGATTTTGTCCCACCTTCCCCTGATGACACATAGGGTGACAGAAAAATGGCTTGCTTTGGTCCACCTCTTCCTGGTACTTCACCTATTTCGCCTTTTGCATCAGCTGAATGTCCAACATCAACATATGCCACTTTCTAAAACTCCCTAACTGTGCTGCCTCTCCCCCCATGGCCGGGGTAACCACCTAGCGCACGACACCGTGCGAGTGCCGTTGCCCTGGACAGGTGGGTAGGCCGACTCTTGGGCGCGGGCACTGGCACAGGGTCCCTCATAGTGCAATCAAGTGTCTCTGACGGTGGTGGTGCACACCTGCCGTCAGACACACCCCTGTACTATGAGGGGCCCAGTGCCAGTACCGACGCCCACGAGTGGGCCCCCCTTGCTTGGGCAGGGCCCCAGCATTTGCAATCTTTACCTCTCCCTGCTCCTCCGCTGTGTAATCTGGGCCTTCAAATCCATACTGTGCCTGACACCGTCTGAGCCTGCCTCCTGAGACATATATTTTGAATGTGTACGCTATCCATACATGTTGTCCAGGGATACGGTACCCTTTCTAACCTTTGTGCAATGACGTGCAATCCATACTGAGCCTAACACCGTCTGAGCCTGCCTCATGCTGTATAGACATATATTTTGAATGTGTACGCTATCCATACATGTTATCCAGGGATACGGTACCCTTTCTAACCTTTGTGCAATCACGTGCAATCCATACTGGGCCTAACACCGTCTGAGCCTGCCTCATGCTGTATAGACATATATTTTGAATGTGTACGCTATCCATACATGTTATCCAGGGATACGGTACCCTTTCTAACCTTTGTGCAATCACGTGCAATCCATACTGGGCCTAACACCGTCTGAGCCTGCCTCATGCTGTATAGACATATATTTTGAATGTGTATGCTATCCATACATGTTATCCGGGGATACGGTACCCTTTCTAACCTTTGTGCAATCACGTGCAATCCATACTGGGCCTAACACCGTCTGAGCCTGCCTCATGCTGTATAGACATATATTTTGAATGTGTACGCTATCCATACATGTTATCCGGGGATACGGTACCCTTTCTAACCTTTGTGCAATCACGTGCAATCCATACTGGGCCTAACACCGTCTGAGCCTGCCTCATGCTGTATAGACATATATTTTGAATGTGTACGCTATCCATACATGTCATCCGGGGATACGGTACTCTTTCTAACCTTTGTGCAATGACGTGCAATCCTTACTGGGCCTAACACCGTCTGAGCCTGCCTCATGCTGTATAGACATATATTTTGAATGTGTACGCTATCCATACATGTTATCCAGGGATACGGTACCCTTTCTAACCTTTGTGCAATGGCGTGCAATCCATACTGGGCCTAACACCGTCTGAGCCTGCCTCATGCTGTATAGACATATATTTTGAATGTGTACGCTATCCATACATGTTATCCGGGGATACGGTACCCTTTCTAACCTTTGTGCAATCACGTGCAATCCATACTGGGCCTAACACCGTCTGAGCCTGCCTCATGCTGTATAGACATATATTTTGAATGTGTACGCTATCCATACATGTTATCCAGGGATACAGTACCCTTTCTAACCTTTGTGCAATGACGTGCAATCTATACTGGGCCTAACACCGTCTGAGCCTGCCTCATGCTGTATAGACATATATTTTGAATGTGTACGCTATCCATACATGTTATCCAGGGATACAGTGCCCTTTCTAACCTTTGTGCAATGATGTGCAATCCATACTGGGCCTAACACCGTCTGAGCCTGCCTCATGCTGTATAGACATATATTTTGAATGTGTACGCTATCCATACATGTTATCCAGGGATACGGTACCCTTTCTAACCTTTGTGCAATCACGTGCAATCCATACTGGGCCTAACACCGTCTGAGCCTGCCTCATGCTGTATAGACATATATTTTGAATGTGTATGCTATCCATACATGTTATCCGGGGATACAGTACCCTTTCTAACCTTTGTGCAATCACATGCAATCCATACTGGGCCTAACACCGTCTGAGCCTGCCTCATGCTGTATAGACATATATTTTGAATGTGTACGCTATCCATACATGTTATCCGGGGATACGGTACCCTTTCTAACCTTTGTGCAATCACGTGCAATCCATACTGGGCCTAACACCGTCTGAGCCTGCCTCATGCTGTATAGACATATATTTTGAATGTGTACGCTATCCATACATGTTATCCAGGGATACGGTACCCTTTTGTCATGTCGGACGCTGTTCACACCACAGCGTCCGGCAGGCAGAGGTAGTTCCACCTCCAGCCACTATAGCCTCAGTGGCGCCGGCTTGATCTTCAGGCTCTCGGGGGTTAATCCTGCTGGAGACCAGGTTGGAAGGTTAGTCACGCCCACGGTCTTTAAATAGTCTTACTGGCATATGGGCGTCGCCGATTATAGCTTGTGTTTCATACCAAGTGGTTCCGGTCTGGAGTGGAGGTGTTCAAGAGAGAGAGATTCATATCTGGTGTCGTATGATCCGTCGTTATCCTTTCTCCTTCCCATATTTGTGTTTAGTTGTGCCCTGTTCACATTACTGTTTATTCCTGTGTGTGTGTGTGGCGCAGTGCAGTTTAAGTTCTCCCTGTCTGTCATTATATGTGTGGGAGCTTTGGTGGTGTGACTCCTCACTGGGTGGAGGGTGGAGGGTTAAGTGCAGGGCTGAGCAGGAGATAAGGAAAGGTCGGAGGCTCAGGCATTTGCACCTTCAGCAAAAACCCTGGGTTGAGGGTCAGACAGGGTTTCCCCTAGTAAAAGGGACACCACAGGGGCCCCGGGTATTTCAGCCTTAGTTGAACTAAGCCCCCGTGACATTATAATCGGCCCACATTTTTTCAGGAGTCCATGGATCCATTAGATTCCATAACCCGCCAGTTGGCGGCGCTGTCCATACAGGTCTCCGAGTTGAAAGGGGCAGTTCAGCAGCAGGGCCTGGTAGTAGCAAAGGTGCAAACGGCATCTGCAGGTATCGGTGCAGAGCCGAAGTTTCCGCTGCCAGAACGATTTTCAGGCGATCGCAGCAAATTTGTCGTATTTCGGGAGGCCTGCAAATTATACTTCCGCATGCGGCCAATATCCTCAGGTAATGAGGCCCAGCGAGTAGGGCTGGTGTTGTCATTACTGAGTGGTGACCCCCAAGCATGGGCATTTTCCTTACCAGCTGACTCTGCTACATTTCATTCGGTCGATAATGTTTTTTCTGCCCTCGGGCTCATTTACGATGACCCTGACCGACTGGCTCTAGCGGAATCTAAAATCCGCCCCCTCCGCCAGGGGGAGCACTTGGCAGAAGACTATTGTTCGGAATTTCGCCGCTGGGCTGTAGACACACAGTGGAATGACCCAGCACTGCGGAGCCAGTTTATTCATGGGGTATCAGGGAGGGTGAAACAAGCCCTCCTGATGTATGAGACTCCGGCATCATTGGAGTCTGCCATGAGTTTGGTGATACGTATTGATCGCCGTTTTCGTCAGGGGGCACAGGAGACGCTACCTCTGGGGGAAAACAGAGGTGCAGGTGTGGTTGAAGTAGATGAGTCCCCTGAACTTATGCAGATTGCTGGCGTGGCACAGGTTCAGCCTCGCGCTCCGGGATTCCGGAAGCCCGGAGCATGTTTCTACTGTGGTAAAGGAGGTCATTATGTTAACGTTTGCCCGGTACTACCTAAGAGGGTCACACCGGCGGAAAACTGTTAAGCTCAGAGGGTATGGAGGAGACCCAACTGAGCGTATGCATATCCTCCATGATGGTATCTCAATGTATGCTCCCTGCTAAGGTTATTATCGCCGGCAGAGAGCTACCTATATCAGTATTTGTGGATAGCGGTTCCGCCACCAATCTCATAGATGAGGAGTTTGCACACACCGCCGGGTTTAAGATCGAAAAACTTCCTCACCCCATACAGGTGGTGACCATTAATGCTGTTCCCCTCCTTCAAGGGGAGATTACTGAGTTTGTGGCAGAGGTGAAACTCCACATTGGGGTCCTACATTCTGAGTCGGTTACATGTAGGGTCCTCCGTAATCTCCCAGCTCAAATGGTCCTGGGTTTTCCATGGCTGTCCAGGCACAACCCGGTAATTGATTGGAAAACTCAGGACATAGTACAATGGAGTGGTTTCTGCCAAGACAATTGCTTGGCCACATGTGTGTCCGCCGTGACGCCCAGCCTGCCGGAGGCTTTGCAGGATTTCGCGGATGTTTTCTCTGAGAAGGGTTGCTCAGAACTGCCTCCACATAGAGCCTATGACTGTGCGATTAGGTTAAAACCCGGGGCCAAATTACCTAAGGCCAGGATGTTTAATATTTCTGGTCCTGAGAGACAGGCTCTGAAAGACTACATCGCGGAGAGTCTGAGCAAAGGTCACATCCGGCCTTCGTCCTCGCCTGTAGCCGCGGGGTTTTTCTTCATTAAGAAGAAAGATGGGTGGTTACGCCCGTGTCTGGATTTCCGAGAGTTAAACCAGATTACTATCCGTGATCCCTACCCAATGCCGTTGATCCCGGATTTGTTCAACCAGGTAGCGGGGGCGAAATGGTTTTCCAAGCTGGACCTCAGGGGGGCGTATAACCTCATAAGGGTCCGTCAGGGGGATGAGTGGAAGACGGCGTTTAACACTCCTGAGGGTCATTTTGAGAGTCTGGTTATGCCGTTTGGGTTGACCACCGTGCCTGCCGTTTTCCAACATTTTATTAATGATGTATTTGCTCATGTCCTGGGGAGATTTGTGATTGTATACCTGGATGATATCCTCATTTATTCTAGCGATCGGGACACTCATTTGGAGCATGTTAGGCAGGTGTTACAGTTGCTCCGGGAGAACCAGCTCTATGCTAAGCTGGAAAAATGTTTATTTTTTGTCCAGGAGTTGCCCTTTTTGGGATATATTGTGTCCGCAGCCGGTTTTAAAATGGACACCGCTAAGGTGCAAGCGGTGCTGCAATGGGAGAGGCCGGAGAGTCTGAAAGCACTCCAGCGGTTCCTTGGGTTTGCGAATTATTATAGGAAATTTATAAAACACTTTTCGACTGTCGCCAAACCGCTCACGGACATGACAAAAAAGGGTGCCGATCTGGCGAACTGGCCTGAGGTGGCTATACGTGCATTTGAGCGTCTGAAGAATAGTTTTGCTTCAGCCCCCATTCTGGTGCAACCAGACGTGACTAAACCTTTTGTGGTAGAGGTTGATGCGTCGGAGGTGGGAGTGGGGGCAGTACTGTCTCAAGGCTCGTCCTTGAGCGAGATGCATCCATGCGCCTACTTCTCCAAGAAGCTGTCGCCGGCCGAACGGAATTATGATATCGGCAACAGGGAGTTGTTGGCCATCAAACTGGCTTTTGAGGAATGGCGACACTTCTTGGAGGGGGCGGCTCACCAGGTCACAGTTATCACTGACCATAAGAATCTACTCTACCTGGAGTCGGCCAAGCGTCTGTCTCCTAGGCAGGCTCGCTGGGCATTGTTTTTTACTCGTTTCAATTTTCTTGTGACGTACCGTCCCGGGGCTAAAAACACCAAGGCGGATGCTTTGTCTAGGTGTTTTCCGGGGGGAGAACCTCGGGAAGAGCCGGTACCCATCCTCCAGAAAGGGGTAGTGGTCTCGGCTCTCACGACTGAGGTAGAGGCGGAGATTGCCGAGGCCCAAGAGGAGGTACCACCAGGTCTTCCCGCCAACAAATCATTTGTACCCCTGCATCTTCGGCTTAAGGTGTTGAAGGAACACCACGATTCGGTACTGGCTGGTCACCCAGGGGTGAAGGGCACCTTAGAGCTGGTATCGCGTCGTTTCTGGTGGCCCAAAATCCGGCAGGACGTGGTCACGTACGTGGCAGCTTGCATCACGTGCACTAGGGCTAAGTCACCCCGAACCCGTCCTGCTGGCACGCTACAGCCTCTGGGGGTACCCAATAGGCCATGGACAGAAATCTCCATGGATTTTATCACTGACTTGCCAGCCTCGGCAGGGAACACGGTCATCCTGGTGGTGGTTGACCGTTTTTCAAAGATGGCGCATTTTGTGGCGTTGTCTTCTTTGCCCAATGCTAAGACGTTGGCTCAGGTATTTGTGAAGGAGGTGGTCAGACTCCACGGAGTACCGTCTGACATAGTATCTGATAGGGGTACGCAATTTGTGGCGAGGTTTTGGAAAGCTTTTTGCTCAAGGTTGGGGATCAAGTTGTCACATTCATCGGCGTTTCATCCACAGTCTAATGGACAAACTGAGCGCATGAACCAAAATCTTGAACAGTATTTACGATGCTTTGTGTCCGACAACCAGGAGGAGTGGTCTACTTTCCTTCCTCTGGCCGAATTCGCGTTAAATAATCACCGCCAAGAGTCATCAGGAGAGTCTCCATTCTTTTGTGTGTACGGTCAACATCCTCAGTTTTGTACCTTACGTCAGGGTGACTCCGGGGGTGTCCCGGAGGAGGATCAGCTAGGAGCCCAATTGTCATCAGTCTGGAGGCGGGTGAAACAGCGTTTGTTGAGCATGAGTGCCAGGTACAAACGGGTGGCTGACAGTAGACGCGTGCCAGGTCCGGACCTGTGTGTGGGTGAATGGGTGTGGTTAGCTACGAAGAACATAAAACTCAAAATCCCATCTTTAAAACTGGGTCCAAGGTTTATTGGGCCTTTTAGGATTTCTGCCATCATTAACCCAGTGGCTTATCGGTTGGAACTTCCTGCGGTGTACAGAATACATAACGTTTTTCACAGGGCTTTATTGAAAAAGGTGGTAGGCTTGGTGGACACGACGCCGATGCCACCTCCAGTCATGGTGGATGGCGATTTAGAGTTCGAGGTCGCCAAGGTGGTGGACTCTCGAGTAGTACGCCGTACTCTTCAGTATTTGGTGCACTGGCGGGGGTATGGTCCGGAGGAGAGGTCTTGGGTTCCGGCCTCAGACATACATGCGGATCGGCTGGTCAGTTCTTTTCACCGTCGTCATCAGGACAAGCCGGGTCCTATGAGTCTTGAGGGCCCTGGGGTCCCTCGTAGAAGACGGGGTACTGTCATGTCGGACGCTGTTCACACCACAGCGTCCGGCAGGCAGAGGTAGTTCCACCTCCAGCCACTATAGCCTCAGTGGCGCCGGCTTGATCTTCAGGCTCTCGGGGGTTAATCCTGCTGGAGACCAGGTTGGAAGGTTAGTCACGCCCACGGTCTTTAAATAGTCTTACTGGCATATGGGCGTCGCCGATTATAGCTTGTGTTTCATACCAAGTGGTTCCGGTCTGGAGTGGAGGTGTTCAAGAGAGAGAGATTCATATCTGGTGTCGTATGATCCGTTGTTATCCTTTCTCCTTCCCATATTTGTGTTTAGTTGTGCCCTGTTCACATTACTGTTTATTCCTGTGTGTGTGTGTGGCGCAGTGCAGTTTAAGTTCTCCCTGTCTGTCATTATATGTGTGGGAGCTTTGGTGGTGTGACTCCTCACTGGGTGGAGGGTGGAGGGTTAAGTGCAGGGCTGAGCAGGAGATAAGGAAAGGTCGGAGGCTCAGGCATTTGCACCTTCAGCAAAAACCCTGGGTTGAGGGTCAGACAGGGTTTCCCCTAGTAAAAGGGACACCACAGGGGCCCCGGGTATTTCAGCCTTAGTTGAACTAAGCCCCCTTGACACCTTTCTAACCTTTGTGCAATGACGTGCAATCCATACTGGGCCTAACACCGTCTGAGCCTGCCTCATGCTGTATAGACATATATTTTGAATGTGTACGCTATCCATACATGTTATCCAGGGATACGGTACCCTTTCTAACCTTTGTGCAATGACGTGCAATCCATACTGGGCCTAACACCGTCTGAGCCTGCCTCATGCTGTATAGACATATATTTTGAATGTGTACGCTATCCATACATGTTATCCAGGGATACGGTACCCTTTCTAACCTTTGTGCAATCACGTGCAATCCATACTGGGCGTGAGAACGGCTGGCGAGCTGTTAAGCAAGCTACAGCACCTGTCCAGACAAGTACAGGGATTCCCTAGCGAGGAGACTTATTTGATTGTTTTCAATGTTGGGACAGCAATTTTTGGGGAGCACTATACTCTGGAGAATGATAGATGGGGCCCACCATACACTGGAACATTCCAAAGGTGGACATCAGACACTGGAGCAGCATTTACAGGGCCCATTATACACTAGAGCATTAGAAATGGGGCCCATTATGTTTGGAGCATTATTTGGGCCCATAAGACAGTGGAGCTTCATCCATGGGGACCAACATATACTGTAGCATTATGTGGAGCTCATCATATACTGTTTCAAACATTATATGGGACCAATGATTCTGTATGGAGAAATAGATGGGCCTCGTCATGAGATGTAAAAAGTGAGGTATTTTTCATTGTACTATACCGCTATTTATCTGCCGTATCGGAGCATGATGAGTTGTGGTATGTGTTAAAGGGGTGCTCTTTCGCCCAGGGCACATGAAAACCTGCAGCCAGCCCTCCCCCCCCACAACTTTAGCCAAATAACCTCCATTTTTCAGTGCGTAACTTATATTATGAAGTTAATTAAGGTTGACAAGCTTAAGTAAGAAGAATTGATGCTTTTGGCATTCAAATGGGCACTGTAGGTGTGTTTCCTGTCCTCCTCTCACTGCCGACTTTTATTCCCCATTGACTTACATTGGGTTTCGTGTTTCGGGACGACCCCGACTTTTCCCTATAATCGGACGATCTTGCTCGACCCGACTTTTGGAAAAGTCGGGTTTCACGAAACGAAACGCGACCCTAAAAAACCAAAAGTCGCTCAACTCTACTTAACTCCCTTAATACCCGAGGGTGAATGCCATCAGGGCCTGGTGATTTGTCAATTTTAATCTTACTAAGGCTGTTCTGCACTTCTTCCTGTGTTAGGCAGGTAATACTTAACGGGGAGTTTACATTATCACTCTGCATTTCCCCTGGCAAATCCTTTTCCTGTGTGAACACTGTTGAGAAAAAAGTATTTAAAACATTTGCTTTTCCCACATCGCTCTCTATTATTTCACCCTCATTGTTCTTTAAAGGGCCGACAGCATCAATTTTAATTTTTTTACTGTTTATATAATTAAAGAATAGTTTGGGGTTTGTTTTACTTTCCTTAGCAATGAGTCTCTCAGTTTCCACTTTTGCTAAATGTATTTGTTTTTTACACATTTTATTTTTTTTCTGTTTTGAATTGTAATTGAAATACTGCCAGTCTAACGCTGCCGGGATCTTTTGATTCTATTTGTTGGTTAGTGTGGGCTGTAATTTTTATATTTTATGTCTGGCTTGTGTGGCGCTGCACTGTTTTGCACTTTAGTCTATTAGGCTTTTTTGGAATATTTTTTAGTTTATATTTAACATTAAAAGTTAAGTTTTATACTACCACTCCTGCTATTATTCTTCAGATGTAGTCTGCCATCTTGCAACCTAGATACCATCAATGGAGCATCCATCTACCAAATATCAGTTTTAACACTGGTGTCTTCTTACATCTCAGACAAATGTGATACAAGGGATCACATGCAGTGACTACATTATCAACTCCTATCGCGATGCTCCTGGATTCCTTCTAAACATAATTTTGAACATCATAGTAAGCACAAACTTAAAGTAGATTGGTCACCAGACTTAATGTATTATTAAATATATCTGTTAGAACTGTTAAGGATGGTGTACAGGACTGGGACAAAGTATTTTGGTGTCCCAGACAAATGAAGCCAATGGCGCCCCCATCCCAAAGTTTGAATAGCTTAGAGACTAAAGCAACAGGACCCCTTATGCAAATTCCCCTATGATGAGTTAGATTGCAAACGCTGATGCCTACTTCCACTAGAATTGTTACCTTTTTCACCAATTTTTTTGATCAAAAGTAAAAAAGAAAGTGGTGTACTTTAGGGATGTGGCTTATAGGGATGTGGCTTAACAAGGAGTGCAATTTCAAAGTTAGATACAGAATCAATAATTTTTTCTGACCATTTACACAATACAGGGGAAAACTAGCGATATTCATCCCTGATGCCCTATATTTTAAATTTAGAACCCAAGGATAGTTATAGAAACTAATAAAGCGTTACTATATTCAGGGCTGTTTGGTTTCAATTAAGGTATCCTCAGCATTTGGCAAATACCCTAATGGAAAATTAACAGACCCCCATTATGAATAAAGGGATATGGCTGATGGTTTTTGCATTTGTCATGCGATAAAAACAGCTTCCACAAAACTGATGGTGGTTCTGGTAATGTATTACGGTTCTGGTGACACAGGCATGTAGTGATGGCTGTTCTGGTGCTGCATTCATGCAGTGATGATGATTCTGGTGATACATTCATCGTCAGAACCATCATTAGTACATGAATACAAAGCCAAAATTATCATAAGTACATAATTAGAGCACCAGAGCCGTCAATAGCATGAATATGGCACCAGAAACATCAGTAAATAAATATATCACCAGATTCACCATCAGTATCTGAATGTCACTAGAGCCACCATTTATACATGAATGCATCACTAGAATCACCGTCGGTACATGAATACATCAACAGATCCACCAGCAATACTTAACTATGTCACCAAAACTACCATCACTAAATTAATACGTTATACGTTACCAGAACCACCATAAATACATGAATACATGACCAGAACTAAGAGTATTTGAATACAAGAAAAAAAAAATAGTACAACAATCAATTGTAATATCAAGTCAACCCCATAAACAATTGTATCGCATGAACTTACAACCCACCAACTATCCTTAACAATGGAAAGGAGATACGGGGAATTGTTATTAACAGCCATCATCAGACTGTGGACCATACAGAAACCACAGTACTGATGAGAATTGGTCAGTATCACCGAAAAACATTTACATCCAGGTACCTTATAGATTACATCTTACAATTGTCTCTTTTCATCTCCATTTTGTCTAGATGCCATTATGACTTTTCACATCCACAGCTGTTCTCCACAGACCTTCCCATTCTCCGGTCTTTTGCCGCACATCCTGACACAATGTCCTTAAAAATAAGAGTGTTATTAAAATGCCCTCTGCATAAAAATATCTGTTCATATTATGACTCTAAATAAGCCTTCTATGGTATATGGCCTCCACTCTGTCTACCATTATCAGCTATAACCGCCACACCATCCGCCCTTATGAGCCACGGCCTATGCTATGGCTGTCCCCTTTCTTATTTTCCATTACACTTTCTAAATCTCCACACAATTTCCACACCATGCTAACCCCTCACACTTCTCACTATTCTTCCCTCTTCAAATTGTATCCACTCCTCACACTGTCCCCCTACATAGTATTATGGTCACCACCGCCACCAATACGGTATGATATCTACAACCACCCCCCATTATATAGTATTGACACCACCACAGTATGATGTCCATCACAGACCCCCATAAATAGTATGCTGTACAAAACAACTCAAATATATACTATGATGATCCCCATAAAACCCCATACAGTATTATGGTCTACAAACAACAACCCAAACAGTATGATATTCACCACAGCCCCCTATCCAGTATGGTCACCATAGTCCCCAGTGTAATGACATCCACAGCTTCTCATATACTTTGCTGTCCCCCTTCACAGCCCCTCATTTCATGGCCCAAATGTACATCCTCTCATTTTATGCCACTCCTGCACAGACTCTCATTTTATTACCCCACTCTGCACAGACCCTGAGTTTATTTCCCTCATCTGCACAGCCCCTCAGTTTGTCCACCCATCTGCACAGTCCAACATTTTATCCCCATCTTCACAGCCCCTCAATTTCCTACATCTGCACAGCCCCTCTGTTTATTCCCCATCTGCACAGCGCCTCATTTTATTCCCTCCATCTGTACAGCCCCTCATTTTATCCACTCTGAATAGCCCCTCAGCTTATTCTCCCCATCTGTACAACCCATTAGTTTTATTCCCCCATCTTCACAGCCCCTCAGTTTATTCTCCCATCTGCACAGACCATCAGTTTATTCCCCATCAACACAGCCCCTCCCCTCATTGTATATCCCCCATCTGCACAGCCCCTCATTTTATGCCTCCCTGTACAGTAATATAAGAATTAAAACAAAACTCACTCACATAATCCCAGCTTTCATCCACCATCTCTTCTGTAAAGTGCAGCAGTGCACGTGATAATGTCACTGCACTACACCATACAAGATCCCCTGCGTGCAACTTATCAAACAAGGTGCATGCGGAAGTGGTCTACATCTTGCTGGAGATCTCGGCGGAGCAGGGGAGATGACGGATCTCCTGCTTCTGACCTGGACGGCGCACAAAGCAATTGTATTTGAGTCCATCAGTTGCAAATACAATTGAGTGCAGTGAGGGAGTGATGGCTGGGGTGCAGGCAGAGAGAGGTGTGAGCGGTGTCAGCGACTGACATGGCTCACGTATGTGCCTGTGCCCTGGATGTCAGGGTGCTGAATGTCTGCAGCTGCAGGAACATGTCTGGTGACTGCAGACATTCAGTGTTTTTTTCAAAATGTGCACCCCCCTCGAGTAGGCAGAAGGTGGAGGCCTAGGCATGTGACTATCCTGCCTACCCCTCGTCCCAGCCCTGCTGGTGTACTTACCTTGAAAATGCATGTCAGAATGGCTGTGTAATGTTGTTAAAGTTCTATTACCTGATATTAAAATGAATAGAAGCTGAAAAAGTACTGATAAAATGTTTATTTTAATATCAGGATTACACAATTATTTTTACAGTTTTTTAAGGTAAGTATACCAACCTCAACAAATTTAAGAGATATATTTAAAGGGAATCTATCAACAAGTTTTTACTGCCCCATCTGAGAGCCGTATGATGTAGGGGCTGCTTGCTGCAGTTTTGATAAAATCCCCATTTGTTCTGCAGCATATCAACCAGAATTACAAATCCTGTGTAACCACATCCTGACCACTGACTGGCAGCTTTCCGTGTACATTATGCATAGGCAGAAAACTGCCAATCAGTGGTGTGAGGCTCCACGGACTTTATTTGCATATTCGTATTTCCCAGGAAGCATTGCACCTAGGATTTCACTGATTGAGCGTCTTTGCCGGCTGCCGCAGTGTTTTCTTTGACTGGTCTCCCTGAGGTCAGTGATTGTTTCGTGATGTTGGTCTACTAGGCATTGCTCCCACCTAGCCAGAATCCTACTCCACACTGATGAGGGGCAACACCCCGAAACAGCTGTCTGTGGATGGATACCTAGCCTTGGTATTTCCCTTGTCATATCTTTAAACTCGTAATGAGCTGGATATTGACTTAAAGGGCCACTTACAGTCATGGCCAAAAGTATTGACACTCCTGCAATTCTGTCAGATAATACTCAGTTTCTTCCTGAAAATGATTGCAATCACAAATTCTTTGGTATTATTATCTTCATTTAATTTGTCTTAAATAAAAAACACAAAAGAGAATGAAGCAAAAAGCAAAACATTGATCATTTCACACAGAACTCCAAAAATGGGCCAGACAAAAGTATTGGCACCCTCAGCCTAATACTTGGTTGCACAACCTTTAGCCAAAATAACTGCAACCAACCGCTTCCGGTAACCATCAATGAGTTTCTTACAATGCTCTGCTGGAATTTTAGACCATTCTTCTTTGGCAAACTGCTCTAGGTCCCTGATATTTGAAGGGTGCCTTCTCCAAACTGCCATTTTTAGATCTCTCCACAGGTGTTCTATGGGATTCAGGTCTGGACTCATTGCTGGCCACCTTAGAAGTTTCCAGTGCTTTCTCTCAAACCATTATCTAGTGCTTTTTGAAGTGTGTTTTGGGTCATTGTCCTGCTGAAAGACCCATGACCTCTGAGGGAGACCCAGCTTTTTCACACTGGGCCCTACATTATGCTGCAAAATTTGTTGGCAGTCTTCAGACTTCATTATGCCATGCACACGGTCAAGCAGTCCAGTGTCGGAGGCAGCAAAGCAACCCCAAAACATCAGGGAACCTCCGCCATGTTTGACTGTAGGGACCGTGTTCTTTTCTTTGAATGTCTCTTTTTTTCTCCTGTAAACTCTATGTTAATGCCTTTGCCCAAAAAGCTCTACTTTTGTCTCATCTGACCAGAGAACATTCTTCCAAAACGTTTTAGGCTTTTTCAGGTAAGTTTTGGCAAACTCCAGCCTGGCTTTTTTATGTCTCGGGGTAAGAAGTGGGGTCTTCCTGGGTCTCATGTATATATATCCCTTAAAAAAGATACTTTATTCATTAAAAACCACAAATGTGGTAAACACCAACGAAGTGACAAAAAGGAAAAGTGTTCAAACATGAAACCACTCTAAGGTGACACCTAAGAGTCCCTGCTATAACCCTGAGCTGAAGTCTACCTGTCTGCGGAGGTTGGCACCCTAGGGGGGAACGTTGTCCCGTCTATGACTCCCATTAGCGTATTTATGATGCCCCATTGTGAATATTGGTGACATAATTATGCAATTGAGTATTTGATCACACCACCTTATGCCATATGTGTTCTCTATTTCTTAACTTCTTCTCTTTGGGACACAGGGCCCTCTGTAGAGCAGATTGGTCTCTGTCTAGCAGTAGAGGTTCCCCTTTATCAATGGGTAGAGGTGACCACTAGCGGATCTAGGGTATACCAGTGCCCCTAGGGATAGCCATCGTTGAGCGGGGGCGCCACAACGTTCCCCCCTAGGGTGCCAACCTCCGCAGACAGGTAGACTTCAGCTCAGGGTTATAGCAGGGACTCTTAGGTGTCACCTTAGAGTGGTTTCATGTTTGAACACTTTTCCTTTTTTTCTATTTTTGTCACTTCGTTGGTGTTTACCACATTTGTGGTTTTTAATGAATAAAGTATCTTTTTTAAGGGATATATATACATGAGATTACATTTGACCCTTTCTAATATTATATGAGAGACTGTTGTTATTTGAATCTGGAATGGCTAGTTTCCTCGCAGGCCCCATTAATTCAGATTTATGGCTAGAAGATGCAAATCAGGCATTCAATATAGCAGGGCCATCTGAGAATGGTACTGGCCCTTTGGCTCTTAAGAATTTGTTTAATGAGGTGTATGGGGGATATAAAGAATTTTTGAAATCTTGGTGGGAGATCAGGACATTGGAGAATTATCTCAAAAATCGGATCATCCCAAGGGGTTTGAGGATAAATATTAATCCCTCCCCCAGAATTGCCTCATCAGATTTTATGAGTGTGTGGATTAAGGAATCTATTGAGTTGTCCCTTAGATTCATGCAAATTTTGCTGATAGAGGAAAAGAAGGTATTTGAGAAGGCTACTGGTGAGTTGAATAAACTGATTGAACGAGTCCTGAAATTTAAAGGGGATCCCGACTTCAATAGAAGGGAGGGGTTATTACAAACCTCCGTTGAGAGGTATCAGGCTCTGTTGAAAGAACGTAAGCATCTTCAATTTCATAGGGACTTGAGAGACTTTAATGAAAACCAGGTGTTCAATTATCAGAAAGAAAGACAGTCTGAAGTCTCGTCCTCTGATATTGACACTTCTGATACAGAAAGGACGGAGAGAGCACCAGGTGGTCTATATCAGTATAGAGAGACAGTGCCGAAACAGAGATGGCAGAGGGGGAGGGGAAGATCTGGGAGAAAGGGAAGAGGACAATACAGGGGAGGAACGCAAACACCCACCCCGTTTATAAGTTCCAGTTTGGCATCTGGTCCTATTCAATCCTCTGCCTTGGCTCCCTCCTCTTCCTCTTTTTTGGAACAAGGTGCGAGGACGGGCTATCAATTAAGAACCCGGTTCAACCAATAAGGGGGCAGATTGTAAATCTTTCCTCGCACATCCTCACTAGGGACGAGCAGAGTGTCCTCTCGAGAGGCCTCAATTTTGTGCCAACAAACAAGTTCAATTGTTTTGAGTGGGTCAAGGATTTAAACCTGTTTTGCAGGAAATTAAAGTGGAAGAAGTTTTTTAGACACAATAGCCGGGAGGCTTGTAAACAACAAGGCCTCAGTGAGGAAGACATTGAAGGGTATGAGGCGCTCCTTGGACTTTTGAATGAAAATAATAGAATCCCTGTTGCTGGAAAGGGTCCCTTTTCCACTTTAAGAAATAAAAGTGAAAAGATGCCACCTCAAGGTGACATGGGAAATATTGATATATTCGCCCGGTTGGTGGAGAGGGACCTTAAGAGATTAACAGCACCAGACTGGGAAATTAATGATAACTTAATGACAAGTGAACGCTCAGCACTTGAGGCCCTAAAGAGGAATGAGCAAATAGTTGTGAAGCCCTCCGACAAAGGGGGAAATTTGATTATTTTGAATCATAATGAATATCGTAAAATGTCTTATGCTATTTTGCAAGATGATTCCACTTATGAGGTGCTAAGGGTCAATCCTATGACCACCTATAAGGAAGAACTGACAATTCTGTTGGATACGGCCCTGGGGGATGGTCTAATCTCGAAAGTAGAGTTTGATTTTATTCTTCCTAAGTTTCCATTAATAGCCACGTTTTATACATTACCAAAGATACATAAAGGACTGAACCCTCTAAAGGGGAGACCGATTGTATCAGGGGTGGATTCATTGACACAAAACAGTGGTCTCTATATTGATCAGTTATTACGCCCCTTTGTGGTGTCTATTCCATCATATTTAAGGGACACCTCAGATCTATTACTTAAGCTAGAGGGCGTACATTTGGAAGGAAATACTTGGCTGGCTTCCATCGATATAGAAGCCCTCTACAGCAATATACCACACGAAGCGGGTATCCGGGGTGTTGGATACTTCCTCAACCAGAGATCAATAGCATGTAGGGGACACAATAATTTTTTGGCATCTCTCCTACGGTTCATTTTGACCCACAATGCATTTTACTTTGATGGTAGGTTCTACCACCAGCTCAGGGGCACTGTGATGGGGTGCCCTTGTGCCCCGTCATATGCTAATCTGTTCCTGGGCTGGTGGGAGGAGACTATCGTGTTCGGAGGGGAAGAAAAGTGGTGGCATGGAATGATCTCTATGTGGTATAGGTTTATAGATGATGTCTTTGTAATATGGACAGGGGAAAAGAATCAATTTGAAGAATTCGTAAAAGAATTGAACCAAAATGATGTGAATCTTAGGTTCACCTCAGAAATTCACAAAACCGAAATACCATTTTTGGATATTAGAATCAAAAAAGATCTGATGGGAGGGATCTCCACAAGCATTTTTCGTAAACCGACGAGCACAAATAGTTTATTACGTTGGCAGAGCCACCATCCAGTCCCTCTTAAGAGAGGAATTCCGAAGGGACAATTCCTCCGACTCAGGAGGAATTGCTCGAGGAATGATCTCTTCCAGAAACAAGCTGGGGATATGTTTTGCCGCTTCAAGGACAAGGGCTACCCTAAACACATTTTAGATACAGCATATGAATTTGCAAATAAAGCAGACAGACAAAAACTGCTGCAGAAACGTGAGATAGGGGACTCTATGGAACAAATAAGGGTCATTGGGACTTTTGATGTCAAACATCAGGAGGTTAGAAAGGTCCTGTCTAAACATTGGGACGTTCTAAGATTGGATCTGGATCTGAAGGATGTGATCGGTGAGCGCCCCAGTATCACATTCAGAAAGGGTAAATCCATTAGAGATATGCTGGTCCATAGTCAGTACAGGAGACCAGTGGCTAGTGGCACGTGGTTGGATAGGAGACCTTGTTGCTTCTTCAAATGTGGGGATTGTAGTTACTGTAAATATATGAGACCGGGGAAGTCCTTTAGTAGTGCAAGCACTGGCAAGACCTTTTATCAACGAGATTTTTCGATCTGCAAGACCATGGGGGTTGTCTATATGGCCATGTGCTCCTGCCCAAAAAATTATATAGGGAAGACAAGGAGAGAATTCAGAAGGAGAGTAGGAGAACATTTGGGGGATATTAGAAATCAAAGAGACACCCCACTTGCTAAACACATGTGGACATATCATAGAGGGGACCCCGGTGAAATCAAATTTTGTATTATAGAAGTTGTGAATGTGAACCCCAGAGGAGGGAATGTGGATAAGAATATTCTGAGGAGAGAGTGTGAATGGATATTCAGGATGGAGTCCTTGGAGCCGAGGGGACTGAATGACCAATTGTCGTTTGCCTGTTTCTTATAAGCCATAATAGAATAATGTGATTTCCTCTTTTGAGGATATTGACCTTCCAGATTTTGTTTGTTGTTTCCCATTTATTTGGGATTCCCATGTATTGTCATGGATCATCATATATATATATATATGTTCCCCCTTTTATTGCCCCACGCTAACTCACTCCCCATTGGACTTTGAGCAATCTATAATACCAGTTGATATGTACAATAAAATGATTATATGTATCTGATAAGAAAGATGCATGTTGACGCTTGTTCACACTAGTAGCATCAGTTGCGGTTTATCATGTGTATTTTGTATCTATTAATGCACGGTGTATATATAAGACACAGCGGTTAAGCTAGTGATGAATGCAATTTGGTCATTTAAATTATATATATACACAATGGTGAACTGAGGTATTATTTGTGGCGCATCCGTATAAGATGGGGGAGTTTAACATTCCCTGTGAATCACACGTGCGTGCGCTGCACGTCATATCAGGCAGGATGTTTCGTCCGCAGCAGTTGGAGAGAGATGCGAGACTGCCTATTGGTCCTCTAGAAGTGAATCTGCGCATGTCAGACCATGTATTGTGTCTCGGCTCCAGCGATTGGATGGTGCCGGGATGCATGAAGAAACCCGATTGGTTGTCTCTGAGCGACGCTGCATGTGGGTCCTAACAGCCAATCGGAACATCTAGGTCTGTCTAGTGGTGTTTGATAACAAAGTAGGGACACCGCAATAGGCGCTTAGCGCTGTGATGTCACGCGAGTGGGCGGAGCATTTGCGGGCTTAGCGGCGGGTTTAAAAGGAGGAACTGTGATGAGTATCGGTTGGCTTCTGCACCGTTATGGGACACAAGACATTGTAGTATCGGGCCTCCTGATGAGCCTACTCAGGCGAAACGCGTTGAGGCGTTAACCATTTGATGGCTGGTGGTGATGAACACAGATGAGTATCGCTATGGCAGCTCTGTGTTTATTTATTTTTCTATTGGGATGTCATGTGATTTCATAAAGGGACACTACCCTTATTTTTGCGCTACACTGGTCAAATTGCCAGTATCATATATATCTTCTCTCTTTATGTGAAGAGACTGTGCAGTTGTGAGATTGTGGCAATAAGGAGTGCATCTAAAGTGTCCCGTCTATGACTCCCATTAGCGTATTTATGATGCCCCATTGTGAATATTGGTGACATAATTATGCAATTGAGTATTTGATCACACCACCTTATGCCATATGTGTTCTCTATTTTTTAACTTCTTCTCTTTGGGACACAGGGCCCTCTGTAGAGCAGATTGGTCTCTGTCTAGCAGTAGAGGTTCCCCTTTATCAATGGGTAGAGGTGACCACTAGCGGATCTAGGGTATACCAGGGCCCCTAGGGACAGCCATCGTTGAGTGGGGGCGCCACAACGTTCCCCCCTAGGGTGCCAACCTCCGCAGACAGGTAGACTTCAGCTCAGGGTTATAGCAGGGACTCTTAGGTGTCACCTTAGAGTGGTTTCATGTTTGAACACTTTTCCTTTTTTTCTATTTTTGTCACTTCGTTGGTGTTTACCACATTTGTGGTTTTTAATGAATAAAGTATCTTTTTTAAGGGATATATATACATGAGATTACATTTGACCCTTTCTAATATTATATGAGAGACTGTCTTCCTGGGTCTTCTACCATACAGTCCCTTTTCATTCAGACGCCGACGGATAGTATGGGTTGACACTGTTGTACCCTCGGACTGCAGGGCAGCTTGAACTTGTTTGGATGTTAGTCAAGGTCCTTTGTCCAACATCCGCACAATCTTGCGTTGAAATCTCTTGTCAATTTTTCTTTTCCGTCCACATCTAGGGAGGTTAGCCACAGTGCCATGGGCTTTAAACTTCTTGATGACACTGCACACGGTAGACACAGGAACATTCAGGTCTTTGGAGATGGACTTGTAGCCTTGAGATTGCTCATGCTTCCTCACAATTTGGTTTCTCAAGTCCTCAGACAGTTCTTTGGTCTTCTTTCTTTTCTCTATGCTCAATGTGGTACACACAAGGACACAGGACTGAGGTTGAGTCAACTTTAATCCATGTCAACTGGCTGCAAGTGTGATTTAGTTATTGCCAACACCTGTTAGGTGCCACAGGTAAGTTACAGGTGCTGTTAATTACACAAATTAGAGAAGCATCACATGATTTTTCGAACAGTGCCAATACTTTTGTCCACCCTCTTTTTTATGTTTGGTGTGGAATTAAATCCAATTTGGCTTTAGGACAATTCTTTTTGTGTTTTTTCATTTAAGACAAATTAAATGAAGATAATAATACCAAAGAATTTGTGTTTGCAATCATTTTCAGGAAGAAACTGAGTATTATCTGACAGAATTGCAGGGGTGTCAATACTTTTGGCCATGACTGTATTATGGTGGTAATGGTGGTTTCCGAAAGGAGCCACTCCTTGGCTGGGTCCTTCCCTGGAGGAAGATCTGGCTAGTCCCGTGTTTGAGACTTTTAAATGAGGCTCCATGGACTTTATTTGCATATTCGTATTTCCCAGGGAGCATTGCACCTAGGATTTCACTGATTGAGCGCCTCTGCCGGCTGCCGCAGTGTTTTCTTTGACTGGTCTCCCTGAGGTCAGTGATTGTTTCCTGAAATCAGTGGTGTGAGGCAGGGTTATACAAAGCCCATGAATGTAGATGTCTACCTAGCTGCAGATTTACTAGTCCTGTAGTGATAATTTCCTACTGATAAAACTGTGATTTCATATAAACTACAGCAGGAAGACCAGTAAGGGACAGACACATTGCTGGAATCATGGTCTCTGTCTCTACTTTATGCTGATCTCAGATTGGGTGGCAAAAAGACCATCCATCTTGTTGACTGTTTCCAATGATAAACAGTAGGGAACTGAATTCAGACAGGACTATACTTAGGCTATGTTCACACATTTTCAACTTTTTTTTAATGCAAATTTTCATGTGCGTTTTATAGTACCAGCAAAGTCTATGAGATTTCACAAATCTCATGCACACACATTGGCTTTTTTGTCTTCAGCATTTTGTGCTTTGCATGTTTTTTTGCACAATATAGCATGCTACTTCTTTCAGCATTTTTTCAAAGTTTTTCACTTATTGAAAGTAATGGGTAGTGAAAAATGCTGAAAATACGCACCCAAAAATGTAGGTAATCAGGTTTTGCAGCTTTCTTTGTGCTAAAGCATGATTAAATCAAATGAGATTTATTTCACTGAACTTTATCAGCAAGCACAAGAGACTAATGCAGCATGCCAAAACCGCAGGAAAAAATGCATTAAAGGGAATCTGTCACCCCCCCAGGGCGTTTTAAGTAAAAGATGCACCTGCCGAGGGAGGAAAGAGGAGGAAGGAGATGGGGACAGGCGCAGAGATAGATGCTCACTGTGCAGACACCAGATTCCCATCCCCGCAGTGTGAATACATCATAACACACTGCAGGGTGGGATCTGTGGCCTCCGCTCAACGCAGGTGAGAGAGCATTACATCATTGCCTGATATAAGTGTGGCACCCCTGAGGGTCCAGTCACCACAGACGTACTGCACCTCATCCAGAGGTGTGGTATCCCACCCTCAGGTAAGGAGGGAGCACTACCCAGGACTCTAACACCTGCACCCAGCACACACTATAGCAGCAGCAGCACCCTGGATGTACCCTACAGGTGGATGATCTCATCCCAGGCTGGCTTGTAAAGGGTGTTGGGGAATGAGTGGGGAAGGTAGAGAAGGGGCGGAGCTTAATGGAGTGACAGTTAGTGGGAGGAGTTAGTGCTCAGGTAGGAAGATTGTTCTAGAAGGATTCAGTCAGTCAGTCAGAGGGGAGTGAGGGCTGACAGGGTCTGAAGGGAGTTGGTGAGGAGATGGAGACGGAAAAGGACTGCAGTAGGAAAAGCTAGAGAGAGAGCAGTGAGGTGAGCCTGAAGGAAGCTCCTGGGAGGACAGAAAGGGTCCTTGGGGCACAGGAAGTGCATAAGCCACCCGTGGGGCCCGTCTCCAGAAGTGGAGGGACCAGGTCGCGGTGGGGGAGCCTGCCCCTAAGACTAGTGGAGGACTACAAGACCCAGCTTGCAAGCCGGAGACTGGTGTAACTGTATGTACCCTCAGCCGCAACCACATCCATTCACCAAAAAGGCAGCTATATAGGATCCCGGGGCTTGACCAACCTCACCCGACAAGGTCCGTGGCTGCTGGCTTGGGGACACTGTTTGTGAAGGTGCTGGGAAGAAGTGGTTGTACAGTGAGACGGCCAGGAGAGAAATACATAGAAAGGAGTCCTGGAAAGGTGTATTCCCATCTACCTGGGAGTTTGCTGGACCCCTCACCTGGAGGACATGGCACCAAGTGGGAACCTGTGTACACAAGAACTGTGAGTAATGTCTTCTGTGTCATTTACGTCTCACCTGCCCTGCACCACACTCACCACAACAGCCACTATCATCATTTTTAACATCCTAACAGCCCTGGGACACAGCTCTACCCATGGAGAGCTTAACCATCTTTTCTGCCCTAACACCATCCCAGGGGATCTGCATTGCAGCGTTGGCTACTTTTGCTGAATACCACGGTGGCGTCACGACTAAATCCCCTATAAACTACCCCATCATTTATTAATTTTACTGGACGCCCAGGGCCACGGACAGGGTCACTGCTGTCGTGACATCCCGTTTAAGAACTGACTGGCCCAATACCGAGTAACCTAAGGCCCTGTGGGGCGCTCCATAAGTTCCCGGGCAGCACGCACGGTGCATGCCCGAGAACTGTTGGCAGAGCGCAGGCGCCGGGCATGTAACAGGAACACAGGAGGTGGCACAAAAACGCAAGAGGGAGATGATTGACGGCTCTGAGGCGGTTGACACAGGGGGAGAATATATACCCTCGGGACACAACAGAGGTATGGTGGGGAATTTATAAAAGTCAGTATTTCAGTGTTACTAGGGATCAGAAGCATAAGAGCCAACCTTACAGAATGCAGCCTTAGTGCTGCTGATGGTGGCTCTTTTACTTGAAAATGCCCTGGGGGGTGATAGGTTCCCTTTAAAACTGCAGCAAAATTGCAGCATTAAAATAATCAAAAATGCAGCAAAACCTGCCTTTTGGACAAAGCTTCTTTCTTTCCAAGAGATCGGGATTTGCTGCTGAACTCTGCCCAGAAAAAACTAGTGTGAACATAGCCTAAAAGTATCATTTGTAACATGATAAGTAATGGAATTAATACAAAGGAGCTCATCTTTTATGTATTCTATATCTGTGTAAAACATTCTGAAAAGTGGTATATAGAGGTGATCTGTGATCTGGCCATACAGTATAATGAAGTGGCCTGCAGCTATTACAATACCCTCTCTGCTCCCTAATAGAAATTTCTTTTGGTTCTCTTTCACAATTGTACCAGTCTGTAAATTTCCATATTGGAAGCATGCATTGTAATAGTAGCTTTTGTTTGAAGCCTTGTAGCAAACGCAAACCATATCTAACTTGTATTGACCATTGAGACCAATCATGTGTCTAAAAAGCAGCAGGTTCAATATTGTCGAAAAAAGACATTTTGCAACCTTTCCTGATACACTAGAGGGCGCTGTTGTCACTAGAACCTGTTACCGCAAATCTCCGGCACTAAGGGCCCCTAGACATGAAATCAACAAAAGACATTAATAATTACTGCTTGTCAACCATCAATACCATTGATATAGATATATTGCATATTTAGCGAGAAGTACACAGTAATAATCAGAGACAATACAAATGTAAAATGATTGCAATTATATATTTATTGAAGTGTCCTGAAGCATCGTACCTGTGGTGTCCGGATGCATGCACGTCTGGGAATGTTATAGCACAGTGGAGGAATAATAGTTTCCTAATGTTTTTTGTATCAATGCAGCATTTAAGGCATTTTAGTTTATCAAAACTCCTGAAGTTGTTGCATATAATAATAATCATAATAAAAATAATTAATAGGTATTATATTGTATATTCATATTCTTTTTTTACAACTTTTTTATTTATATATAAATAATTTATCTGTTTTTTTTTATCCGCAGTGAACTAGCAACTCGAAGCTAATTTCCATGAGCATATTTAATAAATTGATTTATAATAAAATATTAAAAGATTATATTGATTTAGAGTTATGATTTAATTTTAAGGGTATCAGATTACTACAGTATATCAAATGCTAACTGTGTGGATCTTGCTGGAAATGGAATTGCTGTGGCAATTTTTATATAATGCAGCCCACTTGGGACTGATAAGACTGGATGTTCCCAATAACATCTACATGGGTCAATTCTAGGATCCCGAATCCTCACAAATACTTTATGGCTTTTTGCACGGAGTCTTCTTCAGTGGAGTAACTTAAAGCTTGTAGGCCACAATGGAAAATGTTCTATGCGATCCCCCCAAGTATCATGGGTCTTTAAAGGGATCCTAACAGCTGATACATGCTGTTCGATTCACAGGCAGCATCTATCAGGCACTGGCTGTATGATTTCACGGCCAGCATGTATCAGCTACGGTGTTTCAGAAAAAATAAACATACTTTGAAATTGCCAAGAACTGAGCCACATGAGAAACTAGTTAGACAGGCTGGTCCTCGGCGGTTTCTCCCCACTCGCTACCAGCAATTGACAGGTCTCTCCCTGAATGCATGTATAGGGAAAAACTTGTCAGGTGGGGAGAAACCACCAGAAATCAGACTGTCTAAATAGTATCTTGTACTTCATGGTCCCCAGTGGCTTTTAAAGTATTTTTTTCAGAGTCAAACATACCTTGCTTAAAGTATGCAGCCAGCTGTCGTGTTCCCTTTAATAATTAGGATCTTCATATATAGGGGCCAAAAAAGAACCTTTTACACTCTTTTCCCTCTCGTAGATACTATACTGGTGCACATAACCAATAGGCTGTAATAAAGGGGAACTCACCTCTTTAACTAGAAAGGACAGCCACTCTTGTTCTGGAGGATCAGGCCCAAGTAATAAGTGACAGATGCAGCTTCTCATGGGGATTACTGCAAATTACTGGGGATTATAGAAAAAGCTGCAGTGATTTAGTTGAAATATAATTGTTTTATGTGACAACTACCTGAATCCAAAAAATCCTAAAATTTGTCACAAGTGGTATTTGCACAAAATTTGTAAACTTTTTGCAAATTTTTGCCAACTCTGACACTTTTTCAAAAAGTGTGCAGGTCTTAGACAAAAAATGGAATCTGCCATACCAACACATGACTGGTTTACAATTATATATGCCAGAAGGCAGGCATACACTCTAGCTTATATCTACACTAGCGGGTAGTGGCATAGATTTTATTTTCTGGTGCATGGACCGCTCAAAGCTGCACCAAATTTTTTAACAGGCATGTACATCATAATAAATTGGCTACACCTTACTTCAGGTGTCCACAGGTTAAATACTGGCATACAGTCTGCTGGCAAAATTTAAAAAAAAATCAGTTCTCTAGATTCTGATTGTAAAGGTTTTTGTCTACACAAAATGATAAGTGGCACCAAATGACTACTGATCAGCAACTTGTTTGCCGATTGGTGGTTGTTAGAGTTGAGCGACTTTGGTCGGATCGGGTTTCATGAAACAAAATTTGTTACAGATGAAACCGGTCCGACTAGAGCAAAAGAGTCGGAATTTCATTCGAAACCCGACCCCAATGCAAGTCAATGAGAAATAAAAGTCGGCATTGAGTGGATGAATGTCATCCGCTCAATGTCGACTTTTATTTCCCATTGACTTGCATTGGGGTCGGGTTTCGGACGAAACTCTGACTTTTTTTGCCCTAGTCGGACCAGTTTCATCTGAAACAAAATTTGTTTCATGAAACCCGATCCGACCACAGTCGCTCAACTCTAGTGGTTGTTTAATAGCCTGTTCCCGCAGGCAGGCTGCTGTTAATGATGCTGGCTGAAAAGATCATTCAGTGCACATTGGTTACCATTGTTCTTCGTTGTAAGAGTCTTATTTAGTCAAGAACAATGATCATTTGTGCAGAGCAAAAGATCATTTCACCTGACGAACAAGCATTTTGCTCATATGTAGAGTGATCAGCAGCCCACTTAAACTGCAAAATTATTGAGAAACTAGCATTCCTAGGAAACAGACTTTAGGCCTCAATATAAAAAGAACTGGAAAAAATTCTTTAGTTTAGGAATGGTTCTTGTAATTTATAATCTTATGTAATCTGCAATAATTTCTCCAGAAAACCATCCATCAGTGATGTCAGTTTATAGTTGTTGTATTTGTCTTAGGCTAGTTTCAGACTAGCGTTCAGAGGCACAGCGCAGGGACGCTGCTAAGCTCTGCCCCCAGCCACGCCTCCTCCGGTCAGCTCCTCCTCTGATCGCATGACACTGCACGCAATCAGCGTACCCTATAGTTAGCGTTGGGTACGCTGGCCGTGCGCTGGGCTGATTTTGCCGGCGCTTGCGCCCTTTTGGTGCTGTGCCGAGTGCACAAAAATGAGACACAGAGCAATTTTGTGCACTCGGCGCAGCGCCAAAAGGGCGCAAGCGCTGGCAAAATCAGCCCAGTGCACGGGCAGTGTACCCAACGCTAACTATAGGGTATGCTGATCGCATGCAATGTCATGCGATCAGAGGAGGAGCTGACCGGAGGAGGTGCGGCTGGGGACGGAGCTTAGCGGCGGCCCTGCACTGCGTCTCCAAATGCAAATCCGAAAGTAGCCTTAGATTAAATAGTGAATTTTGTGAAAGTCTGTGATTGTCTTGAAGAAGATGATATTGAATGAGAAGATACCAGACGTTAGAGTCAACTTGGCATATGAAGCATCCAGCTAAAATTCAATGTTTCCATTGGCTAGGTTGGAAAAAAACTCCAAATGGTTTGGTGTATCTTGTCCCTTATAATCATGTGTATGATGGTTCAGCTGGGATTTCATTACCAAGATTGTGTTGCAGCCATGGGATGTCATGCTGTAGCTTCCATATCATCACAGCTGCCTCCGTGCAATACTGTATGTCACTTTGCTCCCTGTGGTTTTCCATATCGCTTACCCGGTCAAACCATGGAAGCAAAATCAAGCACTGTGGTTTTCGGTTGTGCATTTGAGTATTTGGGTCGAAAGATGATTAGAGATAAGACATGGAGGTAAAAAAAAATGCAATGCATAGAGCATACTGCAGATTCTTATAATCACACACCCCACGACTTTTTGTGTTTTTGAAACGCAATGTGGAAATTAAACAAATACCAGTAAATCCCATCATACACAAATCAATATAATACAAGTGAAATGACAATGTTCTACTTCTCTTGATGCTGATGACGTCCCACCAGAAAATCCCCATCAAAAGATCTGCAAGTGTAGCTGTCATAATGTGCTCGCACTGAAGCCGCAATGTTCGTAAATGTTTTATGTAATTGGAAAACCTTGTTTCCACGCTGCATCAAAATTATTTGTTCTAATAACGGGCGTTACTGAGTGCTGATCATACGCAAGCTAATGATGGAGATTGCTGGCTTTTCTATGCCTGAGGAATTGTCAGAACTGAAATAACATTGACATATAAATGGTGGTGAATGGATCTGCTATTGTTAACGCTCCAATGCCCAAAAGACACACAAACACTCAAGGACTACATATACACGCAAGCTCTGACATACAATGCTCACACACTCACAGACTGTACACATATTATTCACACTAACATACAGACATTATACAATGATATATATATAGTACATATACACTCACATATTACACACATAAATAACTTTACTTACATATAGTACATATACACACAAATACTCACATTCAGTACATACAGAGAGTGAAATATGTATTGGAGATGTCACCAATTTTCTAAGTAAATATATTAATAAATGTTCTATTCACAAGAAATTCTCATCAGATGTCCAACAACCCATCCACACAGGCAAAGAAATCATACCATAGATGTCCATAAATTGAAATGATTTTATCTCCACTTCCAGATTTTGGTCCCAACAGTGCTCACTGGAACCTTCAGTACTTTAGAAATTCTTCTGTCAATGCCATCAGTATGTTTTGCAACAATAAGGTTGCAAAGGTCTTGAGATAGCTCACTGGTTTTACTTATCGTGAGATATTTATTGTGTGGCACCTTGAAATGAGACACATTTTTATAGACTGAATCGGCTGATAGTGAAAAATAATAAGTGCCGGGATTGCTTTCTAATTACTGATAGGTTTCAGCTGGTGCCATGACTCTTCGTCACTTTTTGCACCTCTCTTTCTTCATGTGTTCAATACTCTTTCCCTGTGTAATTTCTCATTGTTACATAACTTATTTTATGGACACCTGTAGTTTAATTTATTTGCCTGTGTGGATTGGATAGGTTGTTAGCGACATCATGTGAGAATTTCATGTCAATAGTGTTAGGTGTCGGGTTCCGGGCGCTGCACAGCGGGAATCCTGAGCCTTGCCATCGACATTCTCCCATTCCCCACCGGCCGCAGTGGAGCCTGCTCAGCAGACTCCACGATCCTGGCGTTCTGCCCACACCAGCATTGTGGGGTCGCTTGCTGCTGCCACCTCTGGTCCAATTATGGCAATGCAGCCTGGCCAGCAGCAAAAGACTTCAGAGTCTAAGTCCTTCCTTCGGTCCACTGAGCATGCTCATGAGACGATCTCCCATTAGGGATCGGGAGTCACATGCTCAGGTCCTTCTCTAGTTCTGATTGGCCCATCTGGAGGATCAGGAAGGTCCTGGAAGGGCACGACTATGAAAGGTTCGCATGGCCGCCCCGCCATGCACTATGATACACTAAGTGCTATAGCCCCAGAGTCTATGTGTGATGATGGATGAATGAGCCTGGTGACTGATGCATTATAATTGCCCCTCCTTGGATATTATGCATGTGTTAGGGTTAGGAATTGGAGTCAGCACAGCAGCTCTGACACTGCATAGCGCCACAGTGTTCCTCATCATCTTCCTCTTGCGCCTTGGGCGTCGGCCAGTACAGGCCTCCTGGACCACCGCTACCACAGCATCCGCCTAAGTAATGCCATGCACCTCGGGAGCGCTTTCCAGCTCAGTTGATAGGCTGGTTAGTGGCGTCCGTCAGGGCGGACAGTGCACCCGTATTAAGCGGTGGTTCACACTACCGTGACCTGTGACGCTAGCAGGTTGCGGTTGTTTGCCAGCTGGCACGCGTCTCGTGAAGTAACGGGGTTCGTGCCTGTTCACACTGGGTTAGTGTTTTCCCACCGGTGTCCTGCTCTCTACTACACGCCTTCTCCCCATTGTTTTAGCTGCCGTTGGTCACCTCTGCACGGTGGGCCCTGGGCTGCGAATGCACCTTATATATTATTTCATCTTTATTATTTGGTGCATTCCGCCAGCCCATAACAAATAGCACATTTAGAAATATATTTACTTAGAAAATTGGAGATGTGTTCAATACTTATTTCACCCACTGTATACACAGATACGTACATACAGTACATATATAAATATTTATATAATAAATACAATTTAAAACATAAATTAGCTCTTTAGAAAATTAAGTCTAAAAAAACAGTACAGTGCTGAACATCACAGCCACACACTATACTATAATTTACTGCTCTGTGTAGTGAATTAAGCAATGTAAGGTTGTCTATAAATCTTTCATGCTTGAATTCTCTGTCACCACATGAGTCACTAAAATGTATATTGAGGCAATAATGACAATTACCTAGAAATTACTTATTTATAGCTAATCACGATTCAGACGTAACTCCAGGATTGCACATTCGAATAATTGAAAATATGATACATTACACATTTCGATATCGTGAGATTTGTAAATTTTATTCTGTTAGTAAAAAGGGTGTTCAGAATTGGGAAAAAATAAGTCTAAAAAGAAGTAGAGAAGAAAAAAAAGGAATAAATTAGAGTTGAGCTTATCACTTAACAAAACCCCAGTCTATGGTCTAGGACAGTTCTCGCTGCCCATCGACAAGAACTGCATGAATTGCTTACCTTCTTGGATCCTAGGCTCGTTTTATGATAAGCCAGGATGGTGAGACATCACCTGTGTGCTGATGCTCCCGAGAGGATGCTATGCCAGGTCAGCGAATAAAAAATTGTGGCGCCCACAAGCTTAGGATATTTGCGCAGCTCCTGTCCTTGGCCAGACAGCATTGACTTGGTGTTGTGCAAAGTGATACATTCAACTCTAGTAATAAGTTCTTTCCCCTCACTCTAGTTGTTCTCACAAGTCCTTTACTTGTCCTACAGAAATCACATACCCTACAGTGGGTACGGAAAGTATTCAGACCCCTTTAAATTTTTCACTCTGTTTCATTGCAGCTATTTGGTAAATTCAAAAAAGTTAATTTTTTTCTCATTAATGTACACTCTGCACCCCATCTTGACTAAAAAAAAACAGAAATGTAGACATTTTTGCAAATTTATTAAAAAAGAAAAACTGAAACATTACATGGTCATAAGTATTCAGACCCTTTGTTCGGTATTTAGTAGAAGCACCCTTTTGAGCTAGTACAGCCATGAGTCTTCTTGGGAATGATGGAACAAGTTTTTCACACCTGGATTTGAGGATCCTCTGCCATTATTCCTTGCAGATCATCTCCAGTTCCGTCAGGTTGGATGGTTAACATTGGTAGACAGCCATTTTCAGGTCTCTCCATAGATGCTCAATTGGGTTTAGGTCAAGGCTTTGGCTAGGCCAGTCAAGAATGGTCACAGAGTTGTTCTGAAGCCACTCCTTTGTTACTTTAGCTATGTTCTTAGGGTCATTGTCTTGTTGGAAGGTGAACCTTTGGCCAAGTCTGAGGTCCAGAGCACTCTGGAAGAGGTTTTCACCCAGGATATCTCTGTACATGACTGCATTCATGTTTCCTTCAATTGCAACCAATCGTCCTGTCCCTGCAGCTGAAAAACACCCCCATAGCATGATGCTGCCACCACCATGTTTCACTGTTGGGATTGTATTTGGCAGGTGATGAGCAGTGCCTGGTTTTCTCCACACATACCACTTAGAATTACCATCACAAAGTTCTCTCTTCATCTCATCAGACCAGAGAATCTTATTTTTCATAGTCTGTGAGTCCTTCATGTGTTTTTAAGCAAACTCTATGCCGGCTTTCATATGTCTGGCACTAAGGAGTGGCTTCCATCATTCCACTCTGCCATAAAGGCCCGACTGGTGGAGGGCTGCAGTGATAGCTGACTTTGTTGAAATTTCTCCCATCTCCCTACTGCATCTGTGGAGCTCAGCCACAGTGATCTTGGGGTTCCTCTTTACCTCTCTTGCCAAGGCTCTTTTCCCACAACTGCTCAGTTTGGCTGGAAGGCCAGGTCTAGGAAGACTTCTGGTGGTCCCAAACTTCTTTTATTTAAGGATTATGGAGGCCACTATTCTCTTAGGAACCTTGAGTACTGCAGAAATTCTTTTGCAACCTTAGCCAGATCTGTGCCTTGCCACAATTCTGTCTCTGAGCTCCTTGGCGAGTTCCTTTGACTTCTTGATTCTCATTTGGTCTGACATGCACTGTGAGCGGTGAGGTCTTATATAGACAGGTGTGTGCCTTTACAAATCAAGTGCTATCAGTTTAATTAAACAGCTGGACTCCAATGAAGGAGTAGACCCATCTCAAGGAGGAACACAAGGAAATGGACAGCATGTGACTTAAATACAAGTGTCTGAGCAAAGGGTCTGAATGCTTATAATCATGTGATATTTCAGTTTTTCTTTTTTATTAAATTTGCAAAACTTTCTACATTTCAGGCTTTTTTCAGTCAAGAATCAAGATGGGGTGTAGAGTGTACATTAATGAGAAACAAAATTAACTTTTATGAATTTACCAAATGGCTGCAATGAAACAAAGATTAAAAAATTTAAAGGGCTCTGAATACTTTCCATACCCACTGTACATGCCCACATGACCAGATTTTCATGTGGATATTGCTGCAGAAAAAAATCCCAATACTCATCTTCCCTGCTACTTCCAAGACGCTATTGACTTAAACCCTACCAGTTTTGGTGCAACCGGTCTTGCAACAGTGATGCCTTGTTTAACTTTTGTTTATAACTTAAGATTTTTGCTACAAATCCTTAGGTCATCCACAGCAAAATCAATAGCAAATGAGGATTGGTGCAGATTTTTACTTCTGGATTGCTAAGAATACTTGGGTAATGCATAACAAAATCTACATCAACCGGGCTTTGTTGCAGTTTTAGACAATCCGCATCAAATCTGAAAATAATCTTCAACATGCATTGATACGCTGTGAAGTTAAAAACTATACTGCAGTTCAGTTTCCAAAACCTTATGTCTGAATAAAGAAAATCTCTTCCACTTTATAGCTAATGTATCACGCTGTAGATTTTTTTTTATCTAAGGCTACGGTTCCGCGATGAACTTTTGTTCAGTTTTTGTTAACCTTTTGATGTTGCAGAATTTCTGCACTTATTATTTAAATTAGGTTACTTGCGTTTTTTTATTGCGTTTTTGTGTGCTTTTTTAACATGAGTTTTTATTGCGTTTTTGATGCTGCGGTTTTTGTCTCTTGTTGGTGTGCCATGCTTTAAATAAATCTGCTTTGTTTTTAAAAAGTCCTGGTATTTGGCTATGACAGAACTTTGTTTCTCATATTGCTGTATGGACTCTTTGTTTTGTTATTGCTTTCTGCTGAAAATCTATGGAATTAATAAACCTCACTGTTTGGAAAAGAAATTGTGTGCCTGTGTGAACGCTGCCAAATACCCATGAGGTAAATCGCTACAGTGCGGAATACATGCTTTTTTTATGCATTTCTGATCTGTGGAATTCCCACATCTAATGTAAGTCTATGGGGAAATAATGAACCAAAAACTCAGTGTACCAGTAAAAAAATTGACATGCTGCAGATTTGAATCACGCACCACAGGTAAGGTAACGCTGGGTTAAAGAAAAAATTACAGCAGGCATGAGTTTTCAATAAACCCCACCAACTTTTCTGCAACTAAAGATGCTGCATTTTTGATGCAGCAAACATATGTAGTGTCAAAAACGCACCAAAAGCTCATAATGGGAAATGTAATTGTGGCACCCCAGAGTCCGGTTGCCACTGTGACACACAGCCGTAAAAGCACATACAATTCCCAAAATATTACTGAAAAAAGGCATCTATATTTGCCAACACACAAAATTAATTCACTGCCAAATGCAGCACGCCCCCGTGATGAAGGATGAAGCAAAACAGGTGAAGAATACTGATGAAATAACCACTTACACACCTACTATTCATGGAGGAGGTGTTTGCCTAGTATTACAAACACACACAAATAAGGGCCCTTTCAGATGCCCTTCATCGTTTGTCTGAGCTCAGATCACAAACCACAGACTGGTCGTTCATATCCTGACCCGAATGTGAAAGTTTCATATACAGCCATGGCCTTAAGTGTTGGCACCCTTGAAATTGTTCCAGAAAAGGAAGTATTTCTCCCTGAAAATTATTCCAATTACACATGTTGTGTTATACACATGTTTATTTCATTTGTGTGTATTGGAACAACAAAAAAACAGAGGAAAAAAGAAAAATGGACATAATTTCACACAAAACCCCCAAAATGGGCCAGACGAGATTGTTGGCATCTTTCCAAAATTGTGGCTAAACAACTTTGTTTCATGCATGTGATGCTCGTTGAAACTCACCTGTGGCAAGTAACAGGTGTGGGCAATATGAAAATCATATCTGAAACCAGATAAAAAGGGGAGAAGCTGACTTAATCTTTGCACTGTGTGTCTGTGTGTGCCACGCTAAGCATTGAGAACAAAAAACAAACAAAAAAGAGAACTGTCTGAGGACTTGAGAACTAAAACTTTCAGCCAACACTTTCGTCCATGACAGTATCTCTATGAGGCTGTTGTGCTGGGTTTAGAAGACCCATGATCAGTCCATGCATTGTGATCCGAAATTTGAACGATGATCACGGACATCTGACAGAGCCCTAAGGCTTATATAGAATACAACTAGGAGGAACTGGACAGTGCAAAAGGGTTTTATTCAAGGAAGATAAAGGTGTTTAAATAAGGTTATACTAACCAGATTTAATTGTGCATACAAAACATTTCAATCACTTATACATCCAGCTGCTGCAGGTCCAACAGGTCATCAGACAGGAAAACACAGATAAGGAGGATTTGTGGATAATTTACGCTGCTGGTATCCCATATAATAAATCCAAATTCAGACCAAAACTACATGCGGTTTTTCTTTATTTAGTCAACGCATTTCGAAGTACTACAGGCATCTTCATCAGGACAAGAAAAGCTTACCAGTATATAGTGAGACAGTAAGATTTTCTGTCTTGCTAATTTTCTGTCCTGCATCCACCTATTGTGAACATACCCTTAGAAGAGTTGTCACAGCACAATTTACTTGTTATTAACAATCTTCTTTGTTCTAAAAAGTGGAGCTATATTTAATTCTAAAATTTAATGCGCATTGACCAGATCACAGGAGATTGCAGCAGTCAATCAGCGGTGTCTGGTCTCCTAGGCAAGGAGTGAAATGCTTACAAGCTATTTCCAGTAGATTGCCTGGTCCAGCAGCCACATAAGTAATCTGTGGCCACTGGATGGGAGACGTGAGATCGATCTATCTATCTATCTATCTATCTATCTTCAGGTAACCCATAACCAAATGCACTAAAGAGTAAAGGAACAACCTATGAAAACCTATAAAAAAAAACTCCCTGGTGTTTCGGCTCTCAAGGTGAAGTGGATCCTCCAAAACCCTGGACCCGGTGGACACACGGACCATGGGCATCGGTACAGCAGGTAAGGCATGTAGGAATCAAGGACTGGAAGCACTAGGAACTGCAGGCGGACAGGACACCAGAAAGCAGGTATGGATACGGAGCAGGCACTGGAAGCTGCAGGCAGACAGACGATAGATGAAACTAAGAGTGTTCATACCAAGACACCTGTGTGTTTCTCGGTGAGCCTCACATAGGCCTAGGTAGATGATCAAATGGGAGAATGCCTGTCCACTTGCAAAACCTGGTGCATAGCACAACTGAGTTGAGTGGACTGAGGTGAAGGGAACAGATCCTGAACCCGGGACAGGTGTGTCACACCTTGGTTTTATGTGAGTTTTTGTCTTTCGAAAATGATATGGTAGCTATACGAGAACCTCTTATGCTGTACCATGTGGGCAGCACCGAAGACAGGGAGATTTTTAGATGTCATTTCTCTACAGGCTAAATATAGCTCAGTCATAAACTGCGCTGGAGATGATATCTTATTTCTGAGGATTGGCACGGCCATCGCACATTCTGGAGATTGTATATATACATTATAGATTTTTTCTTTTCTTTTAAGTCCATATTACTTGTTTCACTGACATGATAGATTAAATCACTTTAAAGCAGTAAACTGGCAAGAATGGTGTATTTTTACAAGCCGTTTTATAACCCGCAGCTCATCACTTCGTCTTTCGAGTTAAAGCTACATTCTTGCAATATTAAAGTATGAAATCAGGGTGTTTTATGTATTATGGGATTTTTTTGTGTGGTTGTATTCACAGACTGCATTTGCAAAGGTTAAGGGATTATGTACCAAAAGCTAAATAACCAAACAGGCAGTATTATTTTGTCTGGATACATCACAGTAACGATTAGGATTATGATGTCAAGTGATATATATTTTTCTATTACTCACCATATGAGATTTTCTTTTATCTTTGCTTACTCTATACAGCTGAATGTTAATTACTGACTGGTTGCCTTTAGTTTGTAGTGTGTTAAAAATGAAAGGGTCATCTTCCTGCTCCAGAGTGGCTCAGGTATATTTTAGGAGTTTGCAACTTTTTACAATTGCACAAGACGCAACTAATGGCCTAGCACCCACAAACCTTTAAGCCCAGCACCAATATAAAGTATTTTTTCAATTCTAAATGGTATTTATTTTAGCTTCTTATACAGATGTATCTTTACTTCCATTTGATTTTTGGTTGCCGCGTAGTGTGATAATATCATGTCTTAACCCCTTCCTGCTCTAGGACCTACTGTTACGTCATGAAGTGGGTGTAGGGGTGAGCAGAGGGCTCAGAATGTAAAACCAATTCACATCTTGATCAGTGCCTTTTTCAGGCTGGTCAACTCCAAAACCCACCTGATAAAGCATTTAAAAAATGTTCAAAATAACTTACATATGCACTGCAATATCAAAATTGACTTTGTCACGGGGATACCGTTAGAGAGGGGCCAGAAGATTGCAGCACCTGGTTAGAAGTGCTTTATCATCCTATTAAACAGTGCAGGTTATTTTCCTTTCCGGCAGTACATGGGTTAATCTATTCAGTTGAAGCTCCTGGAGCTTCCCTACCTAGATTACACTCAGTGTTGGCCACTTCCCTCAGCTATATATGCTCACCACTAGCACTTAGAAATTGCCAGTGTTAGTTCTTACTGCCTGGTTTGGAGTTGAAGGTGTAGTTCATGGTTGGAGTTGGTGTTTGGAGATTTGTTCAGGAGATTGTTGTTTTGAGTTTTGTTTGTATGCACATCCTAATCTTCCTTCTCTCCTATTTGGTTTCTCGTCCCTTTAACTCCCTTGTGTTCTACTCTATTATTTGGCGAGTGTATTTTGTACAGTTGTTTTTTTCATTTATCCATGGTCAGTCTTCCCTTTTTTTCTGTTTTTTTGTTTAGTGTTATCCTATACACTTTGGCTTCCCATCTCCCTGGGTGGAGGAAGGGATAGATAAGGGTAGATATAGGAGTATAGCAAGGCATATGAACCTGGCATCTCCACCTTTAGGAGTAATCCTGGGGACAGGGAAAGATTAGGGTGCTCCTAGTTCTAGGTATTTGATTAGCACCCTCAGTCCCAAGGAACTGCGTGACATTAACATTGGCCCATACCTTTTTTGATCCATCATGGATCCTGTGGCTGCTCTGGCAGGGCAACTGCACAACTCATACTGGAGGTAGCAGACTTGCTCACTGTTGTTTTGCAGCATCCAAACACTTCAGGCTTAGGGCTCTCGGGAACCCCTGATGAAACCTAAGATCACTCTACCAGCTGTAACATCCCTGCCGGCATCACTGCATGGCTTCCCATCTCCCATCTTACTCACCACTCCGGGCCATGCTGTGAGTTCTGTCCTCTGCCGGCTCCATGCTTTGTGCCTCCTGTCCTTGCTTGCTGCATACTTCCTGGCTGTATTCTTAGGGTGGTGGCCCCTGCACTTCCTGGTTCTTATAGAGACAATTTGCACCTTCCTAATGTGTCCCCAGCCAATTGCCAAGATGCCTCAAGTTTTTAAGGCATCCCCACCCATAGGTGGATGCTTGAGCAACAAACTCTTTCAGTCTGTCTTTGGCTACTGAGTTGCCAGGTCCTGCCCTGCTATTTTACTTGTTCCACCTCCCAGGGGGCTGCAGACCCTGGCCCATACCTGTATCCTGTGTCTTTTGTTTCCGCCTCCCTGAGGGCTGCATACTCAGGCCTGAGTCCTTGTTCCTGTACCTTATTTGATACCTGACCATGTCTGAACTAAGTCCTTTACCAGTGTCCATTTGTATCCCTGTCTGTAGCGTTCCCCATTCCACTGTGTGTTTCCTTGTATTCACTCCTTCTGCTCTTTGTTCTGCACCTTACGGTGCTGCTCCTGCTCTTGCTCTGCACCCTGCAGTATTGCTCTGCTCTTTGCTCTGCAACTTACGGTGCTGTTCTGCTCTTGCTCTGCACCTTACGGTGCTGCTCTGCTCTTGCTCTTTACCTTGCAGTTCTGCTCTGCTCTTTGCTCTGTACCTTGCAGTTCTGCTCTGCTCTTCGCTCTGCACCTTACGGTGCTGCTCTGCACCTTGCAGTTCTGCTCTGCTCTTTGCTCTGCACCTTATGGTGCTGTTCTGCTGTTTGCTTTGCACCTTACAGTCTGCTTTGCTCTTCGTTCTGCATCTTGCAATTCTGCTCTGCCCTCCGCTCTGCACCTGGCGGTTCTGCTCTTATCTGCTCACTGCATCCTGTGGCTTGCTCTCCGCATCCTGAGGCTCCGCTCTGCTCTCTGCACTCTGCGACTTTGCTCTGCTCCCATTCCACACCTAGTGTATCTTGTTCCTACTAGTCTGAACTTGTTTCTAATGATTCCTGTCTATCCAGTCTGAAATGGTTGCTACCTGCACTCTTATCCTATTCGTTCCTGTCTGTGTTATTGCCCTAACCATTACGGCTCTGCTGTGTCCGCCTGCCTGCCAAGAGTGCCAGCCATGCCCACCTGCCTGCCAAGAGTATCAGCCATACCCGCCGGCCTGCCAGAGTGCCAGCTTTGCCCGCCTGCCTGCCAGAGTGCCAGCCATGCCTGCCTGCCTGCCAGAGTGCCAGCCATGCCCATCTGGCTGCCAGAGTGCCAGCCATGCCCGCCTGCCTGCCAGAGTGCCAGCCATGCCCACCTGCCTGCTAGAATGCAGTCATGTCCATCTGTACTTGCCTGCACCTGTAATTTGTGTTTAGTCCCTCAGTGTGATCAGCTGCCACAGCCAGACACTGCCCTGAATTGATACCTGGCAGCTACCTGCTGCACAAGCCTGACCTCACCATCAGAGGCTCCAGTGAACACCAAGGTAGCTGCTTCATCATTCCCCTTCCAGGGTAGTCTGGTTTGTGGCACAGTGGGGCCACAATCCCACGCTCGCACCATCCAGTTTGGGTGAGAGCATTGCACCAGATAGGTTTTCTGGGGATCAGGATAAGCTTCTTGTTTTCAGGGAGACCTGCAACCTCTATTTTAAACTGCGTCCTCACTCCTCAGGTACCAAGGAGCAATGGGTGGGGATCGTAATTTCTGTCCTCAAGGGTGACCCACAACCTTGGGCATCTTCTCTCCCATCTGGCTCTCAGTTGCTTCAGATGGTTGAGGAATTTTTTATAGATCTGTGTCATGTATATGACAACCCTGACTGCGTCTCTCTGGCTGAATCTAAACCACGTCAGCTTCAGCAGGGAGACTGGCCAGTGGAGGAGTTTTGCTCTGAGTTCTGTCGGTGGTCCACGGATACTAAATGGAATGACCCCATGCTCTATAGTCAGTTTTGTTAGGGGCTTTCTGTGAGGGTAAAGGATGCCTTTACCCTGTATGAGACCTGAGGTTCCCTGGAGGCGATGATGTCTCTGGCTATCAGTGTGGAATTAAATGTCTTGGTCCTGATGGGCAAGGTCCATTCAGCCTATTAGCACTCCCTGACAGTTGTGTCATGGGGGGGCAATGAGCTATTATGGCCACAATCTTGGCACTTATTTGAAGTGTTGGTACATACAGTTGTGTGAAAAAGTGCTTGTCCCCATCCTGATTTCCTATTCTTTTGCATATTTGTCACACTTAAATGTTTCAGATCACCAAACAGAATTAAATATTAGACAAAGATAATGTCATAGGTGTACCGAGACAGAGAGGAGTCATAATACTTACTCCTGCACTGATTAGAAGCACTTTACTTTCATATTAAATGGTGCATTTGTTTTAGCAGTGCAGGGGTTAATCTGCTCAGTTGAGATCTCTTGGAAGCTTTCCTGCATTAAGGCTCTCACCTGTTCACTGTTAGCCACTCCCATCTCCCATATAATCTGGGCCCCGGCAAGCACTCATTGCCAGAGCAATCTTATGCTGCAAGATTAGGAGATGGTGGTTTGTGGTTGTTGTTTGAGTAGGCATTTGGTGGATTATCAGAGACTGTTGTGAGTTTTTGGGTGTGTGCTAATTCCCCTTCTCCTACTTTGGTTTTACCCCATCCTCCACACACCGCTGTTTACCTCTATTGTTTGTGAGTGGTATTTTTCTTAATCCCTGTTTGTATTACCTTATTAGTCTGGTTGGCGTATTACAGTACACTATTACTCCCCTCTCCCCTGCGTGGTGAAGGGTACAGACTGAGGGAGGTTTCAGGAGTTAAGGCACGGTATGTGGCCAAGGCATCTTCACCATCAGAAGTAATCTGGCGAACAGGGAAAGCTAAAGCAACATTAGCGTTAGAGACAGGGAAGGAGCCCCTCCCGGGATAGCTGACAACAGCGTTGTGACAGATAACACAAAAAACACAAAATACAGTTTTTAAATGAAGGTCTTTATTACTAAGGGATAAATAAATTTAGACCTACAGGGCCCTGTGTGAAAAAGTGACTGCCCCCTACCTTAAAACATAAGTGAACTATGGATTATCACATCTTTGAGAAGCGGAGATCAAACATAGCCACACACAGACCTGATTACTGCCACACCTGTTCTCAACCAAGCAATCACTTAAATAGGACCTGCCTGACAAAGTGAAGTAGACCAAAAGATCCTCAAAAGCTAGACATCATGCCACAATCCAAAGAAATTATGAACAAAGTAATTGAGATCTATCAGTCTAGAAAAAGTTCTAAACCCATTCCTAAAGCATTGGGACTCCAGTGAACCACAGTGAGGACCATTATCCACAAAAGGCAAAAAGATGAAATGGGTGAGCCTTCCCAGGAGTGGCGGCTGACCAAAATTACCCCAAGAGCGCAGCGACAACTCATCCAAGAGGTCATAAGAGACCCTACAACAACATACAAATAACTGCAGGTATGGTATAACTTGCCTCAGGTAAGGTCAGTATTCATGACTCCATTAAAGAAAGAGACTGAGCAAAAATGGCCTGCATGGCAGAGTTTCAAGATGAAAACCAATACTGAGCAATAAGAACATATAGGGTCATCTCTGTTTTGCCTGAAAACATCTTGATGATCCATAAAACTTTTGGGGAAATACTCTGTGGACTGACAAGACAAAAGTTGAACTTCTTGGAAGTTGTATGTCCCATAGAAGCAAAACAGCATTTGAGAAAAGAATATTATACGAACAGTAACATACATCACTCAGCTTTCCACAAAGACTTCTTACCTCTGCACATAGCATTCACTTGGTATGTCTCTCAACTAACCCCCTGCTCTACCCCAGTATTATTTAAGACCTTGTTTACTTTGGCTTGATCATGTGCATCTGGTCCACTCTTAATTATCTGACCAAGAGGAGCACAGACCACTCCTCTCAGCTTCACACCTGAATGCACTTTGTAGCACATATATTGCATAACACAAGTCTGCCAAGACTTTAGTCTGCAGTGTGTATCCTAGAAGTGTGTATCTTAAAAGTGAGAGATGATATGAAAATATGAATTAATCCAGAATTGAACCAGAAGGGAACAGAAGGTAACTGGAAAGAGTCACTTTAAATAATGCTTCTGTTTGTTTCCACTCTAACCCCTATAATCCTTCACTTTCTGATAACCCCACTAATCCCTACACCTAGTAAGGAACAGTTCATCTCTTCTTCAATCCTTCCAATCCATCTCGCCTCTTCCTCAGATCTGTTCCTCAGCATACAATCCTATGTCTCCAAACACAGACAGCCCCCTCATGCCCTCTCCTGCTCCCACCTGCTAACACTCTCTCTGCTCCTCCTCACTGCCGGTGATATCTCTCCAAATCCTCGTCCTCCTCACCACATTCCCACAGTCAGTTCTACCTCCCATCCACACCCAATCACAACTTTCCGTAACCACTCCAACCTTATACACATTCGCCCAGCCCCAGCTTCCCCAGTCCCACTAACAGGAGCTCTGTGGAACGCTCGCTCTGTCTGCAACAAACTTTCTTTCATCCATGATCTTTTTATTACTAACAAACTTTCCTTCCTCGCCATCACCGAAACCTGGTTCACCTCCTCTGACACAGCCTCTCCTGCTGCACTCTCATATGGTGGATTCCACCTTTCCCACACCCCCTGCCCCAGCTGCAAGCATGGTGGAGGAGTTGGTTTTCTCCTGTCAGATAACTGCTCCTTCACCCCAATCCCACTGCCGCCCTCTGTTACCCTCCCTTCCTTCGAGGTGCACTCTGTGCGCATCTATTACCCCTCCAACCTCCAACTGGCTGTCATGTACCGCCCTCCAGGGTCAGCCACCACCTTCTTTTACCACTTGACCACCTGGCTACTCCATTTCCTTTCCACTGATATCCCCACTATCATCTTGGGCGACTTCAACATCCCCATTGACACTTCCCTCTCAGCTGCCACTAAACTTCTCTCACTTCCTCCTTTTGCCTCACTCAATGGTCTTCTGCAGCCACTCACAAAGATGGCCACACACTAGACTTCATCTTCACCCGCCTCTGCTCCCTATCTAGCCTCTCTAACTCACCTCTTCCTCTCTCTGACCACAACCTACTTACATTCTCTTCCCTCTCCTCCTCAGGTCCACAATCCCCACCTCAAAAACTCGCACACCCTCGCAGAAATCTTCAACACCTCGATCTACACTCACTGTCTGAATCCCTCCTCCTCTTACAGACATAAGTTCCCTACACAATGCGGATGCCGCTGCCGCTCTATATAACACCACAATAGCTGTAGCTTTGGAATCAGTTGCCCCTCTCAAACATACCAAAACTCACAAAATCAACAGACAGCCCTGGCACACCAGTCTGACTAAAGAACTGAGGCATGCTTCCAGGGCTGCTGAGCGGAGATGGAAAAAATCCCACTCCAATGAGGACTTCGTCACATTCAAACAGTCCCTCACTACTTTCAAGGCCACACTCGCTGCAGCAAAACAAACCTACTTCTCATCTCTCATATCCTCCCTGTCTCACAACCCTAAACAGTTATTCAACACCTTCAATTCTCTCCTCCGCCCCCAGCACCTCCTCCCTCTCCACTCATCTCAGCTGAAGACTTTGCCTCATTTTTCAAGGAGAATCATAGAATCGTAGAGTTGGAAGGGACCTCCTGGGCCATCTGGTCCAACCCCCTGCTCAAAGCAGGATTCGCTAAATCATCCCAGTTAGATGTCTGTCCAGCCTCTGTTTGAAGACTTCCATTGAAGGAGAACTCACCACTTCTCGTGGCAGCCTGTTCCACTCATTGATCACTCTAACTGTCAAAAAGTTTTTTCTAATATCTAATCTGTGTCTCCTCCCATTCAGCTTCATCCCATTGCTTCTAGTCTTTCCTTTTGCAAATGAGAATAAAGTTGATCCTTCTACAATGTGACAGCCCTTTAGATATTTGTAGACAGCTATTAAGTCTCCTCTCAGTCTTCTCTTTTGCAAACTAAACATTCCCAAATCCTGCAACCTTTCCTCATAAGACAGGGTTTGCAGACCGGTCACCATTCTGGTCGCTCTTTTCTGAACTTGCTCCAGTTTGTTGATGTTGATTGATAACATCAGAAACAGTTTTGGTCAACAACCCCCAGTGCCCTTCCTCCTACCTGCCCTGCCCTCCTCCCCCAAAACCAGCTTCTCCACCATTACAGAAGATCGACTCTCCACTCTACTCTCAAGATCACATCTCACTACCTGTGCACTTGACCTGATCCCATCCCACTTCATCCCAAACCTCACCACAGACTTCATCCCAACCCTAACCCATCTCTTCAACCTATCACTAACAACTGGTGTTTTCTCCTCAAGCTTTAAACATGCTTCAATCACACCTATCCTCAAAAAGCCCTCTCTTGACCCATCCTCTGTATCTAGCTATCGCCCTATATCACTTCTCCCCTATGCCTCAAAACTACTGGAACAACACGTCCATCTTGAACTATCCTCCCACCTCTCTTCTTGCTCCCTCCTTGACCACTTGCAATCTGGCGTCTGGCCACACCACTCCACTGAAACTGCCCTAACTAAGGTCACCAATGACCTACTAGCCGCCAAGGCCAAGCGACACTATTCTGTCCTCCTCCTCCTGGACCTGTCCTCTGCCTTTGACACAGTGGACCATTCCCTATTACTACAGACCTTCTCATCTCTTGGTATCACAGACTTGGCTCTATCTTGGATTGCATAATACCTAGCAGACTGGACATTCAGCATCTCCCATTCGCACACCACCTCCTCACCGCGCCCCCTATCCGTCGGAGTTCCGCAAGGTTCAGTCCTAGGGCCCCTGCTCTTCTCCGTTTACACCTTCGGCCTCGGACAGCTCATAGAATCTCATGGCTTTCAGTATCATCTCTATGCTGATAACACATAGATCTACATCTCTGGACCAGATATCACCTCCCTACTAAACAGAATCCCTCAGTGTCTGTCTGCTATTTCATCCTTCTTCTCCGCTAGATTTCTAAAACTTAATATGGACAAAACAGAATTAATCATCTTTCGCCCATCTCACGTGACCCCCCCAACAGACCTATCCATTAAAGTAAATGGCTGCCCACTCTCTCCAGTCCCACAATCTTGCTGCCTCAGGGTTATCCTTGACATTGATCTCTCCTTCAAACCACATATCCAAGCCCTTTCTGCTTCCTGCCGACTTCAACTCAAAAATATTTCACGGATCCGTACATTCGTCAGCCAAGAATCTGCAAAAACCCTAGTCCATGCCCTCATCATCTCCCGCCTTGACTACTGCAACCTCCTGCTCTGTGGCCACGCCTCTAACACTCTCGCACCCCTCCAATCTATTCTTAACTCTGCTGCCTGACTAATCCACCTGTCCCCCCGCTATTCCCCGGCCTCTCCCCTCTGTCAATCACTGCACTGGTTCCCCATTACCCAAAGACTCCAGTTCAAAACCCTAACCATGACATACAAAGCCATCCACAACTTGAGTCCTACGTACTTCTGTGACCTAGTCTCCCGGTACTTACCTGCACGAAACCTCCGATCCTCACAAGATCTCCTTCTGTACTCCCCTCTTATCTCCTCTTCCCACAATCGGATACAAGATTTCTCCCGCGCATCCCCTCTACTCTGGAACTCTCTACCACAACATATCAGACTCTCGCCTACCATGGAAACCTTCAAAAAGAACTTGAAGACCTACCTCTTCCAACAAGCCTACAACTTGCAGTAACCACCGATTTCCCAATCCGCTGCATGACCAGCTCTACCCTCGCCTACTGTATCCTCACCCATCCTATTGTAGATTGTGAGCCCTCGCGGGCAGGGTCCTCTCTCTTCCTGTACCAGTCGTGACTTGTATTGTTTAAGATTACTGTACTTGCATGTATTATGTATACCCCTCCTCACATGTAAAGCACCATGGAATAAATGGCGCTATAATAATAAATAATAATAATAATAATAATAATAATTTTGCTGTTTACTAAAAAGTACTGAAGAAGAATTTCATCTGATCTTGATATCAAGCTGAATGAAACACACTTGGGTTATGCAGCAGGACAATGATCCAAAACACACCAAGAAGCTGAATAAATTAAGAAAAAAAAAATTAAGTCTTTGGAGTGGCCTAGTCAAAGTCCTGACCTTAATTCGATTTAGATGCTGTGGCGTGAGCTTAAAATGGTGGTTCATGTTCAGAAACCCTCCAATGAAGGATGAATTACAACAATCCTGTAAAAATGAGTAGGCCAAAATTCCTCTTGAGTGTTGAGAGTTATCACGTGATTGCAGCTGTTGCCCTACCAGTTATTAGGTTTGGGGGTCAATCACTTTTTCACACAGGGCCCTGTTGGTTTGGATTTCCTTTTCCCTTAATAATAAAGACCTTCATTTAATAACTACATTTTGTGTTTACTTGTGTTATCTTTGTCTAATATTTACATTTGTTTGGTGATCTGAAACATTTAAGTTTATCAAACATGCAAAGAATAGGAAATCAGGAAGGGGACAAACTTTTTCACACAACTGTACAATATAGTACAAATACATAGGTTCAAGTCACCTATGAAGACTAAAAATAAAGTGAAATTTAGTTAAAAAAATGCTTTTAAAATGGAAAAAGCAAAGAAATAAAAAAATTAAAGTATGAAATACACCCTTTTTCTAATCAAGAAGTAAAGATAAAAAAATAAGCCTATTCAATATTGCTGTGTTCATTCTATTAAAATGTAAACATTTCCAACCCATAGGGGAAATGCTGTAAAGAAAAAACTAAACTGAAACAGCAGAATTGCCACTTTTTGGTAGAATTGCATTTCACCTCAATTGGATTTTTTTCTTTTTTTCAGTATATGATATGGTAAATAAATGTTGTTGTAATTTAAGACTACAACTTATCCTTAAAAAAAGCCAAATACAGCTATGTACATAGAAAAATATTAAACTTTAATGCTCTCGGAAGAAGAGAAAAGAGAAACATATGCAAAAGCAACAAATGGTTGTACCCTTAAGGGCTTAAAGGGAGCCTGTCACCTCAAGGAATGCTATTTACCTGCAGAAATAGTGGTACTCTGCAGGTAAATAGCATTTTAATCAGGTGTGGCTGACTTAATGGAGAAGCAGCTACAGGAAGAAAATGAAGTTATATTCTCCCTGCAGCCCCTCGCTTCTAGTCATCAAGGCAGTGTAGGGAACTATTTCAGCCATGGTTCACTAAACAGCAACAACACTGTTCTCACTCTCCGACACATTGATTGACAGACAGCTCTGCACACACAAGGTACACAAACATGCTGAAGAGCTGGCCGTCATAGTGAACGGTGGCTGTACCAGCTCCCTGCACAGCCACAATGGCTGGTCCAGTAAGCCAGCCACATCTGATTTTAATGCTCTTTACCTGCAGATTATTGCCAAATCTACAGTAAATATTGTTCTTAGAGGTAACAGATTACTTTAATTAAAAAAAACTTGATTTTTCTATAGTTTCTTATGGGATGTCTATCAGATATGTCTATGCAACTTTTTGTTAATCACTACTTTCTGGTATTTTAAAGAGAGTAGTAGGTACTTTCCTCCATAGAAAATAATGAAAATGCCTTGGAAATCCCTTGCAAATTCACCAGTAATTTCACAGTGATTTATCACCATCGATAAATTGCTCCTGACAAGTCTAGGAATAGACCTAGCTAAGGGTGCAATAGACACCCATGACAAAGGTGGGGGCAGCACAGGTGCAAAATACTGATGGAGCAACCATCTATGCATTAATGTCATAATTCCACCTCTCAGTCTGGTGAGTGGAAGTCCAGCCATCCAATCTGGGGCAGAGGAGTGTTGAGTTGTCAGTATGACGATAGACAGCTCAGCCCTCCAATCTGAGGCTTGGGAGTGCTGAGCTGACACTGTAATGAGTGGCAGTCCAGTCACCCAATCAGGGCCTGGGTGTGCTGGGCTTCCTACAGCTGTCTCCCGATTCCCAGGCTGTTTAGCTGGTTGTCTACCTCTTGTCTCTGCCATTTGTAGCTCTACTCTGCTTGGTGTGAGCTTGCTCTGTGCTGTGAGTTCTGTATTTTGATCTTTTACTGACTGACCTTGGATTTGCCTTTGGCCATACATTTGCCTAACCCCTTTGTCTTGATCCACTATCTTCTTGGAATTCTTAACCCAGACTGTGACCTGACTACGCCTTTGCCTCACCCCTCTGTTTATGACGTACCCTCCTGGTTTTTGACCTCAGACTCCCTGACTTCGCCACCTCATGGCGTGTCCGTAAGTAGTGACTAGTGTCACAGTTAAGAGGAATAGTCCTCATAGTGACTTTGGCACATCTTTCTGCTATGACATTTTTGTGGCATAATTTATGGTGAATTTGTCAGACCGAACTAGTCTCCACTTCCTTCTGCTATTTGCCTTCCACTTTCTAAAAAGGTGCACAAAGCTGACGTAAAGCACCAAAAGGCACAATATTTGTGAAGCATTACCAGTTGCACAAAAAATGTACAACATTTCAAATAGTTTTACACCAGATTTCTGGCACAAACTGTTTGATGAATCGGCCCCTTCATTTTTTGTATGCTTATATACATCATACTTAGTTTCTTCTCAAGCCAGAACAGTTTTTTGTTAGACTACTTATTACTATGCAAAGAGCAGCGTCAGGTAATTTTTCATGTACACGTATCATGTATATATCACCGAGAAGGAGCAAGGGTTCAATATGATAAATTTGTCATTTGACACATAATCTGCAGCTTTTCAAGTGACAATACATTCTCTCACCATTTAAGAAAAAATGGGGCAGATTTTTGATTACTATTTGTGGGTCGCGACCAAGGAAGAAAATATGGTAAGCTTTGGCCCAAATCTCCATATCTAATTTTAGGCTAATTTACTATACATTAAAAATACATTTCGGTGATGAGAAACTGGAAAACGGTCTTAGGAGTGCAGGAAAGAGACTCAGACAAGAGAAGGGTTTAAACCACAACGCGTTTCGACGGAAGATCCGTCTTCATCAGGTGGATGGAAACTTCCACCTGATGAAGACGGATTCTCCGTCGAAACACATTGTGGTTTAACCCCATCTCTTGTCTGAGTCTCTTTCCTGCGCTCCTAAGACTGTTTTCCATTTTCTCATTGCTCCTATCCTCCATTGGAGATTTTCGGCTGGAGCTGCAGTGGAGACCTGACATCCTTGTCTGCCCCTGGGTTGCTTCCTAAGTGCTCCTTTATGACTGATTATCACTGACTCTTAAAAACTAACAGAATGGTTTTTAACAGGGAAAAATGCAAAGTACCACATCTGGGCAATAAAAATGAAAAAAGCATATTTAGAATGGGAGGAATAGGGCTAAGCAACAGCACATGTGAAAAAGACTTAGGTATACTAATAGATCACAGACTGAATATGAGTCAACAGTGTGATTGAGCAGCAAAAAAGGCAAATGCAATTCTAGGATGTATTAACAGAAGCATACAGTCTAGATCACGTGAAGTCATTATTTCTCTGTACTCCTCTTTGGTCAGACCTCATCTGGAATATTGTGTCCAGTTTTGGGCACCACATTTTAAAAAAGACATCAACAAACTGGAGCAAGTTCAGAAAAGAGCGACCAGAATGGTGACCGGTCTGCAAACCCTGTCTTACGAGGAAAGGTTGCAGGAATTGGGAATGTTTAGTTTGCAAAAGAGAAGACTGAGAGGAGACTTAATAGCTGTCTACAAATATCTAAAGGGCTGTCACATTGTAGAAGGATCATCTTTATTCTCATTTGCACAAGGAAAGACTAGAAGCAATGGGATAAAACTGAATGGGAGGAGACACAGATTAGATATTAGAAAAAACTTTTTGACAGTTAGAGTGATCAATGAGTGGAACAGGCTGCCACGAGAAGTGGTGAGTTCTCCTTCAATGGAAGTCTTCAAACAGAGGCTGGACAGACATCTGACTGGGATGATTTAGCGAATCCTGCTTTGAGCAGGGGGTTGGACCAGATGGCCCAGGAGGTCCCTTCCAACTCTACGATTCTATGATTCTATGAAAAAAAATATTTAGGGGATCACTTAAAAAAAGGGAGTGGTTTTGCGGTAAAAGTGACATACCTTAGCATTAGAGATGAGCTAATGCGTTTCACATTTGTGTCGAATTTTCTGAAATTTGTAGGTCCCAACATTTTAGGACAACTTTCCATTCAATTCTCCCAAATAGCCCCCACCTTCACATTATACGGTATAGCACAACCAATCAGGGAGGCTATCTTAGCTTGTATAATAGCCTAGGCTGGGGATACATCAGCAGCTTTAGGGTAATTTAGGTTAGTGCGAGGACGTCAGAGCTCACAGCTCAGCAATAAGGATAGGAAGACAAAGTTAAAGCATTGGGCAAATACTCCTGACAGAAATGTGTTGTATTACTGCAGCAGTGGAGATGAGTGTAGTTGTCTGCATAGAGAATCAAGTAATAGGGGGACGGAAAGATAGGCGAGGTGACTACCAACACCAGTGAATGAGCAAATTATGCAGCATAGATGGAATTTGTCTTGCTGCATTAGAACTAGACATTTTTTTCATTCTTAATTCTCTAAAAAGCAGCAGCAAAATACAAACATTAAAGCTACATCCCCAGGATGAGCTGTTGGTGCATTTCTTATGCTGCAGAATTTCTACACCATTTCTGCTCCTATTATTTAAATTAGGTTACTTGCATTTTTTATTGCGTTTGTGTGCTTTTTTAGCATGTGCTTTTATAGAGTTTTTGACACTGCATTTTTTGTCTCTTGTTGGCGTGTCATGTTTTAAATAAAGCTGCTTTGTTTTTGATACTTCCTGATATTTGGCTTTGACAAAACTTTACTGACATATTTAGATGTGGATAATATGTGTTTTATGCGTTTCCGCCTTGGATATGTGATTTTTTTTTTACCTGCGGAATTTCGGCATTTATTGAAAGTCTATGGAAAAATTCCACACAGAAAACTCCACGTGTGCACAAGAAAAATTGGCATGTTGCGGATCTGAGACATGCACCGCAGTTCAGTTTAAGCTGCATTAAAAAGAAGAAAAGTGGGTGTGAGATTTTTTTAGAACTCCCATTTACTTTGCTGGGACTGTAAGATGTTGTGTTTTTGATTCAGTAAAAATACGCATCATTAAAAACCCACCAAAAGCTCATGGGCGCATAGCCTTAAAAGTGCACGTCATAAAATGACTACTTCACAAAGAGTGCATGTCTCAAATAATTTTTTTTGCACGTCTGTTATAATAGTCCAATTTTAAATACATACAAGCCACACCAATACAGCACCAGGTTAAAAGTGCTGTCTTTTTGGACGTGAACCTACTTAGCATTTCTTATTACATCATTTTTGAGAAGGATATGGAATTTTGTGAAATAAAAAAATTAAACATTTAATTGTGCATAATTGCTATCACACACTAATCCAATTTGACAACCACACATGCCACATTTACTGTACTGTACACTGCAGCCTGCTGCCACATTTTGCTTCCTCTACGTGTGCCTACCTACATATCAATTCTTATTACATCCTTTTGAATGACTGAAGTTGAAAAGATTATCAACAGTTAATTATAATGTTTTACAAAATATATGGTACATGAAAAAATGGCAATATTAATGGATGGGGTAATGTAGTAAAAAAAAGACACATACCATAGCTAAAAATGTGGCCATTACTAGCAGAGGAGGAAGCACCATAACCACCACTGACACAAACTGTCTGGAGAGAAGTGCTATCAAATGCAGGCCACAATCGATTTAGTTTGCCTCCAGCAAATGTATTAGTAGGGAGGAAATGGATGGCATCTTGGAAAATCTGGCACATCAGTTGGGAAGCAGATGGATGATGTTACCTCTGACAGCGACACTGTCAGTCTGAATCCAAAAAATAAGAGGACAGGCACATACAATTATAAAAAATATTCAAGCTTTATTCCAAATACATAGCTTTAAAAATCAACACAAGATTAAACACGCTCTGATGCATTTCTGGTGCTTACTGCACCCTTAGTAAAAGAGCATGACTACTGAGGTGTTACAACTACATTAAAATCACCAAACCACATTTTGTCATGTGATAACTAATTAATCAAATCATGTGTAGCAATCATGAGGGAACACCCCCCACAGTCAGAGCAGAAAAAAATTACCCCCAAAATATATCTATATGAAAAAAGACAACCACACATACAGTTAGGTCTATATACGGTATATTTGGACAGAGACAACATTTTTCTAATTTTGGTTCTAGACATTACCAGAATGAATTTTAAACAAAACAATTCAGATGCAGTTGAAGTTCAGACTTTCAGCTTTCATTTGAGGGTATCCACATTAAAATTGGATGAAGGGTTTAGGAGTTTCAGCTCCTTAACATGTGCCACCCTGTTTTTAAAGGGACCAAAAGTAATTGGACAGATTAAATAATTGTAAATAAAATGTTCATTTCTAGTACTTGGTTGAAAACCCTTTGTTGGCAATGACTGCCTGAAGTCTTGAACTCATGGACATCACCAGACGATGTTTCCTCCTTTTTGATGCTCTGCCAGGCCTTCACTGCGGTGGTTTTCAGTTGCTGTTTGTTTGTGGGCCTTTCTGTCTGAAGTTTAGTCTTTAACAAGTGAAATGCATGCTCAATTGGGTTGAGATCAGGTGACTGACTTGGCCATTCAAGAATATTCCACTTCTTTGCTTTAATAAACTCCAGGGTTGCTTTGGCTTTATGTTTTGGGTCATTGTCCATCTGTAGTATGAAATGACGACCAATCAGTTTGGCTGCATTTGGCTGGATCTGAGCACACAGTATGGCTCTGAATACCTCAGAATTCATTCGGCTGCTTCTGTCCTGAGTCACATCATCAATAAACACTAGTGACCCAGTGCCACTGACAGCCATGCATGCCCAACCATCACACTGCTTCTGCCGTGTTTTACAGATGATGTGGTATGCTTTGGATCATGAGCTGTACCACACCTTCACCATAATTTTCTCTTTCCATCATTCTGGTAGAGGTTGATCTTGGCTTCATCTGTCCAAAGAATGTTCTTCCAGAACTGTGCTGGCTTTTTTAGATGTTTTTTAGCAAAGTCCAGTCTAGCCTTTTTATTCTTGATACTTATGAGTGGCTTGCACCGTGCAGTGAACCCTCTGTATTTACTTTCATGCAGTGTTTTCTTTATGGTAGATTTGGATATTGATACGCCTACCTCCTGGAGAGTGTTGTTCACTTGGTTGGCTGTTGTGAAGGGGTTTCTCTTCACCATGGAGATTATTCTGCGATCATCCACCACTGTTGTCTTCCGTGGGCGCCCAGGTCTTTTTGCATTGATGAGTTCACCAGTGCTTTCTTTCTCAGGATGTACCAAACTGTAGATTTTGCCACTCCTAATGTTGTAGCAATTTCTCGGATGGGTTTTTTCTGTTTTTGCAGCTTAAGGATGGCTTGTTTCACCTGCATGGAGAGCTCCATTGACCGCATGTTTCCTTCACAGCAAAACCTTCCAAATGCAAGCACCACACCTCAAATCAACTCCAGGCCTTTTATCTGCTTAATTGAGAATGACATATTGAAGGGATTGCCCACACCTGTCCATGAAATAGCCTTGAAGTCAATTGTCCACTTACTTTTGGTCCCTTTAAAAACAGGGTGGCACATGTTAAGGAGCTGAAACTCCTAAACTCTTCAGCCAATTTTAATGTGGATACCCTCAAATGAAAGAGGAAAGTTTCAACTTCAGCTGCATCTGAATTGTTTTGTTTAAAATTCATTGTGGTAATGTCTAGAACCAAAATTAGAAAAATGTTGTCTCTGTCCAAATATATATGGACCTAACTGTATACTGTATATACAAGGAAATGGCATATTCATAAATGTTGAGAACTACATTCAATATATATGCATTGTTTCATTTTCTGTAGCTTTTGCTACCAGCTGCATTACTTTCTTCAAACCAAAAATCCTGAAGCTATCCAAATTACCCTCGTGTTTTACTAAAAAATGTCGAACTGCTACTGAATATGTGATATTATTATTATTATTGATATTGCAAATATGTACGCCAATTCTCTTTTTGAATTTGTGGCTTGTACACCCTATATATTTCTTTTCACAAGTATAGCAGACTATGCTATGAATAACACGGGTAGTTTCACTGTTGATGAAAGATCTATCTTGAGAGTTTTTTGTGCAAAATGACAGACATTGCATTAGTTTCCAAAGCATCTATGAAATCCTTTACTGAAAAGCCATCTTGCATTATTAGTGTGTTTTTTTATATAGGGGGAAAATGTGTTTCCTTTTGATTTGCACCTCTTAGCCACACATCTGTATCCTTTATTTAAGATTTCATTAAAAGTTTCATTTTTCCTCCTTTTTTCTGATTTATTAATTAACAAACTTTCTTTTCTTTCCACTACTGAAACTTTCCAATATTCTATTCTATAGTATCATCTGTATATCCCTCTTTATTTTTTTTTGAGGAATTAATTTTTTTCTGCTCTGAATGTGGAGGGTGTTCTCTCATGATTGCTACACATGATTTTATTAATTAGTTAGCACATGACAAAGTATTGCTCTATGACTAAGGGAGCAGTAGGTGCCAGAAAAGCGTCAGAGCGGTTCATGTACCAAATCATCCTTGTATGGATTTTTAAAGATATGTAATTGGAAAAAAAGCTTGAAAATTTTTTATTATTGGATGTGCCTGTCCACGTCTCTTTTGCATTAGATATTATTGGTTGGTCAGCGGCATTGGAATGGCACTCCAGTAAATAAATACATGTGTTTCCTAGAATGTGAGTACGATGGAAAATTTTTCTCTTTCGTTTTTATGGTGTACATTTTTTCTGACTGTCATTTTGATTCAGCCCAAAATGGTGGTAGGAATCACAAATTACTAAAAGGGATAATTTTTGGACAGTTTTATTTTTATTAAAAAAAACATGACAAGTCTCTCAGTCCACTTAAATGGCCTGTTGGTTATAACCAGGTTACCATCCATTTTATTTTTATGATGAGGTACATTTGACATTTCTAATACTTTGTGTTAAAAAGCTTGAAAGGGGTTGAATACAGTTCTAGAGGTTCTCAGATTTAAAGACATTTTTTCAGGACGATTGGAGGCTTTACAGTGTTGCCATTTGCAGTGAATCAATTTGTTGCAAATTATTATTTTTTTTAAGTTATCAAACCTGGTGAATTTGAAGTTCAAAACATTTGATGATCTCTACTCAATATGTGTGAAAATTTTGACACAAAAAATTGTCTTAAAGTAACCCAAACAACAGATAGTATAAGCTTAGAAAATCAAAAAAATGTTCCAGATTTATAATCATAAAACACTGTGATAAATTTGGCACCTCTCCAGACTGTCTAGTGTAAAATAACCATATCTAGTAATAACCATATTCGTAAATCTGTCCCATTGAGATCCGCATGTAACAAGATAATTTTTACAGTAGATGATTTTTCCAATTTAATAGAGATTATAATTTGGCATGTGTGTGTAAAGGGAATAAACAAAAGGATGCAATCAAAGAATAAACTATATGACAGAATAGAAAATATCTTATATTGTTTCTCATTTTATTTGCAATAACACATGTAGACTTCATCTCGATGAGCCGCTCTTTCCAGGGCTGGATATTCAGGCTTTTTCCCCTGGCCATGTCAAGAGCTTCTTTTTTGCATGATTGCTCCGGCTCCGCAGCACACGTTGTAATAAATACCCTGGAGGTTTCATTCTACTCAAATCTGCTGGAGTTTTAGCACTGTGGTACAGTAGCTGAAATATTGCCAATTGGGTAGTTGGTTTGTCAAGCCACAGTAAGTAGAATTAAATAGGATGATAAGACTTAGCAGAAAGCACAGCTGACAGCTCTCTACACAGGCTGAATGATCACTTTCAATTGTAATCGATTCTGTGAGTACTGAAACGAACCTCCAGGCAATTGAAGAAAATAGGATGATGAAGGACTGGAAACTAATATGTTACACATCTCTATTGATTAGCCATTGATTAGCCATTATTTTCTGAATGACAAACAGGTAGCAGTGAAGTAAGTGAAGCAACTGATTTATTTACAAGTTACCGAGCGGAGGGACTTCTTTATTCAGCTCCTTCTAATGTAATGCTTAAACAAAAGCCGAAGACGACTGCACAATATAATCATGCAGGCGGCCGCTTCTTTCCATTGGCTTCCTCATCACTGTTTAATAAATGTGGAGATGTTAATGGAGATTTCATGGCGGTTTCACAACTCCCAAATAGCTCAACTGTTGCTGTAAAAATGGGGTAAAGCCAAGCTGTGGTATCTTACCAGTGGAAAGGCAGTGGGTGGAGATGTATGAGGAAGTCATGCGCTCTAAGTGGCAAAACGTAAAGGGGTTGTGTTGTGAATTCTCTCTCTGGCTTCCCTTTGGTGATTACTGAAGGTTGTGGAGCTGGTCAGATTGACAGAGGGGTTGCGAGTTCTCTTTCTGGGCTCCCTCTGGTGGTTACTGGAGGTAGTGGAGCTGATCTGATTGACAGAGGCTTGCTGCCTGATAATGAGGAAGACGATTGGAGATCTGGGGTTTCTGATTGGGATTTAAGACAGCTGATTCCCTCTATCCCTGCTGGTGATTTTTTTTTTTTTGTGCCTTCTGAGGTCTGATGTCTCCTGCTCTTTCCCTGCATGGTTCAGCTAAGTGGTTTATTTGCTATTCTGTTTGCATTTGATCTGGTTTTGTCTATCTCAGCTTTGTGCTGGTCAGCCAGCTCCGGCTGGGGCTGTGCTGAATCACCACCCATATGTTACTGCTTTTGCCAGTTTGTTTAGTCCCCTGTTATATTGTTCTCTTTTTGCTTTGCTTTCAGAATATGCCAGAGTGCTGATATAGTGGGGGTGAAGTCGTGCGACTTCAGTGTTTTTTGTGCATCAGAAGTGTTGGACTTTTTGCAGGGTTTTTTGCGTGATTGCAGACAGTGTCTTTCATGTCCTGTCTAGTCAGTGTGGGCCCCATCGTTTGCTCAGTCTATTTTTCTTCCTGCGTTTGTGTTTTCATCTTGTCTCACCGACAATATATGTTTGGGGGCTATCTATTTCTTTGGGGTCTGCTCCGGGGCAGTTTAGTTTTCCCCTTTCTTGCTCTAGGCTTAGCTCTCCGGCTGTGCCGAGGTGTCTAGGATCATCGTAGGTACGCTCCATGGCTACTGCTAGTTGTGTGGACAGGATCAGAGGTCTGCAATCTGCTTAGTTTCCAACCTCTCTGGTTTTCTGTGGCTTAGCCTGGGCCTGCTATCCTCCTTGGTGACCCATTCATAACAGGGTTGTCCACTTTTTTTTTCAATAGGTGTGTTGAGGACATGATTTGTGGTTTCATTGCAGCTATTACAAGTATGCTTCCTTTGTGAAGGGTAACCCGTATGTAGCTCAGTTTTTTTCATAAACTGTACAGAATCGCAGAGGCATGTTGCCTAATGAAAGAATGTGGTGGAACAGTGAGTAATGAGAAGATAGCTTTATTTGAAGTTTTCCAAGTGATTGTTCATTTCTTGCTGTTGCCCCACCTTCTTTCATCAGGCAGCATTTTGGCACTCCTCCGCGACTCATGTACATATTTTGCACACTCAGCTCCTGAACAGATAAGTAATAGTGCTGCATCCTGCAAGGTAAGTGAATGTGTACATCACTCACAGCACCAGAGACTAACTACCAGAATGCCAGCTTATTCTCCTTCCATTTTTCATAGACTGCTCATTTATTCTGCTATCAAAATATCTGCTGGAGAAGGTGCATGAGACCAGACCTGTCCATCATGGTCCTACAATTAAAAATACTGTCCATAGAATCGGTGTATTTCAGTTGGATGAGACTGTAAGGCTATGGCCACACTATCAGTATTCGGTCAGTATTTCACATCAGTATTTGTAAGCCAAAACCCGGAGTTGGTCAAACATGCAGAATTGGTGCACTTGCTTCTATTATACCTTGCCCTCTGATTGTTCCTCACCTGGTTTTGTCTTACAAATGCTGAGAAAAAAATACTGAACAAATACTGATAGTGTGACCGTAGCCTTAGCCAGGTCTGGTAACTTGACAATAGGAGAACCTACAGATTCCTAAACGCATGTCTCCTACTGCTTGTGGGATTTTGCACTATCCTCCAAGCTTCATCTAGCTTTGATGACCACGTGGCTATTACTTATCCACCGTGAATAATGATTGCTTGGATCCATTGGACTTTTGTAGAACTGGAACAGGATGTACGCACTGTTCATCACCACTACAAACAGTGATTGACTGCAGTTGTCAGAAGTCGAACCCAGTCAGAAGCTCAGAGACCAGTAGGAGACCCAGGTGGCATCGAGAGGGGAGCAGTAGGTGAGTATACATTATGTTTCATTTTTAAACCATGATGGGCTAAATTTTCAAAAAAAAAAAGGATGGACAAAAAATCCATAATAAACAAGACTGATAAAGCAGGACCAAATACCATCAGGCAACATAGAGTGACAATATATTGGTAGAAGACCGTTCTAAAAGGAACAAGTAAAAGCAGTAAGATTAAATGCAATGGCTTACATGGAATGTCTTTTCTGATTGAAGTACCGTGCATAATTCACTTTTTACCACCCTTATTTGCCCAGATCCCAAGACATCCAATAAATATGGAGTACACAGTTGAAGCCCAGATTTTACTCCTCATTTCACCGCACATGCACTGAATGACACTAAAGCTGGCTTGTACTGATATACTGTGTACCAGCCGATGGAATATCAGTCAAGCCAGGAGAATGCATTTAGGAAACCTGACTAGTGTGAGTACACCTCTATAACGCTATACTGGTAATAGTGGGTGACTCATGCTGGGTACAAACTTGTTTATTTTAGATAATACATATTCATTATGGGACATGGATAGACAACCAACTGTATCGGTCATGTTCCATGACTTGGGAATCAAACAGTATTGTATTGCCAATGTATTGTTGCTGTTACACTGCGATGGAATCAGTTTGCCTTTTTTACGTTTGTCCTGTCTATCTCCTGATAACCCTTCCCTTCTTCACCAGTCAGTGTCATCATCCATTTTGCTAGGATCATCTCTATACATCTGTGCGTCAGAATTATCTTTGTAACCTACTGTAACTGTTGCATCTACTGCTATTTGAATTGTAATTTATAATTGGGATGTAACTGTAATTTATTCATGCCTCTGAAGTCAAGTCAAGCTATCTGATGAAATCACTTTGTGTGAGTACTAATTCAATACAGTCATCCATAGAAATGCTGTCTCAAGAGGACAACGCTTGAAGCGAAGTTATGGAGTCAGAAGAGTATCCATGACAGTTTATGGATGTGGTAGATTTTTAGTGGCATCATTTGACCTGTATTGATCCATTTTATAATACAACTGCATGAATGAAAGCACAATGTAACTGTGTCAAAAAGGTGGATCAGAACTGTATTGAAACCTTGATGGACAAAAAAATATATAATACTTTAAGCAGAATTTTAGCTGGGGGTGAAGTTTGTTGTGAGTTTTGCTATGAAACCTTATGATTACTTGTGCACATCTTTGGCTATAATTTAATATGAAGATTAAACGAGGAATGCAATATTTTTATGAAGTTACCCAACTTTTCAGAAAGATGATAAATTGTATTCAAAAGTTGAACCTTGGCTTTAAAACGGATCTGTCACTAGATTTTACAGCATAAACTGCATATATTATTAGATGGATCTCTTATCCCTTATAAGACTCATGCAAAGTGTTGAGCGATACCTTCCGATATCGGGAAATATTGGATCGGATTGGATTGGACCGATACCCCAAAAATATTGGATATCGCCGATTCCGATACCGGAAACCAATGCAAGTCAATGAGACACAAATATCGGAATGAAAATAAACCCTTACTTTCCTTTTAGGTTATTTCTACATGAAGGAAAACAACTAAGAATAATGTAGAATGTATTGGGGGAGGTGGAGGAGACATTAAAGGCATAGAGGTTTAGCCCAATCAATTGGAATAGCAGGAATTAATTTTTTTTTAAGACGTTCGGAGTTACAAAGATATTGACTCTGTTAAACCGGTTGTCCGGGATTTTCACATAATCTCAGTGCATATCTGGGCTGCAGAATGCTGACAATAAGTAATTTACCTTCTGTGGCTAGTCTGCACGGTTTCCAAGATATCATCTCTTGCTTCTAAGATAAACGTCCGGGAGGGGTGTGTTCTGGCATTGAAATGAGAACTGGTCGTTTCCTCCTCCCTCACTAGTTTCACTTTCCATAGATCACTGTTCAGCGTGTGTCTGGGGGAGGAGCAGCTGGGTGGTTTGCTCACAGCCGATCACAGCCATGCCATCAGTTAACATGCCTAACATGCATAACAGGATGTGCCCACACTTCTTAGGATTCCTCATTGGCTGAATAAAATCAAACTGGCTCATTGCATTATGGGAACTTCCGATTCCGGTATTCGATATTCTAAAAGTATCAGAACTCAGTATCGGAACTCCGATACAGCGAATATTGGCCGATACCCAATATTGCAGTATCGAAATGCTCAACACTACTCATGCACTTACTTTAAAATTACAGCAAAATTGTATAATCCTGATATTAAAATGAGCTCATGACTACTAGTGTATTCAGTCTCCACCATCAACCCAATCAAACTCACAGCTGTTTTTGGATTTGTGTCAGATTCCGGATGCTCGCATATTAAACCTTTTTTCCTTTCAGGCCATCGGGGGTTAATATCAGTTTTTGCCCCCGGTGGCCGCTGGTGTTACTACAACTGTAGTTGATCTGCTGATGGGTTTTGCCCCCCGATGGCTGCTGGTGTTACTGCATGGTGATTAATTATCTATGCAGGTGGGTGCCACTCCCTCTTCCCTTTATAAGGCCACCTGGTGCTGCAGATCACTGTTGGTAGTACTAGTCATTTGCTGACCAACCTTGGTGAAGACTGGACCTACCTGGTGCAGAGGGGGTTCAGTTTATCTGGAGTATTGGAGATGCTGCTGAATGCTGACTGGGTGCATTACTCTGCTGCTTGGCGCATTGGCAGCAGATAAAGCTATGTTTTGGTTTTTAGTTGCTTTAACCCTGTGGTGTCTGTTTTATCTTTTCCTTTCTTGTTATTGGTGCAGTTCACTTAAATCCCTGTCTCACCTCCTGGGGAGGGGGTTGGGAGTTTAGTTCAGGGCTAAACAGGGGACAGGAACAAGTCAGGGACTTCGGCCTCACTATCATCAAGTGTACCCCCAAGTTAAGGAGAGTCAGGGCAACCCCTTAGCCTGAGGGTCAGTTCAGGGTCCCAGATTACTCATCCCCTGTTTTCCCACTACTGTCCCATTACAGCTGCAGCTTTTATAGAACAGTGCGAGATCTCATAAGGGAGGAGGGACATTGAGGAGCTGTTAATCAGTCTAGGGGATGGAGATTGTATAAAAGCAGGAAGGATAGACACTGAGGAGGGAATCACCAAAATTAGGCACAAATCGAGTTTAAACTTTTGAAAGAATACACAGCTATTCTTACAAGTAAGTACACCAGTCTCGTCAAGTTTAGAAGATCTATTTAATAATATATGTGTGGCGCCCCTGAGGCTCAGTCGCCACAGAGGTACTGCACCTTCTCCTAAGGTGTAGTGTCCCACCATCCAGGTAAGGTGGGAACTCCTTTCCACGCTCCAACACTCGCACCCCACACAACAGGGTAGTTCTGCACAACCACATTGTGGCTCAGTGCTTAGAGAGTAGCAGAGCACCTTTGGTAGTTCCCTGCTTGGAACACTGGATGTGCTGGGAGGTGGGTGAAGTTGAGATATATAAAAGAGTGGGAAAGTGTAGGATTATGGGTTCAGTCTGGCAGAAGGTCAGGCGGGTAAGAAGTCACTCAGACAGGAGTGAGGATCCCTGGAAGAAGGGATGGAGGAAGGAGTGCTGCAGCTGCCTCAGTGTTCTGAGCCAGCTGGCACGGGAAGGGGAAAAGAAGGAGAAAGATGTAGAACTGCAACCTAAGCTTCCATAAGAGAGAGAAAGATTAGTACGGAACAAAGGAGTTAGGAGAACAGAGAGGACGTGGGTTGGAAGAGGAACCCTGCCTATAGGTTCTCATGGCAAGGTCGGGGCCCGGTCCCCGAGGTTGTATGGACACTTGGTTCTGCAGCAGACACGGCTGTAAATGCACTACTCCCATCTAAGACTTGGGGCACAACAGCAACTTATTAGAGAGCCGGGACTCAGGAGAAGGGAGTCCCCGAAGCAGGCTACAGCTGTCTGCCATACGAGTAGAGTTCTTGGGAACATCTGACAGGAGGAACTCCAGAGTACCATGGTACTGGAGCTCTTCACACTTTAAGGAGCAATAGAGGAGTCGTTCAGGAAAGGTACATGTTGGCGGAGTGTTGGAGAGGAGCTTTCCATCTGGCCTGGAGGTTGGCTGAGTCTCTGACCCAGATGACACAGCCCGGAGGCAGGCACCCTTGTGTACCAAAGACTGTGAGTAAAGCTTTGGAACTGCAAGCCTCTGTGTCCTCCATTCATTCTTGCGCCAACCTGCTCAGCATCGCTACATCTGGGTACCATCCTTTACACTGCCTGCGCCTTTCCACAACCATTACAACTACACCGCCCTGGGACATCAGCCCTGCCTGTGGAGGGCTATACCATCACTGCTGCACCATACCATCTGTCCCAGAGGATCTGTCTGCAGCGTCGGCTTAACACCTCCCTTGCTGAACACCACAGGTGGCGTCACAAACTATTCCATTCCATTAACTACATTCCCCCATTACTTGAGCGCCCAGGGCCACGGACCGGGTCACCGCTACTGTGACACATTCCCCTGACACCGACCCGGTACCGAGTACCCCATAGCCCTGGGAGGGCGACCCATATGCATTTCGTGTTGTAACTGATCTACTTTAAGGCATTCATGTAATAAAAATTGACAACTTTTATGAAATGTTCAGTAATATCTTCTAACCAGATTTTTTTCATCCAGTTACATGATTCACTATATAAACAATGGTCATATCCCTAAATTGTAATTAATAATCTGTGTAAATGTGAATGAGGAATGTCACATCATAGTAATATAAATACTCTCCCTTTTTACCGGTGTCAGTACCGTAATGCATGTCTTAATAAGGATTCTGTTATAATTAACATTACTTAATTTCCATTTAATATAAAGTGTGTTACTAAGCAGCAATGTTCTCTGGATATTGAAGTAAGTGGAAAATCTCAGCTATCAAAGAGTGTAAATTGAATATTATAACTTTTTAGGGTCATTAAGTAAGAAATTGAGATTTATCTTCCTTGTTTTTCAACAAGTTAATCATGTCTACACATAAATTCTCCAAGTGCTTAATGCTGGCTCGCTACAAGTGGAAATTGTATTACACCCACCAAGCCTCACATGTAATAGTAAGTGAAATATTACATAGATGTGTACAGTTTAATTATATTTTGCCTGTAATTGATTTTGAGGAGTTTCAGTTTATAAATCATATCGCTGCTAGGACTTCTTGAAGGATATATGTACTCACATTGGTAGCGATTCCAGATTTCCGTGGTTTGACGTTTTCCATTTGAGTTTTGCTGCAAATTCAAATCACAAAAAAATAAATTAAAAAATGTAAAGACTGTCTGGTATCTGAGCATGTACTGAACAGTTATTTGTTGGCACCTGTGCAAAAAAGGACAGTCCCAAGGACATTCAATACATCAAAAATGGGGTTAAATTAGCAAACATCTTGTACCCTATAGGCAACCATGGCTCTGAAGTCTTTACATAGACAGGCAGAGGCCTATTAATACATGATAATGATTCAGCACACTGCGACTAAGGAATAAATGAAGCCCAATGTTGCTCCAAAGGTTAAAAAAAATGTTTTCGATTAAAGAGCGCAAAAGCAATCCAACCATGTCAAGGTATACCTCTTAATACGGATGGTCCCTAGGCACTAAATGTCCTACCTCACCATGTGCCAAACTAGCCTCACCTGAATGGGGAGTGTAAAGCTGTGTACCCACGTTGCGGATTGTATGCGTTTTTGCCGCGTTTTTCGCCAAGAAAATGCTGCGAAAACACTGCAAAAACGCATTCAGAGCGCACCCCATGCATTCCTATGGCATTCCGCACATGCTGTGCTACTGCTGTGTTTTTTTTCCACGGCGGAATCGCATAGCGTAAAAAAACGCAGCAGGCTCATTATTTTTGCGGAATCACCGCGATTCTGCACACATAGGAATGCATTGATCAGCTTACTTTCCACATGTGGCTATGACCACCATGCGCAAAGTGAGCGGATCATGTGCGGATAGTACCCATGGTCTGAAGGAGAGGAAACTGTCCTCCAGGCCCTGGGTACCATATCCCTGTAAAAAAAAGAATAAAAAATCGGGTTATACTCACCTTCCGGCGTCCCGCGCAGCCTTACCGATGCTCCCGCCAACTCCAGTTCCCAGTAATACCATGCAGCATGGAGCGGTGATGACGTAGTAGTCTTGAGAGACCGATACAGTATCGCAAGACCTCTACGTCATCAAAGGTCATTGTCGCAAGGCATCGCTGGGAACGGGAGCATCGCTAAGGCCTGGGGACGCTTCCCGGGATGGCAGAAGGTGAGTTTATTATGATTTTTTATTTTTTTAAATTATTTTTAACATTCTATCTTTTACTATTGATGCCGCATAGGCAGCATCAATAGTAAAAAGTTGGTCCCACTAGTCAAACACTATGTTTGACAAGTGTGACCAACCTGTCAATCACATTCCAAGCAATGTTTCAAATCGCTTGGAATGCACTTCAATTCCGCACGCGAAAATCACGTGAAAAATGCTTCTTTTCTGCGGGAAAAACATGCGAATCCCATGCGTTTTTCCCTCGGCGGGATTTGCGGAAATGCTGCGGAAATTTCCGCAGCATCTTTGCAATTTGGGTACATAGCCTAAAGGATACCAGGCGTGGCTCATAATTAAAACCTTGAGTGGGAAAGATGGATGGACATGGCTTTTGTGCTCTTTGATAGAGAAGTAGGACATTTAGTGGTTAGGGACCTTCCATATTAAGAGGTACACTTTGACGTGGTTGGATGGCTTTTGCGTTCTTTGATCACAAAGCGCTACCTTGCCCTTTTATCATTTGCAGCAATATTGGAGTTCACGTAATCTTTAGTCGCAGTGTGCTGACCTGTCGTGAATGTATTTTGGTCACATAGAGAAATTGTGCATCTGTGCATTAAGTTAATACAAAAGGTGTATCTATTTTTCTTTTCTTTTTTTATAGACCATTGGAGGCCTTTCACTATGTAGATGGGGTAAAGTCTAATTAAATTCACATCAATATTTGCACAATACAGTTTAGAACCTGTTAATAATTATTTCGATCAAGAGGCCTACCCCAGTTGAATATTGTATTCCCGATTTGTACCAAGTAATGGGTTTGAAGTCTTTTTCTGCACGGTAGCATATCATTACTGTTATCATAAAGGGACATATCTATTAGAGGGTTTTTGATCCTCAGTGATCTTAAATTGATCATAAAGAATAAGGATAACACATCAATAATCAATTCTATGGGGAAAGGGGCCAACAACATTACATGTCTGTGTACTTCTTTCCAAAGATGAGAATTTTTAGAGATGTACAGTAGGAGACATAATGGTATTGGACCCTTCAGCACTTCTTACTAAGGAAAGAAAAAAGAGAATCAGCAGAAAAACTGGTTCATGTGAATAAAACTCATCCAAAACATTGAAATCGTCAGACAAATCCTCTAATTTGTTTAAAGCACCACTCCAGCACTTTTTTCATTGCAGCACTAGAGTGGTGTGTCTAGGCCAAGGTTCCTGATCCTGCTCTCATACTTCTTACCTGCCATTGTTTTCTCCTGTTGCCACCCCTCCTAACAATCTCTAGCCATTTGTGACCTCCAGTGTTTATGTAAAAAGTCTATGAGAGCCCTGTTCTGGTTTCAGTACACTTACACTAAGAGCCTGTGACCGTTACCTCTGTCCTCTGGCCATTTAGAAGTTGTGGTTACAAGATGGTGTCATGGGACTGCAGTGGCACCAATAAAAGGGGAAGATGCTGATGGGTAAGAATAACAGGCAGGGACCTTAGATTAGAAGCACCACTCCAACAACACTGAAAAAATACAAAGCACTGGAGTGGTGCTTTAAGAGATTGAAAAGCCACCAACCATTAAGAAACATTATGTCTAACTCTCAGGGACCTCTTGGCTCCTCGCTATTGTCTGAATGATAAGGCATGCTAAATTTTTTATGCCTTAATTATTTGTTGCCTGTGGAATAAAAAGCTGGTATTAGAGCCATTTCCCTGCTCTTACACAACACACAGACATCCTTACTGGACCTGAGTGTGCATGTATACGAGGGGTATATGTAAGCACTGAAAAGAAGATGATCAAGCATATATGTATATTGAGGTGCTGGAGACATAGTTGTCGGAGGAATGATCATTATTCTGTCTCATAGAAATGGCCGGATTTATTCTTTCATTCAATTGCTCAGACACTAAATCTTAAAAGATTCCCATGCACATGAAATCTACTTATCGCTCCGTAATCTGGAAGACTCGCCTTGCCTGAGAGTTTATTTTATCGGAAAAAAAGAGAAAATCTCTGGCAGAACCTTTTTGAGAGTGGACTATTACCACCCAACAGCCAACCTGCCTGATACTTCCTACCTTCCTGTAATAACTGTGTTGTGCCGCTACACTCGTTAAAATATTGGCGATCCTGTAAAAATTGGGGGGTTGGAAAAGTTTGATCTTCTGTATATGGGCAGTTCATTGGAGTTAAAGCCAGAACCAGAAGAGCATATTTTACGTACGTATTCTCTCCGAGTTAAAATCAGACAGGACAGGACCAATGATATTGAGTAGGGCTGCTGAGACACTAAATATCCATGTGAAAAAACAAATCACTGCATGTGCTGATATCTCTTTTTTTGATGAGCCTTGTCCATTCAAGGCTATGGGTACACAAAAAAAAAAAAAATCTGATATGGATCATCCATGATACATCCAATAATAGGAAGCTGCACTTGTCTTGAAGAAATTTGCTGTACAAAAATAGGTGCTATACAGATGTAAAAAGCAAACATATGAATCACACATGAAAACAATACAGATAACAATACGGATGACAATGATCCATTTATTATGAATGAAAAACTGACAATTTACATACACTTGTCTGAACTCGGTCTATTTATGAGACTATAGGTTTACGTTTAGGAATTCACAGAGGCTCTGTAAAGTAACAAAGAACACATAGTGCACCATTGCCTTATAAAGTATCACAATTTTGAAGAATATCCAATACGTGATAGAATTTTTGTTTAAATAAATGAATGAAAAAAAACATTTTCCGCAAGCATTCTTCTGATTGACAAAGTTAATAAATACAGTACATTCACTGTGTAAAGATTATTTTTATTAGTTGTACCAATTTATAAGAGATTTTAGATAAAAAAAAATTAAATCAGCCCGCTGCAAAACAAAATAAATAAATAAAAGTAAATAATAGATATGAAATTAAAAAACCTATTAACTTACAACTATGGGGAAATGCTAGAATAAGATTGATTTAAGAAATAAATGATCAACTATTTGCCTAACAGGAACAAAATTATTATTTTTTTATTGCATACACATGATATTTATATTTCTTTATGTGCATTCTTTTTAAATACATTCTCTTTTTTGCAACACTCACGCCCTGACTGGGTGGTGTGAGTGCGGAATGTGGCCCCACTGTGCCACAAACCAGACTACCCTGGAGGGGCGTGACTAAGCAGCTACCTTGGTGTTCACTGGAGTCTCTAGTGGTGAGGTCAGGCTTGTGCGGCAGGTAGCTGCCAGGTACCACTCCAGGGCGGTGTCTGGCTGTAGGATCTGACCTCACTGGGGGACGGAACACTAATGACAGGTGCAGGTAAGTACAGACGGGCACTCTGGCAGGCAGGCGGGCACGGCTGACACTCTGGCAGGCAGGTGGGCATGGCTGGCACTCTGGCAGGATGGCGGGCATGGGTATGATAATAGACAGGTAGGAACCAGTTCAAACTGGAGGGATTGGAACTGTAGGACACAGGACGGGAACAGAGCAGAACTGCAAGGTGTGGAGTGGGAGCAGAGCAGAACCACAAGGTGCGGAATGGGAACAAAGCAGAAACACAAGTTGTGGAATGGGAGCGGAGCAGAACTGCAAGGTGCGGAGCGAAGAGGAAAGCAGAGCAGAAGGAGTAGACACAAGGCTGCATACAGCCGAGTAGGGAAGGAAACAGACAAGGACACGAACAGGCACAAGAAACAGACTTTGTACAGACAAGGACAGACACAGGAACAAGTACAGGACAAAGGATTCAGGCCTGGGCATGCAGTCACCAGGGAGGCGGAACACAAGACACACAAAGCACAGAAACGGGTCTGGGTATGCAGCCTCCAGAAAAGCAGAAAACAGGACAGGACCTGGCAACTCAGAAGTACAGAACAGACTAACAAAGTTTGTTGCTCAGGTATCTCCCTATGGGTGGAGATGCCTTAAGTACCTGATACCTCTTGACAATAGGCTGGGACCAAATTAGGGGTGTGCGCTCTGTCTCTATAAGACTCAGGAAGTGTCGACGCCGCGGGCCTAAGCATACAGCCAGGAAGTATGCAGCAAGCAAGGACATGAGGGTCACAGCATGGAGCAGGCAGAGGGCAGAACTCACAGCATGACCTGGAGGGGTAAGTAAGATGGTGTATCTGCCTGATGGGAGATGGAAAGCTATGCAGTGATGCTGGCAGGGATGTTACATTTTTCTATTGAAAATTTAATATAAAAGTAATTATCCTAGAATTAAATTTTCAGATACATTTATATAAATTAATAACAATTTATGTTTATTAACAGTAACTCAAGGTAGATATATTTTAATTTTTTAGAGTTAATAATAAACTATAAAATCACAGTAAGTGGTTTCCTCGTCCTCTTTCTATGTTTTACAACTTTTAATGAAAATGTAGCTGTCAATTTTTAAGTTAATTTGGATGGACAGCAATAAAATGCAAACCTCTCTTCAAATTAGTATTTTCACTGTGGATTTCTAATGGAAAGTAATTGCTGACAATAGAAAATGACAAATTACTAATTACTTAGTTCAATTAGACTTTTGTGCCTTTGGTCCTTAGCGGCAAGAATACAGCAAATCTTGCACTTTCATAACAATTAATGACACTAAAACTATTTAAACTGCCAACAGATGTAAGTAAGGAGACATGTATTGAAACTTACTTAATTTACATACTATATCAAGTTTATATCAAACTAAATGGTGTTTAATTTTATGCTGCTATTAAAGATGTCTGGTACGCTGCCATTTCTGCAGAACTTTGTAGGACGAAATATCAATGCAATAAAATTATTGCTATGGATATTTTTCCCCTGATAATAGCAAAGTCATAAATACATGTGGTAGGCATTAATTTACATATATTGGGATGATTTTTATCCTAATGAAATATTAATAAGATAGGTAGACCGATAGATTTATAGGTAGATAAACTTTTTAAATGTAATTTTCATTAACTTTTATAAAAAATAATAAAAAAAACCTGAAAGAAACAAAAAGTTTTCATTCTCAATCCACTGCATTCTGCAGGTGAAAAAAATCCTGCAGTGCAACTTTATTGTATGGATATACGAGGAACCATTGACCCACCCCCAGGTACTATTTCCAAGATACAACTTTAAACCTCATGTTGCTCATTTCCTGCTTACATGAGAGGATGTGCAGCTACTAATGATAATATCTGCCATGTTTGCATTGGCTAATAGTCAGGAATAAGTGATCACTATTGGGCCACAAAAAATGTCACAATAAATATATTATCTGGACTATAGCACAATTAACTAATATGATAATAAATAACGTAATATCTCAGTAAAGAGAGAACGAACACAGTGATGTCACAGTACATATGTAATAAACACAGTGAAGTTACAGCACAGAGAGAATTAACACAGTTATACGGTATTGCAGTAGAGAAGGTGCGACTCTAGTTACTACCCACAGACAAGCCATGAGGTTGAGCAATCAAGAGGTCGGAGATCAAAAGCCAGGAAGGTATGTCATAGACAAGGGGTGAGACAAAAGAGTATTCAGAGCTAGACAAAAGGGCTAGGCAAATGGATGGTCAAGGCAAATCCAAGGTAGGGCAGCAAAGATCAGAATACAAGACTAGCAGCACAGAGCAAACACACACCACTTGAGAAAGGTAACAATTGGCAGCAATCTAAAGGGCCTTTTCACATAGCAAGATCGCTAGCGATATCGCTAAAGGGCCTGTCACACTAAGCGATATCGCTAGCAATATCACTATAACGTCACTGTTTTTTGTGACGTTATAGCGATATTGCTAGCGATATCGCTATGTGTGATACTTACCTCCGACTGGCTCCCCCGCTGATTATCGCTGATCGCGCGAGAACGTCCTGGGCCATTTCTCATCGTCAGCTTCCTCCTGGGCTTCCTGTGGCGCCGACGAGCAACACGTGGATGCGGGCGGGAGGACGTCAGGATCGCCTCGTCTGACAGGTAAGTAGCGACCCCCGCCCCTGCTATGTTGCTGGTGAGATCTGCCTGTGTGGCAGCTCACTAGCGACCACTTAGCAATGCACCAGCGATCCTGACCGCGTCATATCACTGGTCGGGATTGCTCGTGCACCGCTAAGTGTGACAGTACCTTAAAGCATCACCGATTTTGTGACTCAACAGCGATATCTCACTTTGTGTGACACGTACCTCCGACCGGCCCCCCCCCGCTGGATATCGCTGATCGCACTCGAACGTCCTGGACCATTTTTTCCTCGTTGGCATCTCGCTGGTGCCGACTAGCAATGCATGGACGCAGGCGGAAGTCGTCATCATCGCTGCCGTGTGACAGGGAGGAGCGACCGCCGGGCATCGCTGGATCGCTGCTGCGTCGCTGGTGAGATCTGCCTGTTTAGCAGCTCACTAGCGACCATTTAGCGATGCACCAGAGGTCCTTACCAGGTCGTATCGTGGAGTTTGGAGTCAGACTGTTTGAGGGTGTGCACAGGTGTCTTTTTATACTGATAACAAGTTTAAACAGGTGCCATTACTACAGGTAATGAGTGGAGGAAAGAGGAGACTCTTAAAGAAGAAGTTACAGGTCTGTGAGAGCCAGAAATCTTGATTGCTTGTTTCTGACCAAATACTTATTTTCCACCATAATATGCAAATAAAATGAAAAAAAAACAGACAATGTGATTTTCTGGATTTTTTTTTCTCAGTTTGTCTCCCATAGTTGAGGTCTACCCTAGATGTAAATTACAGACGCCTCTCATCTTTTTAAGTGGTGGAACTTGCACTATTGCTGACTGACTAAATACTTTTTTGCCCCACTGTATAGTATATATAGAACCATTTCCCCCTCCCCCACACATATAGTATATAGAGAGCCATGTCCGCCTCTACCACACATATAGCATATAGAGAGCCATGTCCCCCTCCCCCACACATATAGTATATATAGAGCCACATCCCCCTCCCCCACATATAGCATATAGAGAGCCATGTCCCCCTCCCCCACACATATAGTATATATAGAGCCACATCCCCCTCCCCCACATATATTATATAGAGAGCCATGTCCAACTCTCCCACACATATAGTATATATAGAGCCATGAATCCCTTCTCCCACACATATCTACTATATAATCGTCTAATTCTCTCTGTCTGTAACGGAAATCCCGAGTTTCTGATTGGTTGCTCCCGGCGACATATTCTAGAATACACGATGCATTAGAGTCACGCCACCATCTAGTAGTATAAAAAGAGCAAAACTTACAGCCCAGTCTCCTACTCTGAGGTGCAAAGAGAAGGAGAGATGACATGTAAATGTTGCAGTTGCTGTATCAGGTGGACATATGAAGACTGTTCCTGCCACCTGCTGCAAGGAATGGGCATGGCTGGACTTTCTTAGGGCCCAACATCACAGAAAAGGAAGTACTGGGCTGGAGTCTTGCCAGCCGAAAGGGGTTGGGTCAAAACAGTGTCGGGCTCCTTTGATGCATGTTTTCAGCCGCTCCCAGGACAGTTGTACCAGCTGTTCTACCCTAATGGTGGTCCTGCCAAGGCCAACTCTATATTTTATTTTTGTTACATTTTTATAGGATTCTGATTGCTTGCAAATACAAATACTTGTGTTCTCTGTAATAGTGTCAATGAATGAAGCTTCTCGTTCTATAAGGAGTAAATTGCCACAACAAAGCATATGTTTGCTAACTTTGCACTTTTGACACCTATAATACCTTTTCATATTGTGCTGAAATCTTGTTAATCAATATCCTTCACGTTCCAATTTCTAAGAAGTTGAGGTAGTCTGAGAAACCACAGTATATCCTTCAAATTCATTGCCCTAGTGAAGATGTCTTGTTTTTTGAGCAAATAATATTCTCTTGGAGAAAACAAACCAAAAGAGCTTATGCTGTTTGCTTTAAAATTACTTTTTAGACCAAAATACTGATACAATTTTCTTGAAAGATAGAAATTGTATTGTGTCAATAAGTAGTTTACTCTCTTTTTCAAAAATAAAAAACTGTCTATCTATACCTCCATCTATACAGATGTAGCAGAATTGACCTTGACAAATTTAGAAGTTACACCTTTAGTTAAACTTAATGTATTATCCTATAGGTTTACTTTATAAAATGGTGCAGGAAATTATAAAATTGAGTATTCAAGTGACTTAGGAAGCTCAATACCACACATAAATCTATATAAATCTAGACCTTTGTACTGAAAAATATCCTAATATATGACTAGGAAAAACTTTTGCCTAGGCAGAATTAAAGGGGTTATCCAGCTGGATGAAAAAAAATGCTCTACATGTGTATAAAGGGCTATCACTACCAAAATTACAAAGTGGTAATAATGTACATATACATTTATTTATTTGTGCCAATATAACCAATTTTTAAATCCACGCGTTTACACGTATAAGACAGTATATAAGGGTTGGAGAGTCGTTGAATTGTGTTTGTTGCCTGCTACAGAGGGATCACTGTTATGTAACTCCAAATTCTGCTCTGCTTCTGCATATGACAAAAGATAATCCTCTGCCATATGAATCAGCAGAGCAGCATTTGCAGTTTTACATCATAGAACTGTCTACTGCAGATAAACACAACTCTACACTTCCAAGCTATAACACGCTTCATTCTAGAGGCGTGGAGGAATAATACAATGAAATAAAACAAATGGAAAGCTATACTTAAATAGATGACAGAATATAAAACTATTAGTCAGGCAAGGTACTGTACTGGATCAGATTAGATTGACCTTAACTCCAAGAGGTGGGGCTAATCTTAAGTGCACACAAGAGGGAAGGAGAGGGTCTGCAGCATTAAAAAGCAATTGTTGCTGGGAAATACAGTATTAGCAGTGTAGAAACAGGATCGTTCATTTAACTATGTGAAGCTTGATGCACAGAGGGGCAGATGGAAATAAAAAAATGATACAAAGGTGAAAAGAAATAAATGAATAAATGGTATGTTGGCCTTAGTCTATATGTCGAGAATAAGTAAGCATTTGCATATTTTACTGCACCAGTGCCCCACTGTCAATGCCAATTCTTTGTCTCAAAGCTCCTACTACACGTTTACTTCAACACACATGTGTTGGTAACATGTATTGTGGCTATTTTTATCCTAATCCGGTCATATAGATTCACTGATGAGAAAAATGGTAACAATGTTTTGAACTTTTGGTTTTCAGGCTCCATATCTCACCATCCACCACAGCTTCAAACTTCAAACTACCATAATTTTATAGACAATCATCTTGGCCGTGTTAGACATAAATTTGACTGGCAACTATTTAGCATGTGATTAGTTATGCAGATTCTTGTCATATCACTGCATTGTTACTGTTTTGCTCCTGATGGTGGAAAACTTTTTTTTTGTTACTGTACACTACAAAATACAACCTGTTCTCACATTTTCTGTTAGGAACGGCAGAATGCACTAAATAAATAAATAATAAAGTGCATTCGCCGCTCGGGGTCCACCGTGCAGAAGGTGTTAACACTGCTGCTAAATAATGGCGAACACTAAATATGGCGGTATTATTGCATGCGGGTTGGACGTCACCCGGTGTGCGTTGAGCATACTCTGTTAGCTTCACAGAGACGCCTAAGGTATTAACATAAATGCTGAGCCTGTTGGACACACAGGTCTCAGAGAAGTGCACGCACGGTATAAGGACACAGGAGCTGAACCCTAGGCAGAGGGTCAGAGTCCGTCCGTGTGGCGTCGTAACTGCGGACGCCAAGAGGAGCTGCAGACTGCAGCGCGGCGACAGACACTGCCGCTAATCAACAATACCTGATAGCAGGCGCACTGTCGGACACTAGCACTGTGGAGGATGCTGTTGTGGCTTGAAGCTTGCCACTGGCTGGCGCAGACTCTAAAGCTAAGTCCCTATACACACTCGTAATATCAGAGGAAGGGGATCTTAATGAGTCATTCGCAGGTTCATGCATCCATCATCATTCACACAGTAGCAACTAGAGACTATACTAGCGCATGGCCGAGTGGCCATGCGGACCTTTTATAGCCGTGCGCTTCCGGGACCTTCCAGATCTCCGAGATGGACAAATGAGATCAGGAGAAGGACCTGAGCATGTGACTCCCGATCTCCAATGGGAGATCGTCTCGTGAGCATGCCCAGTAGCGCAACGAGAGGACTTAGCCTCTGGAGGGTTTTGCTGCAAAGCAGCCTGCATTGCTATTGCTGACCAAAAGGTGGCAGCAGCAGCCAGACCCACAGAGCAGGTCTGGACAGAGCATCTGAGATGCTGAGACTGCTGAGCAATCTCCTCTGCGGTCGATAGACAATGAGAGACCGCAGAATGTGAGGCTCTGTATTCCTGCTGAGCCGCTGCAGGAATCCGACGCCTAACATTTTCTAATAGTTCAGTGTGATATTAGGTTGATTCCTAGATGAAATGTCACGGTTTCAAATAGAAGAGCTGCCATGAAGAAGATTTCCTGAGAAAAGAGAAACAGCACCATTCAAGATCATCTGTAGCGGTCTCTCGGCCATGAAAATTGCCAAACTAAATCATATGAGTGCCATGATAGTTGGAAGAATATGAAATGAAGTCGATCCATCCATTCAAAATGGAAGAATTGGATGTCCAGGCAAAATATCAGAGTCAACAAGTATGCTAATCGCAAGGTCTATCAGTTCTGTTGCGACAAACAGTAGTGGAGGTGGCACACATACTCACTTGGGAAAATAGGTAACGCACTAAAAAACTGCAACTGACCTTATTGGTCATGTACAGACTAGAGATCCTGAACCTACAGTCCTTAGTGGTTTTTACAAGAGCTGACATAGGCCTAACCACAGACTAGACAATGGCACTAGGACCTATGCTGCCAGAGAGGCTGTTGAGTGCTTCACGTTCCTCCTAAAGAACTGGAGGGCAGAGCAGAGTGCACATTACCTACAGAAGGGAAATTGTGCTGAAATAGAGAGAAATCCCAGTGAGTAAAGCAAACCACAACTAACTGTTAGAGAATATGACACTCACTTCCTAAAAAGAAGCAGAAGATTGGTGCAGGATAAAAAACATAAACATCAGAGATAAATCGTATCTGGTTTTTCCCTGAATAGCTTAAATTACAGCAGATGGCTAGACATCCAAATTAGACTATGACCAGCAGGAAGTACCAGCAGAGCGATAGTATATAAAGATACACCCGAAAGATGATAGGGCAGACAAATGAGTTAATGAAAACAGCTGTTACGCTAAAAAGACTGGAGCAGGAATAACAGAAACTAAACATGTAGAGAAAAGGTGTATCTGCAGTGGCCCGGTGGACAGAGAAGCTAACCACAAAGCACAGGCTCAATGGTTCGATCCCAGATACATGACAGTAATATTGGGACTATTACACAAGTCTGGAATTGTGGCAAAAAAAAAAGATGAAGAAGCCTTGACTTTAGGATCATCATAAGATGCATAAGCTCAATTTTGCAAAAAAGTACAAAAATGGACAGTAGAAGTATGGAAACAAAACTTTTTAAGCAATGAGAGAAAAGTCAATAGACTAGGCACTGATGGGTGCAAACAGGTCTGGAAGAAACAAGAGGAAAATGTGCTAATGGATCGAGAAAATGAAGGAACTGTCAAATTCGATAGAGTATGACAGAACCCCATATGATCATTCACAGTCAAAGGCGTTGGATACTTCACCAGGATCGATGGTGGTCTCAATGCTGAGCTATATGTGAGTAGCTTACAAAACGAGTTAAATCTGATCTAAATCATGCCCAGATTGATTCAGGCAGTGTTGAAAGCTAGAGTTGAGCGACTTTTGTTTTTTTAGGGTCGCGTTTCGTTTCGTGAAACCCGACTTTTCCAAAAGTCGGGTCGAGCAAGATCGTCCGATTATAGGGAAAAGTCGGGGTCGTCCCGAAACACGAAACCCAATGTAAGTCAATGGGGAATAAAAGTCGGCAGTGAGAGGAGGACAGGAAACACACCTACAGTGCCCATTTGAATGCCAAAAGCATCAATTCTTCTTACTTAAGCTTGTCAACCTTAATTAACTTCATAATATAAGTTACGCACTGAAAAATGGGGGTTATTTGGCTAAAGTTGTGGGGGGGGAGGGCTGGCTGCAGGTTTTCATGTGCCCTGGGCGAAAGAGCGCCCCTTTAACACATACCACAACTCATCATGCTCCGATACGGCAGAGAAATAGCGGTATAGTACAATGAAAAATACCTCACTTTTTACATCTCATGACGAGGCCAATCTATTTCTCCATACAGAATCATTGGTCCCATATAATGTTTGAAACAGTATATGATGAGCTCCACATAATGCTACAGTATATGTTGGTCCCCATGGATGAAGCTCCACTGTCTTATGGGCCCAAATAATGCTCCAAACATAATGGGCCCCATTTCTAATGCTCTAGTGTATAATGGGCCCTGTAAATGCTGCTCCAGTGTCTGATGTCCACCTTTGGAATGTTCCAGTGTATGGTGGGCCCCATCTATCATTCTCCAGAGTATAGTGCTCCCCAAAAATTGCTGTCCCAACATTGAAAACAATCAAATAAGTCTCCTCGCTAGGGAATCCCTGTATTTGTCTGGACAGGTGCTGTAGCTTGCTTAACAGCTCGCCAGCCGTTCTCACGCCCAGTATGGATTGCACGTGATTGCATAAAGGTTAGAAAGGGTACCGCATCCCTGGATAACATGTATGGATAGCGTACACATTCAAAATATATGTCTCAGGAGGCAGGCTCAGACGGTGTCAGGCCCAGTATGGATTGCACGTGATTGCACAAAGGTTAGAAAGGGTACCGTATCCCTGGATAACATGTATGGAGAGCGAACACATTCAAAATATATGTCTCAGGAGGCAGGCTCAGACGGTGTCAGGCACAGTATGGATTGCACGTGATTGCACAAAGGTTAGAAAGGGTACCGTATCCCCGGATAACATGTATGGATAGCGTACACATTCAAAATATATGTCTCAGGAGGCAGGCTCAGACGGTGTTAGGCCCAGTATGGATTGCACGTGATTGCACAAAGGTTAGAAAGGGTACCGTATCCCCGGATAACATGTATGGATAGCGTACACATTCAAAATATATGTATCAGGAGGCAGGCTCAGACGGTGTTAGGCCCAGTATGGATTGCACGTGATTGCACAAAGGTTAGAAAGGGTACCGTATCCCCGGACAACATGTATGGATAGCGTACACATTCAAAATATATGTCTCAGGAGGCAGGCTCAGACGGTGTTAGGCCCAGTATGGATTGCACGTGATTGCACAAAGGTTAGAAAGGGTACCGTATCCCTGGATAACATGTATGGATAGCGTACACATTCAAAATATATGTCTCAGGAGGCAGGCTCAGACGGTGTTAGGCCCAGTATGGATTGCACGTGATTGCACAAAGGTTAGAAAGGGTACCGTATCCCCGGATAACATGTATGGATAGCGTACACATTCAAAATATATGTCTCAGGAGGCAGGCTCAGACGGTGTTAGGCCCAGTATGGATTGCACGTGATTGCACAAAGGTTAGAAAGGGTACCGTATCCCCGGATAACATGTATGGATAGCGTACACATTCAAAATATATGTCTCAGGAGGCAGGCTCAGACGGTGTTAGGCCCAGTATGGATTGCACGTGATTGCACAAAGGTTAGAAAGGGTACCGTATCCCCGGATAACATGTATGGATAGCGTACACATTCAAAATATATGTCTCAGGAGGCAGGCTCAGACGGTGTTAGGCCCAGTATGGATTGCACGTGATTGCACAAAGGTTAGAAAGGGTACCGTATCCCCGGATAACATGTATGGATAGCGTACACATTCAAAATATATGTCTCAGGAGGCAGGCTCAGACGGTGTTAGGCCCAGTATGGATTGCACGTGATTGCACAAAGGTTAGAAAGGGTACCGTATCCCCGGATAACATGTATGGATAGCGTACACATTCAAAATATATGTCTCAGGAGGCAGGCTCAGACGGTGTTAGGCCCAGTATGGATTGCACGTGATTGCACAAAGGTTAGAAAGGGTACCGTATCCCCGGATAACATGTATGGATAGCGTACACATTCAAAATATATGTCTCAGGAGGCAGGCTCAGACGGTGTCAGGCACAGTATGGATTTGACGGCCCAGATTACACAGCGGAGGAGCAGGGAGAGGTAAAGATTGCAAATGCTGGGGCCCTGCTCAAGCAAGGGGGGCCCACTCGTGGGCGTCGGTACTGGCACTGGGCCCCTCATAGTACAGCGGTGTGTCTGACGGCGGGTGTGCACCACCACCGTCAGAGACACTTGATTGCACTATGAGGGACCCTGTGCCAGTGCCCGCACCCAAGAGTCGGCCTACCCACCTGTCCAGGGCAACGGCACTCGCACGGTGTCGTGCGCTAGGTGGTGACCCCGGCCATGGGGGGGGAGGCAGCACAGTTAGGGAGTTTTAGAAAGTGGCATATGTTGATGTTGGACATTCAGCTGATGCAAAAGGCGAAATAGGTGAAGTACCAGGAAGAGGTGGACCAAAGCAAGCCATTTTTCTGTCACCCTATGTGTCATCAGTAGAGTTGAGCGATACCGTCCGATACTTCAAAGTATCGTATCGGATGGTATCGGCCGATCTTTAAAAAAAGTATCGGTATCGCCGATTCCGATACCGGAAGTCCCATTCAAGTCTATGGGACTTCCGGTATCGGAATAAGAAAAACCCTTTCCTGCCCTTGTACAGCCTCTCTGGGGTCTGTACGGGCCTTTCGGGGGGCTGTGCCGGCCTGCTAGGGGGTCTGTGCAGGCTCCGGTGGTCTGTGCCGGCCTGCCGGTGGTCTGTGCAGGCTCCGGGGGGCTGTGCCGGCCTGCCGGGGGGCTGTGCCGGCCTGCCGGGGGCTGTGCCGGCCTGCCGGGGGGCTGTGCAGGCTCCGGGGGGCTGTGCCGGCCTGCCGGGGGGCTGTGCCGGCCTGCCGGGGGGCTGTGCCGGCCTGCCGGGGGGCTGTGCAGGCTCCGGGGGTCTGTGCAGGCATCGTCCGATGGGACTACAAGTCCCATCGGGCGATGCCTGCTACCATGACAGTGATTGACACATTAGCCAATGATGGGACAGTAGTAGTCCCATCATCCGGCTAATGTGTTAAATGTAAAAAAAAAAAAAAAAAAAATTACATGCTACATACATACAACATGCATACTACATACATGCTACATTCATACTACATACTACATACATGCTACATTCATACTACATGCAACATACATACTACATATATACTACATGCATGCTACATACATACTGCATGCTACATACATACCACATATATACTACATACATACTACATGCATGCTACATGCATGCTACATGCTACATACATAACACATATATACTACATGCATGCTACATACATACTACATGCTACATACTACATATATACTACATGCATGCTACATACTACATGCTACATACATACTACATATATACTACATGCATGCTACATACATACTGCATGCTACATGCATGCTACATACATACTACATACATACTACATGCTACATACATACTACATATATACTACATACATACTACATACATACTACATGCATGCTACATGCATGCTACATACATACCACATACATAACACATATATACTACATGCATGCTACATACATACTACATGCTACATACATACCATATACATACTACATGCATGCTACATACATACTACATGCATGCTACATACATACTACATGCTACATACATACTACATATATACTACATGCATGCTACATACATACTACATGCTACATACATACTACATATATACTACATGCATGCTACATACATACTACATGCTACATACATACTACATATATACTACATGCATGCTACATACATACTGCATGCTACATGCATGCTACATACATACTACATACATACTACATGCTACATACATACCACATATATACTACATACATACAATACATTCATACAATACATACATAGACATACAGTACATATAACATAGAGTAACATACTTACCAATACTTGTCACATTGTTCCCCGAAGCCATTGTCTTTCCGGAATAAATATTAACATAACAAACCACAAAAATACTCACCCACGATCCGAAGCAGTCCACGAGTGTGTCCCACGACGATCTTGGGTAGAGAACGGCAGCATCAGATGATGCTGCCGTTCTCTACGGGCTGCAGGAATCCAATGACGGAAGGTAGGTATCCTTCCGCACTGTATTCCTCCGCCACTTAAAAAAAAAAAAAGTCCCTAGTCTCACTTTATGCCATTGCTGTGTGGGAAATTCCCACGCAGCAATGGCATAAAGTGAGACTAGGGACTTTTTTTTTTTTAAGTGGCGGAGGAATACAGTGCGGAAGGATACCTACCTTCCGTCATTGGATTCCTGCAGCCCGTAGAGAACGGCAGCATCATCTGATGCTGCAGTTCTCTACCCAAGATCGTCGTGGGACACACTCGTGGACTGCTTCGGATCGTGGGTGAGTATTTTTGTGGTTTGTTATGTTAATATTTATTCCGGAAAGACAATGGCTTCGGGGAACAATGTGACAAGTATTGGTAAGTATGTTACTCTATGTTATATGTACTGTATGTCTATGTATGTATTGTATGAATGTATTGTATGTATGTAGTATATATGTGGTATGTATGTAGCATGTAGTATGTATGTAGTATGTATGTAGCATGCATGTAGCATGTAGTATGTATGTAGCATGCATGTAGTATATATGTAGTATGTATGTAGCATGCATGTAGTATATATGTAGCATGTATGTAGTATGTATGTGGTATGTATGTAGCATGTAGTATGTATGTAGCATGCATGTAGTATATATGTAGTATGTATGTAGCATGTAGTATGTATGTAGTATGTATGTGGTATGTATGTAGCATGTAGTATGTATGTAGCATGCAGTATGTATGTAGCATGTATGTAGTATGTATGTAGTATATATGTAGTATGTATGTAGCATGTAGTATGTATGTAGCATGCATGTAGTATATATGTAGTATGTATGCAGCATGCATGTAGTATGTATGTAGTATGTATGTAGTATGTATGTAGCATGCAGTATGTATGTAGCATGTATGTAGTATGTATGTAGTATATATGTAGTATGTATGTAGCATGCATGTAGTATGTATGTAGCATGTAGTATGTATGTAGCATGCATGTAGTATGTATGTAGCATGTATGTAGTATGTATGTAGTATATATGTAGTATGTATGTAGCATGTAGTATGTATGTAGCATGCATGTAGTATGTATGTAGTATTTTTTTTTTTTTAACATTTAACACATTAGCCGGATGATGGGACTACTACTGTCCCATCATTGGCTAATGTGTCAATCACTGTCATGGTAGCAGGCATCGCCCGATGGGACTTGTAGTCCCATCGGACGATGCTTGCACAGACCCCCGGACATCAGCACAGCCCCCCGGCAGGCCGGCACAGCCCCCCGGCAGGCCGGTACAGACCCCCACAGGGTGCACAGACCACCGGCAGGCCGGCACAGCCCCCCGGCAGGCCGGCAGAGACCCCGGGCAGTCCACACAGCCCCCCGGCAGGCCGGCACAGCCCCCCGGCAGGCCGGCAGAGACCCCCGGAAGGCCCGAAATGACGGCGCATCATGATGCGCACACACCGCGCATCATGATGACGTCAGGCCGTCAATCAACTGAACTTCCGATTCCGATGCCGAATTCCGATATTGAAAAAATATCGGAAGTCGGTATCGGAATTCCGATACAGCAAGTATCGGCCGATACCCGATACTTGCGGTATCGGAATGCTCAACACTAGTCATCAGAGAAGGTGGGACAAAATCCTTGGAAACCCATGCGTGGTTCATTTTAATGAAGGTTAGATCATCCACATTTTGGGTTGACAGACGGGTCCTTTTTTCTGTCAGGATTGATCCAGCTGCACTGAAGACTCTTTCCGATAGCACACTTGCAGCTGGGCAAGCGAGCTCCTGTAAGGCATATTGGGCCAATTCAGGCCATGTGTCCAGTTTAGCGGCCCAATAGTCAAAGGGGAATGACCTGTGTGGGAGAACATCGATATGGGAGGAAAAGTAGTTTGTAACCATAGTTGACAACTGCTGTCTCCTGTCACTTTCCATCGATGCAGTATTACCAGTTGTGTGAGCGGTATTTGAAAAATCAGTCCACAACATTGTCATGAAACCCCTGTCTCCAACGCCACTTCTGCTGTGTGCACCACGAACACCTCTGCCAAGCTGCCCCCGGCCCGTACGGCTCGTGTGAGAACCATCACCGCTGCTGTGTGCTGGGAATGCCTCAAGCAACCGATTTACCAGAGTTGCTTGTTTATTAGCCAATATTAGGTCAAGGTTCTCCTGTGGCATGATGTTTTGTAATTTGCCTTTATAGCGTGGATCCAGGATGCTGGCCAACCAGTAGTCGTCATCGTTCATCATTTTGGCAATGCGGGGGTCCCTTTTTAGGATCCGCAAGGCATAATCTGACATGTGGGCCAATGTTCCCGGTGTCAATGATGCACTGCGAGTGCTGGGTGGAGGAGCACTTTCTGGCAAATCCACATCCCTCCAGTCACGCACAAACCCTGTACCAGACCTAGCCACGCCAACATTTTCACTTGCCCCACGAGATGCATCCTCCTCCCCTAAGTAATCATCCCCATCATCCTCCTCCTCCTCCTCTTCTTCCTCCACCTCGTCCAGGAGAGGTCCCTGAGCAGACAATGGCTGAATGTCATCAAGGATTCCCTCCTCCTCTTCCTCCTCATCAACATTGGCTGCAGACGCCTGCTCCTTAAGGTGCGTCAAAGTTTGCATGAGCAGACGCATAAGTGGGATGCTCATGCTTAGGATGGCGTCGTCTGCGCTTACCAGCCGTGTGCATTCCTCAAAACACTGAAGGACTTTACAAAGGTCTTTCAGCTTTGACCACTGCACGCCTGTCAACTCCATGTCTGCTCTCAAAGTGCCTGGCCGTGTATCCTCCCACAAATGCATTATGGCCTGCCTCTGCTCGCACAGCCGCTCCACCATGTGCAGGGTGGAGTTCCACCTTGTTGCAATGTCGATAATGAGGCGGTGGTTGGGAAGGTGGAGCAATCGCTGCAGCTTCTGCATACGAACGGAGTGTACAGGCGACCGGCGGATGTGCGCGCACAGTCTTCGCACCTTCTGGAGCAGGGCTGTTAACTCCGGATAATTTTTGAGGAAGCACTGCACCACCAGGTTCAAGGTGTGAGCCAAGCAAGGTATGTGGCTGAGTTTTGAAAGGGCTATGGCTGCCACAAAATTACGGCCGTTATCACTAACTACCTTGCCTGCCTCAAGATGTACACTGCCCAGCCATGACTCAGTTTGTCGCTTCAAGTACTCGGCCAGCACCTCGGCGGTGTGTCTGTCGCCCAAACACATCATCTGCAACACAGCCTGCTGACGCTTTCCACTAGCTGCTCGATAGGGGGACACATCGTGTGCAACAGTGGCAGCTGCAGATGGAGTGCTCGTACGACTGCGCTCTGTGGACGAGCTTTCGCTTCTGGAGGAGGAGGAGGAGGGTCGAACGCCTACAGCCAACTGTTTCCTATACCGTGGGCTAGGCAGCACTGTCCCACCACCGCTGTCCCCTGTGGACCCTGCATCCACCACATTAACCCAGTGCGCAGTGATGGACACGTAACGGCCCTGGCCATGCCGACTGGACCATGCATCAGTTGTGAGGTGCACCTTTCCGCTCACTGACTGCTTGAGTGCATGGACAATGCGGTCTTTCACATGATGGTGGAGGGCTGGGATGGCTTTGCGAGAGAAGAAGTGGCGACTGGGTAGGTCATAGCGTGGTACTGCATAGGCCATGAGTTCGCGGAAAGCTGTGCTTTCCACCAACCGAAAGGGCATCATCTCAAATGAGATTAGTTTGGCAATGTGGGCGTTCAAACCCAGTGTACGCGGATGAGAGACTGAGTACTTTCTTGACCTACTCATAGTGTCTGGGAGGGTGAGCTGGACTTGAGAGCTGCATATGGTGGAAGTAGCGGTGGACAGGGCGGACTGAGAGAGGGTTGATGATGGTGATGGAGTTGGTGTTCTTTCTGATGGCCTAGAATCAGTCTTTCGTTGATATAACAGTGGGATTCCCTGACTGCTGTGGCCTTGCAACGACACCTCAACATTTGCTGCTGTGCTAACCGGTGGGCTTACAGTGGGGGAAACAATGTAGCGTTGCTGACTACCTTCGTTGTGATCAGTTGCACATGTGGCACTTGAGGTTTGGTGTTGTGTCCACGCTTGCAAGTGCAAGCTGGTTAAATGTCTAAGCATGCAACTGGTATTCAAATTTTTCAGATTTTTCCCTCGGCTAAAGGTCTTTGCGCACTTCTTACAGATAACCTTGGCCTGATCATGAGGATTTTGTTCAAAAAAGTGCCACACTGCACTCTTCCTACTTTGGCAGACATTTTGCGGCCTAGCACGCTGTGATCTTTTGACCCTCTGGACAAGCTGTCCAGCAACTCTTTTGATGTTTGGAACCTGTCTTTGGAGTGCTCCGGGCCTGCCAGATAACAGCTGTTGCGATGTCGATGTCTGCTGTGGATGCTCCTCATCTGAGCTATTGGAAGCAGCACCCTCTTCCCCCAATGGATGCCAATCTGGGTCAACAACTGGGTCATCCATCACCTCCTCTTCTATGTCATGTGCACCTTTCTCTGTGTCACCGTGTATGGTGGTATAGTGTGCGGGAAGGGGCACCTGAGTCTCATCAGGGTCAAAATCTGGCTCTGTACACTGCGAGGACAATGTAGTGCTCTGAGTGAATGTACCAGCAGAATCATCCATCAGCGGCTGTGCATCAGTGCACTCCATGTCAGATTCATCTTGGCCTGGGTAATTCACCATTTGACTTGATAATCCAGGCATGGTATGTGAAAACAGCTCCATAGAGTAATCAGTAGTATGGCCTGCGTCATCCTTCAATCTTGGTTGGGGTGAAGGACACAAGGAAAGGTGTGGTTCATGAACATGAGCCTCCAATGACGACTCAGTGCTTTTACTTTTTACAACTGAAGAAGAGGAGGCGATAGAGCTGGAGGCTGAGTCAGCAATGTAAGACAAAACTTTTTCCTGATGCTCTGCCTTTAAAAGCGGTTTGCCAACTCCTAGAAAACTAAGCGTTCGAGGCCTTATGTAGACAGACGATGACGCAGGGTCAGCACCTCCTGCATTCGGTCCTATTTTGCTCTTGCCACTACCATCAGATCCACCACCAACACCATCATTACCAGCTGCCAACCCCCGCCCAATTCCACGGCCTCTTCCACCAGCCTTCCTCATTTTTGGTAGAAATGTAGACAAAATCCAACAAACTATATAGTAATGTAAAACAAGGTACAAGGTGTCTATAGGACAGGGGAGATTTAGAATTTCAGCACACACTTGTGGACAGTGGACACTTTTGGATTGTGTGAGGCCCACTGATATCTGAGCGCTATGTGACATGCTCGATGGCACAGCTGCCTGTGACCAAAGTGACGAGAGGATAATGGAGATTTTGAATCTCTGCGCACACTTTTGGACACTGGACACTTGTGGATTGTGTGAGGCCCACTGATATCTGAGCGCTATGTGACACGCTCGATGGCACAGCTGCCTGTGACCAAAGTGACGAGAGGATAATGGAGATTTTGAATCTCTGCGCACACTTTTGGACACTGGACACTTGTGGATTGTGTGAGGCCCACTGATATCTGAGCGCTATGTGACACGCTCGATGGCACAGCTGCCTGTAACCAAAGTGACGAGAGGATAATGGAGATTTTGAATCTCTGCGCACACTTTTGGACACTGGACACTTGTGGATTGTGTGAGGCCCACTGATATCTGAGCGCTATGTGACACGCTCGATGGCACAGCTGCCTGTGACCAAAGTGACGAGAGGATAATGGAGATTTTGAATCTCTGCGCACACTTTTGGACACTGGACACTTGTGGATTGTGTGAGGCCCACTGATATCTGAGCACTATGTGACAGGCTCGATGGCACAGCTGCCTGTGACCAAAGTGACGAGAGGATAATGGAGATTTTGAATCTCTGCGCACACTTTTGGACACTGGACACTTGTGGATTGTGTGAGGCCCACTGATATCTGAGCGCTATGTGACACGCTCGATGGCACAGCTGCCTGTGACCAAAGTGACGAGAGGATAATGGAGATTTTGAATCTCTGCGCACACTTTTGGACACTGGACACTTGTGGATTGTGTGAGGCCCACTGATATCTGAGCGCTATGTGACACGCTCGATGGCACAGCTGCCTGTGACCAAAGTGACGAGAGGATAATGGAGATTTTGAATCTCTGCGCACACCTTTGGACACTGGACACTTGTGGATTGTGTGAGGCCCACTGATATCTGAGCGCTATGTGACACGCTCGATGGCACAGCTGCCTGTGACCAAAGTGACGAGAGGATAATGGAGATTCTGAATCTCTGCGCACACTTTTGGACACTGGACACTTGTGGATTGTGTGAGGCCCACTGATATCTGAGCGCTATGTGACACGCTCGATGGCACAGCTGCCTGTGACCAAAGTGACGAGAGGATAATGGAGATTTTGAATCTCTGCGCACACTTTTGGACACTGGACACTTGTGGATTGTGTGAGGCCCACTGATATCTGAGCGCTATGTGACACGCTCGATGGCACAGCTGCCTGTGACCAAAGTGACGAGAGGATAATGGAGATTTTGAATCTCTGCGCACACTTTTGGACACTGGACACTTGTGGATTGTGTGAGGCCCACTGATATCTGAGCACTATGTGACAGGCTCGATGGCACAGCTGCCTGTGACCAAAGTGACGAGAGGATAATGGAGATTTTGAATCTCTGCGCACACTTTTGGACACTGGACACTTGTGGATTGTGTGAGGCCCACTGATATCTGAGCGCTATGTGACACGCTCGATGGCACAGCTGCCTGTGACCAAAGTGACAATAGGATAATGGAGATTTTGAATCTCTGCGCACACTTTTGGACACTGGACACTTGTGGATTGTGTGAGGCCCACTGATATCTGAGCGCTATGTGACACGCTCGATGGCACAGCTGCCTGTGACCAAAGTGACGAGAGGATAATGGAGATTTTGAATCTCTGCGCACACTTTTGGACACTGGACACTTGTGGATTGTGTGAGGCCCACTGATATCTGAGCGCTATGTGACACGCTCGATGGCACAGCTGCCTGTGACCAAAGTGACGAGAGGATAATGGAGATTTTGAATCTCTGCGCACACTTTTGGACACTGGACACTTGTGGATTGTGTGAGGCCCACTGATATCTGAGCGCTATGTGACACGCTCGATGGCACAGCTGCCTGTGACCAAAGTGATGAGAGGATAATGGAGATTTTGAATCTCTGCGCACACTTTTGGACACTGGACACTTGTGGATTGTGTGAGGCCCACTGATATCTGAGCGCTATGTGACACGCTCGATGGCACAGCTGTGACAAAAGTGACTAGAGGATAAGGGAGATTGGATTGCTTTTAAAAAAGCAGTTTGCGGAGCAGTGGGTAAACAGCAATGCCAGCGTGTCAGGAAGCCTTAAAAGGCAGCCCAACAACCAACACCACTGATACACCACTATATAGCCTCCCCTTGCACTGCACACACAGTGACTTGTGTGTTGTGCAGGCCAAATCGCTAGCAGCAGAAGCAGTTTTTTTGTCTTCTTCCCTGCCTAACGCTCTCCCTACAGAATCAGCAGCAACCTCTCCCTATACTAAGATCGGCAGAAGTAAGATGGCGGTCGGCGTGCACGCCCTTTTATACCCCCTGTGACGCCCACCAAAGCAAGCCAATCACTTGCATGCCCTTCTGAAAGATGGTGGTGACCCGTGCCTAGGTCATCACGTTGCCCACAGTGTCCGTGGATCCTGATTGGCTGAAAAAGAGCGTAAAACAAACTTTTGAAACGCGACTTTGGCGCGTAAGTCGCCGACCTCGTGGCCGACCTCATCCTAGGGTCGGGTTTCGTTTCATGAAACCCGACTTTGCCAAAAGTCGGCGACTTTTGAATTTTTTCGACCCGTTTCGCTCAACTCTATTGAAAGCCAAAGGTGGATTTACAAAACACTAACAAAATAATGCAAATTTAAATTTAGATTTTTCTGAGCAAAACAGTGACAATGTAGTGACATAACAAGAATCTGCATAACTATTCATATGCTAAATAGTTGCAAGTCAAATTTATGCATGAGATAGCTAAGATGATTGTCTATAAAATGATGGCAGTCTCACATTCGAAACAGTAGTGGATGGTGAGATATGAAGCCTGAAAGTCAAAAGTTCAAAACATTGTTACTCTGGTGCTCATCAGTGAATGAAAAATTGATCTCTTGCAGCAGCATGGGATTAGTAGGTAGCAGGGTCTGACTCTCCTGGTGAGGAACCAGTGAAAGGTAGGTCTGAAAATATGGAGAATGAAGAGATCCATAAGTTAAAAATTAACTTTTATTCATAAAGATTAAAATACAAAAGTTAAAAAATAACAAAGCAGTGTGCCTCACATAGAGGACGGTCCAGGCTGCCCGAAGCTGACACCATAAAGGTACGATATATAAATGCTAACGAGAACTAAATCACTTATAAGGAAAATTACCTACATATATAATATCCAGCTTAGAGCCTCTATAAAGTGTCCAGTGCTTCATATATAACATTATTCAAACTATTATTTGCTTAGCAGCTACCTCAAAAATTAGAAAGAGTCAAACAACTACCTCAAAACCATAATGAATGAAGGTATAATGCTGCAAATAATAGGAGACCAATTCACCTTGTAATCAGGAGCCTTGAGTAACATCCTCTCACCCCCGTTTGACCTAAAATGGGAAAGGTTTATTCTGATTTCATTTCAGATATTGAGAAAAATATGCTTATGTGTCTTTTTAAAAAGTGTATGTAAACTTCTGGTTTAAACTATATATACCTGCTGTGGGTGACAATTTTATTTTTTTTGGGGGGTGGAGGGTGAAAAAATTTACTGTATTGTCACCCATACAGTTTAACGTGCATTGTGTAAATTAACAGTGGTTTAAAAATGTTAAAAACCCCTTGGCCTGCTACAGATCTATATATATATATATATATATATATATAATTGCCTTAAATTGTCTGTCATCCACTTCCGTCTGAATGTCCCCGAATCCCACAATCCACCGCGCTGCACCGGAAGTACGCCGACCGCCATTTTGGTACACCCAAGTGATGCCGCTCGGATCCAGGACGCAGTTGCGATCCCGAACGCAGCTGCGATCCCGAAATCCCGAACGCCGCTGCGATCCCGACCGCCGCTGGGATCCAGCAGCCTCTCGGATCCAGGCTGCTGCTGCAAACCCGACCGTCGATGGGGTCCAAGCTGCCGCTTGGATCCAGGCCACTGCTGCAATCCCGACCGCCGCTGGGATCCTGGCCGCTGCTTGAATCCCAGCCGCCACTCGGATCCTACCTACCGCTCGGATCTAGGCTGTCGCTGCAATCACGAGGCTGTGAAAAGGGTATAATGAGGGGGTATAACAAGAGGGGTGTAATGAAGGGGGTATAACGAGAGGGGTGTAATGAGGGGGTGTAATGAGAGGATGTAATGAGGGAGTGTAATGAGGGGGGGTAATGAGAGGGATGCTGCCGCCGGACTCCCACCAGGACCCAACGCCTGACTACACGAGCTGGGTCCCACCGCTGCCTGCCCACCCACCTCCGTGCAATCACAGCCAGCAGGAAAGACCACGGCTTAAGGCCTGTGCTGGAGATTGGGTGCGGCCACCCTCTGGTGGCGCCACACACCATCTCCAACACAGGCCGCAAAACACTGACTGCACGGAAGTGGGTGGGCCGCCACCCCCAGCGCCACAAAGCTGCCCCCATCGTGATGTTACTGCCCTCCCAATGCGATATCATGAGGCACACATCTAGTCACATAATATTTTGTTACAAAAATTGACTATTGTCATCCATACAGTTTAACATGCTTTGTGTAAAATTAAGTGGTTTAACATTTTTTAAAACCACTTGGTCTGCTACTGGTGACCACATTTTTGTAATTAAAATTTTTTAGTTTCAATTAATCAAGGAAACTTGGTTTTCCACTGACCTAGCAAAATGCATAAGGTTTGCAGTAAGGGACGGGGAAATAGAGAAGTGCTGATGATGGTTATGCAGACGGCAACAGTGCCTGTTGCTGGAACACAAGCAACACTCCTCTCCACATCACACAGCTTCCTGTCCCACTTTGCAGTGAGGCACAGTACACCACTTCTGAAGCCATACCAGAGCCACCAAGGTTGTCAGTTGAATAGTAGATAATGATACCAGCATGTTTGCCAGCACCATCCAGTACTCCCCACGGTCCAGTCTCACCCCCCAAGGGTCTGGATCACTTAATCTTCACCCTGATCCTCCATATTTCCACCATGTTGAGTCCAAGGAGATCAGTGATCCCATGTTAAGACACTCTGAGGAGCTCATTACATTATCATCTCTTAGTCATTTGCAACCTGTGCCATTCCAAGATTGGAAGGTGCCTGACCACTAAGATCCTAACCGTCACCAGCATGATCAGGCACATGTCATCCAAGCACCCAACTCAGTGTGCCAAAACCATGGATCCAGGGTTGGTGCCAGCGGGGGACACCACTGCCTCTTCCACTGTGCTAAGTGCTTCCAAATCCCCTGTCCATGACACTGGCGCAGATGCCTCCCGCCCTGCATCTGCTCTTGCAGATTTTGACTTACCATCATCAGGCACTTCCAAATCTTTGTCCCAGCACAGCCTTCAGCTGTCTCTACCCCAGGCCTTGGAACAAAAAAGAAAGTTCCCAACAACCCACCCACAGGCCCAAAGGTTAAATGAGCACATGTCCAGGCTGTTTGCTGTGGAAATATTGCCATTTAGGCTTGTAGACAAAGAGGATTTCTGCTGACTCATAGCGGCAGCTTTTTCTTGGAACTCGCCTTTATTTTTTCCGATGCGTTGTCCCCACCTTATGCTAGCACGTGTCCAGAAACATCACCTGTGCCCTTATCAATGTATTTACTAGAATTGTCCATTTAAAGACTGACCTGTGGACAAGTGCTTGTGGGCAGTGATGGTTCATTTCACCGATGGAACACAAGGTGAACATTGTGCAGGCCAGGATTGAGTCCCACCCTAGTACGGTACATGTGCTACCGAAGCCAAGCATTATTAGCCCATCTCCTATCAAGATTTCCTCCAGTCTATACTTTCATGCACCCACTCATGCTCTTCCTTATCCTCCATTTCTGATGTGTTATCTCAGGGCACGTTGTCCACATCAGTCGGAAGCTGGAAGCTCTGCAGCACTGACTCAGTGAAGCAGCAACAGGCTCTGCTGAAGCTAATTTCCTAGAATACAAACACCGTGGCAGAGTGATTTAAAGGAAAAACAGACTAGACAGATCCCTGATTCTCGCTGCTGAACCTACATCCAGGCATAGTCATGTATCATAATGGCAGTAACATAGTGGTGGTTGTGAAGCTTGGCAAGCTCACACATGTTCCATGCTAGGCCCACTTGCTCAATTTGGTAGTTCTGCAGTTTCTGAAAACCTACCCAGATTTGTCAGAGCTTCTGATCAAGGTATGCTGCATCATAGCCCATTTCCGCTAGTCAACCACAGCTGCCGCCGCTCTTGCACTGCTGCAGTGCCGCATGTGAAACCCAGCTCACCGACTGGTGTGTGACATGACCATGTTCTAGAACTCAAAAAAAAATTTGAGTTGTCGCACTAATCCTTCCAGTGACCATACAATAGGTTGACCCCACACTATATAGACCACACAATATGTCTCCTATAGTGTCAAAAAGACAACGGTTGCAACACTGCAGAGAGCACGGAGCAACCACGCAGAGCCAGGGGAGCCTCGGATGGTGGCGTCCCTGGTTGCGCAGCAGGAAAAAGTTGGCCAACTGATGAAAGGGAACCGTGTATTCCCTGAAGTGCGTCGGTAGCTCTTTTGGCCACTCAGGCACTCTATAGTACAGTGGCGTCACACGCCGGTCAGTTCTTTTCAGCCTTTTTTTTTACTGCCGCGCAACCAGGGATGCCACCGTGCTCTCTGCAGCATTGAAACCGTTACTGACACCAGCACAGGGGCATCGTCACTCGCAGCAACATTAGCTTTCTATACAAATGAGACGGACCAGCAGTAGGTCAGTGTTTGAGCTATTATTGCTATATAACATTTACCATTGGAGCGGTGTATCTGTGAGTCAGCACTACACTTGTTTTAAGTTTCTATATTTTGCACATACAAGCACCTTTAAAATATAGGGGTGTTTTTTCTTTATCTCTTATTTATATAAAATTTTTATTTTGTATATTAGCTTAATTGTGGGGTGCTTGATAGATTTGGCTAATTATTGGGAATCATAAGTCATACACTTCTTTTAATACACCCAGTACTAGAGTTTATTTGGACTGTCTTTTGATACTACTAGAGTTTATTGGACTGTCTTTTTGACACTATAGGAGACATATTATGTGGTCTACATAGTGTGGGGTCTTCCAATTGTATGGTCACTGGAAGGATTAGCGCGACAAATTCTTTATTTCATTTTGGGTTTACTATTTCTTCTGGATTTTGCACACAGGATCCTAAGTTTGCCTGCAGCTCTATATCCTCGTTTTGGGTTTATCTCTGTTACTAAGGGTGCTGGTCATTATTATTTGTAAATTATGTTCTAGAACTCCACACTGCACATGCTGGCAAGGTGCCCATTTCCACATGTCAGCTACAGCTGCCACCAATCTGGCAGAGCTGCAGCAGCACATACAAGTGAAAGCTCATCGACTGGTGTGTGACGTGACCACGCGCTGGAACTTTACACTGCACTAGCTGGCAAAGCAATGTGAGCAGCAGAAGCCAGTTCTGGAATACCAGCTCCAACATGCCTGTCAGTATTCTGTTCAGCCTCCGCACATAACCAAATAGTGGGCATGGATGTCTGAAATTTGTGTGGTTCTCCTATACTTCGTGGACTCCGCAAAGATGGTGAGTGGCAATGACGCCATAATCAGTGCATTGATCCTCTTTCTATGCCTATTTAAACAGTCGCTGCTGACAATTGAACATGAAACTTTGCATGTGGCCAGGTGGAGATGGAGGAAGACATGAGACAGGGAGGTACTACCCAACCCAGCCTCATTTCAGTTGCTCAGCGCGGATTGGGTAACAATGAGGAGGTGGAGACTGAGGAAGAATGCTAGCTGGTTGCTAATGCAACAAAGGCTAGTACCCACACAAGCTTTGTCCCGTCTCTCCCACATGGATGCGTTGAGGAGGGTAAGGAGGAGGAAGAGAGGCAGGAGGAGGTTATTTAGCGTAGTCATCATCGTGGAGACAAGGAAGTGTTGGCTGTAGGGACCTTGGCACATATTGCTGACTTTATGTTCCGCTGCCTTTCCCATGACCCTTGCATTATATTGGCAAAAAAGAGTACTGATTTTTGGGTGTTTTTTCACCTGGGTTTGTTTTTTTGTGATTGTTTGTGTTTCACTTTTTTATTATTCTGACTAATAAGTGTTAAGTTTTATGGTATCCATATGCTAATTTCTACTTTTTTTTCACCCTGCTAGACCTACACTATAAGGACAACATTTCATCTTTCCTTCCCATAATGGAGAGATCTACTAAAATGGTGCTATACTAGAAGGCCATCATGGAAAATATGTTGAAAAAATTACCATCAGTACTCTTGTACTCTTCTGTTCTGTTGCTGCCTTTCTGTATCCCAATCAGCATCTGGTGACGTCACCTCAGGTGTAAGGACTCCCATGTCCAAATCAATAGGCAGCTTACCAGGTCTTGCTCTCATTAGGCAGGCTGGAGTGCAGTTGGTGGCATTCACAGGAATGTGGTTGTAGAGGTCTACCAGATCTGGCAACTTTTCTGGCCACAGATTCCTCTCCTCCAAAGGCAAGGTCTTCAGGAGGTCAATCACTACCTGGTTCATCTTCTCACACATGCCATTGGTTGGTGGGTGGTACAGTGTTGTCCGGATCTTCTTACAACCATGCAAGTTACAGAATTCCTGGAACACTTCTGCCTCAAAGGCGGGACCTTGATCTGTAAGCACTTGCTCAGGATATCCATGTGGTCTACAGAAGTGCTGTTGAAAGGCTCTGGCTGCTGTCCTGGCCATTTGATCTTTGACAGGCACAACTACCAGGAATCTTGAGTAGTGGTCCACAATGGTAAGAGCATAGATGTAGCCTGACCGGCTTGGAACCAGCTTCACATGGTCCAGGGCTACCAACTCGAGTGGCTGTTTGGTTACTATTGGCTGCAGAGGAGCTCTCTGGCTGTTTCGATCCTTTCTGCGCAGGTTACATTGTCCACACTCTCGGCACCACTTTTCAATGGCTTTCCTCATACCAGTCCAGTACAATCTCTCTCGTAGCAATGCTTCCAACTTCTTCCATCCAAAGTGGCCAGCTCCATTGTGGTACACTTCCAAGACCATTGATACCTCTCTCTTTGGGACTACTACCTGCCAGACCAGCTCATGAGCCTGGGCATTGATACTCCTCCAACACAGCTTTTCTTCATAAATGAACAGCCGACCTCTTTCCTTCCACAACTGCTGGGTTTCTTCAGGAGCATCCGACTCTGGGCGTGAGTCAGCTTGTGACAGTAGCTCCTTCACCAGGCGGACTGCAGTGTCATCATCCTGAGTTTCTGCCCAGTCATGATGGGGCAATGGATTTAGGGTGACCTCTTTCAAGCCAGACCGTCTGTTTCTCACTCCTTGAGCACATTGGGCCGCAAGTGGCCGGTGGAAGGGAGGCAACTCTATTTCTTCAAGAGCCTCTGGGTCTTCTCCTGCATCTGGCAGATTAGGCATTCAGGACAGCGCATCTGCATTGGCATTCTTGTGCCCTGCTCGGTACTTGATGGTAAATTCATAGTTAGACAGCCGAGCCATCCATCGCTGCTCCAGTGCACCTAGCTTTGCAGTTTCCAAGTGAGTCAACGGGTTGTTGTCCGTGAAGATGGTAAACTTGACTGAAGCTAGGTAATGCTTGAACCTTTCAGTCACAGCCCAGACTATGGCGAAGATCTCCAGCTTGAAGCAACTATAGCTGTCAGAGTTCCTTTCAGTGGGACAAAGCTTCCTGCTGGCGTAGGAGATCACTCTTTCTTTGCCATTCTGTACCTGCGACAGTACTGCTCCCAGTCCCATGTAGCTGGCATCAGTATACAACACAAAGGGCTTGTTATAATCTGGGTAGGCCAGAACTTCATCTCCTGTGAGAGCCATCTTCAGTCGAGTGAAGGATCTCTCCAACTCCTCAGTCCATTCAAATGTGGAATTATTCTATTTGGCTTTCTTGGACTGTCCCACCAGGAGATTTTGCATAGGAGTGGCTATTTCAGTGAAACCTTTGATGAACCGTCGGTAGTAGCCTACCAGTCCAAGAAATTGGCGTACTTCATGGAGGTTACTGGGCTTCTGCCAGTCCCGGATGACTGTGACTTTGTCCGGATCTGGTGCTACACCTTCTGCACTCACCACATGACCGAGGTACTGTACCTTGGGCTTCAGGAGGTGGCATTTGGAAGGCTTCACTTTCAGGCCAAAGTTGGACAAGGCTTCAAACACCTCAGCCAGGTGTTCTAGAAAACAATGACATCATCAAGGTACAACAGGACTGTCTCAAAGTTCATGTGTCCCAGGCAGCACTCCATCTGGCGTTGAAATGTTCCTGGAGTGGTGCAGAGCCCGAATGGCATATAGTTGAACTTACAGAGACCCATTGGAGTGGTAAATGCTGTTTTCTCCTTGTCTTCCTCTGCCACGAGAACCTGCCAATACCCACTAGTGAGATCCAAGGTGGAAAAGTAGTTAGCAGTTTTAAGAGCAGCTAATGATTCCTCAATCCTAGGTAATGGGTAGGCATCTTTATGTGTAATGCTGTTAATTTTCCAGTAATCAACACACATTCTCATGGTACCATCCTTTTTCTTTACAAAAACTATTGGAGCTGCCCAACTGTCTCTGATAACCCCAGCTTCCTTCATCTCTCTCAACATACCTTTAGCACATTGGTATTGTGTTGGGGGTATAGGCCGGTACCTTTCCTTTATGGGTGGATGATTTCCAGTGCGGATATGATGTCGAACCCCTTTTGCCTGCCCAAAATCTAGTGGGTGTTTGCTGAATACCCTTCATATTCTTGTGTCACTCTGTAAACCCCATTTTTCTGGTATGAAGGTGTAGAGTCAGTCCCCACCTGCAGTTGCTGGCACCACTCCTTTAGCTGCCTTCCAGAGCCATTGTCCTCCACCTGGTCGGATGAGACCAAGAGCTCTGCTGCCTGCAATGAGTTGTTATTAACAGTGAGCAGCTTAGCAACTGTGGCGAACCGAGGTATTGTGGCCTCCTCCTCCCCACAATTCAAGAGACGTACAGGTACTCTCCCTTTACGTACATCAACAACCCCTCTGGCTGTCAGGACAGTGGGCCTGCTATCAGAATATACTGGTTCTACCAACGCCTGGTAATCCTTCCCTCTGAGGCCTATGGCTGTCCGACACCAAATCAACATTTCACATCTGGGGGGTATTGCAATGGGGAAAGAATCACTCACTCTGACACTGCCAATTTCTCCACCAGAGAGTTCCACCAGTTGTCTTTGCATCAGGGCTCTGATCTCCTTCTGCAGGACTCGTTCACTGGAACCAGCAGTCTCAGCCACCTGTTGCAACAAGATATGTCGTGAGTTCATTTTCCCCTCCGTCACTGAGGCCTGGTGAACTCCCTATTCTAGTGAAGGAAGGTAGTGAGCCTGATTATCAGGCACCTGGGACTAATGAAGACGATTGGCTGAGTGGAGTCATTGACTGGATTTAAGGCAGCCTACGCCCTTTCTGCCCTGCGGGTGATTTCTCTGTGGACTCTTGGACACCAGTCTGATTCCTGCTCTCCTAAAGCTAAGTTTTCTGTTTTGCCTTTTGCATCTAAGATTTGTTTTTGTTTTTCTTGCTTTTTGGATTCTGCCACTCCCTGCTGGAGTGTGCAGTGTTCCGTGAGCTCTGTCTTCTGAAAGTACCTGAGTGCTGATTTAGTTTTTGAAGCTTAGTTGCTTCAGGGCCATTTTTATATCAGCTTGTTGGCTTTTGTCTCTGATAGGGTTTTGGCAGATTGCAGACAGCAGCCTTCCTATCCGTTCCTATCTAGGTAGTTTTGGGCCCCGTCTTTGCTCAGCTTGTCTTTCTGTCTGTGTAAGTGTTTTCATCTTGCTTCACCGTCATTATATGTTGGGGGCTGCCTTTTGCTTTGGGGTCTGCTCTGGGGCAGTTAGATTTCCCCTTTCCTTCTTTAGGCCTATGTATCTCTCCGGCTGTGATCGAGGGGTCTAGGTCATCGTAGGAACCCCCCACGGCTACTGCTAGTTGTGTTGATAGGTTCAGGGGTCTGCAATCTGATAGTTGCCAACTTCTCTGGTTTTCAGGACTTAGCTAGCATTTCTGTTTTTGCCTCCTACGGTGACTCAATCATAACAAAGATAATAACCTTGGAAAGACAATTTTCAATTACATTTGTACCAAGAGTCATCATGGGATTACATTCATATGATCCATGTAGTGCTGGACATGTGTTTATTTGACCACAACATTTTATTGGGTCCTGGTGTCTCAATTTAGTGTGATTGATTAACGAGAAGAGAGAGAGGCCAAAAAAAAAAAAAAAAAAGTTCTAAGTCTTATCCTCCTATATATTCAGACATAGCTTGGGGATAGCATTTATGCAGGGGGCATTTATGCACACTTTATCCAAGTACAGTTTATCAAAGTACTGGCAGTTATAACATGGCAGTTAGACAGGGCAGGAGACAGGTAAGACATTTATATACATCTACTCCCTGTACATTTGGAGTACAACAAATATATACCATATGCATTTGTGTAATTTTAATCCTGGCCGCTGCATTCACACACATCCACCGCCCTGGCATTAACTCTCTACACTCCATCCACATTGGCCCCTCGCTTCTTTCCTCTCCTATGTATAGCACTCATGCTCTTTTCACGTTGTTAAATTGCACAGATCCAGTCAGTCCCACCATTCAACATCAGAGACGCTCTCACAAATCACTTAACCATCTGCTCACTCTTTCTATCCTCCTTCTCCTAGTCGCAGGAGACATTGCTCCCAACCCTGGTCCCCCATGTTATAGAGAGTCAAACCCCCCGACTGCTACACTTAGAAACCCCTCTAATCTTATTAATATTCCCTGCATGCCATCTGTCTCTCTTAATTGTGCACTTTGGAATTCTCGCTCAGTATGTAACAAACTCTCCTTCATTCATGACTTTTTCCTTTCTAATTCTCTTAACCTCCTGGCTCTTACTGAAACCTGGATCCAGCAGTCAGACACTACCGCTGCTGCTGCTCTTTCATACGGGGGGCTTCACTTCTCTCATACCCCAAGATCAGACAGTAGAGCTGGTGGAGGCGTTGGTCTGCTCCTATCACCAAAATGTACCTTTCAGGTTATCCCTCAAGTACCCTCACTTGTCTTCCCTTCTTTTGAGGTCCATGCCGTCAGACTCTACACCCCCTTCTCCATGTGAGTGGCGGTGGTGTATCGTCCTCCCGGCCCCTCCCATCAGTTCCTGGATCATTTTGCCACTTGGCTTCCACATTTTCTCTCCTGTGACATCCCTACCCTCATCATGGGAGATTTCAACATCCCCATTGCTCTTCCCCTCTCACCATCTGCTACTCACCTTTTATCTCTAACCTCCTCGTTTGGCCTTTCGCAGCTTACTAATTCTCCAACGCATGAAGACGGAAACTCCCTCGACTTGGTCTTCTCTCGGCTTTGTGCAGTGGATGATTTTGCAAACTCCCCTCTCCCGCTCTCTGACCACAATCTTCTTTCATTCTCTATCAAGAACTGCCAGGCTGCTCAGGTCACCCCCACTGTCCAGACTTATAGAAACATACAGGCCATTAACACCCAGAAACTTATGAAGAACTTGCAGTCTTCATTGGCCCCTATCTCCTCCCTCTCATGTCCTGATTCTGCATTGAAGCATTACAATGAAACACTTCAAACTGCCCTGGATGAATTTGCACCCCCTATAAATAGAACACCACAACGCAGACGGCGACAACCCTGGCACACGGTGCAAACACGTTTCCTGCAGCGGTGCTCCAGGTGCGCCGAACGTCTGTGGAGAAAATCCAATCTACCCGAAGATTTCATCCATTTTAAGTTTATGCTTAGAACATACAACACTGCCCTTCACCTCTCAAAACAAACCTATTTCAACACCCTCATCACCTCACTGTCCAATAACCCGAAACGTCTCTTTGACACTTTTCATTCTCTACTCAATCCAAGAGTACAGGCCCCAACCACGGAGCTCCGAGCTGACGATCTGGCCAATTACTTCAAAGAAAAAATTGACCAGATCTGACAGGAAATTATCTCCCAATCACCTCATACCATGCACTGTCCTCCCTCCCCCACTGCATCTAACTCACTCTCTGATTTTGAACCAGTCACAGAAGAAGAAGTAAGCAGGCTCCTTGCATCTTCTCGCCCAACTACTTGCACCAGTGACCCATTTCCGTCACAGCTCCTCCAGTCCCTTTCCCCTGCTGTCACCCCTCACCTAACTAAAATATTTAACCTCTCTCTCTCTTCTGGTATTTTTCCCTCCTCATTTAAGCATGCCATCATACATCCACTACTTAAAAAACCATCCCTCGACCAAAACTGTGCCGCTAACTATAGACCTGTCTCTAATCTTCCCTTCATCTCTAAACTCCTGGAACACCTGGTCCACTCCCGTCTTATCCGCTATCTCTCAGAAAACTCTCTTCTCGACCCTCTCCAATCCGGTTTCCGCTCTTTACACTCCACTGAAACTGCCCTCACTAAAGTCTCCAATGATCTGCTAACAGCTAAATCAAATGGTCACTACTCCATGCTAATTCTCTTGGATCTCTCTGCAGCATTCGACACTGTGGATCATCAGCTCCTCCTCACTATGCTCCGTTCCATTGGCCTCAAGGATACCGTTCTCTCCTGGTTCTCCTCCTATCTCTCCGACCGCTCCTTTACTGTATCTTTTGCCAGTTCCTCCTCCTCTCATCTTCCCCTTACTGTTGGGGTCCCCCAAGGATCGGTTCTAGGCCCCCTCCTCTTCTCCTTGTACACTGCCCCTATTGGTCAAACAATCAGTAGATTTGGTTTCCAGTACCATCTCTATGCTGATGACACCCAATTATACGCTTCTTCTCCTGACATCACGCCAGCCTTTTTAGAAAACACCGGCGATTGTCTAAACGCTGTGTCTAATATCATGTCCTCACTATATCTGAAACTGAACCTGTCAAAGACTGAACTCCTGGTGTTTCCTCCCTCTACTAATGTACCTATACCCGACATTGCCATTTCTGTGTGTGGTTCCACTATTACTCCCCAGCAACAGGCCCGCTGTCTTGGGGTCATACTTGATTCCGAGCTTTCCTTTGCCCCCCACATTCGATCACTGGCTCGCTCTTGTCATCTGTACCTCAAAAACATTTCTAGAATTCGACCTTTTCTTACCTTTGACTCTGCAAAAACTCTTACTGTTTCTCTTATTCATTCTCGTCTCGACTATTGTAACTCTCTTCTAATCGGTCTCCCTCTTACCAAACTCTCCCCTCTCCAATCTGTCTTGAATGCTGCAGCCAGGATCATATTCCTCACCAATCGTTACACCGATGCTTCTACCTTGTGCCAGTCATTACACTGGCTACCCATCCACTCCAGAATTCAGTATAAACTTATTACCCTCACTCACAAAGCCCTCCATGGCTCAGCACCACCCTACATCTCCTCCCTTGTTTCAGTATACCACCCTACCCGCGCCCTCCGTTCTGCTGATGACCTGAGGTTAGCATCCTCAATAGTCAGAACCTCCCACTCCCATCTCCAAGACTTTACACGTGCCGCGCCAATTCTTTGGAATGCACTTCCCAGGTCAATACGATTAGTCCCCAATCCCCACAATTTTAAGCGTGTCCTGAAAACGCATTTATTCAGACTGGCCTACCACCCCAACACATTAACCTAATCTATCCCTGTGTGGCAGAGCCAAAAGTTTTACCATAACCAGGTTCCCCGCATCATGTTCCCACATGCTTTATGCATCCATTAGCCCTCTGTGTCCGTACTGTCACACACCTAACATTATGGCTGGTCCATACAATCAGGGCAACTGTTACCACCCACCTTTCGTGTCTACCTCTTTCCTCATAGACTGTAAGCTTGCGAGCAGGGCCCTCTTTCCTCTTGGTATTTGCTATAATCTACTGTATGTGATTATTGTTATGCTGTAATGTCTATTGTCTGTACAAATCCCCTCTGAAATGTAAAGTGCTGCGGAATATGTCGGCGCTATAAAAATAAAATTTATTATTATTATTATTATTATTCCCATCGATCAATATCCACAACTATCAGACCTTGAGATTTTAGCTCTACCCGACCCACTTTAACAGTAATCTCTTTACATCCAATCTGCGGCAAAGACTGACCATTACTGGCAACTACTGTCAGTTCATCAGTGGGGCCATGGGTGAGTTCAGAATCAGCCCAATACCGCTTGTAAAGGATATAGGGCATAGTGGTCACCCAGGAGCCAGTGTCCAGCAAAGCGTTCATGGGGATGCCGTCAATCACCACTGGAAGGATCGGTCTCCCTCCAGCATACTTGGCTCGCCAGTTCCTTGGGCCTTGTGGTCCTACTCCTGGGGGTTGGCCCTCTGCCCCAGGGGTTGCTCATTTAAAGGACAGAATCTTGCAAGATGACCTGCCTTGTAGCAGCGACGACAGATGGGACGTCCGTCCTGGTCATAGCGGTCGTTGTTCCTCCCTCGGAGTGGTGGGGATCTCCTCTTCCGGAGCCACAGGACATCCTCTCGACTGGAAGCAAGCTGGATCTTCTCTTTGGAGGACACCTGCAGGGGCTGCACGGTTTTAGTAAGTGCAGCCATACCTTTGGTCAACTCCTGGACCTGAAGACGCAGCTCTTCAGTTGGATCTTTATCCAGAGTCTGTGCATCAGCCTCCATAGGGATGGAAGGGAAAGATGTTGCTTCCTGGTGGTAGGTGAATGCTGGGCACCTAGGGGGCGCTGGATGGCTGTCAGTTGATTCCTGCAGTACCCGAATAACCCTATCCTTAAAATCAGCAAAGTCCAGGTCAGGGTCTTGTAGGGTTATGATGCGCAGCTGTGCTCTGTGGGTACTGGATAGAAGTCCTTCAATGAACTGCTCCTTTAACAGTTTATCTTCCTCCTTCACACTGTCAGGATCAACTTGCTTAACTGCTCGCAGCGCCTCCTGCAGGTTAAGAGCATAGTCCCTTATACTGTCCTGCACTTTCTGTTTACATCCAAAGAACCTCATCTTGATCTCAGCTGCAGTGCTGGTGTCAAAGGTGCTTTTCAGCTTGGCCAAAATCTTTTTGACAGTCTCTTTATCAGTGTCCTGCCAGGCTTTTACTTCTCTCTGCGCTGCACCTGTTAGTTGTCCAATAAGGATGTTCACTCTCTGACTTTCAGATAAAGGGTATACTTCAGACAAACTGCACAGTCTCTCTTTAAATTCACTCAGGGTATGTGACTCACCCGAGTACTGCGGTAGCCAGGCCGCTCCTGGTATGTAAGGCATGGACAGCGGCATTACGGGGACTGCTGCGGTGGGCGCTACTCCTTGCGGCGATGAGGGGTTGGCGGCGGCGTCCGCTGCTGCATTGCTGCGTGGCGCAGACATTCTCTTCCCCCCTAGTTAATGTTAGCCAGGGCCGGGGGTTGGGGGAGCTTACCAGCGGCCGCTTCGCGGGCCCGATGCTCCGGGCTCTAGGCCTCAGCTCCTCCCACTTCTCGCGCGCTTTTTTCCTCTTCCTGTGCGGGACTTCACTGCTTCGCGCTCTCCGGCAGGCTCCTCCCACAAAGGCCTGCCCCTTTTCTTCCCGCGCGCCAATCAGCAGGATAATGGTGGCGATGGCGCCAATTTCACACAGTCTATAGCACACAGCAGTCTCTGGCACACAGGACCCGGGGGATACAGGGCTCCGTAATCCTGTTCGTAATGCCAAATTGGGTTGCCCTCCCAGGGCTGTGGGGAATGCAGTACCGGGCTGGTGTCAGCGGGATGTGCCACAGCGGCGATGACCCGGTCCGTGGCCCTGGGCACCCAAGTAATGGGGGAATGGAAATTGAATGAATAGTTTGTGACGCCACCTGTGGTGTTCGGCAAGTGAGATGTTAAGCCGACGCTGCATGCAGATCCTCTGGGACTGGTGGTGTGGTGCAGCAAAGATGTTGAAGCTCCCCACAGATGGAGCTATAGTCCCAGGGCAGTGTAATGGTGGTTGGTACGGGGATGTAGCAGTGCCGACAGGGTAGTAATCAGACAAAGACGCAGCGAGGTGCAATATCTGTACCTTTACTTGATAAATGCAGTCCAGGGTCCTGATTACAGATGGTACCGGAGCAGGCTAGCCTGGAAGCAACTCAGGGATTCTCTCTCAGCAGACGGGCTGTGCAGTCTCCTTACTAGCGCTTATTTGAGTGAAGTATTCCTAGTACTGAGCTACACTGAAGTTCCTCCTAATTCTCTTCTGCTATCACTCCTCGTATGACAGACAGCTGTAGCCGCTATTCCTCTCTTGGCTCACTCCGTGCTGTTGTGCCTCCGAGTCTTAGATGGAAGTAGTGCATTTACAGCCTCCTACTCCTCTGGTGTCTGTTGCAGGACTATTAGTATCAATACAACCGTGGAGACCAGGCTCCAGTTCATGCGCTCTCACTGGAGATGAGCCTTTCCTCTTCGTTCGATCTCCGCGCTTCTTCCTCACGTTTGCACACTTCACCCTCCTCACACTAACTAGCCACTCCTTCCTCCTGGCCCTCAGAGAGTACTCCTCCCCTTAATTCCGGTTCAGAGTCCCCCTGCTGGCCTGAAGTGGAACTGTGTTGCATGTATAGGTTAACTGCGAGAGAGACCCTTCATTACCTCCAAGTCTGGCATTACCATCCCTGGAGGAAGGCAAAGCCACTGTGGCGGCCATACTCCTGGGAGCGCCACACAAGTAATGAACCCCTTTCTGACATCAGACGTATATTTATGCCACTGTCGGACTCCCTTCCTTTGATGTCGGCTTTGGCGGTGAGGCCACATGTTTTCCAGGAAAAGTCAGCTGTTTTGAACAGCTGACATATGCCCGCAAAAGCCGTGGGTGGATCGCGATATATATATTAACTAGCTAAATGTCGCTGTCAAACACTGACAGCAGCATTTAAATGGCACTTCCAGCAATCACACCGGAAATACGCACAATGGGGACCCGCGTCACATGATCGCGGGTCACCGGTGTGTCATCATGACAACCTGATGTTGCCTGGAGACCTCTATGGTTGCTAGTACCAGATTGCTATGAGTGCCACCCAGTGGTCGGCGCTCATAGCAAGTCAGCAGTTCTACTACATAGAGGCAATCTGACCATTGCCTCTATGTAGCACAGCCGATCAGGCTATGGCAGCTTCTAGTCTCCTATGGAGACTATTGAAGCATGCCAAAAGTAAAAAAAAGTTTAAAAATATAAAAAAAATAAAATATAAAAGTTCAAATCACCCCGCTTTCGTCCCATTCAAAATAAAGCAATAAAAATAAAATCAAGCATACACATATTTGGTATCGCCGAGTTCAGAATCATCCGATCAATAAAAAAGCACTACCTGATCGCTGAACGGCATAGTGAGAAAAAAAGTAAAAATGCCAGAATTATGGTTTTTTGGTCGCCACGACATTGCATTAAAATTCAATAACGGGCGATCAAAAGAACATATCTGCACCAAAATGGTATCATTAAAAACATCAATCCAGCGCACAAAAAATAAGCCCTCACACAACCCAAGATCACGAAAAATGGAGACGCTATGGATATCGGAAAATGGTGCAATTTTTTTAAGCAAAGTTTGGAATTTTTTTTCACCACTTAGATAAAAAAAGAACATAGACATGTTTGGTGTCTGTGAACTCGTAATGACCTGGAGAACCATAATGACAGGTCAGTTTTAGCATTTAGTGAACCTAGCAAAAAAGCCAAACAATAAAACAGTGTGGGATTGCACTTTTTTGCAATTTCACACCGTTTGGATTTTTTTCCCATTTGCCATTTTCTAGTACACAACATGGTAAAACTAATGGTGTCGTTCAAAAGAACAACTCGTCCCGCAAAAGATAAGCCCTCACATGGCCATATTGGCGGAAGAATAAAAAAAAAAGTTATGGCTCTGGGAAGGAGGTGGAGCGAAAAACAAAAATACAAAACCGAAAAAGCTTTCGGGGGTTAAAGGGTTAAAAAGAACTCTCAGAATCATAAGGTCCAAAAGAACTAAATGCAGATCCAGCTTTATATATGTACACAAGGATATTCAGCCACTAAAGTAGTTGGTAATGGCAGCAGGAGGGAAAAGAGATGAACATTGGGCAAGGTGGCCAGGTAAGTAGCTGGCTTCTCGTTCTAATCAACAAGACATGTGTGGCTGAATGGGGGAGATAAACTGTGTTGTTTTCTCTATGTAAATTTTCCTTAGGGCTACAGGATATTGATTTTACTCATCTATGAGAAGATTAATAGCTTATTGACTTTGTAATGTCATTCTTTGACAAAGAACTTACAATGATAGCAATGACATAGTCCACAAAAATTCCCGCAAGATCTTGAAATCTTGAAAAAAAAAATTGCAATTCAAATAAATTTATTTTTAATTGAACGTCAGACAATAAAGCATTTCCAGCAGACAGAAGATGATATTTCATTGTTGTCATGTACTAGCTTACCTGTAAGGAAAAGTCATGTTTCAGCATATAAGTGTATTCAAAATATGACTGGGGCAAAATAGATTCAGCTTTGAACCACATTATGCTTGTCCTTGATAAATAACTATCTCAGCATATAATTCTGACTCGGAGAAAGCAACGTTACCGTGAATGCATTTACATCTGCAGTATAGCACCAGCTGCAATTTTGGAAAATTTAGATAATACTCTGAAAATCACATAAAATGTCCATTACATTGAAATATGAAATATTGTGTTTGTTTCTTCTTCTCTCACTATCTCTATCATGTGAAAATTCTACAACATTCCTACATTAATTATTTTAAAGATGATCCTAGCTTCACAATAAGCTGTCCCAAAGACTTGTTCTGCATGAAAAGGGCTCATACTCATTTGCGAGAGACTCGCACAATTCTCGCGCGAGTCTCTCACATGAAAACCTGGCACTGCCACCGGCACTCGGACCGGACGGTGCAGTTACATGTATTTCTATGCAGCCCATGCTCTGGTCCGAGTGCCAGCGGCAGGGCCAGGTTTTCATGCGAGAGACTTGCACGAGAATCATGCGAGTCTCTTGCAAGTGAGTATGAGCACAAATAAGAATATCGGCATTACTTAGCTAGTGTATCTCCAGAACTGCCTCTTTGATGCTCCCCTTTAGTATTTTTTTAAATGGATGCAGCAGAATTGGGCCAATTATGCTAAGGTCACTTGGCTCAAACTCTGTCAAAGTTTGACTCAAATGTCATCTGAGAGTGATCCGGATTCTCTCGCTTGAGAGAATCACAGTACAGATGAGGAGAAGGTGGAGAACTTAATATCTCCATCTTCTTCATTGACTCCATGTGAGCACATCGGATTGGGCTGGGATGACATTCGAGTGCGGACTAATGTTTCATACTCACTCATGGCTTTGTATAGGCGCCAATGAACCAAATATCGGAGCCACTCGCAGCTGTGATTGCTTTTTCATATCAAATCGGAGAAAAAAATCGCAGATCTGCACTGCCCCATAGCATAACATTGGAGTGGAATCGTAACAGTGTGTGTAATACATACTTATAATATTTGACTCAATATAGTCAGATACAGGCCCTAGTACAATGTACGCCTGCCTGGAAGACTCCTTGAAGCCTTTAGTATGTCAATCAGTATGGAGTCTGACTCTATTGGTCATTTGAGCTAAGTGGCAGGAGGAATTCAGTGGTTCATCTGTAATTTCAGGTGTGACTTTTCAATTTAAATAGGGCTGAATTTAGGATAAGCAGCAATTCCAAGAATATCTATCTGTATGGAATCACAGTACAAATCCATTGAGCAGCCTGCAGAATTCGTACCGGCACCCTGAAAGTCCCTTGGACAAACCGGCACCTGTCATAGACTGATGGCTTATTATAAGTTTCACCTGTCAGATAAAATACATGGAAAAAAAAAATCTAGACTAGTCAATTACCTCTTTAAAAGTAGCTCTTGGGCACAAATAAGGGATAGGGAAGATGGAGTGTAAAACAAAAAAACAGTAGTACTGTACTAGTACTAGTAGTAGATACTCCTCTGGTGATGTCAATTGTTGATATTCTTTAGATACGGTATCCTTTAAATAATTTTTACATATATCTATTTCATTTGTAGATGATCTTCCTAAATGTTTCCATGGTACTGAGCTTTCATAATTCACCTGACATGAGTAGTTTCATGAAGATTAGTGATAGGACAAAACTTTGTAAAATGATTCATATTTTCAACAACATCTTAAAATTAATTTGAAGTCTTTGATTTTCACAGTTAACCTTAATAATAAGATGTAAAAACACTAAAAATAACTATTTATTAATCAGCCCTATCAGTGCCAAATTTATCCCCGCACTCATTAAAAACATACCAAAACATCAGTCATTATAACTTGAAATGAAATGATAAACATCTAAATGTCAAGATTTATGTCCTCAAGAACCTTAAAACAGATTGTTATTATCTTATACATCTGGTAATTTCTGGAAAATAAACCCAGTTACAATAAATAATAAATTAGGCATTAATTGAACACTGTTTATGACGTATATTACAGTATATCTTTGCCTATCTAGTTATTGTCGGATACAAATCTCATGAGATTAAATCATTGTGTCAAGGTTCTTAGGAGTCACATTCTGAATTGCTATTTTGTTGCTATACTTAAATTTGTAGGCATTTTTTTCCTCCTGAAATTATACGATCTTGGCAAGCTTCCCATTGGTGCTCATAGCAACACAAATATTTTATAAATTGGCCCCAATGTGTTTTATAGAGTGTAAACCTCTCTCGCATGACTGACATTGCTTTAGACAGCTCTCCACAATTACAATTGCATCAACACATCGACTTGAATTATTGACGTTGACATATGAGTCAACATGCACCATCACCAAGTATTAGTGGCATGTATTTTTTTTTTTGATAGCAGTAGCCTATACCAACCATGGCCTTATTCAAAGTTGATCCTCCCATGCCACAGAGCAGCTGGCCTCATAAGTATATGCATGAGGCTCGCATGTGTTCTGTAGACTATATTAGTAAATAACGGATTATTTTATGTTATTATACAGTATATTATTCGTCAAGTCCCTATTCTTCACAGCCAAGAGTTTTTTATTCAATCTAATGCATTATTTTTTTTTCCCATGGAAATTAGACTATTCAGTTGTGTCATTATACGGTAAAATGCAGAATTGGAAAATATATACAGATAAATATGTTAAAATTTATGACATGCATTTATCAGTCAGCAGACAGAAAGGGAAAGCACAATAGCGGGATAACTAGAATTTATGAGTAGGACGTCAACTTAATAATGAAGGTAGTTAAGTGGTGATTTGTCTGAGTTTTAATGTTGGAATTTACCAAATATTACCATTTTTTTTCTTAAATTGGCAAAGTCAAGTAGTTGCACTATGATTGGACTGTCCTTATAGACTCACTTTATAATAGATTAATATCTTTTGGTGACTATAAAAAAATAATATCTACTTTTTCTTTCCCCACAGCTCCTTTTCTCATCAACTACTTCAAAGCAGAGCTTATAGGGAGGCACTAGTGATGTCATATTGTTGTATCCTCCATCTGGTGCCATATTCATCTTCAACCAGACTGACTTCTGGACCTCCAGATGAAGTAGGGTCGAGACGCGCATCGGGGTATGAGGTGGTGGCCGCTATGGTAGCACAGTCTATTATTTTTTGGAATATGTCTGATTATTATAATGTATCTTTATTTTTTCACTAACGATTTACATTTTTGTGGATTACATTGCACCAAATCTCTGTAGATCTAACTTGCAGAATCGCATTGTAATTAACTTTGTGGCTGTATATATGTGCCAATATATACCTGTTATTTATTAATCCTTGGTAATATTCTCTCATCTGGTAGCTACCCTTTTTATTATAATCTTATTTTTACTATTTTGTGACTCATCAGCGTTCCCCTTGCTTTCATTGTTCCTTGTTTTTACTATTAACTTTTACATTTTCCTTTACTTATGAAGTTTTGATTCTCAATAAAATATTTATTGAGAATGCATATATCTGTTTGAATTCTTATTACACTGGAGTAAAACTTTTAGGATATATTTGACATTTATTAAAAAGTTTTTAGTTATGGTTGGTATTTTGGATGTAGTGGGTTAATGCTCAGTGATGAGAGTACAGTCTATGGACATACAGTTTAATCAGAAAACCATGATGCTTAAAGAGAACGTATTACTTATTAAAATGATAGCAACCTCTCAATCCCCTTCTACTGCTGGTCCCCCCTTCAGATATCCCAGCTCATGATAGTGTGGACTCTAATAACAATTCAGAGAAAGGTCTATCCGCTTCTATCGATGATCTGATTGCCAGGACATGTTTCAAACAAAAAAAGTTATTGCCAAAGCAAACTCTTTACAATGCAAGACACAACACTTCAGTGAGAAGTTCACATAACAAGGTTGATTTTTTTTTCCAGGACCTCTATGTCTGCATTTTCAGGCCACCAAATCTATCATCAGCTCCGCTCTGCACACTTAAAAATGTTACTGGAAAATAACCAATGCAGTCAATCAATTAATTTAATCAGTTTTATATTAGAGTGAAAACTTAAATAATGCAACATTTGGTAGTACTTCCATATATCTTATATTTAGTGTTCTAATTAGAAATATGTCAGCTCTGTGAAGTTTGAAGAAGAAGTCTAATTTATACATTAGTACAGATGATGTTAATCAAGGTTAAATGTATTAATATTAAAGTTGCTGAAGTTAACTTTCTGACATGCTTCTTCATCAAATCAGGTGCTAGTTTTCTTGATTTCACATTAGGGGTATTTGTTTTAAAGAGTTGTAGTTTAACCCATTCTTTACCGATCAGGCTCTTTTAAAGGGGAAGAGTGTCACGGTGGTGATGGTGACCCGGTCCGTGGCCCTGGGTATCCAGTGGTGATGATAGAAGTTCAGATGAGGGGAGAAGATAGTAGGATAATTGTATTGGAAAAGGGGAAATTGTGATGCCACCCATCGTATTCGGCTAGGGTAGCCGACGCTGCACTGCAGATCCTCTGGGACGGTGTAATGGCTGCATCGGTGATAGTGAAGCTCTCCATGGGCAAAGCTGTGTCCCAGGGCAGTTGAGCCGGTGACGGTGATGGTGAATGCGGTGTAAAGCAGGTGAGATATTAAGAACACGAAGGACACAGATAGGTGCAGTTTCAGAGTTTTTACTCACTGTTGTCTTATGTGCACAGGTGCCCACTTGGTACCGTGTCCTCCGGGTGAGGGGTCCAGCCAACTCCCAGATAGATCAAGAACACCATTTCAGGACTCCTCTTTATGTTCCTCTTTCTTGGCCGTCTCGCTCTGCATCGTCACCAGCAGTGTCCCTCATTCAACAGCCTCGGACCTTGCCGAGCGACGTGGGTCAGGCCCCGGGGTCCTTTAACTCAGCAGCTGCCTTCTGGGTGATTGCTTGTGGATTTAGCTGTTGTACTACAGTCACTACAGCCTCCAGCTTACTAGTTGAGCCTTGTTGAGTATTCTCCACTAGACTTAGGGGCTGGCTCCCTTACTGCAGCCAGGTCCTTCCTTTTCAGGATACGGGCCCCACTTGTGGCCAGTCGCACTACCCGTGCCCCTAGGACCCCTTCTATTCTCCTGGGAGCTTCTTCTTATTAGAGGTGTCTCCCTTTCTCTAACTCTCCTCACGTCAGTCCTGCTCTCTCGCTAGTCCTGTCACTGACTGACTAGTTTCTGGAAGGATCTATTTTCCACAGGACTAGATCCTCCCACCAACTGTCACCTTTTTCTCCCTGATTGGATGTCCTCAATCACTCCACTGCCTAAGCTCCTCCCCCTCTACCTATCTTTTCCACTCGCCTTCCAACACCCTTTCCGAGCCAGCCTGGGATGAGGCCATCCTCCCAAAGGGTACACTCAGATGCCCTGACTAACTAGCGTGTGTTGTGTGCGAGTGATAGGAGTCCTGGGTGGTGCTCCCTCCTTACCTGACAGTGGGGCACCACACCTCTGGATGAGAAGCAGTACCTCTGTGGCGACTGGACCATCAGGGGTGCCACATAAGGACATTGCTACATGTTTGTGTCACGTGTAATTGATGTATAAGAGGCAGAAACACTAACAATGAGCTGAAGTAAAAGTTTTTTTTTTTCACTAGAGTTACATAAAAGCACTGGCTGAAAGAGAATGACAATAAACTAATTTTTTAAACACTTTTTTACATTAACATCACAAAACAGTAAATAAATACAGGCCTAGATGAATTTGGTATCTTTGTTACCCTAAAAATCTGCATAATTTTGTGAGATATATTGTAGGAAAAAAAGCAGGAACGAGCGCTGCCACTCACTTGGGGTGTTTTTTCATAGTTTAGTATGACATTACAGTGAAGATGACTTCCAGCTTGGTCTACATTGGATTTATTTTCAAACTCCCCTCGATTTTTTTTTTCAAATTTCTCCATTGGAGTGGTGCTACTAATCTAAGTTCCCTTACCCCAGTATTATACTTACCAGCCGCTATCTTCAGCTGTTCCCAGCGTAGCTCCGGCTCCATGCTGTCATCATATGATTGCAACTTCTGACTTACAGCAAGTCAGAGGTAAGGGGTCTCAAGGTCTCAGTGTAAGTCTCTGAAAGGTTTATTCATGCTCTCATAGGCTTATATTGAATTGTGACTTCCGGATTGCTTCAGCAAACACTGTAGAGATCCAGCAGGTAACAAACTACTGGAGACCGACCGAAGCGAAGCAGATAAAAGGTGAAGACAGTTGTCGGTAAATATGAGACTACAGGTGGGAACTTTGATTAGTAGCACCACTCCAGCACTGCAATATATAAAAGATGCTAGCTTGGTGCTTAAATATATAATATATGTAAGATACTTCACATGGATAAAGAAAAAGGATCCAGTACTGTAGAATTGCCTTCTGATGTAACCACTCCAGGATGTGTGTTTATGTGTGGCCAACCAATGGTTTTGATTTAAGTTGTAGCTTGTCGAGCATATTCTAGCATGCCCTGATAATGTATTGATTTTCTATTATGAGCAAAGATGAGAAAATTGATCCATAACAAATCAAATTTGTCATGAATTTAATTAAGATTCAAAAATTCCAAAAATTTTTGGGATCCTGTTAGCATGCATCTAGTTTGCTTTTGAGCACCATGAAGGTGTTAAAATACTAAAAAGCAGGGTCGGCTACAGTTTTTCACGGGCTCCAGGCGAGAGTCTCAATGAGCCCCTTTAGCACATACCATAATTCTATGCACAGATAAGAAATATAGGTATAGTAAAATGCCAAAGATTTCACTTACTTCTTAAATTACATGAGTGATATCTATAGTAAATTCTACAATAGCTCAGAAACCGTTGAATCCTCGCATCGCACAGCACACAGTTGTAGGGTCGGTGGGCCGGACTGGGGGGTGGTCCCTCTCTTACCGCGTAGAGACATAACAGAGACATGATGGAGGCACGTGTCGGGTACAACAGGTCCAAGTTTATTCTCTTGCTGTACGCCTGAAGGCCTCCGAAGTACACCGCACTTCAATTCACTTCGCTTTTCGGCCCTTCGTTTCTAGGGCCGCTTCACTCACACCGTACTTTACACCAGGGACGTACATATATGCACTGTCTCCTCTTCACTCTTCGACGCTCCTGTCAGATCCGTCACTGTGGCCGCATTAGGCCCGTAAGCCAATAGTACTTTTACTGATCAGTCGTCTTCCTTAATGCGGTGTGCCTTACCTCGGTGCCACGTCTATACTGTAGTACTTTTATGTCAGGACCACCCCCCTGACTTTCTCTCTCCTCCGTCCCCCTGGTTTGGTTTTCCTCACAGTGCACAAACTGTCATAGTCCTCCTGTCACTTGAGCTCCCCCTGGGGACTGGAACTTTCTGGAACCCTCCTGTCAAATTTATATCATTCCCGGTTCCCTGTAACTCCGCCCCCATGACCAACGGTTTCCTACGCCCTAAGCTGATGTCAAGTCCTTTGCTTACACTCCTCCCTGCCCTCTAATGGTCAACCCAAGGTACTGTACGTCCACTACACTTTCTCAGCTGTTTACCCACTGTAGTAACTGACACCTGTCTAAACTGTGCAAACCTTCCTTTCTCCATTCTGACAAGTCCGTCCGTCCATCAGGTCACCTTCCCTACACAGTTACGGCAGACTTTTCGTTTTAGACCGGATAGTATAGTCCTCTAAACAGTATTATGGGCACCACATAGTCTGCCACACATATGAAAATATAGATCAGAGCATAACAATAGATCATAAATTACTGACTACAAGCAAGAAAATGCAGTGTTTCAGAACTTTTCCTGAGTTAAAACATTAGTATTGTTGTTTGTAAATGATTATGAACTTGCTTTCTTTGCATTATTTGAGGTCTGAAGGCACTGTTTTTTTTTTTAATTTTGACCATTTTTCTTTGTCAGAAAAAAATGCAAAATTTAGTGCTTGGAAATTCGGAGGCATGTCAGAAGTTTATAGACTAAAATAACAATTTACATTATACTAAAAAATGTACCTATAAAGAGAAAAATCAGACAAGCTAAACATTTGAAAGTGGTCTCTTAATCTTTGCCAGAGCTGTATTGCTCCATACAGTATATGATGGCCCCACCTAGTGCTTCATACAGTATAATGGCCCCATATAATGCTCCATACAGTATAATGGGCCCTGTAAAATGCTCTATGAATAAAAAATGAAATCTCCTCTTTCCCCACTGCTGCAGTCTCCTCAGCATCTTCTGACTCTCTACAATGTTCAGTACAGAGGGCACAATGTAGTGATGTCATCGCACCCTCTGCCCTGACACATCACAGAGTCAGAAAAGTCTGGAACTTCGAGAACATGGAGAGGTAAATATTTGAGGGGAGGCCTAGTGACAGTGTTGGCACCAGGTTACACCAACTCATGGGCCCCATAGCATGCTAGTGCCCCCAACGGCTAGTGCCCCCCATTTATCCAGGGCCCCAGCACTTGCCCAGGTGCATGGGGTGGAGATGTCGGCCCTGCTCACATGTCCTAGACCTTCACATGTCTTTACGATGAATCTTGTCATTATTACAAGATGGTCTTCAGATTCTACTGGTGCTCCCTTCTAGCTGTATTGCATCCCGCATGTGACTGCATGAGGCTGTAATTGGCCTCATGCAGTCACGTGGGGGATGCAAAACATGTCAATAAGCCCATGAGTCTAATCAAATAAAACCACTCTAGAAGAACCAAAAGCCAGTTCAGGGGACTGGCAAGTTGTGGTGGCAGTGGCACATGCACAGGTGAGGGTCTAGGAGAAGTAATTACAATAAATTTTATTATTTTTTCATCCATTTTCTCACCTATGTTTATTAGGCTTCGGGGTTTGAAGAAACGTCAACGCATAATAAAAGTTTTCACTGCAACTGAGACACTTTTGTTACAGACTGAAACAAATTTGTCAGTGTAGTTGAGAAAATCTGCCCAAAATGAATGTCGGTAGATTTGACAATTTCTGATTTTAAAATGTTGGAGTTCTTAGAAAAATTTGTGGAAAGGGTGGACACTTTAGTACCTTCATGGTTGTCCTTACATATTAAGATTAAGTGGTCACACTGGTGCAGATTTTTAATTTCATTGTTGTCCCTCACATCTGCATGTTTTAACCACTTGATTAATCTATAAATATCACATATCAATATGGTCATACCTGAAAAAGTAGTAATCTGGTAGCTCATTGCCAATATCATCTAGAAAGGTTTCCACCAAAACCACTCTAGAGAGAAGATCTTGGTGTTGATTTTTCTGTCATCTCTTTTCTGATGGTAGAAGTACATTTTAGAGGTGGCTATAATGCAATTTTTTAGCCTCAACAAAATAATAGTCTACAGCTTCAATAGAGAATCATTGATCTAAGAGATTAAATAAACAACAGGCTAAATGCTACTTGGAATGAAAGTAAAGCTTTCCATTGGGAGGTGTGTTCATTTTAAATTTGTACAGAACCGATGAACATTATTTCATATACCTTTTTTTTTTTAAGAACAGACTACCACTTTTTACTTATAGGCTTCTACATGAATTAATACTTTAGCTACAAGAGCAGGTCACTTATAGGTCATGAGCATCACCAACATTATTCTCCTCAATGCCTTTCCCCAAATAACCTGCCTGCCACATTCTCACATGCTTGATTGAAATGTTTCTAGTATACTTTTGGAATGAAATACACAGGCTTAGTGACTCAATATTTTAAAATGAATACATTTTTGATCTCAAACGGTGATAGAGGCTCAAGTTTCCAAGAACTACTATCTTCTTTTTCCCATAAAGCTGGCACATATTGAATAAAACTGTTGGGAAGACAAGGGATAAATTAGCCATTTATGCTACTTAAAGCTTGCCTTTGGGTTTTCTTTCTTGACACGATATCATCATTCATTTCTTCTAATGTAATAACACTATTGCAACACATAGTATTTAAGTGTTTTTTTATAGACTAGAATTTCTGAAACAATAAAAAATATAATTCTCATATTAAAATGGCAAGTGTCCATTTTTAAACATTTTCCTCTAAATAATTAAAATTACATCATTAAAAAAAATGGAACAAAGAGTTGCACGATATATACATGATCTACCCCCAATGTTGCATACTGTTGGTGTTTGTTGGCCACATGGGTGGAAATTTAATTTTGAGGTTCAACGTCCCATACAGAACATCTCCATATAAACTATTAATTACATCATAAATTTTGTGGTTACTATAGAAGAGACAAGACACCATCAATAATGCTTATTTGTGAAGAAACTCATAAGATATAGAATCTGACCAAAATCCCACAATGTCTGTCTGCTATTTCAGCCTTCTTTTCTGCTCGCTTACTCAAACTGAACATGGACAAAACAGAATTCATCATCTTTCCCCATCTCACTCTACCCCTCCACCAGAACTATCCATCAATGTCAGTGGCTGCTCGCTTTCCCCAGTCCTGCACGCTCGGTGCATTGGGGTGATCCTCGTCTCTACCCTCTCTTTCAAACCACATATCCAAGCCCTTGCCTCCTCCTGCCGCATCAAACTCAAAAATATTTCCTGGATCCGCGCATTCCTCAACCATGAAACCACAAAAACACTAGTGCACGCCCTTATCATCTCCCGCCTCGACTACTGAAACCTCCTACTCTCTGGCCTCCCCTCCAGCACCCTGGCACCACTCCAGTCCATCCTACACTCTGCTGCCCGACTAATCCATCTGTCTCCCCGCTATTCCCTAGCCTTCCCCCTATGCCAGGCCCTTCACTGGCTTCCTATTGTTCAGAGGCTCCAGTTCAAAACCCTAACCATGACATACAAAGCCATCCACAACCTGTCTCCTCCAAACATCTGTGACATGGTCTCCTGGTACCTACCTGCACGCAACCTTCGATCCTCTCAAGATCTCCTTCTCTTCTCCCCCCTCATCTCTTCTTCCCACAACCACATACAAGACTTCTCCTGTGCTTACCCTATACTCTGGAACTCTCTGCCGCGACACATCAGACTCTCACCAACAACAGAAACCTTAAAGAAGAACCTGAAGACCCACCTGTTTCGACAAGCCTACAGCCTGCAATGATCCTCGGTCTACTGAACCACCGCACAACCAGCTCTACCTTCTCCTACTGTATCCTCACCCATCCCTGTAGACTGTGAGCCCTCGTGTGTAGGGTCCTCTCTCCTTTGTACTTGTGTGTCCCTTGTCTTGCACATATTTATTGTACTTGTCTATATTTCCCCTTTTCATATGTAAAGCGCCATGGAATAAATGGCGCTATATAAATGTATAATAATAATAATAATCTCAGAGCAAATTTGGATAAATGCATTTTCAATGTGCCTAAGATGACTGGAGTGAAACAGGACTACATGACAGGATAGGTGAAGGCTGTGTCAGTAATTTATTTCATTTTTTTAAATTCTTTCCAACCCTCCGTAATCCAGATGACCAATTTGCTGGATTCGTCCGAAAAGAAAATTCAAGGTGAATCTGTTTTGTTTCAAATCGACTTACTCATCTCTAGCAATAACGCAATGACAGCTCAATTGTGGGGATGCTGAGTGGCAGTGATCTGATATTGATGACCAGAGATGAGCAAATAAATTCAAGTAGAATTGAATTCTATTGAATTTTGCAAAAATCTGCATTCGCCAAATATGTAATTTCTTTCTGTAATTCACTTCCGAGCCGATTCAGCAAAATGGCAGCCACCATTTTTCTGAACAGTAAAGGGCCGTTACAAGGTTAAAAAACATTTAAAATGCTTTTACTCACTTTCTCATTCATCTCTCTGCCCTCATCTCTATACTAACCACCACATGTCCAGTCTTCATTGCATATTCTGATTCCACATGCTGAAATCCCTGGGCCTATCACATTAAGCGAGAACCCTCCCAGCCTTATTAGAACCAGAAGTTCTGGCTCGACATGACTGAGAAGAAAAAGAGAAAAGGCGCTCCAACTGTCTTACCTCCAATATAAGACCCAGCGAGCAATTTATTGTATATGCTCCCCTGCCTAGGTTGTGACTCGGGATAACTTTGTACTTGCAAGAATGACCCACTCGTCAGTGAGAAGAAATGTACTCAAACCAAACAGAAAAAAGGGCTTTGATTCCCAGGAGCTGCCAAAGAGTGAAGACAAGGGTGTATGTTCTCTTAATCTATAATCATACGTGTTTTTCGAAGTCGGGTTAACTCTCTCATCGGGTATAGTATGTTATACAGAGACTCTTCCCTTATACAGGGAAAGGAATGGACTTCTACACAGCTTAAAACACTAAATATTTAAAATCGACAGTTTACACAAATCACATATGTAAAATATGCAGCAAAGACCATTTGTTATATCTAAATGTGAATTATGTAGAGTATATGAATGATGTGTAAAAATTCTAAAAAAAACATGATAGGACTGATTGATTTCAGCACATGAGATGAAGATAAATAGATGGTTGCAAGAAGGACCAGATGGTGAGGAGCAGTGTGGCTGGAAAGGTGAACAGTAAGGTGAATAAAAGTATTTTTTTTAGATGCAACATTTATAATGCTCTATGATCGGGAGAGACCTCAGAACTAGTGATGAGCGGCACCATGAATGTTCGGGTTCAAGCAAACTTTTGTTCAAAGTTCTGCTTGGGTAATACAACTTTAGCTGAACCCCATATAAGTCAATGGGAACCTGAACTTTGGTGCTGTAAAATGGTTGTAGTAAAGGGTAGAGGTCTCTCATTCTCCTGCTCCCTCTCCTGCACCCTCTGCCTCTCCTTTGCCCTCTCCCTCTCCGCCTCTTCTCCCGGGGCTCTGCACACTAAAACGGACTTCTGGGAGAAGTCTGTGTTCGGAGTTCAACACACTAGGTGATTGAGTATGAAACGAACTTTACAGTTCGATTTCTCTCTACTCTACTCAGTACATTATATTTGCAGAGAATTTCCAGGTAAAACGAAGCACACAAAGGCAAATTCTAACTTTGTCTGATCCACTTATCTTTATTGATGACATTCACTGGACAGATCTTCAATATAAAAGTAATAGACCATCCCTGTAAGTTTTTTTAAGGGAGTCTTTATTGTACAGTATGCTACTTATGTATGATGTACGGTGATGTTTTTCTAAACAATAGTATTAATTGGTAGTGTATGAAGCAGTCATACAGGTACCACATTGCATACCGCTGCTTTGTAGGCATTGTAGGTTTGCATACTATATGACTATATAGCATTAAGAGGGCAGAGGGGCATCAAATAAAAACCATCATCCCAAAAAGCAACAGTCCCGTCTGTAACTTCAACTTTTGATAACTTTGCATACAAATAAAATATTTTAAAATGTGTCTTTTCATTTTAAAGCACAGTAAAGGGATAATTTAAAGAAGGATTAGTCCCCATTTGATAAGCTGGAACCTGCCGATATACAGTAGAAACTTAAGGAGATACATTAGCTCTGTCATTGCAAACTAATTTGGCATGGAAACCATTAAAGCTAGAATGAGAGCTGCTGATAAGTACATTATATTTTAAGTACGTGACCCCATTTGAATGGATATTGGTGTTGCTTTAAACAAGTCTTATATAGTTACAGTGAATAAAAGTGAAGTACAATTTTATTGTGAGTTCAATTGAAACTTCAGCTTTTTTATTCCTCTCACTATCTCTTTTCTCCTTGTAATGCATATAATTATTAGTGTAATTATTGATCATCTTTGCCCTAGTCTTCTTTTTGCTCATTTTCAATACATTGGTAATATCTCTGCGATGAAAAGTGACTTAAGTATGTCTTTAAAGATTTTGTATAATTGCTCTAAATGAACATACATATTCATTATGACAAGACCTTATGTCTGGGTCATTATACAAAAAAAAAGATACCTTGTCTTTCCGAGTTGGACAAGGTTCAGCTATAAACTGAGACATGTGTGATACCATTATACAAATTTAAAGGAGAACTGAGCAAAATGATTTAATTTTTTTTTTTTATGATGCAAGACCGGACATATAGGTACATTAAAATATTCCATTGTTTCAGCAACGGTAAAGGAGTAAACAAGTGCTCTGGGCTACCAAGTCAGTCATACAGGAAAGGAGATTTTCAAACCAGTGCTCTGGGCTACAAAGTCAGTCATACAGGAAAGGAGATTTCCAAACCAGTGCTTTGGGCTACCAAGTCAGTCAAAGAAGATTTCACCACAAGTTCTAATTTTCACCCACATTGTTGCTGAAATCAATAGAAAACTAATATACTTACTATTTTAAGGCACCATTGTTTCTTTGATCTCAGGTCAGGTCAGGTGACACCCCAAGTCTGCATTGTGGAGACTTCCTTTGAGATCTCGGTCTTCATTGATGAAATTCCAAGTTGGGTTTTCCTGAAAAATAGCTGTGTTTATTCAGTGTAAGTGCAGTAGAGTCTTTCTACTGAGCACATACAGTATCAAGGAATTGTGCAACTGAAGATATAGAAAGGAAAAGTAGTGAGGAGCAAGGCCATGTTGGATGGAGCATGTAGGCAGGAGTTAGAATAGGAAACTGGAATAGCCACATGGAATTTATAGGAGGAGGAGCAAAAGTACAAAATGAACTGTAGGATGACAAGGAGCGCACTATAGGGCATTGACCGGATGTGTGTTGCAATATTCGTTCACTTTGTGGGGTTGGGAGGCTCATAGGAATGTTCAGCTGATGCTCCGCAAGTCAGAAGAATTCCAACGTGGTGTATCAAGGGAAGAAGGAAGAGTGGGTTAACTGCTACACTGGTAAATACATATTCCAAAAGCTTCGCAAGGTAAATCTTGCTTTTTAACCCCTTCATGACCAAGCCTATTTTGACCTTAATGACCAGGCCATTTTTTGCAATTCTGACCAGTGTCCCTTTATGAGGTAATAACTCAGGAACGCTTCAACAGATCCTAGCGATTCTGAGATTGTTTTTTCCTGACATATTGGGCTTCATGTTAGTGGTAAATTTAGATTGATAATTTTTGCGTTTATTTGTGAAAATATCAGAAATTTGGCAAAAATTTAGAAAATTTTGCACTTTTCAAATTTTGATTTTTTTTTCTGTTAAACCAGAGAGTTATGTGACACAAAATAGTTACTAAATAACATTTCCCACATGTCTACTTTACATCAGCACAATTTTGGAAACAAAATATTTTTTGTTAGGAAGTTATAAGGGTTAAAAGTTGACCAGCGATTTCTCATTTTTACAATAAAATTTACAAAACCATTTTTTTAGGGACCACCTCACATTTGAAGTCACTTTGAGGGGTCTATATGGCAGAAAATACCCAAAAGTGACACCATTCTAAAAACTGCACCCCTCAAGCTACTCAAAACTACATTCAAGAAGATTATTAACCCTTCAGGTGTTTCACAGGAACTAAAGCAACGTGGAAAGAAAAAATGGACATTTTAATTTTTCCAACAAAAATTTTCATTTAGCATCAATTTTTTCATTTTCACATGGGCAACAGGATAAAGTGGATACTAAAAGTTGTTGGACAATTTCTCCTGAGTACAGCAATACCTCATATGTGGTTATAAACCACTGTTTGGGCGCACGGCAGGGCTCAGAAGGGAAGGAGCACCATTTGACTTTTTGAATGGAAAACATGCTGGAATATTTAGCGGTTGCCATGTCACGTTTGGAGAGCCCCTGTGTGCATAAACATTGGAGCTCCTCCACAAGTGACCCCATTTTGGAAACTAGACCCCCCAAGGAACTTATCTAGATGCATAGTGATCACTTTGAACCCCCAGGTACTTCACAAATTGATCTGTAAAAAAAAAAAAGTCCTTTTTTTTCACAAAAATGTTATTTTAGCCTCAGTTTTTTCATTTTCACATGGGCAACAGGATAAAATGGATCCTAAAATGTGTTAAAAAATTTCTCCTGAGTACACCGATACCTCATATGTGGTCATAAACCACTGTTTGAGCGCACGGCAGGGTCCGGAAGGGAAGGAGCACCATTTGACTTTTTGAATGGAAAATTAGCTCCAATCGTTATCGGACACCAAGTCGTGTTTGGAGAGCCCCTGTGTATCTAAACATTGGAGCTCCCCCACAAGTGACCCCATTTTGGAAACTAGACCCCCTAAGGAACTTATCTAGATGTGTAGTGAGCACTTTAAACCCCCAAGTGCTTCACAAAAGTTTATAACACAGAGCAGTGAAAATAAAAAATATTTTTTTTTCCTCAAAAATTATTTTTAGCACACTATTTTTAATTTTCACAAGGCTAACAGAAGAAATTGGACCACAAAAGTTGTTGTCCAGTTTGTCCTGAGTACGCTGGTACCGCATATGTGGGGGAACCACTGTTTGGGCACACGGCAGGGCTCAGAAGGGAAGGAGCGCCATTTGACTTTTTGAAATGCAAATTACTTCTAATCGTTAGCGGACACCATGTCGTGTTTGGAGAGCCCCTGTGTGCCTAAACATTGGATCACCCCCACAAATGACCGCATTTTGGAAACTAGACCCCCTAAGGAACTTATCTAGATGCATAGTGAGCACTTTGAACCCCCAAGTGCTTCACAAAAGTTTATAACGCAGAGCCATGAAAATAAGAAATATTTTTTTTTCCTCAAAAAATTATTTTTTTGTGCACAATTTTTTATTTTCATAAGGGTACCAGGATAAATTAGACCCCAAAAGTTGTTGTCCAGTTTGTCCTGAGTACGCTGGTACCCCATATGTGGGGGGGAACCACTGTTTGGGCACATGTCGGGGCTCGGAAGGGAAGTAGTGACATTTTGAGATGCCGACTTTGATGGAATGGTCTGTGGGCATCATGTTACATTTGCAGAGCCCCTGATGTACCTAAACAGTGGAACCCCCCACAAGTGACCCCATTTTGGAGACTAGACCCCCCAAGGAACTTACCTAGATGTGTGGTGAGCACCTTGAACCCCCAAGCACTTCACAGAAATTTATAACGCAGAGCCGTGAAAATAAAAAATATTTTTTTCCTCAAAAAATTATTTTTTAGTGCGCAATTTTTTATTTTCAGAAGAGTACCAGGATAAATTAGACCCCAAAAGTTGTTGTCCAGTTTGTCCTGAGTACACTGGTACCCCATGTGTGGGTGGGGACCACTGTTTGGGTACACGTTGGGGCTCGGAAGGGAAGTAGTGACATTATGAATTGCTGACTTTGATGGAATGGTCTGCGGGCATCATGTAACATTTGCAGAGCCCCTGATGTACCTAAACTGTGGAACACCCCCACAAGTGACCCCATTTTGGAAACTAGACCCCCCAAGGAACTTATCTAGATGTGTGGTGAGCACCTTGAACCCCCAAGTGCATCACAAAAGTTTATAACGCAGAGCCGTGAAAATAAATTTTTTTTTTTTTCCTCAAAAAAAATTATTTTTAGCCAGCAATTTTTTTTTTCACAAGGGTAGCAGGATAAATTGGACCCCAAAAGTTGTTGTACAGTTTGTCCTGAGTACACTGGTACCCCATATGTGGGTGGGGACCACTGTTTGGGCACACGTTGGGGCTCGGAAGGGAAGTAGTGACATTATGAAATGCTGACTTTGATGGAATGGTCTGCGGGCACCATGTAACATTTGCAGAGCCCCTGATGTACCTAAACTGTGGAACCCCCCCACAAGTGACCCCATTTTGGAAACTAGACCCCCCCAAGGAACTTATCTAGATGTGTGGTGAGCACCTTGAACCCCCAAGCACGTCACAGAAGTTTATAGCGCAGAGCCGTGAAAATAAAAAATAATTTTTTTTCCTCAAAAAAAAGATTTTCAGCCAGCAATTTCTTATTTTCACAGGGGTAGCAGGATATATTGGACCCCAAAATTTGTTGTACAGTTTATCCTGAGTACGCTAGTGCCCCATATATGGGGGGAACCATTGTTTGGGCACACATAAGGGCTCGGAATGGAAGTAGTGACGTTTTGAAATGCAAACTTTGATGGATTGGTCTGCGGTCGTCGTTACATTTGCAGAGCCCCTGATGTGTCTAAACAATAGAAACCCCCCACAAGTGACACCATTTTGGAAACTAGACCTCCCAAGGAACATACCTAGATGTTTGGTGAGCACTTTGAACCCCCTAGTGCTTCACAGAAGTTTATAACGCAGAGACGTGAAAATAAAAAAAAATTTTTTCCACAAAAATATTTTTTTAGCCCCCAATTTTTTATTTTCCCAAGGGTTCCAGGAGAAATTAGACCCCCAAAGTTGATGTGCAATTTTTCCTGAGTACACTGATACCACATATGTTGGGGTAAACCACTGTTTGGGCACACGTCGGGGCTTGGAAGGGAGGGAGCACCATTTACCTTTTTGAACGCAAAATTGGCTGGAATCAATGGTTGCACCATGTCGCGTTTGGCGACCCCCTGATGTGCCAAAACAGTGGAAACCCCACAATTCTAACTTTAACCCTAACCCCAACACACCCCTAACCACAGCCCTAACTCCAACACACCCCTAACCCTAATCCCAACCCTAACCACAACCCTAACCCTAATTCCAACCCTAACCCTAATTCCAATCCTAACCCTAATTCTAACCCTAATTCCAACCTTAACCCTAATTCCAACCCTAACCCTCTTTCCAACCCTAACCCTAACCCTCTTTCCAACCCTAACCCTCTTTCCAACCCTAACCCTCTTTCCAACCCTAACCCTAACCCTCTTTCCAACCCTAACCCTAACCCTAATGGAAAAATAAAAAAAAAATACTTTCTTTATTTTATCAGTTGATCCTGCCTATGGGCGTGATAAACGGGGGGTTTGTTTACATTTCATTCTATTTTGATCACTGTGAAAGTGATCAAAATGAATGAATGGAAAATGGAGCCGGCGGGCGCACTGCGCATGCGCCCGCCATTTTCCAATATGGCGGCGCCCATGGTCCGGGACCGCGGGACACCGGGAGCCATAACGGCACTCGGTGAGTACCGGGAGGTGGGAGGGGGGGCAATCGGAAGCTGGGGGGAGCTGAGGGAAGGCGGGGGGCAGATGATGACAGTGGCGGCACATCGCCGCTGTCATTCAGTGGCGGGGGGCAGATCGCCCCCGTTAACGGGTGGGGGGTTGGATCGCTGTCACCAGCCCTGTCCGATGCTACAGCAGCATCGGACATGGCTGGATTGTAATATTTCATCAATTTTCATTGATGAAATATTACTATCGCTCTGATTGGCTGTTTCACTTTTAACAGCCAATCAAAGCGATCGTAGTCACGTGGGGGCGAAGCCACGCCCCTATGCTGAAGAACAAAGCCCCCTGTATCTGTGGGTCGGGTGACCTTTCAGTGACCTAGGTCACCCGACCCGCATGGGGGCTTTAAAGTCATGACGCCACATAGGCGTCACTGGTCAGATTTGCACCAGTTTTCATGATGCCTACGTGGCGTCATTGGTCGTGAAGGGGTTAATTGTCTACCTGTTTCAAAGTCATATGGACTTCTTCCTCAGGAGACATAGTTCCCAATGCAATGAGTGAGTGAAAAACATCGTAGAGCAGGTACACTCCTCCCCCAAAACTCCCTGATCTCCACAATAGCAAAATATACAATCCAGACAAAATAATTGCCCTTATAATAAAACATTTGTGCTTTAAAACCAATATCCTGAGCAAAAATGAAGGATTACAGGAAGATAGACATATCAATCCTATTATTAAAGCAGATGGATTCTACTGCACGAGTGCGCATAATCCACCTGGCTTCCCTTCTAAGGAGGAGTTTATGCAAGTCTCTCCCCTGTTCTCCATCTTCTCCTCAAAGAGTGCTCCGATTCTCTCATCCGAGAGAATCGAATGACACTATGCTGACACTCAGTTCAAATAATTTGCATAATCGTCCCAATTCTCTTGGATGGTAGAATCTACAGCCATTTATTCTTACCCTTACCATAATTCCATAATTGATTTTTTTTTTTTGGGGGGGGCATGCCACCTTCCTCAGTTGTACTAACATAGACTGGCTAAAATAATATAGAGGTGTACAACAGTCATGGCGGAAAGTGTTGGCAGTCTTGAAATTGCTCCAGATAATGAAGTTTTTCCCCCAGAAAATTATTACAATTGCACGTTTTGTTATACACATCTTTAATTCATTGTCTCCTTACTAACTGAATAATTTTTTGTGACTCATTGAGCAATTTGTTAGCGGTAAATTTAAGCTTATATTTGTTATGTTTATTAGTGAATATAATGGAATTTTGGTGAACATATTGAAAATTGGCAATTTTTAAACTTTCAATTTTTGTGTCTTTAAACCAGATAGTTATATCACACAAAATAGTTAAGCTGGTTTCACATTTGCGTATCTGTGCGCAGCGTTTGTTCCGCATAGATCCGCATGCATCATGCGTACATATCTTTAACATGGTGTACGCAGGGACATGCATTTGCATGCGGATGCGTACACATGCGTCGTTTTGCATTGTGCGGCGGGGTGCAGCGAACTCAACATGTTGCATTTTTTGAGGCGTCAAAAATCCGTCAAATATGCGCAGGCATATGCATTTGGATGAGTGCGTAAAAAAACCCCGCATTACTGTCTATTGGAACGCATTGGTACGCTTGATCAGGCGTACGCATGCTTTCGATATGCATGCGTACTTCAGACTGAACAATCCTCCAACTGACTGCCACTTCCCCTGTAACAACTTCCCCAATCACTCCTAGCCTACCATCACAACCCAACACTTGCTATGAACAGGTCACCGAGGAGGCTAACAGAAATAGGCTAGGCCACCAGGAAACCAGAAAGGTTGGTCACTTAGCGGATTGCAGACCCCTAATACTAAAAACACAAGTAGCAGTAGCCGTGGAGCGTACCTACGATGCCCTAGATGCCTCAGCACAGCTGTAGAGCTAACTAAGCCTAAAGCAAGAAAGGTGAAATCTAAACTGCCCCGGAGTAGACCCCAAAGGAATAGATAGCCCCTAAACATATATTGTCGGTGAGACAAGATGAAAACACAAACGCAGGCAGAAAATAGACTGAGCAAATGATGGGGCCCAAACTGACTAGATAGGATAGGAAAGAAAAAACACTGTCTGCAATCACGCAAAAACCCTAAAAAATCCAACACGTCTGAAGTACAAAAAAAACACTGATGTCTCACGACCTCGCCCCTACTATATCAGCATTCTGGTATGAACTGGCAGCAAAGCAAAAGAGACTAATATAACAGGGGACTGAACAAACTAACACAAACTGCAACAAACGGAGTGGGGTCCAGCACAGCCCCCAGCAGGGAGCACGCTGAACCCTCACAACAAGCAGAAAGAAACAAAACCAGATCAAATGCAAAGAATTAGTAAATAAGCAACTTATCTGAACAATGCAGGATCAGGGCAGGAGACTAGAGTTGAGCGAAACGGGTCGAAAAAATTCAAAAGTCGCCGACTTTTGGCAAAGTCGGGTTTCATGAAACGAAACCCGACCCTAGGATGAGGTCGGCCACGAGGTCGGCGACTTACGCGCCAAAGTCGCGTTTCAAAAGTTTGTTTTGCGCTCTTTTTCAGCCAATCAGGATCCACGGACACTGTGGGCAACGTGATGACATAGGCACGGGTCACCACCATCTTTCAGAAGGGCATGCAAGTGATTGGCTTGCTTTGGGGGGCGTCACAGGGGGTATAAAAGGGCGTGCACGCCGACCGCCATGTTACTCATGCTGATCTCAGAATAGGGAGAGCTGCTGCTGCTGATGATTTTGTAGGGAGAGCGTTAGGCAGGGAAGAAGACACCAAAAACTGCTTCTGCTGCTAGCGATTTTGCCTGTACAACACACCAGTCACTGTGCAGTGCAAGGGGAGGCTATATAGTGGTGAATCAGTGGTGTTGGTTGTTGGGCTGCCTTCTAAGGCTTCCTGACATTCCTGCATTGCTGTTTACCCACTGCTCCGCACACTGCTTTTTTAAAAGCAATCCCAATTTTTTTTTTTATCCTGCTGAGAAGAAGAAAAAAAAACTGCTTCTGCTGCTAGCGATTTTGCCTGTACAACACACCAGTCACTGTGCAGTGCAAGGGGAGGCTATATAGTGGTGTATCAGTGGTGTTGGTTGTTGGGCTGCCTTCTAAGGCTTCCTGACATTCCTGCATTGCTGTTTACCCACTGCTACGCAAACTGCTTTTCTAAAAGCAATCCCAATTTTTTTTTTTGTCCTGCTGAGAAGAAAAAAAAACTGCTTCTGCTGCTAGCAATTTTGCCTGTACAACACACCAGTCACTGTGCAGTGCAAGGGGAGGCTACATAGTGGTGTATCAGTGGTGTTGGTTGTTGGGCTGCCTTCTAAGGCTTCCTGACATTCCTGCATTGCTGTTTACCCACTGCTCCGCAAACTGCTTTTTTAAAAGCAATCACAATTTTTTTTTTTGTCCTGCTGAGGTACTGAGCGTGCATTTTTTCACACCATACAGCGGTGTACGCTTCTCACACAGTACCGTGTAACGGCTGTTATCACAGCCACAGTGAAGCTATCAGAAAGTCACTCTGTGAGAATAAGTCGAGGACATGTTCCGTTCTTACAGACCTGCACTCTAGGGAGATTCCAATTCTGCCCAATTCTACATACACCTTGTAGTTTGTGATACACTAGCCAATTTCTGCCTGTGACAGAGCGCTCAGATACTCAGTGGGCCTCACACAATCCATAAGTGTCCAGTGTCCACAAGTGTGTGCAGAAATTCAAAATCTCCCTTATCCTCTAGTCACTTTGGTCACAGCTCTGCCATCGAGCCTGTGACAGAGCGCTCAGATACTCAGTGGGCCTCACACAATCCATAAGTGTCCAGTGTCCACAAGTGTGTGCAGAAATTCAAAATCTCCCTTATCCTCTAGTCACTTTGGTCACAGCTCTGCCATCGAGCCTGTGACAGAGCGCTCAGATACTCAGTGGGCCTCACACAATCCATAAGTGTCCAGTGTCCACAAGTGTCTGCAGAAATTCAAAATCTCCCTTATTCTCTAGTCACTTTGGTCACAGCTCTGCCATCGAGCCTGTGACAGAGCGCTCAGATACTCAGTGGGCCTCACACAATCCATAAGTGTCCAATGTCCACAAGTGTGTGCAGAAATTCAAAATCTCCCTTATCCTCTAGTCACTTTGGTCACAGCTCTGCCATCGAGCCTGTGACAGAGCGCTCAGATACTCAGTGGGCCTCACACAATCCATAAGTGTCCAGTGTCCACAAGTGTGTGCAGAAATTCAAAATCTCCCTTATCCTCTAGTCACTTTGGTCACAGCTCTGCCATCGAGCCTGTGACAGAGCACTCAGATACTCAGTGGGCCTCACACAATCCATAAGTGTCCAGTGTCCACAAGTGTGTGCAGAAATTCAAAATCTCTCTTATCCTCTAGTCACTTTGGTCACAGCTCTGCCATCGAGCCTGTGACAGAGCGCTCAGATACTCAGTGGGCCTCACACAATCCATAAGTGTCCAGTGTCCACAAGTGTCTGCAGAAATTCAAAATCTCCCTTATCCTCTAGTCACTTTGGTCACAGCTCTGCCATCGAGCCTGTGACAGAGCGCTCAGATACTCAGTGGGCCTCACACAATCCATAAGTGTCCAGTGTCCACAAGTGTGTGCAGAAATTCAAAATCTCCCTTATCCTCTAGTCACTTTGGTCACAGCTCTGCCATCGAGCCTGTGACAGAGCGCTCAGATACTCAGTGGGCCTCACACAATCCATAAGTGTCCAGTGTCCACAAGTGTCTGCAGAAATTCAAAATCTCCCTTATCCTCTAGTCACTTTGGTCACAGCTCTGCCATCGAGCCTGTGACAGAGCGCTCAGATACTCAGTGGGCCTCACACAATCCATAAGTGTCCACAAGTGTCTGCAGAAATTCAAAATCTCCCCTGTCCTATAGACACCTTGTACCTTGTTTTACATTACTATATAGTTTGTTGGATTTTGTCTACATTTCTACCAAAAATGAGGAAGGCTGGTGGAAGAGGCCGTGGAATTGGGCGGGGGTTGGCAGCTGGTAATGATGGTGTTGGTGGTGGATCTGATGGTAGTGGCAAGAGCAAAATAGGACCGAATGCAGGAGGTGTTGAGCCTGCATCATCGTCTGGCTACATAAGGCCTCGAACGCTTAGTTTTCTAGGAGTTGGCAAACCGCTTTTAAAGCCAGAGCATCAGGAAAAAGTTTTGTCTTACATTGCTGACTCAGCCACCAGCTCTATCGCCTCCTCTTCTTCAGTTGTAAAAAGTAAAAGCACTGAGTCGTCATTGGAGGCTCATGTTCATGAACCACACCTTTCCTTGTGTCCTTCACCCCAACCAAGATTGAAGGATGACGCAGGCCATACTACTGATTACTCCATGGAGCTGTTTTCACATACCATGCCTGGATTATCAAGTCAAATGGTGAATTACCCAGGCCAAGATGAATCTGACATGGAGTGCACTGATGCACAGCCGCTGATGGATGATTCTGCTGGTACATTCACTCAGAGCACTACATTGTCCTCGCAGTGTACAGAGCCAGATTCTGACCCTGATGAGACTCAGGTGCCCCTTCCCACACACTATACCACCATACACGGTGACACAGAGGAAGGTGCACATGACATAGAAGAGGAGGTGATGGATGACCCAGTTGTTGACCCAGATTGGCATCCATTGGGGGAAGAGGGTGCTGCTTCCAATAGCTCAGATGAGGAGCATCCACAGCAGACATCGACATCGCAACAGCTGTTATCTGGCAGGCCCGGAGCACTCCAAAGACAGGTTCCAAACATCAAAAGAGTTGCTGGACAGCTTGTCCAGAGGGTCAAAAGATCACAGCGTGCTAGGCCGCAAAATGTCTGCCAAAGTAGGAAGAGTGCAGTGTGGCACTTTTTTGAACAAAATCCTCATGATCAGGCCAAGGTTACCTGTAAGAAGTGCGCAAAGACCTTTAGCCGAGGGAAAAATCTGAAAAATTTGAAAACCAGTTGCATGATTAGACATTTAACCAGCATGCACTTGCAAGCGTGGACACAACACCAAACCTCAAGTGCCACATGTGCAACTGATCACAATGAAGGTAGTCAGCAACGCTACATTGTTTCCCCCACTGTAACCCCACCGGTTAGCACAGCAGCAAATGTTGAGGTGTCGTTGCAATGCCACAGCAGTCAGGGAATCCCACTGTTATATCAACGAAAGACTGATTCTAGGCCATCAGAAAGAACAACAACTCCATCACCATCATCAACCCTCTCTCAGTCTGCCCTGTCCACCGCTACTTCCACCATATGCAGCTCTCAGGTCCAGCTCACCCTCCCAGACACTATGAGTAGGTCAAGAAAGTACTCAGTCTCTCATCTGCGTACACTGGGTTTGAACGCCCACATTGCCAAACTAATCTCGTTTGAGATGATGCCCTTTCGGTTGGTGGAAAGCGCAGCTTTCCGCGAACTCATGGCCTATGCAGTACCACGCTATGACCTACCCAGTCGCCACTTCTTCTCTCGCAAAGCCATCCCAGCCCTCCACCATCATGTGAAAGACCGCATTGTCCATGCACTCAAGCAGTCAGTGAGCGGAAAGGTGCACCTCACAACTGATGCATGGTCCAGTCGGCATGGCCAGGGCCGTTACGTGTCCATCACTGTGCACTGGGTTAATGTGGTGGATGCAGGGTCCACAGGGGACAGCGGTGGTGGGACAGTGCTGCCTAGCCCACGGTATAGGAAACAGTTGGCTGTAGGCGTTCGACCCTCCTCCGCCTCCTCCTCCTCCAGAAGCGAAAGCTCGTCCACAGAGCGCAGTCGTACGAGCACTCCATCTGCAGCTGCCACTGTTGCACACGATGTGTCCCCCTATCGAGCAGCTAGTGGAAAGCGTCAGCAGGCTGTGTTGCAGATGATGTGTTTGGGCAACAGACACACCGCCGAGGTACTGGCCGAGTACTTGAAGCGACAAACTGAGTCATGGCTGGGCAGTGTACATCTTGAGGCAGGCAAGGTAGTTAGTGATAACGGCCGTAATTTTGTGGCAGCCATAGCCCTTTCAAAACTCAGCCACATACCTTGCTTGGCTCACACCTTGAACCTGGTGGTGCAGTGCTTCCTCAAAAATTATCCGGAGTTAACAGCCCTGCTCCAGAAGGTGCGAAGACTGTGCGCGCACATCCGCTGGTCGCCTGTACACTCCGTTCGTATGCAGAAGCTGCAGCGATTGCTCCACCTTCCCAACCACCGCCTCATTATCGACATTGCAACAAGGTGGCACTCCACCCTGCACATGGTGGAGCGGCTGTGCGAGCAGAGGCAGGCCATAATGCATTTGTGGGAGGATACACGGCCAGGCACTTTGAGAGCAGACATGGAGTTGACAGGTGTGCAGTGGTCGAAGCTGAAAGACCTCTGTAAAGTCCTTCAGTGTTTTGAGGAATGCACACTGCTGGTAAGCGCAGACGACGCCATCCTAAGCATGAGCATCCCACTTATGCGTCTGCTCATGCAAACTTTGACGCACCTTAAGGAGCAGGCGTCTGCAGCCAATGTTGATGAGGAGGAAGAGGAGGAGGGAATCCTTGATGACATTCAGCCATTGTCTGCTCAGGGACCTCTCCTGGACGAGGTGGAGGAAGAAGAGGAGGAGGAGGATGATGATGGGGATGATTACTTAGGGGAGGAGGATGCATCTCGTGGGGCAAGTGAAAATGTTGGCGTGGCAAGGTCTGGTACAGGGTTTGTGCGTGACTGGAGGGATGTGGATTTGCCAGAAAGTGCTCCTCCAACCAGCACTCGCAGTGCATCATTGACACCGGGAACATTGGCCCACATGTCAGATTATGCCTTGCAGATCCTAAAAAGGGACCCCCGCATTGCCAAAATGATGAACAATGACGACTACTGGTTGGCCAGCATCCTGGATCCACACTATAAAGGCAAATTACAAAACATCATGCCACAGGAGAACCTTGACCTAATATTGGCTAATAAACAAGCAACTCTGGTAAATCGGTTGCTTGAGGCATTCCCAGCACACAGCAGCGGTGATGGTTCTCACACGAGCCGTACGGGCCGGGGGCAGCTTGGCAGAGGTGTTCGTGGTGCACACAGCAGAAGTGGCGTTGGAGACAGGGGTTTCATGACAATGTTGTGGACTGATTTTTCAAATACCGCTCACACAACTGGTAATACTGCATCGATGGAAAGTGACAGGAGACAGCAGTTGTCAACTATGGTTACAAACTACTTTTCCTCCCATATCGATGTTCTCCCACACAGGTCATTCCCCTTTGACTATTGGGCCGCTAAACTGGACACCTGGCCTGAATTGGCCCAATATGCCTTACAAGAGCTCGCTTGCCCAGCTGCAAGTGTGCTATCGGAAAGAGTCTTCAGTGCAGCTGGATCAATCCTGACAGAAAAAAGGACCCGTCTGTCAACCCAAAATGTGGATGATCTAACCTTCATTAAAATGAATCATGCATGGGTTTCCAAGGATTTTGTCCCACCTTCCCCTGATGACACATAGGGTGACAGAAAAATGGCTTGCTTTGGTCCACCTCTTCCTGGGACTTCACCTATTTCGCCTTTTGCATCAGCTGAATGTCCAACATCAACATATGCCACTTTCTAAAACTCCCTAACTGTGCTGCCTCCACCCCCCATGGCCGGGGTCACCACCTAGCGCACGACACCGTGCGAGTGCCGTTGCCCTGGACAGGTGGGTAGGCCGACTCTTGGGCGCGGGCACTGGCACAGGGTCCCTCGTAGTGCAATCAAGTGTCTCTGACGGTGGTGGTGCACACCCGCCGTCAGACACACCGCTGTACTATGAGGGGCCCAGTGCCAGTACCGACGCCCACGAGTGGGCCCCCCTTGCTTGGGCAGGGCCCCAGCATTTGCAATCTTTACCTCTCCCTGCTCCTCCGCTGTGTAATCTGGGCCGTCAAATCCATACTGTGCCTGACACCGTCTGAGCCTGCCTCCTGATGTATAGACATATATTTTGAATGTGTACGCTATCCATACATGTTATCTGGGGATACGGTACCCTTTCTAACCTTTGTGCAATCACTTGCAATCCATACTGGGCCTAACACCGTCTGAGCCTGCCTCCTGATGTATAGACATACATTTTGAATGTATACACTATGCTATCCATACATGTTATCCGGGGATACGGTACCCTTTCTAACCTTTGTGCAATCACGTGCAATCCATACTGGGCCTAACACCGTCTGAGCCTGCCTCCTGATGTATAGACATATATTTTGAATGTGTACACTATGCTATCCATACATGTTATCCGGGGATATGGTACCCTTTCTAACCTTTGTGCAATCACGTGCAATCCATGCTGTGCCTGACACCGTCTGAGCCTGCCTCCTGATGTATAGACATATATTTTGAATGTGTACGCTATCCATACATGTTATCTGGGGATACGGTACCCTTTCTAACCTTTGTGCAAACAAGTGCAATCCATACTGAGCCTAACACCGTCTGAGCCTGCCTCCTGATGTATAGACATATATTTTGAATGTGTACACTATGCTATCCATACATGTTATCCGGGGATACGGTACCCTTTCTAACCTTTGTGCAATCACGTGCAATCCATACTGGGCCTAACACCGTCTGAGCCTGCCTCCTGATGTATAGACATATATTTTGAATGTGTACGCTATCCATACATGTTATCTGGGGATACGGTACCCTTTCTAACCTTTGTGCAATCACGTGCAATCCATAGTGGGCCTAACACCGTCTGAGCCTGCCTCCTGATGTATAGACATATATTTTGAATGTGTACGCTATCCATACATGTTATCTGGGGATACGGTACCCTTTCTCACCTTTGTGCAATCACGTGTAATCCATACTGGGCGTGAGAACGGCTGGCGAGCTGTTAAGCAAGCTACAGCACCTGTGGTTTGCACACGTAAGTTTTTAATTTTTTCAGGAATGACGGTTAGGCCTAATTCCGGAACTGCGGTTGACCTGCACTTACTGGGAAATCATTGTTCGCGGGTAATAATTGTAATCAGTGATCCCCATCACTAACGTTGTTCAGCGGGTTATCTGCACCTGTAAGCAACAAACGCTGGCCTTTTCAGTGTAGCGCACATGCAGCCATGGACATGTAAGGGCATGACACACCAGTTATTGGCCAATCTCATGTGCCAGAGTCTCACGTGTCCCTCTAGTAAGCCGGACTCGGACCGCGGGGCATGACGGAGTCTCGTTCGTTAACGGAATTAAGCTTGCAATGTGTGCATCTGTTCTGTAGCTGGCATGGTTGAGGTTTCCCAGGTGGAGTCGAATTTAACCGTAGGCTCCACTCCTGGTGGTGCCCTTCTGGACATTCCTTTAAGGTTCAGCTTTGCAACCATACTGCCCACGTAAAACAAACACTTTGCCTTCATGAACGCTGTTTGGAGAGTCATGACTCGTGGGAATAACGCCGCCCAATCAGTTAACCTGCTAGAGAGATCCTTCGTTGCTCCCAAGCATGACATCACACTCCCTAGGAGGAAGGTAATGCCACTGTGGCGACCGTACTCCTGGGGGCAACACAAGTGCACTGATGCCCAGCCACTGCTCAATGAATCTGCTGGTACATTGACCCAGACCACTACATTCCCCTCGCACGCTACACGGCCTGAATCTGACCCTGATGAAACTCAGGTTACCCTTCCCATATACAGTTCCATCTTACACGGTGACAAAGAGGAAGCTGCAGATGAAAGTGCAGGTTCGGCCCATCCACCATCAGACACACCACCGTACTATCAGGGGCCCTGTGCCAGTGCCGTCGCCAACAAGTGGGCCCCCCCTGCTTGCTCAGGATCACAGCACTTGCAAGGTTGAAATACTGTGCAGTGAGATGGAAGATGGGGACGACGAGGAGTCCAGACTAGTACAGGGATTCCCTAGCGAGGAGACTTATTTCATTGTTTTCAATGTTGGGACAGCAATTTTTGGGGAGCACTATACTCTGGAGAATGATAGATGGGGCCCACCATACACTGGAACATTCCAAAGGTGGACATCAGACACTGGAGCAGCATTTACAGGGCCCATTATACACTAGAGCATTAGAAATGGGGCCCATTATGTTTGGAGCATTATTTGGGCCCATAAGACAGTGGAGCTTCATCCATGGAGACCAACATATACTGTAGCATTATGTGGAGCTCATCATATACTGTTTCAAACATTATATGGGACCAATGATTCTGTATGGAGAAATAGATGGGCCTTGTCATGAGATGTAAAAAGTGAAGTATTTTTCATTGTACTATACCGCTATTTCTCTGCCGTATCGGAGCATGATGAGTTGTGGTATGTGTTAAAGGGGCGCTCTTTCGCCCAGGGCACATGAAAACCTGGAGCCAGCCCTCCCCCCCACAACTTTAGCCAAATAACCCCCATTTTTCAGTGCGTAACTTGTATTATGAAGTTAATTAAGGTTGACAAGCTTAAGTAAGAAGAATTGATGCTTTTGGCATTCAAATGGGCACTGTAGGTGTGTTTCCTGTCCTCCTCTCACTGCCGACTTTTATTCCCCATTGACTTACATTGGGTTTCGTGTTTCGGGACGACCCCGACTTTTCCCTATAATCGGACGATCTTGCTCGACCCGACTTTTGGAAAAGTCGGGTTTCATGAAACGAAACTCGACCCTAAAAAACCAAAAGTCGCTCAACTCTACAGGAGACATCAGACCTCAGAATGCCCAGAAAAACAAATCACCAGCAGGGATTGAAGGAAGCCTGCTAACTTAAATACTCCAATCGGTAACCCCAGATCTCCAATCATCATCATCATTATCAGGTGGCAGACCTCTGTCAATCCGACCAGCTCCACTACCCCCAGTAACCACCAGAGGGAGCCCTGACCCAGAAGTAAGAGAATTCACAACAAACACCCCCCAAATCCCAAAAGTAAAACGCTTTTTTATTTTTTGCTATTTTTCTAATTTCCTCTTGTTATGTTTGTTAATAAAAATTCTTTTGGTTCACAATACCTGTTTCTTTATCACTTTATTTAAACATATGGGTATTGTTGAGTGAAGTATTAACGGGTGTTACAGTAAAGGTGTTTATTATTAAAGTTGCAGTCAAAGTGTTAGTATTAAAGTCAGCAAACATTACCGGGACCTAACATTACAGGTACGTAACATTACAGGTCCATAACATTACAAGTCCATAACATTACAGGTCCATTTAACTTAGTGGCTTAAACGATTTTGTCCTGCCATGCCACACATCCAATATCCGAAGCAAAGTAAGCAGCAAATTTATCCCTCATTTGAGCAATTTCCACTGTAGTCCTCAGAGGGTGATCTTGGTAATCCTGCAATGTGGTATGAACAGGTTCGTTAAGTTCTAATTGTTGTCGCTCTTTCACCAGGATGAAATTGTGCAGAACAACACACGCTTTCACAACCTCATCAATTGTCTAAGTTTTTAGATTGATGGCTATTGCCAAAATGCGCTATGTAGATACCAGCAATCCAAATGCACACTCCACAGTTCTTCGTGCCCTTTCATTCAGTAGTTGTGAATCCTTTTGGTGTGATTCAAGTCCCAACTTGAGTATGGTTTTATGAGGTTGACACACATTTGAAATGCCTCATCCCCAACTGTTGTGAGTTCATTTTCCCATTCATTACTGAGGCCCGAGGAACTCCCTCTTCTGGTAAAGAAAGGTAGTGAGCCTGATTATCAAACACATGAGGCTGATGATGATGACTGGCTGAGTGGAGGTACTGACTGGATATAAGGCTGCCGACGCCCTTCTGCCCTGCGAGTGATTTCTCTGTGGGATCCTTGGAGACCAGTCTGAATTCCTGCTCCTCTAAAGCTAAGTTTGCTGCTCGGCCTTTTGCTTTGGTGCTTTGACTTTGTTTTGCTTTGTTTTTCTGGATTTCTGCCATTCCCTGCTGGGGTGTGCTGAATTCCTTTAGCTCTGTCTTCTGAAAATACCTGAGTGCTGATTTAGTTTTTGAAGCCTAGCTGCTTCAGGGCCTTTTTCATATCAGCTTGTTGGCTTATGTCTTTGATAGGGTTTTGGCAGATTGCAGACAGCAGCCTTCCTGTCCTTTCCTATCTAGGTAGTTTTGGGCCCCGTCTTTGCTCAGTCTATCTTTCTGTCTGTGTTAGTGTTTTCATCTTGCTTCACCGTCATTATATGTTGGGGGCTGCCTATTGCTTTGGGGTCTGCTCTGGGGCAGTTTAGATTTCCCCTTTCTTTCTTTAGGCTTATTTAATTCTCCGGCTGTGATCGAGGGGTCTAGGGCATCGTAGGAACCCCCCACGACTACTGCTAGTTGTGTTGATAGGTTCAGGGGTCTGCAATCTGATAGTTGCCAACTTCTCTGGTTTTCTGGACTTAGCTTGTATTTCTGCTTTTTCCTCCTACGGTGACTCATTCATAACAGAATCACCCGCCATACCGCAGATCCTAGGGTACTCAATAGCAGGAAAGAATTGTAAAAAAAAAAAAAAAAAAAAAAAGTGTGTATATTTTTTCCTCTATATCTCTGAGGCCGTAGGGGGAATTTTTTTTTCTCTCAGTGGAGATAAAGCAATTGTCTGATCGTGTGGAGCAGCTCGCTGCGGAAGTGCGGGGAATTTCCGCCTACCTTGCTCATTCACATGCTGCTGAACCAAAGATTCCTACACCTGATGTATTTTTTGGGGAGCGGTCTAAATTTTTGAATTTCAAAAATAATTGTAAATTAATTTTTGCCTTGAAGCCTAACTCGTCAGGGAGCTCCACGCAGCAGGTTAAAATTGTCATCTCTTTGCTGCGTGGCGATCCCCAGGATTGGGCGTTTTCTTTGAAACCAGATGATCCTATTCTGACTAATTTGAACGCATTTTTTCAGGCCTTGGGGTTGCTGTATGACAAACCTAATGCCATTGATCAGGCAGAAAAGACCCTGCTGGCATTGAACCAGGGTCGTGATTCTGCAGAATTGTACTGTCAAAAATTCCGAAAGTGGGCAGTACTTACTACCTGTAATGATAATGCCTTGGCTGCTCTCTTTCGGAAGGGGTTGTCAGAAGCCGTAAAAGATACTATGGTGGGATTTCCTGTTCCCTCTGGTCTTGACGATTCTATGTCATTAGCCATTCAGGTTGATCGGCGTTTGCGCGAACGCAAAGCTGCACGAGAGGTGTTGCCACCTGTTGAACAAATGTCTGAACCTATGCAATGTGATAGAGTTTTTTCCAGAGAGCAGCGTCAGGCGTTCAGAAGGCGTAATAAGTTGTGTTTTTTCTGTGGAGATGCCTCGCATATTATTTCTGTCTGTCCTAAACGAGAGAAACGCTTTGCACACACGTTTTCTGTTGGGGGTGTTCAACCTAAGTTTCTTCTGGCTATTACTCTGCTCTGCTCCCTGTCCACATTTTCCGCCAAGGCTTTTGTGGATTCGGGAGCATCCCTAAACCTAATGGACTTGGATTTTGCTAAACGTTGTGGATTTCCGATGACACCTCTGCAGACGCCTATCCCTTTGAGGGGATTGATGCTACTCCTTTGGCTAAAAATAAACCTCAGTTTTGGACCCAGGTGGTAATGTGGGTCGCCCCAGACCATCAAGAAAATTGCAGATTTTTGGTGTTGCATAATCTGCATGATACTATTGTTCTGGGGTTTCCCTGGTTACAAATTCATAAGCCAGTTTTGGATTGGAAATCTGTGTCTGTGGTGAGTTGGGGTTGTCGGTGTGCCTTTAGTGAGGCTCTGGTGTTTTCCACCTCTCCTCAGTCACATGATGTTCCTGATTATTTGGCGGACTTTTATGATGTATTTAGTGAGAATGAGTCTGCGTCTCTGCCTCCTCATAGGAGTTATGACTGTGCAATTGAACTGAGCCCGGGGTGTAAATTTCCCAAGGGTCGGCTCTTCAATTTATCTGTACCCGAGCACGAGGCTATGCGATCCTATATTAAGGAGGCGTTGGAGAAGGGTCATATTAGACCATCCTCATCACCCTTAGGTGCCGTTTTTTTTTGTAGCCAAAAAGGATGGATCATTAAGACCTTGTATTGATTATCGTGCCCTCAACAAAATTACTGTTAAATATCAGTATCCGTTACCCCTGATTTCTGATCTATTCTCCAGAGTTAAAGGTGCTTGCTGGTTTACCAAGCTTGACCTCAGGGGGCGTATAATCTTATTCGTATTAAGCATGGGGATGAATGGAAGACGGCGTTTAATACTCCGGAGGGACATTTTGAGTACCTGGTGATGTCTTTTGGGCTCACTAATGCCCCTTCTGTCTTCCAGTGCTTCATGAACGATATTTTCCGAGATTTTGTCGATAAATTTTTGATTATCTATCTGGATGATATTTTGATCTTCTCCAAGGATTGGGATTCTCATGTGGAACATATTCGGACTGTGTTCCGGATCTTGAGGGAGAATTCCCTGTATGTCAAAGGATCAAAATGCCTTTTTGGAGTACAGAGGATTTCTTTTTTGGGATTTATTTTGTCCCCGTCAACTATTGAAATGGACCCGGCCAAGGTACAGGCCATTTACGATTGGGTTCAGCCCACTTCTTTGAAGGCCCTCCAGAAGTTTTTGGGTTTTGCTAATTTTTATCGGAAATTTATAGCAAAATTTTCTAGTATTTGCAAGCCATTGACTGATTTGACTAAGTAAGGTGCTGATGTGTTAAATTGGTCTCCGGAGGCTGTTTCTTCCTTTCGGGAGCTGAAGCGAAGATTCACCTCCGCCCCGGTTTTGCGGCAACCTGATGTCTCACTTCCATTCCAGGTAGAGGTGGATGCTTCTGAGATTGGTGCAGGAGCTGTTTTGTCCCAAAAGGATCCTGTAACATCTAAAATGAATCCCTGTGCTTTCTTTTCCCGAAAGTTCTCTCCATCTGAACGTAACTATGATGTGGGGAATAGGGAACTGTTGGCCATGAAATGGGCATTTGAGGAGTGGAGACATTGGTTGGAGTGAGCCAAGCATCAAGTCGTGGTCCTCACTGACCACAAGAATTTGATTTACCTAGAGTCAGCTAAGCGCTTGAACCCTAGACAGGCTAGGTGGGCCTTGTTTTTTACACGTTTTGATTTTGTGGTTTCTTTTCTTCCTGGAACGAAGAATGTCAAGGCAGACGCCCTCTCTAGGAGATTCTTTGTTGATTCTCCTGTGGTGACCAAGCCTGCTACCATCTTAGGTGAAGGGGTAGTTCTTTCTGCCATCTCGCCCGATTTGAGACGTACTCTGGAGGAGTTCCAGGAGGACAAACCTGAGCGTTGTCCCAGTGGAAAGTTGTATGTTCCTGACCAGTGGAAGAAGAGAGTGATGTCTGAAGTTCATTGCTCTGCTTTGGCTGGTCATCCAGGTATTTTTGGTACTAGAGATCTGGTGAGTCGGTTTTTTTGGTGGCCCTCGTTGTCTCGTGATGTCAGGAATTTTGTGCAGTCCTGTGGGACGTGCTCCCGGTCTAAATCGTGTTCTCACTCTAGTGGGTTGTTGATGCCTTTGCCTGTCCCCAAGAGGCCATGGACCCATATTTCAATGGATTTCATCTCTGATATGCCTGTCTCTCAAAGGATGACTGTTATTTGGGTGATTTGTGATAGGTTCTCTAAGATGGTTCATCTTGTACCACTCCCTAAGTTGCCGTCTTCCTCTGAGTTGGTGCCCCTGTTTTTACAACAGGTGGTTCGTTTGCACGGGATTCCTGAGAACATTGTGTCTGACAGAGGAGTCCAGTTTGTGTCTAGATTTTGGAGAACTTTCTGTTCCAGGCTGGGAATTCAGTTGTCCTTCTCCTCTGCTTTTCACCCTCAGACCAATGGGCAGACAGAGAGAACAAACCAGACCTTGGAGTCATATTTGAGATGTTTTATTTCTGCTGATCAGGATGATTGGGTTTCATTTTTGCCCTTGGCTGAATTTGCTTTAAATAATAGAGCTAGTTCTGCCACTTTGATGTCACCTTTTTTTTGTAACTTTGGGTTTCATCCTCGATTTTCTTCAGGGCAGGTGGAGCCCTCTGCCTGCCCAGGTGTTGACACTGTGGTGGAGAGAATGCACCAGATCTGGGACCAAGTGGTGGATAAGTTATCTCTCTCCAAGGAAAAGGCCCAGCGGTTTTCCAACCGACATAGGACCATTGGTCCCCAGTTTAAGGTTGGTGATATGGTGTGGTTATCATCAAAAAATATTGCTATGAAGGTGGCTTCTCCTAAGTTTAAGCCTAGATTTATTGGACCTTACAATATTTTGGAGATTATTAATCCGGTCTCTTTTCGTTTGGCTCTTCCTGTCACATTTAAAATCTATAATGTGTTCCATAAATCTTTGTTGAAGAGGTTTGTTGAACCTGTTGTTCCGGGGGTGGCACCTCCAGACCCTGTATTGGTTGAAGGTAACATGGAATATGAGGTAGAGAAAGTACTGGATTCCCGTCTGGCTAGACGGAGACTCCAGTATTTGGTTAAGTGGAAGGGTTATGGTTAGGAGGATAATTCCTGGGTCCCTGCCTCTGATATTCATGACAAAAGATTGGTGCGTGCCTTTCATCGGGCTCACCCTGATTGCCCTGGTGGCGTAGTTGAGGGTTCGGTGACCCCTCCTCAAGGGGGAGGTACTGTTGTGAGTTCATTTTCCCCTTCATTACTGAGGCCCGAGGAACTCCCTCTTCTGGTAAAGAAAGGTAGTGAGCCTGATTATCAAACACCTGAGGCTGATGATGATGACTGGCTGAGTGGAGTTACTGACTGGATATAAGGCTGCCGACGCCCTTCTGCCCTGCGGGTGATTTCTCTGTGGGATCCTTGGAGACCAGTCTGAATTCCTGCTCCTCTAAAGCTAAGTTTGCTGCTCGGCCTTTTGCTTTGGAGCTTTGACTTTGTTTTGCTTTGTTTTTCTGGATTTCTGCCATTCCCTGCTGGGGTGTGCTGAATTCCTTTAGCTCTGTCTTCTGAAAATACCTGAGTGCTGATTTAGTTTTTGAAGCCTAGCTGCTTCAGGGCCTTTTTCATATCAGCTTGTTGGCTTATGTCTTTGATAGGGTTTTGGCAGATTGCAGACAGCAGCCTTCCTGTCCTTTCCTATCTAGGTAGTTTTGGGCCCCGTCTTTGCTCAGTCTATCTTTCTGTCTGTGTTAGTGTTTTCATCTTGCTTCACCGTCATTAAATGTTGGGGGCTGCCTATTGCTTTGGGGTCTGCTCTGGGGCAGTTTAGATTTCCCCTTTCTTTCTTTAGGCTTATTTAATTCTCCGGCTGTGATCGAGGGGTCTAGGGCATCGTAGGAACCCCCCACGGCTACTGCTAGTTGTGTTGATAGGTTCAGGGGTCTGCAATCTAATAGTTGCCAACTTCTCTGGTTTTCTGGACTTAGCTTGTATTTCTGCTTTTGCCTCCTATGGTGACTCATTCATAACACCCAACCACAACAAACAGCATTGGCATCCTTCAGTGTTCGGAAGAGGTCGTGGCTGTGGAAAATCGAAATTATTCCCATACAAACGTTGGCCCATGTCAAAGTTTTTGAAAGTCTGTGAGTCATTTCCTCATCCAAATGAGCCAAAGTCCACGGTCACAAATCGACAGTCAGCATCTGCTATTGCCATGAGAACAATAGAAAAATATTTTTTGCAATTGAAATACTCAGATCCACTTCCAGCAGATTTCCTAATCCGAATGTGTTTGCCGTCCACAGCCCCCAAACAGTTAGGAAAATTACATATGTCCTGGAATTTTGCAGCATTTTCCAGCCAGAGTTCAGTTGTGGGTTGGGGGAGGAATGCTTCATGCAAAACGTCACATAAATCACGACAGGTATCTCCAACAATCCAAGAAAGAATGGACACTCCAATCTGGAATTGAAAATGTAGAAATGATAAGGTCTCTCCGGTAACCAGGATTCTGCCGAACAGAAAATGGAAAAAAATATTAAGTACATGGCTTTTATAACAATAATAATAATGACATGTGTTTGGTTTTCAAAATTACGTACCTCAGGGTCACCAACAGATGTTTCTCAGCAGGAATTGCTCGACGTAGCTGTGTGTCCTGCCTGGTGATGGATCCTCGGACATGTAGCAGCACGTCATTGAAGCTCTGTTCCGACATTCTCATGTACTCGAAAAACATCTACGAGTTTTCACGCAGATCCGTGTACAAGGAGTGGTAGGATCCATGGCTCTCTCAGACTTCAACTATGAGGTGTTGCCAATAGAGACGACGATGTTTTCTCCGTCTTTCTCTTCTTCTTTCTTCTTCACATGCAAAAGCAAAGGCAAGAGCCAATTTCAATGACAAATCAAGATGAAGAAGGAAGCTCTCCACGCTAAGATCCATCTTGAAGCTGGATACAACAGCAAAAGACGAGGATTTCATCTGTGCAGTGTGTCTACATATAGAAATCCCATGAGACATGCCCATTGGGTGTCAAGGAAACTCTACAGGAAAAGCATTGGAAATAGAGTTGAGCGACTTTTGGTTTTTTAGGGTCGAGTTTCGTTTCGTGAAACCCAACTTTTCCAAAAGTCGGGTCGAGCAAGATCGTCCGATTATAGGGAAAAGTTGGGGTCGTCCCGAAACACGAAACCCAATGTAAGTCAATGGGGAATAAAAGTCGGCAGTGAGAGGAGGACAGGAAACACACCTACAGTGCCCATTTGAATGCCAAAAGCATCAATTCTTCTTACTTAAGCTTGTCAACCTTAATTAACTTCATAATACAAGTTACGCACTGAAAAATGGGGGTTATTTGGCTAAAGTTGTGGGGGGGGGGCTGGCTCCAGGTTTTCATGTGCCCTGGGCGAAAGAGCGCCCCTTTAACACATACCACAACTCATCATGCTCCGATACGGCAGAGAAATAGCGGTATAGTACAATGAAAAATACTTCACTTTTTACATCTCATGACGAGGCCCATCTATTTCTCCATACAGAATCATTGGTCCCATATAATGTTTGAAACAGTATATGATGAGCTCCACATAATGCTACAGTATATTTTGGTCTCCATGGATGAAGCTCCACTGTCTTATGGGCCCAAATAATGCTCCAAACATAATTGGCCCCATTTCTAATGCTCTAGTGTATAATGGGCCCTGTAAATGCTGCTCCAGTGTCTGATGTCCACCTTTGGAATGTTCCAGTGTATGGTGGGCCCCATCTATCATTCTCCAGAGTATAGTGCTCCCCAAAAATTGCTGTCCCAACATTGAAAACAATCAAATAAGTCTCCTCGCTAGGGAATCCCTGTACTAGTCTGGACTCCTCGTCGTCCCCATCTTCCATCTCACTGCACAGTATTTCAACCTTGCAAGTGCTGTGATCCTGAGCAAGCAGGGGGGGCCCACTCGTTGGCGACGGCACTGGCACAGGGCCCCTGATAGTACGGTGGTGTGTCTGATGGCGGGTGGGCCGAACCTGCACTTTCATCTGCAGCTTCCTCTTTGTCACCGTGTAAGATGGAACTGTATATGGGAAGGGTAACCTGAGTTTCATCAGGGTCAGATTCAGGCCGTGTAGCGTGCGAGGGAAATGTAGTGGTCTGGGTCAATGTACCAGCAGATTCATCGAGCAGTGGCTGGGCATCAGTGCACTTGTGTCGCCCCCAGGAGTACGGTCACCACAGTGGCATTACCTTCCTCCTAGGGAGTGTGATGTCATGCTTGGGAGCAACGAAGGATCTCTCTAGCAGGTTAACTGATTGGGCGGCGTTATTCCCACGAGTCATGACCCTCCAAACAGCATTCATGAAGGCAAAGTGTTTGTTTTAGGTGGGCAGTATGGTTGCAAAGCTGAACCTTAAAGGAATGTCCAGAAGGGCACCACCAGGAGTGGAGCCTACGGTTTAATTCGACTCCACCTGGGAAACCTCAACCATGCAAGCTGCAGAAAAGATGCACAGATTGCAAGCTTAATTCCGTTAACGAACGAGACTCCGTCATGCCCCGTGGTCCGAGTCCGGCTTATTAGAGGGACACGTGAGGCTCTGGCACATGAGATTGGCCAATAACTGGTGTGTCATGCCCTTACATGTCCGTGGCTGCATGTGCGCTACACTGAAAAGGCCAGCGTTTGTCGCTTACAGGTGAAGATAACCCGCTGAACAACGTTAGTGATGGGGATCTGTGATTACAATTATTACCCGCGAACGCTGATTTCCCAGTAAGTGCAGGTCAACCACAGTTCCGGAATTAGGCCTAACCGTCATTCCTGAAAAAATGAAAAACTTACGTGTGCAAACCACAGGTGCTGTAGCTTGCTTAACAGCTCGCCAGCCGTTCTCAGGCCCAGTATGGATTACACGTGATTGCACAAAGGTGAGAAAGGGTAGCGTATCCCCGGATAACATGTATGGATAGCGTACACATTCAAAATATATGTCTATACATCAGGAGGAAGGCTCAGACGGTGTTAGGCCCAGTATGGCTTGCAGGTGATTGCACAAAGGTGAGAAAGGGTACCGTATCCCCGGATAACATGTATGGATAGCGTACACATTCAAAATATATGTCTATACATCAGGAGGCAGGCTCAGACGGTGTTAGGCCCAGTATGGCTTGCAGGTGATTGCACAAAGGTGAGAAAGGGTACCGTATCCCCGGATAACAAGTAAGGATAGCGTACACATTCAAAATATATGTCTATACATCAGGAGGCAGGCTCAGACGGTGTTAGGCCCAGTATGGCTTGCAGGTGATTGCACAAAGGTGAGAAAGGGTACCGTATCCCCGGATAACATGTATGGATAGCGTACACATTCAAAATATATGTCTATACATCAGTAGGCAGGCTCAGACGGTGTTAGGCCCAGTATGGCTTGCAGGTGATTGCACAAAGGTGAGAAAGGGTACCGTATCCCCGGATAACAAGTAAGGATAGCGTACACATTCAAAATATATGTCTATACATCAGGAGGCAGGCTCAGACGGTGTTAGGCCCAGTATGGCTTGCAGGTGATTGCACAAAGGTGAGAAAGGGTACCATATCCCCGGATAACATGTATGGATAGCGTACACATTCAAAATATATGTCTATACATCAGGAGGCAGGCTCAGACGGTGTCAGGCACAGTATGGATTTGACGGCCCAGATTACACAGCGGAGGAGCAGGGAGAGGTAAAGATTGCAAATGCTGGGGCCCTGCCCAAGCAAGGGGGGCCCACTCGTGGGCGTCGGTACTGGCACTGGGCCCCTCATAGTACAGCGGTGTGTCTGACGGCGGGTGTGCACCACCACCGTCAGAGACACTTGATTGCACTATGAGGTACCCTGTGCCAGTGCCTGCGCCCAAGAGTCGGCCTACCCACCTGTCCAGGGCAACGGCACTCGCACGGTGTCGTGCGCTAGGTGGTGACCCCGGCCATGGGGGGGGAGGCAGCACAGTTAGGGAGTTTTAGAAAGTGGCATATGTTGATGTTGGACATTCAGCTGATGCAAAAGGTGAAATAGGTGAAGTCCCAGGAAGAGGTGGACCAAAGCAAGCCATTTTTCTGTCACCCTATGTGTCATCAGGGGAAGGTGGGACAAAATCCTTGGAAATCCATGCATGGTTCGTTTTAATGAAGGTTAGATCATCCACATTTTGGGTTGACAGACGGGTCCTTTTTTCTGTCAGGATTGATCCAGCTGCACTGAAGACTCTTTCCGATAGCACACTTGCAGCTGGGCAAGCGAGCTCCTGTAAGGCATATTGGGCCAATTCAGACCAGGTGTCCAGTTTAGCGGCCCAATAGTCAAAGGGGAATGACCTGTGTGGGAGAACATCGATATGGGAGGAAAAGTAGTTTGTAACCATAGTTGACAACTGCAGTCTCCTGTCACTTTCCATCGATGCAGTATTACCAGTTGTGTGAGCGGTATTTGAAAAATCAGTCCACAACATTGTCATGAAACCCCTGTCTCCAATGCCACTTCTGCTGTGTGCACCACGAACACCTCTGCCAAGCTGCCCCCGGCCCGTACGGCTCGTGTGAGAACCATCACCGCTGCTGTGTGCTGGGAATGCTTCAAGCAACCGATTTACCAGAGTTGCTTGTTTATTAGCCAATATTAGGTCAAGGTTCTCCTGTGGCATGATGTTTTGTAATTTGCCTTTATAGCGTGGATCCAGGATGCTGGCCAACCAGTAGTCGTCATCGTTTATCATTTTGGCAATGCGGGGGTCCCTTTTTAGGATCTGCAAGGCATAATCTGACATGTGGGCCAATGTTCCCGGTGTCAATGATGCACTGCGAGTGCTGGTTGGAGGAGCACTTTCTGGCAAATCCACATCCCTCCAGTCACGCACAAACCCTGTACCAGACCTTGCCACGCCAACATTTTCACTTGCCCCACGAGATGCATCCTCCTCCCCTAAGTAATCATCCCCATCATCCTCCTCCTCCTCCTCTTCTTCCTCCACCTCGTCCAGGAGAGGTCCCTGAGCAGACAATGGCTGAATGTCATCAAGGATTCCCTCCTCCTCATCAACATTGGCTGCAGACGCCTGCTCCTTAAGGTGCGTCAAAGTTTGCATGAGCAGACGCATAAGTGGGATGCTCATGCTTAGGATGGCGTCATCTGCGCTTACCAGCCGTGTGCATTCCTCAAAACACTGAAGGACTTTACAGAGGTCTTTCAGCTTCGACCACTGCACACCTGTCAACTCCATGTCTGCTCTCAAAGTGCCTGGCCGTGTATCCTCCCACAAATGCATTATGGCCTGCCTCTGCTCGCACAGCCGCTCCACCATGTGCAGGGTGGAGTTCCACCTTGTTGCAATGTCGATAATGAGGCGGTGGTTGGGAAGGTGGAGCAATCGCTGCAGCTTCTGAATACGAACGGAGTGTACAGGCGACCGGCGGATGTGCGCGCACAGTCTTCGCACCTTCTGGAGCAGGGCTGTTAACTCCGGATAATTTTTGAGGAAGCACTGCACCACCAGGTTCAAGGTGTGAGCCAAGCAAGGTATGTGGCTGAGTTTTGAAAGGGCTATGGCTGCCACAAAATTATGGCCGTTATCACTAACTACCTTGCCTGCCTCAAGATGTACACTGCCCAGCCATGACTCAGTTTGTCGCTTCAAGTACTCGGCCAGCACCTCGGCGGTGTGTCTGTCGCCCAAACACATCATCTGCAACACAGCCTGCTGACGCTTTCCACTAGCTGCTCGATAGGGGGACACATCGTTTGCAACAGTGGCAGCTGCAGATGGAGTGCTCGTACGACTGCGCTCTGTGGACGAGCTTTCGCTTCTGGAGGAGGAGGAGGGTCGAACGCCTACAGCCAACTGTTTCCTATACCGTGGGCTAGGCAGCACTGTCCCACCACCGCTGTCCCCTGTGGACCCTGCATCCACCACATTAATCCAGTGCGCAGTGATGGACACGTAACGGCCCTGGCCATGCCGACTGGACCATGCATCAGTTGTGAGGTGCACCTTTCCGCTCACTGACTGCTTGAGTGCATGGACAATGCGGTCTTTCACATGATGGTGGAGGGCTGGGATGGCTTTGCGAGAGAAGAAGTGGCGACTGGGTAGGTCATAGTGTGGTACTGCATAGGCCATGAGTTCGCGGAAAGCTGTGCTTTCCACCAACCGAAAGGGCATCATCTCAAACGAGATTAGTTTGGCAATGTGGGTGTTCAAACCCAGTGTATGCGGATGAGAGACTGAGTACTTTCTTGACCTACTCATAGTGTCTGGGAGGGTGAGCTGGACTTGAGAGCTGCATATGGTAGAAGTAGCGGTGGACAGGGCGGACTGAGAGAGGGTTGATGATGGTGATGGAGTTGTTGTTCTTTCTGATGGCCTAGAATCAGTCTTTCGTTGATATAACAGTGGGATTCCCTGACTGCTGTGGCCTTGCAACGACACCTCAACATTTGCTGCTGTGCTAACCGGTGGGGTTACAGTGGGGGAAACAATGTAACGTTGCTGACTACTTTCGTTGTGATCAGTTGCACATGTGGCACTTGAGGTTTGGTGTTGTGTCCACGCTTGCAAGTGCATGCTGGTTAAATGTCTAAGCATGCATCTGGTATTCAAATTTTTCAGATTTTTCCCTCGGCTAAAGGTCTTTGCGCACTTCTTACAGATAACCTTGGCCTGATCATGAGGATTTTGTTCAAAAAAGTGCCACACTGCACTCTTCCTACTTTGGCAGACATTTTGCGGCGTAGCACGCTTTGATCTTTTGACCCTCTGGACAAGCTGTCCAGCAACTATTTTGATGTTTGGAACCTGTCTTTGGAGTGCTCCGGGCCTGCCAGATAACAGCTGTTGCGATGTCGATGTCTGCTGTGGATGCTCCTCATCTGAGCTATTGGAAGCAGCACCCTCTTCCCCCAATGGATGCCAATCTGGGTCAACAACTGGGTCATCCATCACCTCCTCTTCTATGTCATGTGCACCTTCCTCTGTGTCACCGTGTATGGTGGTATAGTGTGCGGGAAGGGGCACCTGAGTCTCATCAGGGTCAGAATCTGGCTCTGTACACTGCGAGGACAATGTAGTGCTCTGAGTGAATGTACCAGCAGAATCATCCATCAGCGGCTGTGCATCAGTGCACTCCATGTCAGATTCATCTTGGCCTGGGTAATTCACCATTTCACTTGATAATCCAGGCATGGTATGTGAAAACAGCTCCATGGAGTAATCAGTAGTATGGTCTGCGTCATCCTTCAATCTTGGTTGGGGTGAAGGACACAAGGAAAGGTGTGGTTCATGAACATGAGCCTCCAATGACGACTCAGTGCTTTTACTTTTTACAACTGAAGAAGAGGAGGCGATAGAGCTGGAGGCTCAGTCAGCAATGTAAGACAAAACTTTTTCCTGATGCTCTGGCTTTAAAAGCGGTTTGCCAACTCCTAGAAAACTAAGCGTTCGAGGCCTTATGTAGCCAGACGATGACGCAGGCTCAACACCTCCTGCATTCAGTCCTATTTTGCTCTTGCCACTACCATCAGATCCACCACCAACACCATCATTACCAGCTGCCAACCCCATCCCAATTCCTCGGCCTCTTCCACCAGCCTTCCTCATTTTTGTTAGAAATGTAGACAAAATCCAACAAACTATATAGTAATGTAAAACAAGGTACAAGGTGTCTATAGGACAGGGGAGATTTTGAATTTCTGCAGACACTTGTGGACACTGGACACATTTGGATTGTGTGAGGCCCACTGAATATCTGAGCGCTCTGTCACAGGCTCGATGGCAGAGCTGTGACCAAAGTCACTAGAGGATAAGGGAGATTTTGAATTTCTGCACACACTTGTGGACACTGGACACTTATGGATTGTGTGAGGCCCACTGAATATCTGAGCGCTCGATGGCAGAGCTGTGACCAAAGTGACTAGAGGATAAGGGAGATTTTTAATTTCTGCACACACTTGTGGACACTGGACACTTATGGATTGTGTGAGGCCCACTGAATATCTGAGCGCTCTGTCACAGGCTCGATGGCAGAGCTGTGACCAAAGTCACTAGAGGATAAGGGAGATTTTGAATTTCTGCACACACTTGTGGACACTGGACACTTATGGATTGTGTGAGGCCCACTGAATATCTGAGCGCTCGATGGCAGAGCTGTGACCAAAGTGACTAGAGGATAAGGGAGATTTTTAATTTCTGCACATACTTGTGGACACTGGACACTTATGGATTGTGTGAGGCCCACTGAATATCTGAGCGCTCTGTCACAGGCTCGATGGCAGAGCTGTGACCAAAGTCACTAGAGGATAAGGGAGATTTTTAATTTCTGCACACACTTGTGGACACTGGACACTTATGGATTGTGTGAGGCCCACTGAATATCTGAGCGCTCTGTCACAGGCTCGATGGCAGAGCTGTGACCAAAGTCACTAGAGGATAAGGGAGATTATTAATTTCTGCACACACTTGTGGACACTGGACACTTATGGATTGTGTGAGGCCCACTGAATATCTGAGCGCTCTGTCACAGGCTCGATGGCAGAGCTGTGACCAAAGTCACTAGAGGATAAGGGAGATTTTTAATTTGTGCACACACTTGTGGACACTGGACACTTATGGATTGTGTGAGGCCCACTGAATATCTGAGCGCTCTGTCACAGGCTCGATGGCAGAGCTGTGACCAAAGTCACTAGAGGATAAGGGAGATTTTGAATTTCTGCACACACTTGTGGACACTGGACACTTATGGATTGTGTGAGGCCCACTGAATATCTGAGCGCTCTGTCACAGGCTCGATGGCAGAGCTGTGACCAAAGTCACTAGAGGATAAGGGAGATTTTGAATTTCTGCACACACTTGTGGACACTGGACACTTATGGATTGTGTGAGGCCCACTGAATATCTGAGCGCTATGTCACAGGCAGAAATTGGCTAGTGTATCACAAACTACAAGGTGTATGTAGAATTGGGCAGAATAGGAATCTCCCTAGAGTGCAGGTCTGTAAGAACGGAACATGTCCTCGACTTATTCTCACAGAGTGACACACTGATAGCTTCACTGTGGCTGTGATAACAACCGTTACACGGTACTGTGTGAGGAGCGTACACCGCTGTATGGTGTGAAAAAATGCACACTCAGTACCTCAGCAGGACAAAAAAAAAAAAAATTGGGATTGCTTTTAAAAAGCAGTTTGCGGAGCAGTGGGTAAACAGCAATGTTGGAATGTCAGGAAGCCTTAGAAGGCAGCCCAACAACCAACACCACTGATACACCACTATATAGCCTCCCCTTGCACTGCACAGTGACTGGTGTGTTGTACAGGCAAAATCGCTAGCAGCAGAAGCAGTTTTTTTTTCTTCTTCTCAGCAGGACAAAAAAAAAAAATTGGGATTGCTTTTAAAAAAGCAGTTTGCGGAGCAGTGGGTAAACAGCAATGCAGGAATGTCAGGAAGCCTTAGAAGGCAGCCCAAGAACCAACACCATTGATACACCACTATATAGCCTCCCCTTGCACCGCATAGTGACTGGTGTGTTGTACAGGCAAAATCGCTAGCAGCAGAAGCAGTTTTTTTTTCTTCTCAGCAGGACAAAAAAAAAAAATTGGGATTGCTTTTAAAAAGGCAGTTTGCAGAGCAGTGGGTAAACAGCAATGCAGGAATGTCAGGAAGCCTTAGAAGGCAGCCCAACAACCAACACCACTGATACACCACTATATACAGTAGCCTCCCCTTGCACTGCACAGTGACTGGTGTGTTGTACAGGCACAATCGCTAGCAGCAGAAGCAGTTTTTGGTGTCTTCTTCCCTGCCTAACGCTCTCCCTACAAAATCATCATCAGCAGCAGCTCTCTCTATTCTGAGATCAGCATGAGTAACATGGTGGTCGGCGTGCACACCCTTTTATACCCCCTGTGACGCCCACCAAAGCAAGCCAATCACTTGCATGCCCTTCTGAAAGATGGTGGTGACCCGTGCCTATGTCATCACGTTGCACACAGTGTCCGTGGATCCTGATTGGCTGAAAAAGAGCGCAAAACAAACTTTTGAAACGCGACTTTGGCGCGTAAGTCGCCGACCTCGTGGCCGACCTCATCCTAGGGTCGGGTTTCGTTTCATGAAACCCGACTTTGCCAAAAGTCGGCGACTTTTGAAATTTTTCGACCCGTTTCGCTCAACTCTAATTGGAAATATCAAACGCATGCACAGAAACAACACAAAATCATGCAAAAAGGCATACAAACGCATGCACACGCAGCATTTTCTTGCCGTCATGTGTAAGATGATGCGGATAAAAAACGCTGAGTAAACATGCGTTTTGCATGCATTTGTGCATGCGGATGATACGCTGCGGACTCAAACGCTAATGTGAACCTAGCCTAAATGAATAACATTTCCCACGTCTACTATACATCAGCATTATTTTTTAAACATTTTTTTTTCGATAGGAAGTTCGAAGGGTTAAAAAAATGTGATCAGCAATTTCTATAATTTCCCAAAAAGTTTACAAAACCAATTGTTTTTTGGAACCCCATGACAGCTTTGATGGGCTTATATGACAAAAAATACCCCAAAATGACACCAGTTTAAAACTGAACCCCTCAAAGTGCTCAAAAACACATTCAATAAGGTGAAAAGCCCTTCAGATGCTTGACAGGAATTAAAGCAATAGGAAAGGAAAAAATAAAAATTTTACTTTTTCCCACAAAAATGTTGAATTCGTCTGAAATGATATATTTTCACAAGGGTAACAAGAAAAAATAGAATCAATAGTAAAACAAATTTTGGGGTCTAAGTACACTGATTGATATGTGTTGAAAACTACTGTTTGGGGGCATTGCAGGGCTTGGAAGGGAAGGAGCACCATTTAACTTTTGGAGTGTAAAATTGTTTGGAATAGACAGCAGAAGTGGACGCCATGTCGCATTTGCAGAGCCCCTGATTTGCCTAAATAGTGAATACACCCCACAAGTGACCCCATTTGGGAAACTACACACCTCAAGGAACTTATAGAGAGGTGTGATGAGCACCTTGAACCCACAGATGCTTCACAGAATTTTATAATTTTTGATGAGCGAACAATTAAATGCTTGAATGCTCATCATTACTCAAACCAAGCAATTCCTAATGCTCAGATGCTCATTGCAAGTAATAATTATAATAGAAAAATTGCTGAATGGAAGGAGAACATCATGGGGAAGACCTCGAGAAGCATCTCTGACTCCCAGATCACTGCTGAGAACAATGGTGTCACAATTTAACTCCGCTTTAGAGACTAACAATAACACATTCAAATAAAAGAGAAATTGAAGTTTACAGGAAAAAAGTTAAGAAACATTCTTTCCTGTAAACTGACTTGTATATAAGACTAAAATTAAAATGGACTTTAAAATTTTTTTTTTTTTTTTAAGTAAACCATAATTGAAATTTGTATTAAAAAATTGAAAATTTCAGTGTAATTTATGAAGGAAACAAAAACTTCCATACATTAGATGGAAAAGGGACTCTCTGTTCAAATTGTCATGTATTGGTACATGTGGACTCATAAAGGCTATGCACTAAGTGCAAAGCCTGCAATAATGACAAGCAGGGTCTTCCATACAGCGTCGGACTGGCCCACCGGGGAGCCGGAGGATTCTCCGGTGGGCCCTTGCATCTGGTGGGCCCTGGCCCCTGCTGGCATACAGGGCCAGCAGTTGCCTTGGGCCCCCACTGCTCCAGGGGCTCCCAGCCAGTGCCACACAGCTGCTATGGGGACCCGTGCCAGCGGAGCAGCAGCGGGTGTCAGGAGGCAGGAGCCCCTGTCCCCGCTACTAAAGAGAAATGAATATTCACTGCGAAGCAGTGAATATCATTTCACTCTCGGTCTCCACTCCCCGGGGCCCCGCCCCCCAGCCTAGGCAGCCGGCCCCGCCCTCAATTGCAGTGGAAGAGAGAGCGTCTCTCTCCCATCAGTCCCCTCTGCTCCTGACTCACAGCCGGTGTGCGATGACGTTACCATCGTGCACCCGCTGTGTGTCTGGCAGATGGGACAGCTCCAGAGTCTGAAGCCGGCATCAGCATGGGAGTTAGGAGGAGAGGTGAGTATTGTGTTTTTTTTATCTATCTATCTCTATATCCATCTATCTCTATATTCATCTATCTATCTTATCCATCTATCTATCTCTATATCCATCTATCTATCTCTATATCCGTCTATCTATCTCTATATCATCTATCTCTATATCTATCTACAGTATCTCTATATCTATCTATCTATCTATCTCTATATCTGTCTATCTCTATCTATCTCTATATCTATCTATCTATTTCTATCTGTATATCTATCTCTATATCTATCTCTATATCTATCTATCTCTCTATCTCTCTATCTGTCTATCTCTATATCTACTGTATCTCTATATCTATCTATCTCTATATCTACAGTATCTCTCTATCTATCTCTCTATCTATCTCTATATCTATTTATCTCTATATCTATCTATCTCTATCTATATCTAGCTATATCTCTCTATATCTATCTATTTCTATCTGTATATCTATCTCTATATCTATCTATCTCTATTTATCTATCTATCTCTATATCCATCTCTCTAGCTATCTATCTATATCTATCTATCTCTCTATAGCTATCTATCCCTATATCAATCTATCTCTCTCTCTATCTATCTATATATCTGTCTATCTCTATATCTATCTATCTCTATATCTATCTTATATCTATCTATCTCTATCTATCTCTCTCTCTATATCTATCTATCTATCTATCTCTATCTGTATATCTATCTATCTCTATATCTATCTCTCTATCTATCTATCTCTATATCTATCTATCTATCTCTATATCTATCTATCTCTATATCTATCTCTATATCTATCTATCTATATCTCTCTCTATATCTATCTGTCTGTCTATCTCTATATCTATCTATCTCTATATCTATCCCTATAGCAATCTCTCTATCTATCTATCTCTATATATGTCTGTCTATCTCTATATCTATCTATCTCTATCTATCTATATCTCTCTATATATCTATCTATCTCTATCTGTATATCTATCTATCTATCTCTATCCTTATATCTATTAATCTCTATATCTATCTATCTCTATATATCTATCTATCTCTATATCTATCTCTATATCTATCTATCTATCTCTAGCTATCTATATCTCTCTCTATATCTATCTATGTGTCTATCTGTCTGTCTATCTCTATATCTATCTATCTATCTATCTATCTCTATCCCTATAGCAATCTCTCTATCTATCTCTATATCTGTCTATCTATCTCTGTATCTATCTATCTCTATCTATCTATATCTATCTATATATCTATCTCTATCTGTATATCTATCTATATCTATCTATCTATCTCTATCCCTATATCTATTAATCTCTATATCTATCTCTCTATCTATCTGTCTATCTCTATATCTATCTATCTGTCTATCTATCGCTATATCTATCTCTATATCTATCTCTATATCTATCTATTTCTATCTCTAGCTATCTATATCTCTCTATATATCTCTCTATATCTATCTATTTCTATCTGTATATCTATATCTATCTATCTCTATCTATTTCTATATCTATCTGTCTCTATCTTACATATAGAGATAGATATAGAGATAGATTGAGAGATATAGAGATAGATTTAGATAGTTATAGATAGATAGATAGAGAGATAGATATAGAGATAGATACAGAGAATAGATACAGAGATAGATAGATAGATATAGAGATAGATATAGAGATAGATATAGAGATAGATATAGATAGTCTATCTATCTCTATACCTATCTATAGCTATCTATATCTATCTATATGTATATTATCTTTATATCTATCTATTCATCTATCTATCATCTATCCATAGATCTATTTATCCTTTATCTATCTGTCCATCTCTATATCTATCTATAGCTATATATATATATCTCTATCTATTATCTTCATATCTATCTATCCATCTATCCATCGATCTATGTATTTATCCCCTATCTATCTACCCATCTATCTCTATCTATCTATATCTATCTATCTGTATCTATTTATAGCTATCTATTTCTATATATCTATCTATTTATCCATTATCTATCTTCTATCTATCTATTTATTTATCTAGTGTTATACCCTATGAGGGGGCAGCATTATATTCTATGAGGGGGTGCGCTATACCCTATGAGGAGGCAGCATTATACCCTATGAGGGGGGCAGCATTATACCCTAAGAGGGGGTGCATTATACCCTATGAGGGGGCTACATTATATTCTATGAGATGGCTGCATTATATTCTATGAGGGGGCTGCTTTATATTCTATTAGGGAGGCTACCCCAACTCCTGCTACATAACTAAGACCTGTACTGCCTTATATTATACCCTGATATTAGCGCGTTTTACCGCACAATTGGTGGTCTTGTATTTCTTTCTATGTAGCTACATAGTGGGCCCCAAGAATGATTTTCTCTGGTGGGCCCAAGGTGCTCCAGTTCGACGCTGCTTCCATATACCATAACCACAGATCTGTCTGGTCTGTTATTCCTTTCAATAACTCTGTGGTGGTGTGCGGTTTGTCCTTTAGAAAAATTTGCTTCAGCATAGCCTGTTGCCATTTTGCTGAGGCAACGCTGCAAAGCTTCCAGCTTCCAGCTGATGTGAACAACATGCTCTGTGATCACAAATCGGAAATGGAGGTTGAGGATGAGCATGAGTTTTGTAGGGACTTGTGTAGAGTGTATAAAGTGGAGGAAACCCTGATAGAAGTAGGGCCAGCATTCCTTGTAGTCAGTATCACATGTGCCATGCCAGGTTGGGATTCTTCTCCAGCCTCCACAATGTTTACCCAGTGTGCCCTGTGAAATATAGCATTCCTGGCCAGAAGCGCTTGTCCACGTGTCGGTCGTATAGTCGAAAATTTCAGTAAGTGTGTTGGCAATGGCATGAATGATGTTACAGGACACATGTTGGCACAAGGCAGGGTCGCCACATTGGAAGAAATTGTGGTGACTAGGGACCGAGTACCAAGGGACAGCTGTCAACATGAGTCAGCAGAAATCCTCCATGTCCATAAACCTAAATGGCAACATTTCCATGGCAAGCAGCCTGGAAATGTGCCAGTTTAGCATTTGAGCTAGTGGGTGGGTGGCTCAGAATTTTTTTTCGTTCCAAGGCCCGAGGTAGTGCTGTGCTGGGACAATGTATCACAAAGCACAGTATGGATGACAATTTCAATCCAGTAAATTATTTGTAACTTTTTTTAGCTTAATACCACTGCTTTGTGACAAAGCACAGTAAGCTGTATGAATCCAAATTTCAATACAGTAAATTTTTTTGAATATTTCCTTAAAGTTTAGTACCACTGTAATGTAACACAAAGCATGTTAAACTGAATGGATGACAGGTTCAATCCAGTAAATTTTTTAGAACTAATTTTTGGAGTATAATACCCCCATAATGTAACATACAGCATGTTAAACTATGTGAATGACAAATTCAATCAAGTGAACCATTTTTAACTATTTCTTGTAGTTTAATAACACCATAATGTAACACAAATCATGTTAAACTGTATAGATTGGAGGTTAATATCACTGTAACGATACACAAAGCATGTTAAACTATTTAGATGGCAAATTCAATCAAGTAAATATTTTTGAACGATTCTTTTGGAGTTTAATACCACTGTAATTTAGCACAAAGCACATTAAACTGTATGGATGACAATATAGTCAATTTTTTCACCCCCCCCAAAACAAAATGTAGTCACGTGCAGTAGCTATATATGTAGCAACGACCTGCAAAGTCCTAAGCCCTTCTTAGAGGCTGTGTTCAGTCACTCTCTCTGCTCCAGCAGCTATCCTTGTGCTAAATGCAGAATTTATCTCATAGAAACAGCAAAGCACAGGGTTAGCTCTTAGAACAACTTTTAGTATGATTGTTCAGCAAAATTACACTACTAGACGACTCTGGTTCCTAAAACTGTACATCAACTACTCTCTCCATCCAATCAGAACTGTCCCTGAACTGTGCAAAGGCATCAAGGTGCAGGGAGTAGTGGTGCTGGTCCCTTTATAACCTCGGATGAGGTAATGCACCTAGTCAGTCACAGTAATGCCACTAACAAGATGGCTATGGCATTTCAATGACTGGCAGAAAATCCCCGCAAGTTTATTGTCTGTGTAACAGGCACCAAACATGCAAGGCAGGGATTCAAGCATTAAATCTGTGCACAAGCCAATGCTCATCGAGTGCTGAGCACATCAAAGAAACCAGATACTCGTGTGATATCCGAATATCACCAAACACATCCGCTCATCACTAGGACATTGAGCCGTAAAACTGAAAAAAATTTCCTGCAAAATGTTGTTTTTTCCCCAAATTTTTCATTTTCACAAGGGTAACAGGAGAAAATGAACTGTTTAATTTGTTGTGAAATTTCTCCTGAGTACACCATTATCCCATATGTTGTGGAAAATACCATTTGGGCACACAGCAGGGCTCAGAAGGGAAGGAGCACCATTTGACTTTTGGAGTGCAAAATTAGCTGGAATAGATAGCGGACACCATGTTGCTTTTACAGTCACCCTGATGTGCCTAAACAGTACAAAAATCTCACAAGTGACCCCATTTTGGAAACTACACCACTCAAGGGACTTATCTAGATGTGTTTTAAGCACCTAGAACCCACAAGTACTTCACATAATTTCATAACGTTGAGCTGCAGAAATGTTAGTTTTGCGCTAAATTTTTCATTTTCACAGGGGTAACAGGAGAAAATGGACTGAATAATTTGTTGTTCATTTTCTCTGACTCCTGCCCACATGATCACCACGACATAAATTTACTTCATTTTGCGTGATCACTACCCGACATGACATAAACTCATGTCAAATGTTGTGAAGTGGTTAAAGGGGTGGTCCAAAATACTTTTGTCTCAAATGCCTGTTTACTTTCATAATCCAAACTATTATCTAATACATTTGAATTAATAGTCTCTATCCTTCACGCACTACACTGACAGACTGCTCTTTTTTTTTTTGTTCTGTTGCCAGCCAGTTACTGCTGATTTGAGCCAGTGTGAGCGCATACTGTCTTTTTGCACAGTGTACACTGCACAGGGACTAGTCCAGTCCCTGAAATGAAGGTCACTGATATTGCTTCATATCAGGGAGAGAGCGGAGGCTGAGGTTAGATCGTGTAGTTAGAGAAGGATAGGGATTTTTAAATCAAGTATATTAGGAAATACAATGTAGTTAAGATTTTGGCATTAAATAGGCATCTGGGATGAAAATTACTTTGTATTTTGGACCATACCTTTAAAAAAATTTGGAAGAATATGAAAGAGTGAATTAAGTTGTCTGAGAAACTATGTAGAAGTTGAGAAATATATTAATACAAGGAAAACTGATTAAAAGAGTTGTCCGCTTTCAAACAATATTCTGCCCCAGCTGCAGTTTGTTAAAAAAAACAACAAACCACAGTGTTCTCTCCTTTCCTGAGTCTACTCTGCTGCTAACAGTGTTGTACATTGGCTGCAGCGATGACATCACATGCACAATAAGGCAGCTAATTAGTGAGTCTAGTGGCTCAGTCATGTAGATGGAATGTCCGCCTTCAGATCCACGGAGTGTGCTGATTAGCTGCTGCGCTGTCGATGTAACATTAGCTCTGCAGTAGATGTCAGACATTGAGAGCAGCAGCGGAGACAAGCCGGTGGACCCAGGGAAGGTTAGCACAGAATGGTTTGTAATTTTTTACCAAACTACAGATGAAGCAGAATATTGCCTGACAAGGGATGACTCCTTTAAGTTTGAGCGGGATAATAGAGATTATCAGCATAATAATAAATTCACCTGGGCAGAAAAAAGTCACAAAGCAAGATCAAACATAAGAGGCTACCACCAGGTGGCAGCAGAATAGTAAAACAAGCCAGGTTGATACCAGAGAGTAGCGCAGTACCAAGAGAAATACCAAACACAGTGTCAGAGGAACGCCAAAAAGGTCAGTGCCATTCTGAAGCAGAAATACCAGAAGCAAGAGACAGGAGCAGGTCAGAGCCAAAGCAGAGTCGGGTACCGGGGAATCCAAACACACAAGGACACACAGAGACGAGACAGACAGGGACAAAGCACACAGACACAAGCAGTCAGCTAAGTGCAGCAGGACAAACCAGGGGTTCTCCAGAGTCAGCTACACAAGCCCTAGGCAGGAAATATAACTGACACTGCCTGCCAGAAGCAGCGCAGAGAAATACCTGAAACCAGAACGAGGCAGAGAAAAGTTAACCCCTGAATGACCAGACCGGGTAAAGGAGAGATAGGAAACACCCGGTCTGGATCATGACAATAATACCAAGATTCTAAGGACACACAGAACGGGAGAGTGAGGAAGTGCAAAAGAAATAGGTGAAACTGCGAGTACAGAGGAAGGCACAGTCATAAAAAAGAAAGGTATAAAGAAAAGGAATCAAAACATAATGTGATCCCTATCAATGCCAAATTATACCTGAAAGTTTTTTGGAGAATTGTTCATCTGACTTTGCAATATCTTATCTTCAGGAAAACTTTAGAAAAATGTTATGAAAACTGCCTCAAGATGCAAAAAGATGCTGGTACTTTCTGAAAAGGTTTCCACTTGACGCTAATGGTGTCCTCAGATAAACTCAACACTCCAAGACAACGGCGTGCAGTTCATCATTGTAGACTGATCTCAAATGGCTTTACTAAAATACTAAATGTGGGAGTCTAACATATTTGCATATTTGAGGCTTAAATACTCGGCAAAGTGATTTCTCATTAGCTTTGTCATGACTAGAAAATTTGTGACATCTCCCCCATTCCACACGAATAAGCCGGAAACCTTTCTGTGTCATGAGCATTGGAAATTTTTAACATACCTTATACAGTATACCGAACTGAAAAAAAAGAACGATCTCCATTTTATTTCACGTTTCATTTCTAAAAGAGGAAAACTATAGACTGCATATTTAATTGATGGCCTTTAAATGAACTGCAAAGCAAATGATGGGCTTTGCATTTTAATTGCCACTAAATGTAATCCTCTGTTTTTTTTTTTGCAGAAAGAGGGAAGAAATGAAGTCATTTATTGTAGTGTTCCTGCTGATAAAAGCAATGCTTGACAAAGGACATCTGATGGTAGTGTGCTAAAATGTGAGCAGAATGGAAGATTGTCATTATTACGTATATGGTGGTCTGCCTTTATTATTTTACATTGTACATGTTGCAGAGCTAAATGTGTCTTTTAACTTTCTATTTGTCCTCTATCATACAGCACATAAGTAAGAGATGAACGAATGGCTTCAAGAAAAATGGAATTAACCTCAAATTGCACAAAATTGTTGAAATTTGATTCATGTGAACCTAGACTGACTAGCAGAGATGGGCGAATAAATTCAAGTGGAAATGAATTCTACAATAATTTGTATCTCCTAAAATTTTTTTTATGTTATTCACACCTATGTGTATTTGGCAAAATGGCAATCCAAGGCTGACATTTTTCTGAACCATAAATACTCTTCTCCAAATAGTATATATGATTCCCTTCATCAAACCCCCAAATTAATGTAGACCTTATAAAGTAATACAGATGAGATTGTTTTGTCAAATACAGACTCCATTCATACCAAACTTCAAATACAAAAATAAACTATACCTATAAATAAGCCATAAACTAATTGTTAGGTGCCGGGTTCCTGCAGCTGCACAGCAGGAATCCAGAGCCATACAGCTAGCGGTCTCCCATTCCCCTCCCTCTGATATTGCGTGTGTGGCTAGGGACTTAGTCATAGAGTCAGCGCCAGTCAGTGGCACGCTACAGGCCACAGTTCACATCTTACAGCACTAGCGTCCCACAGTGCACCCCCTCTTGGGCATTGTCGTGTGGCGGCTGAGTCAGTCGCCGCGCTGCAGTCAGCAGCACTTATTGGCGTCTACGGTAGCGATGCTGCACGCACGGTAGGTCTAGACGGACATTGACCCTGAGTCTTGGGCCTAGTCCTGTGACCGTATACCGTGTGTGCACACTAGGGTGACCGCAAAAAATCGATATCGGAATTTTGTCCGTCTGGACCCCACAAAACGATTCCCCTTTCCAGGTATTGAGATAGCCAAAATTTGAGCTCGATCAAACGACGTTAACCCGTGCCGCTCGTCGCTCAAAGTTTGAAAAAATCCAAATTGAGGTATTTTAAGATTTAGGTATTTTGCATAGTCTGTTAGACTATAAAGAATGTGACAACAACATTGCAGAAATAGCCCTGACCCAATTTTCAAACCATTTGTGGTATTTGAATGCAGAGTTGGTGGGATTATCGTTTTTTGATCCCACCATTACAGACAATGAAAAGTTGTTAATGGCTAATAAATTGCTCAGTAGCACAGATGAACCATCAGAGCACGCTAGGGTTGTAAATCCAAAAGTTAGGAAAGAAAAATTAAAAGAGGTAGGAAGTAACCGACTTTAATGACCATCTGACAAAAGATGAAGAACAAAAGCAATATGTCCTGCAAGTTGTAAGCAAATGCCGAGCATTATATTCTGACTTTTCAAAAACTACTTTAACAAAAGCTCTAGAATAGATTAGATAACTATGTAAAATTATCAACTCATGTAGGTTAGCGTGCTCTGATGGTTCATCTGTGCTACTGAGCAATTTATTAGCCATTAACAACTTTTCATTGTCTGTAATGGTGGGATCAAAAAACGATAATCCCACCAACTCTGCATTCAAATACCACAAATGGTTCGAAAATTTGGTCAGGGCTATTTCTGCAATGTTGTTGTCACATTCTTTATAGTCTAACAGACTATGCAAAATACTTAAATCTTAAAATACCTCAATTTGGATTTTTTCAAACTTTAAGCGACGAGCGGCACGGGTTAACGTCGTTTGATCGAGCTCAAATTTTGGCTATCTCAATATCTGGAAAGGGGAATCGTTTTGTGGGGTCCAGACGAACAAGATTCTGACATTTTTTCCCCCCCATATGAGATCCGGTCACCCTAGTGCACACCACTGAGACCTGTGAGGTCAACAGGCTCGGCATTTATGTTTTAGGCGTCTCTGTGAGGTTAACAGAGTTCGCCAGCGCACATCGGGTGACGTATAACCCGTGTGTGCTATACCGCCATATAGCGCATCTGCCATTACATAGCAGTAGTTTAACACCTCTGCACGGTGGACACTGGGCGGCGAATGCACTTTCTGTTATTTAATATTTAGTGCGTTCTGCCATCCCTAACATTTTACTAGCTCCAGGGTCAGGCTAGTAATGGCGGACCTGCAGCAGCTACAGCGATACATTAGGAGCTGGAGCGCAGGTTGGCGGCTATTGAGAGCTCCACCTCAGCTGCGAATGCTACAGTGGCCGCAGCTCAGGCAGTCGCAGAGGCTGTCTCACGCGTGTCCACACCCACGCTGACAATAACCCACCTCCCATTACCCGATAAGTTTTCCGGTGACAGCACCGCCTGCAGGGATTTCATAAGTCAATGCTCTATCCAGCTTGAGTTACTGGCCACGCGATTTCCTACAGAGCGGGCTAAGGTGGGGTTTATTGTTTCTCTCCTATCAGGCAGGGCATTAGATTGGGCTACGCCATTGTGGGAGCGTGATGACCCCGTAGTTCAGGGCGCTGCTCAGTTCCTCACGGCCCTGAAGCAGGACTTTTTGGGACCACGGATCACGCACGACACCTCTCTCCAATTATTGGCCCTAACACAGGGGTCTCTCGGTCAGCCATTATGCCGTCCAATTCCGGACATTGGTTTCTGAACTGGAGTGGCCTGATAAAGCACTCATCCCTGTGTTTTGGAGAGGATTAGCGGAGCATGTCAAAGATGCTCTAGCAACCAGAGAGGTCCCCACAAGTCTGGAGGAATTGATTGCCATCGCCACCCGCATTGATCTCCGGTTTACGGAGTGCGAGCTGGAACGTGCGCAATCCAGACGAATGGTTAACTTGGCTCCCACCTTCTCCGACCCGCTAAGATTTCCAGCTCAGGAGTTTACACCTTCTGAACCTATGGAGGTGTCTCGCTCCAGCCCCAAGCCACGTCCGGTGGGAAACTCCGCACGGTGTTACCAATGCCGGCAGTTTGGTCACTCGGCTAGCACATGTCCTCTGCAGTCAAAAAAACGATCACGTCCAGTGGCCGTAGGTGGTGGTCTAACTAATATGAAACCCTTTTCTCCCAAACCAGTATTCCGAGGGACCTTAGATAGCGGGGCTTCCACCTGGGAGGTAGAGGTCATGGTGGATTCTGGGGCAGAAAAGAACTTTATGTCCTCGACCTTCGCCCTAAAGCACGCTATTCCTCTGGTGTTACTGCCCCAACCCCAGACCATCAGGGTGGTTAATGGTGCACCTTTACCATCTCAGGTGACCCACCAGACAGCACCACTCGGTCTCTCAATCTCACTGTCCCACCGTGAGATTTTGTTCTTGTTCATTTTGCCTGATGGCATCGACCAGGTGCTTCTCGGAGTTCCCTGGCTCCATTGCAATTCCCCTCATATTAATTGGGCTTCGGGGAATATACTGGGCTAGAGCAAGGACTGTGAGGGAAGGTGCCTGAGGGGCAGTGTTCAGGTAGCTTCCACTGAAGTACCCACGGATCTCTCCACGCTTCCCAAACCATACCATCAGTACACGGAAGTCTTCTCTAAAATATCTGCGGAGATGCTTCTGCCGCACCGTCCTTACGATTGTCCGATAGATCTATTGCCAGGCATGGAAACTCCTAGAGGCTGCGTGTATCCGCTATCACTCCCCGAGATGGAGGCTATGTCTCAATATATCCGGGAGAACCTGGCAAGAGGTTTTATCAGAAAGCTGGTGTCGCCGGCTGGTGCAGGGTTCTTCTTCGTGCAGAAGAAGAGTGGAGAGTTATGTCCCTGCATTGATTACAGAGGTCTCAATGCCATAACGGTTAAAAATAAGTACCCTCTTCCGTTGATCTCTCAGTTATTCGACAGGTTGCGAGGGGCCCGGATCTTTAGAAAATTAGATCTACGGGGGGCGTACAACCTGATCCGCATTCGCGAAGGAGACGAGTGGTAGACAGCATTTAACACTAGGGACAGCCATTATGAATATCTGGTCATGCCCTTCGGCCTCTGTAATGCGCCTGCTGTCTTCCAGGATTTCGTTAACGACGTCTTCTGCGATATACTCACTACCCCGGTGGTGGTCTATCTGGATGACATCCTCATCTTTTCGACAGATTTGACGTCCCACCGGAGAGACATCTGCAGGGTCTTCGACCGTCTGTGGGTGAACTCTCTTTTCGCCAAGCTGGAGAAGTGCCAGTTTGAGCAGGAGTCCTTGCCGTTCCTGGACTACATCATCTTGGCCCAGGGGTTGTCTATGGATCCGGCCAAACTGCAAGCGGTAATGGACTGGCAGGAACCACATTCAATCAAAGCGGTGCAGCGCTTTTTGGGGTTCGTCAACTATTATCGTCAGTTCATCACCCACTTCTCCACACTGGTAGCTCCTCTGGTTGCTCTCACAAACAAAGGAGCTAATCCTAAGGCTTGGTCTGAACAAGTCTCCAAGGCCTTCTTGTCTCTAAAATCCCATTTTGCTGGTGCTCCCATCTTACACCATCCCGATGTGGATAAACCTTTTATCCTAGAGGTAGATGCTTCTTCCATTGGTGCAGTAGCAGTCCTGTTCCAGAAGGATGCTCAAGGTCGGAAGCACCCCTGCTTCTTCTTCTCTAAGACCTTCTCACCGGCGGAGAAGAACTACTCCATCGGGGACAGGGAGCTGCTGGCAATGAAATTGGCCTTTTCCGAGTGGAGACATCTCCTGGAGGGAGCCCGGTTTCCCTTCCAGGTGTATACGGACCATAAAAATCTGGTCTATTTACAAAAGGCCCAGCGCTTGAACTCTCGTCAAGCTAGGTGGTCGCTCTTCTTCTCCCGCTTCTGCTTCACCTTGCACTCTCTCTATGGAGAGAAGAACATCCATGCAGATGCTCTCTCGTGCTCGCTGGTTTCAGCGGAGGAAGAGGAGGCTGAGCCTCAGCTAATTCTCCCTACTGAGAGTTTTAGGACCATGGCTCCAGTTGCTCTCGAGTCAGTTCCGCCGGGCAAGACCTTTGACCCTCCTCAGCTACGGCCGGAGGTTCTCACGTGGGCACACGTGTCCAGGGTGGGTGGTCACTTCGGCAATAAGCAGACCACAGAACTCATGGCAAGGTCTTATTGGTGGCCGCACTTGGCTTGAGACACGAAAGAATACATACAGGCATGCGTCTCGTGTGCGCGGAACAGGTCCTCTAGACAGAGGGGAAAATAATATGGCACCACTCAATGGCATATAATGATAAAAAACATTTTATTAATACAAGATATATAAAACACAGGACATGATAAGAAAGGTGTCAAACAAATCACAAAGGGACTAACAAAAGTCCATTGAAAATCCTGCCACAGCAATTTGTTAAAAAAACATTACGGTGCACCCAAGAATAAATTAAGCAAAGGACAAGAAGGCATATCGAGATGTATATTTAAATACCCTTTGTCTATAGTGAACAAGGAAAGACTAGAAGTAATGGGATGAAACTGAATGGGAGGAGACACAGATTAGATATTAGAAAAAACTTTTTGACAGTTAGAGTGATCAATGAGTGGAACAAGCTGCCACGAGAAGTGGTGAGTTCTCCATCAATGGAAGTCTTCAAACAGAGGCTGGACAGACATCTGACTGGGATGATTTAGCGAATCCTGCTTTGAGCAGGGGGTTGGACAAGATGGCCCAGGAGGTCCCTTCCAACTCTACGATTCTATGATTCTATGTACTAATCAATAATAATGTCAATTTCCTTATCACATAGATGTCCTAACAGTGCTAACTGCTGGGTAGATAAACCAATAAGGGTTAAATAACCATACAACAATACTACCTGTCCCTTCTGATGTACATATACTAGCGGTATTAACCGCAAGGCGGGTGAACAAATGAAAGGTAAGTTACCTATTAGTGAATGCTGGAGGAGAAACCTGGACATCCCTTGAGCCCCAAGATGTGAACTCAAGATGGGGCTCAAGATGTGAACTCAAGATGGGGCTCAAGGGATGTTCAGGTTTCTCCTCCAGCATTCACTAATAGGTAACTTACCTTTCATTTGTTCACCCGCCTTGCGGTTAATACCGCTAGTATATTTACATCAGAAGGGACAGATAGTATTGTTGTATGGTTATTTAATCCTTATTGGTTTATCTACCCAGCGGTTAGCACCGTTAGGACAGCTATGCGATAAGGAAATTGACATTGTTATTGATTAGTACATGTTCACTATAGACAAAGGGTATTTAAATATACATCTCGATATGCCTTCTTGTCCCTTGCTTAATTTATTCTTGGGTGCACCGTAATGTTTTTTTTAACAAATTGCTGTGGCAGGATTTTCAATGGACTTTTGTTAGTCCCTTTGTGATTTGTTTGACACCTTTCTTATCATGTCTTGTTTTATACAGTGGGGCAAAAAAGTATTTAGTCAGTCAGCAAAAGTGCAAGTTCCACCACTTAAAAAGATGACAGGCGTCTGTAATTTACATCATAGGTAGACCTCAACTATGGGAGACAAACTGAGAAAAAAAAATCCAGAAAATCACATTGTCTGTTTTTTTTTCATTTTATTTGCATATTATGGTGGAAAATAAGTATTTGGTCAGAAACAAGCAATCAAGATATCTGGCTCTCACAGACCTGTAACTTCTTCTTTAAGAGTCTCCTCTTTCCTCCACTCATTACCTGTAGTAATGGCACCTGTTTAAACTTGTTATCAGTATAAAAAGACACCTGTGCACACCCTCAAACAGTCTGACTCCAAACTCCACTATGGTGAAGACCAAAGAGCTGTCAAAGGACACCAGAAACAAAATTGTAGCCCTGCACCAGGCTGGGAAGACTGAATCTGCAATAGCCAACCAGCTTGGAGTGACGAAATCAACTGTGGGAGCAATAATTAGAAAATGGAAGACATACAAGACCACTGATAATCTCCCTCGATCTGGTGCTCCACGCAAAATCCCACCCCGTGGGGTCAGAATGATCACAAGAACGGTGAGCAAAAATCCCAGAACCACGCGGGGGGACCTAGTGAATGTACTGCAGAGAGCTGGGACCAATGTAACAAGGCCTACCATAAGTAACACACTACGCCACCATGGACTCAGATCCTGCAGTGCCAGACGTGTCCCACTGCTTAAGCCTGTACATGTCCGGGCCCGTCTGAAGTTTGCTAGAGAGCATTTGGATGATCCAGAGGAGTTTTGGGAGAATGTCCTATGGTCTGATGAAACCAAACTGGAACTGTTTGGTAGAAACACAACTTGTCGTGTTTGGAGGAAAAAGAATACTGAGTTGCATCCATCAGACACCATACCTACTGTAAAGCATGGTGGTGGAAACATCATGCTTTGGGGCTGTTTCTCTGCAAAGGGGCCAGGACGACTGATCCGGGTACATGAAAGAATGAATGGGGCCATGTATCGTGAGATTTTGAGTGCAATCCTCCTTCCATCAGCAAGGGCATTGATGATGAAACGTGGCTGGGTCTTTCAACATGACAATGATCCAAAGCACACCGCCAGGGCAACGAAGGAGTGGCTTCGTAAGAAGCATTTCAAGGTCCTGGAGTGGCCTAGCCAGTCTCCAGATCTCAACCCTATAGAAAACCTTTGGAGGGAGTTGAAAGTCCGTGTTGCCAAGCGAAAAGCCAAAAACATCACTGCTCTAGAGGAGATCTGCATGGAGGAATGGGCCAACATACCAACAACAGTGTGTGGCAACCTTGTGAAGACTTACAGAAAACGTTTGACCTCTGTCATTGCCAACAAAGGATATATCACAAAGTATTGAGATGAAATTTTGTTTCTGACCAAATACTTATTTTCAACCATAATATGCAAATAAAATGAAAAAAAAACAGACAATGTGATTTTCTGGATTTTGTCTCCCATAGTTGAGGTCTACCTATGATGTAAATTACAGACGCCTCTCATCTTTTTAAGTGGTGGAACTTGCACTATTGCTGACTGACTAAATACTTTTTTGCCCCACTGTACATCTTGTATTAATAAAATGTTTTTTCTCATTATAAGCCATTGAGTGGTGCCATATTATTTTCCACACTTTTTTGGTAACCACAAAGTGATTATTATCTGGTGGTGGTATATTACCCTTCATTGCGAATGTGCAATTATTGGGCAGTTTTTGTGATAATACCTCTAGACAGAGGCCAGCTGGGTTATTGTATCCTCTGCCGGTGGCAGACAGACCTTGGGAGATGGTTAGCATGGATTTTGTGGTTGGCCTGCCCAAGTCTGGTAGCAGTACGGTCATCTGGGTAGTCACCGACCATTTTTCTAAAATGGTGCATCTGGTGCCACTCGCGCAGTTGCCTTCCACTCGTGGTCTTGCCACACTGTTCATAAAACAGGTATTCCATTTGCATGGCATGCCGGACAAAATTGTCAGTGACCGAGGTCCCCAATTCGCATCCCGGTTTTGGAGGGAGCTCTGCAGCCTACTTAGCATTGAGCTAAACCTGTCCTCCGCTTATCACCCCGAGAAGAACGGGTTGGTTGAGAGAGCCAATCAAACCTTGGTCACGTACCTGTGGCATTTTGTCTATGCCAGGCAGGATGACTGGGCATCCTTGCTACCATGGGCTGAATTTGCCCTGAATAATGCAGTGGCTGATTCCACTTGTCAGACGCCGTTCCTTCTTAATTACGGCCAGCATCCACGCATCCCTGTCCCGATGCCAGTGTCCTCCACTGATTCCAGGGTGGCAGACTGGGCAGTGGAGGATCGAGACATTTGGAATCACACCCAGGATGCTATTCGAACCTCTAAAGAAAGAATGAGGGCGTCCGCTGACACATATCGGTGTCCCGCTCCAACCCTTTCCCACTTGGTGTGGCTCTCTGCTCGAAATATCAAGCTGCGGGCCGAGTCTACCAAGTTCGCGCCACGAAACATCGGACCTTTTAAGGTTCTTGAGCGAATCAGCTTGGTGGTCTACCGCCTGGCTCTCCCACCACATTTGGCCATCTCTGACGTCTTCCACGTGTCCCTTCTCAAACCTGTTCACATGGCCCAGTTCTCCGAGTCATCTGATGGCTCATCAGACTTGTCTTCGGATGAGTTTGAGGTTAACGCCATTGTGGGACGCAGGATTGTGCGTGGCAAAAAATTTTATTTGGTGGACTGGAAGGGTCATGGTCCAGAGGCCCGGACCTGGAAGCCAGTGGAGAACATCCACGCTCTGCTCCTGATCATGGCCTTTGAGCGAAGCAAGGCTCAGAGGGGGGCCTTAGGAGGGGGGGTAATGTTAGGCATCGGGTTCCTGCAGCTGCACAGCAGGAGCCCAGAGCCATGCAGCCAGCGGTCTCCCATTCCCCTCCGACCTCTCAGGGACCTGCACAGCAATCTCAGCGATCCAGACGCCCTGCCCAGACCAGTTCTCTGGGTCTGGTTGTTGCTGCCACCTCTGGACCGGCAATGGTAGTGCAGCGTGCTCTGCAGCAAGCCACTCCAGAGGCTAAGTCCTCTCGCCATGCTACTGGGCACGTTCACGAGACGATCTTCCAGTGGAGATCGGGAGTCATGTGCTCAGGTCCTTCTCCTGATCTGAATGGTCCATCTCAGTGATGTGGAAGGTCCCGGAAGTGCACGGCTATAAAAGGCCCGCATGGCCGCTCGGCCATGCGCTAGTATAGACTCTAATTGCTATGTGTGTGAATGATGATGAATGCATGTGCCTGCGAATGACTCATTAATATCCCCTCCCTCTGATATTACGTGTGTGGATAGGGACCTAGTCATAGAGTCAACACCAGTCACTGGCACGCTACAGTTCACATCTTACAGCACTAGCGTCCGACAGTGCGCCCCCTCTTGGGCATTGTTGTGTGGCGGCTGAGTCGGTCACCATGCTGCAGTCAGCAGCACTTATTGGCGTCCGTGGTAGTGACGCCGCATGCACGGTATGTCTAGACGGACATTGACCCTGAGTCTTGGGCCTAGTCCTGTGACCGTATACCGTGTGTGCACACAGCTGAGACCTGTGAGGTCAACAGGCTCGGCATTTATGATTTAGGCGTCTCTGTGAGGTTAGCAGAGTTCGCCAGCGCATATCGGGTGACGTATAACCCGTGTGTGCTATACCGCCATATAGCGCATCTGCCATTAATAGCAGCAGTTTAACACCTCTGCACGGTGGACCCCTGGCGGCGAACGCACTTTCTGTTATTTAATTCTTAGTGCGTTCCACCATCCCTAACACTAATGCAGACTCAAATAAATATCCCAAAAACAAGTTCAGACCCAAGATGAAACATGCAGAAGTTTACCTCTCCCTTTTCCTGTAGACCCCTTTTTGTGCCTCTACAGACAACGTCTTGACACAGATGCTAGACATAGGAGTGACTACAACTGCTGAAACAAACAAGTGAGAATATTTTAACTTTTACTTTAATCTCAAAATATGGCAGAATAAAATCTTTTTTTTTCTAAAGTAAATTCTGACATAAAAATTTCTGCCCAGTCTCTTTTATTCGATGTCAGTCATTAGACAAGGTTCAGGCAGCCACCAATGAAATTAGATTAGCAAGTATATTACCCAAATTGATATCCAGACCATTATCTATTTCAAAGACCCCTTTAATGGTTTATTAATCTTGAGAAATTTAATATTTTTTCCAAATATAAATAAAATAGTTTCTTAGCTACAATGTATCTATCAAATCCATATAGTTAATATCTAGTATTTAGATATTCTGAGCCTACAAAAAAAACTTTTAAAGTGATTTATTTTTTTAATTTATGTGAGGCTGGGAATTTAGTCAGTTTAAAATTTACTTCACTTTCTGGTGACTAACAAATGATCCCAACAATAGGAAGGCTACCATCTTTAGTGGAAGAACATCTTGCGGCTATCTGTCACGGTTTGCCATAACAATGAAGAGCCAGAAGGAGACCACAGCATCTGATTTCTCCTACTCCTGCACTGAATAGAAGAACTTTACCTTCATATTAAACGGTGTAAATTTCTTTGGACAGTGCAGGGGTTAATCTGCTCTGTTGAGAGCTCCTGGAGATAAGGCTCTCAGCTGTGCACTGTTAGCCACTCCCATCTCCTATATAATCTGGGTCCTGGCTAACACACATCATCAGAGTTAGCTTTTGCTGCATGGCTTGGAGGTTGCTGTTGGTGGTTATTTGAGTAGGTGTTTGGTGGATTTATTTGTAACTGTTGCTGGGTTTTGAGTGTGTGATAATTACCTTTCTTCACCTACTTTTGTTAACCCCATCCTCCACTCCCCGGCGCATACCTTTCTTATATGTGTATATTTGTATGTTTGGTATTTTCCGTTATCCCTGTTTGTATTACATTGTTAATTCTGGTTGGTATATTACGATACACTACTACTCCCCTCTTCCCTGGATGGGGGAAGGGTACAGACGGAGGGTGGATTCAGAAGTTAAGGCAAGGTACATGGCCCCAGCATCTTCACCAATAGAAGTAACCCAGAGAACAGGGCGAGCTAGTGCGCCTCCTAGCGGTAGTGACAGGGTAGGAGTGCCTGGTCCCAGGATATCTGACTCCAGAGTAGTGGCATTATCTTTAGAGAGACAACAATATCTAGACCTGGTTTTGGTACTAAAAGTGTGTTTTCATCACTTCATAATGATGCAATGAGCAAAAAAAATCAGCAAAATATGTAGTATAAATATACCGGGTGAGTCATAAAGGACGGACGTTTTTAAACTAATCATAAAATCGTTAAATATTTATTAAATATAAATGTATTCACAGATTTGGTTACGTATACTGACAAATATTTGACAAATTCAAGTGTGGAAAACAACATCTGCCATGTGGTGGCCATTATCAGTGATGCATTTCCAAAGGCGTTCTTGGAAGTTGGCATCAACACGTTCCAACACAACTCTGTCGATTTGGGCAACTTCCACTCGAATAGCTTCCTTCAGTTCTTGTAATGATCGAGGCTTAAGCTTGTATACACGTGATTTGAGGTGACCCCATAAGTAATAATCGCACATGGACAGGTCTGGGGACCTAGGAGGCCAATTAATATCGCCAAACCTGGAAATGATGCGACCAGGGAAGAGAGGGCGAAGAACGTTCATTGTTGCTCCGGCTGTGTGGGCCGTTGCCCCATCTTGTTGAAACCACACACTAGAGATGGGGATATGTTGCCGTCGTAACTCAGGAACAAAGAAGTTATTTATCATGGCGATATAACGTTGTGAGTTCACGGTAACAGTATTGCCATTATCGCCTTCGAAAAAGTACGGACCGATCACGCCATATTTGCCCATAGCGCACCACACCGTTACCTTAGGGCTGTGCAGCGGTCGTTCATGTAATTCTTTCGGATTTTCATAGGCCCAATAACGGCAGTTCTGCTGATTAACCATGCCATTGACACGGAAATGAGCTTCATCACTCATGAATAAAATAAGGTTGTCGTTTTGCTCAATAATTGCTTCCATCTCATGTGCGAACTTCAGTCGCGCTGCGTAATCCCCGCGCTCCAACTGTTGCACAATGGCCAATTTATAGGGGTGGAAATGCAGGTCTAAATGCAAAATACGCCTTACTGTACGATTACTGAGGGCAAGTTCTAAAGAATGTTTCCGAGCAGATCGACTCGGACTACGCAGCATGGCTTGCCTGACGCGTTCCACATTTTCAGGGGTACGTGCCGTTCGTGGAGCCCCCGGTGGTCGTTTGTTCATTAGTGTACCTCGTGTACGGAGTGCTTCAACCCAACGTAGGATAGTGTTACGAGCGGGAACAGCTTGATTTCTGTGAATATTGAAATGACGCCGAAACTCACGCTGAACGGCTGTGATACACTCATTATTCTTGACAAAACTGTCGTACGCAAAAACGCGATGTTCTATCGTCCACGGCACCATAGCTTAAACTGAAACTAAAATAAAAACAATGCTTTCACCTCACAAACATAACCCCGCCTCCCGCACATCTCTACCTCCACCTGGTGGTGAGTTATAGCCACTTCAAATACATCCGTCCTTTATGACTCACCCGGTATTTAGGTGTTCCTTTATGTGAAAAACAGTCTTCACGATGATGGGACGTATTGGTGGCATCAATTCTTGGATTTATTCACCCCACTTTTTGAACATAGAGCATTTTGGCCGATGTTTTAATAATAGTGAAAGTCTCAAAATGTCCAAATAAAAGAGCACTTCGGGCCTTGCCTTTTACTTTCATCCTTCTCATCTAAAATATGTTTCTTTCCTCTTTCATTTTAAGGTATATTTCTACAGAAGCTCCACTGCAAAAATACTGTTTCTCGATGACTGCAGGGAAGTGAGCCCCCTAAGAGCCAGTTTCAGATTAACACAAACCATTTTCCATTCTTTGGTTATGTTTTTCATCTCAAAAGACTTTCCTTTTCTGTTATTTTCAAGGTATCGCTCAGTATGAAGCTCAATGTGCTAAGGTGTTTCAATGACTGCAGTGAAGTGAACTCAAATAGTCTAACTTGAGAATGACATTTTGTTGAATTAATTTCATTCCTGGGTGGATAGGTGAAAATATATTTTCTTTTTAACAGAAACAATTTTCGCTTCTATAAATGGTACTGGCCAGCAGATGATATTGACACTTAATTATCTCTGCTACTTTTCTATATTTTCACAAACATGTTAATTGATGTCATTTTGATGCATAAAAAGGATTGTCAATTTAAGATTAAGACGCACGCTGCTTCATTTTAGCAATGTTGTGAGTTACCCCTAATTGATAATTAAAATTAAAATATTATATAATGAAGAAGAAGCGAAAACAAGAAAATAAGGACATCGTTTGTCTAATGAATTCTAATTATTTTAATTAGCTACATAGAAAATCTTGTATTTGTTGGTAAAGTTGACCTAAGGATGAAGAATTTGTTAAGATTACTTTCTGCTATTTTATACACTCAACATCATTCAAAACGCAGAGGGAACTTACAGAGAAAACAGACAGATTTTTAATAAATCATTAATTAAAGATTTCATTCTAAGGATGGAATCTGCCTGTACAAGGCTATGATCACACCACATTTGGGAAAACTTGCTATGCTACTAATTCCATGGTCACACCATAGGTTCAAGAAGACTCAAACAGTAGATAAGATATTCTGAAAAACAGTAGATAAGATATTCTGAAAATCAAGTAATTGTGTTATACCTTGAGTATGGAGGTTTACAGTTTTGCAATAGGTAGACTGGTTATTTGGTCATACAGTTGAAACTAGAAGAAGTTCACATACACTATGTAAAAAGACACATAAGCATGTTTTTTTCAATATCTGACATGAAATCAGAATAAAACTTTCCTGTTTTAGGTCAATTAGGATTACCATAATTATTAATATTTGCCAAATGTCAGAATAATGAGAAAGAGAGAGCATGTTTTAAGGCATTTTTACTTACTGCAAAGTCAAAAGTTTACATACACTAAGATTACTATGCCTTTAAACAATTCTGGACTGCCCATATGAGGATGTCATGTGTTTGGAAGCTTCTGATTGGTTTTTCGGCAACATGTGAGTTTTAGAGAAACACCTGTGTATGTATTTTAATGCACACCTGAAACACACTGCTTCTTTGTCTAGCATCATGGGAAAGTCTCAAGAAATCAGCCAAGATATCAGGAAGAGAATTTTGTTTTGGTTCAAGTCTGGCTTATCCTTGGGTACAAATTCAAGATACCTGAAGGTACCTCATTCTTCTGTTCAAACAATTATATGCAAGTACAAACAAGATGGGAATGTCCAGCCATCATACCGCTCAGGAAGTAGACAGGTTCTGTGTCCCAGAGATGAACGTGCTTTTGTCCAACATGTGCATATCAACCCAAGGACAAAAGCAAAAGACCTTGTGAAGATGATGGTGGAAGCTGATAAGATTGTGTCAATATCCACAGTGAAACGAATACTGTATCAACATGATCTGAAAGGCCACTCTGCCAGGAAGATGCAATTACTGCAAAAGAAACATAAAAAAAGATGGATTAATATTTGCAAATGCACACAGGAACAAACATCTTAATTTTTGGAGACATGTCCTGTGGTCTGATGAAACTAAAATTGAACATTTTGGGCATAATAACCATTGTTCCATTTGGAGGAAAAAGGGAGAAGCTTGGAAGCCTAAGAACACCATCCCAACTGTGAAACACGGGGGTGGCAGCAACATGTTGTAGAGTTGTTTTTCTGCAGGAGGGACTGGTGCACTTCACAGAATAGATGGCATCATGAGAAAAGAAGGTTATGTGGCAAAACTGAAGCAACATCTCAAGATATAAGCCAGGAAGTAAAAGCGTGGGGGAAATGGGTCTTCCAAATGGACAATGACCCGATGCATACTGCCAAAAAGATAAAGTGGCTTAAGGATAAAAAAGTTGAAAATTTAAAGGCAAATCTGAAAAGGCTGGTGCGAGCAAGGCAACATACAAACCTGGATCAATTACAGCAGTTTTGTCAGGCAGAATGGGCCCAAATTCCCACCAATTATTGTGAGAAGCTTGTGGAAGGATATCTCAAGACATTCAGTATAAGGGCAATGGAACCAAATACTAATGAAATGTATGTAAACTTTAGACTTTGCAGTAAGTAATAAAAATGCCTTAAAACATTCTCTCTCATTAATCTGACATTTTGCAAATATTTATAATTATGGTAAAAAACAATGATGTCACACTTAAGGACTGACAAAAAAACATTCAAAGCTTGCCAAAAATTACCAGCAGGTTGATCAATGCAACCTTGAAGGCACCAACTGTAGTGCCTCATTCAAATATTGCAAGCAAAGCATTTTTGTGGTAGTCTTACTCATCTAAAAATTATGAAGAGTGAAAAGACTTCCAAAAAATACAAGCAGGGTCATCTATACACCCTTGAAAGCATCAACTGGATGGCCTCACTAAAATATTAAAAAAGTGTACACCAATTTTGGTTTTTATTTGAAACCAACCAAATTTCACACAAAGCTGGATCTACAGTATATATGACAATAGTCAATTTTTTTACCAAAAATATTTTGTAAACTGTTCCAGGCAAAGTGGTTTTTAAAATTTTTAACTCACTATAGTTTTACACAAAGCACGCTAAACTATATGCATGAATGATTGAATTTGTAAAAATGTTTTTAACTTTTTTTAGAGTTTAAAATACCAGTGAAATGTACCAAGAACCACATTACAGTGTATGGATGAATCCTTGCATCCATAAAAAGTTTTTAAGCTTTATTTTAGCATTTAATATACCAGCAAAATGTAACAGGAACTGAGTTAGAATGTATTGATGACTAATTGAATAGCTAAGCAGTTTTGGAAGGGTTTTGGTTGAGCATACCAACAAAATGTAACAAGAACCACTCTACAGGGTATGGATGAATCCTTGAATACATAAAAAGTTTTGGAAAGTTTTTTTAAAGTTTAATATACCATCGAAATGTATTAAGAATCACATTACATTACATGGATGAATCATTGAATCCATATACATTTTTTTAATTTTTGGAGGATTTTTATATAACACGGAAATGTATCAGACAGCACATAATACTGTATAGATCAGTAATTGAATCAATAAAAAAGGCAATTTTTTGAGTTTTACATAACACCAAAATGAAACAGAAAGTACGTAAAACTATGAATGAGTAATTAAATCTTGACAAATTTCTCACTGCTTTTTTGTAGTATTATATATACACCACTGAACATGTAATACTGTATGGATGAGCAATATCAAACTGAAAAAAATGTGACAACTTGTTTTGAGGGTTATATACTACCTGTCACGAAGTGACTGGCCAAGTGTGACACGACCCAACACTCGGTCGGTCACTAATGGTAAAACAAACAAGGGAACACCCAGGACACAATTACAATGGTGGGCCCTGCAATAGGGAATGGGAAAATGGACACCTCCTGCACTCTTCTGAGGATGTGCCCTGCTAAAAATCAGTTAAATACTCAAGGGTCTCAAAATAGTAAATCATATAGTATACCCTAAAAATAATACTTTATTAATAAAAAACCACAAGGGTCACACCACAAGTGAACACAAAAAAACAAACAGAAAAAGGTGTCCAAAAATCCAAAATACATAAAATGTGGGGAATAACCTAGGAGTCCCTATTGATATCTCCTGTTATCACCTTCCTAGCTGCGGAGGTTGGCACCCTAGGGGGAACGTTGTGGTGCCCCCGCTCAACGGTGGCTGTCCCTGGGGACCCTGTTGCACCCTGGCACCTCTAATGGAGTCCCTTCCCCGATGCTAAGGGGACCCCTATCAGATAACAGAGAGAATCCTACGATAAGGGGGACCCTAGAACCCACAAAAAATTACACATATATTATAGATATAAAAGAACACATGAATAAATAGGCATATGGGGATACAGTACTAAAGATCTTGATATTAAAGGATTAATGTGCTATACACAGTTCCATCTAGACTCGTGGCTCAGACAAATAGATATAGCCGAAAAGATAAAAAATATTGTGACTCATCAGCAGCCAACAACATGTGTCAATCCACCTAGTTGTAGCAACATGTAATCTTAAATCTCAAAAATATATATATATAATTCAAAATGCCACATCCTCATATATATATAGGTCACAATATATAAAGATCGCCAAAGTCACACATTGAGCCCATATCCACAGCATTGATTCATAGATCTCATCACATTGTCAAACAATAGATAAAACGATTTCATCAGTGGAAAGCTCAAATAAAAGAGTTAGGATACTCATCGTGAAATCCATCCACTGTCCCATAGCCTCAGACGCCTCAACGCGTTTCACCCCTTTGGGATCATCAGGAGGCTCGATAGCAACCCTACTAGTGTACTGATGTGGTATGAGGATGTGCCCTGCTCTTAACCTCACTTATCTTTCTCTGCTGCAATGCACCGCACAGCAGAGTAAGGCACAAGATAACAGCATTCAGCTGAAGCACCATAGCACCAGCAACCTTCTGTCTTCAGCCCGGTTGGTATCCAAAAGTACCTGTATAACCAAGAGTCAGCTGATGCATCAGGTGACCTTTTAAAGGAAGGTGGGAGTAGTCACCACCTGCATCAGCAACTTCACCAGCAATCTAATTACACCAGCGGCCACTGGGGGAATAATTGATATTAACCCCTGATGGCCTGAAAGGAAAAACATTTTTATGTGAGAATCCAGATCTGTAACAGATCCAAAAATGGATTGTGACTAGAGTTGAGCGAAACGGGTCGAAAAATTTCAAAACTCGCCGACTTTTGGCAAAGTCGGGTTTCATGAAACGAAACCCGACCCTAGGATGAGGTCAGCCACGAGGTCGGCGACTTATGCGCCAAAGTAGCGTTTCAAAAGTTTGTTTTGCGCTCTTTTTCAGCCAATCAGGATCCACGGACACTGTGGGCAATGTGATGACATAGGCACGGGTCACCACCATCTTTCAGAAGGGCATGCAAGTGATTGGCTTGCTTTGGTGGGCGTCACAGGGGGTATAAAAGGGCGTGCACGCCGACCGCCATGTTACTCATGCTGATCTCAGAATAGAGAGAGCTGCTGCTGATGATGATTTTGTAGGGAGAGCGTTAGGCAGGGAAGAAGACACCAAAAACTGCTTCTGCTGCTAGCGATTTTGCCTGTACAACACACCAGTCACTGTGCAGTGCAAGGGGAGGCTATATAGTGGTGTATCAGTGGTGTTGGTTGTTGGGCTGCCTTCTAAGGCTTCCTGACATTCCTGCATTGCTGTTTACCCACTGCTCCGCAAACTGCTTTTTTAAAAGCAATCCCAATTTTTTTTTTTGTCCTGCTGAGGTACTGAGCGTGCATTTTTTCACACCATACAGCGGTGTACGCTCCTCACACAGTACCGTGTAACGGCTGTTATCACAGCCACAGTGAAGCTATCAGTGTGTCACTCTGTGAGAATAAGTCGAGGACATGTTCCGTTCTTACAGACCTGCACTCTAGGGAGATTCCTATTCTGCCCAATTCTACATACACCTTGTAGTTTGTGATACACTAGCCAATTTCTGCCTGTGACATAGCGCTCAGATATTCAGTGGGCCTCACACAATCCATAAGTGTCCAGTGTCCACAAGTGTGTGCAGAAATTCAAAATCTCCCTTATCCTCTAGTGACTTTGGTCACAGCTCTGCCATTGAGCCTGTGACAGAGCGCTCAGATATTCAGTGGGCCTCACACAATTCATAAGTGTCCAGTGTCCACAAGTGTGTGCAGAAATTAAAAATCTCCCTTATCCTCTAGTGACTTTGGTCACAGCTCTGCCATCGAGCCTGTGACAGAGCGCTCAGATATTCAGTGGGCCTCACACAATCCATAAGTGTCCAGTGTCCACAAGTGTGTGCACAAATTAAAAATCTCCCTTATCCTCTAGTGACTTTGGTCACAGCTCTGCCATCGAGCCTGTGACAGAGTGCTCAGATATTCAGTGGGCCTCACACAATCCATAAGTGTCCAGTGTCCACAAGTGTGTGCACAAATTCAAAATCTCCCTTATCCTCTAGTGACTTTTGTCACAGCTCTGCCATCGAGCCTGTGACAGAGCGCTCAGATATTCAGTGGGCCTCACACAATCCATAAGTGTCCAGTGTCCACAAGTGTGTGCACAAATTAAAAATCTCCCTTATCCTCTAGTGACTTTGGTCACAGCTCTGCCATCGAGCCTGTGACAGAGCGCTCAGATATTCAGTGGGCCTCACACAATCCATAAGTGTCCAGTGTCCACAAGTGTGTGCACAAATTAAAAATCTCCCTTATCCTCTAGTGACTTTGGTCACAGCTCTGCCATCGAGCCTGTGACAGAGCGCTCAGATATTCAGTGGGCCTCACACAATCCATAAGTGTCCAGTGTCCACAAGTGTGTGCAGAAATTCAAAATCTCCTTTATCCTCTAGTGACTTTGGTCACAGCTCTGCCATCGAGCCTGTGACAGAGCGCTCAGATATTCAGTGGGCCTCACACAATCCATAAGTGTCCAGTGTCCACAAGTGTGTGCACAAATTTAAAATCTCCCTTATCCTCTAGTGACTTTGGTCACAGCTCTGCCATCGAGCCTGTGACAGAGCGCTCAGATATTCAGTGGGCCTCACATAATCCATAAGTGTCCAGTGTCCACAAGTGTGTGCACAAATTAAAAATCTCCCTTATCCTCTAGTGACTTTGGTCACAGCTCTGCCATCGAGCCTGTGACAGAGCGCTCAGATATTCAGTGGGCCTCACACAATCCATAAGTGTCCAGTGTCCACAAGTGTGTGCAGAAATTCAAAATCTCCCTTATCCTCTAGTGACTTTGGTCACAGCTCTGCAATCGAGCCTGTGACAGAGCGCTCAGATATTCAGTGGGCCTCACACAATCCATAAGTGTCCAGTGTCCACAAGTGTGTGCAGAAATTCAAAATCTCCCTTATCCTCTAGTGACTTTGGTCACAGCTCTGCCATCGAGCCTGTGACAGAGCGCTCAGATATTCAGTGGGCCTCACACAATCCAAAAGTGTCCAGTGTCCACAAGTGTCTGCAGAAATTCAAAATCTCCCCTGTCCTATAGACACCTTGTACCTTGTTTTACATTACTATATAGTTTGTTGGATTTTGTCTACATTTCTACCAAAAATGAGGAAGTCTGGTGGAAGAGGCCATGGAATTGGGCAGGGGTTGGCAGCTGGTAATGATGGTGTTGGTGGTGGATCTGATGGTAGTGGCAAGAGCAAAATAGGACCGAATGCAGGAGGTGTTGATCCTGCGTCATCGTCTGTCTACATAAGGCCTCGAACGCTTAGTTTTCTAGGAGTTGGCAAACCGCTTTTAAAGCCAGAGCATCAGGAAAAAGTTTTGTCTTACATTGCTGACTCAGCCTCCAGCTCTATCGCCTCCTCTTCTTCAGTTGTAAAAAGTAAAAGCACTGAGTCGTCATTGGAGGCTCATGTTCATGAACCACATCTTTCCTTGTGTCCTTCACCCCAACCAAGATTGAAGGATGACGCAGGCCATACTACTGATTACTCCATGGAGCTGTTTTCACATACCATGCCTGGATTATCAAGTCAAATGGTGAATTACCCAGGCCAAGATGAATCTGACATGGAGTGCACTGATGCACAGCCGCTGATGGATGATTCTGCTGGTACATTCACTCAGAGCACTACATTGTCCTCGCAGTGTACAGAGCCAGATTCTGACCCTGATGAGACTCAGGTGCCCCTTCCCACACACTATACCACCATACACGGTGACACAGAGGAAGGTGCACATGACATAGAAGAGGAGGTGATGGATGACCCAGTTGTTGACCCAGATTGGCATCCATTGGGGGAAGAGGGTGCTGCTTCCAATAGCTCAGATGAGGAGCATCCACAGCAGACATCGACATCGCAACCGCTGTTATCTGGCAGGCCCGGAGCACTCCAAAGACAGGTTCCAAACATCAAAATAGTTGCTGGACAGCTTGTCCAGAGGGTCAAAAGATCACAGCGTGCTAGGCCGCAAAATGTCTGCCAAAGTAGGAAGAGTGCAGTGTGGCACTTTTTTGAACAAAATCCTCATGATCAGGCCAAGGTTATCTGTAAGAAGTGCGCAAAGACCTTTAGCCGAGGGAAAAATCTGAAAAATTTGAATACCAGTTGCATGCTTAGACATTTAACCAGCATGCACTTGCAAGCGTGGACACAACACCAAACCTCAAGTGCCACATGTGCAACTGATCACAACGAAAGTAGTCAGCAACGCTACATTGTTTCCCCCACTGTAAGCCCACCGGTTAGCACAGCAGCAAATGTTGAGGTGTCGTTGCAAGGCCACAGCAGTCAGGGAATCCCACTGTTATATCAACGAAAGACTGATTCTAGGCCATCAGAAAGAACAACAACTCCATCACCATCATCAACCCTCTCTCAGTCCGCCCTGTCCACCGCTACTTCCACCATATGCAGCTCTCAAGTCCAGCTCACCCTCCCAGACACTATGAGTAGGTCAAGAAAGTGCTCAGTCTCTCATCCGCGTACACTGGGTTTGAACGCCCACATTGCCAAACTAATCTCGTTTGAGATGATGCCCTTTCGGTTGGTGGAAAGCACAGCTTTCCGCGAACTCATGGCCTATGCAGAACCACGCTATGACCTACCCAGTCGCCACTTCTTCTCTCGCAAAGCCATCCCAGCCCTCCACCATCATGTGAAAGACCGCATTGTCCATGCACTCAAGCAGTCAGTGAGCGGAAAGGTGCACCTCACAACTGAAGCATGGTCCAGTCGGCATGGCCAGGGCCGTTACGTGTCCATCACTGCGCACTGGGTTAATGTGGTGGATGCAGGGTCCACAGGGGACAGCGGTGGTGGACAGTGCTGCCTAGCCCATGGTATAGGAAACAGTTGGCTGTAGGCGTTCGACCCTCCTCCTCCTCCTCCTCCTCCAGAAGCGAAAGCTCGTCCACAGAGCGCAGTCGTACGAGCACTCCATCTGCAGCTGCCACTGTTGCACACGATGTGTCCCCCTATCGAGCAGCTAGTGGAAAGCGTCAGCAGGCTGTGTTGCAGATGATGTGTTTGGGCAACAGACACACCGCGGAGGTACTGGCCGAGTACTTGAAGCGACAAACTGAGTCATGGCTGGGCAGTGTACATCTTGAGGCAGGCAAGGTAGTTAGTGATAACGGCCATAATTTTGTGGCAGCCATAGCCCTTTCAAAACTCAGCCACATACCTTGCTTGGCTCACACCTTGAACCTGGTGGTGCAGTGCTTCCTCAAAAATTATCGGGAGTTAACAGCCCTGCTCCAGAAGGTGCGAAGACTGTGCGCGCACATCCGCCGGTCGCCTGTACACTCCGTTCGTATGCAGAAGCTGCAGCGATTGCTCCACCTTCCCAACCACCGCCTCATTATCGACATTGCAACAAGGTGGAACTCCACCCTGCACATGGTGGAGCGGCTGTGCGAGCAGAGGCAGGCCATAATGCATTTGTGGGAGGATACACGGCCAGGCACTTTGAGAGCAGACATGGAGTTGACAGGTGTGCAGTGGTCGAAGCTGAAAGACCTCTGTAAAGTCCTTCAGTGTTTTGAGGAATGCACACGGCTGGTAAGCGCAGACGACGCCATCCTAAGCATGAGCATCCCACTTATGCGTCTGCTCATGCAAACTTTGACGCACCTTAAGGAGCAGGCGTCTGCAGCCAATGTTGATGAGGAGGAAGAGGAGGAGGGAATCCTTGATGACATTCAGCCATTGTCTGCTCAGGGACCTCTCCTGGACGAGGTGGAGAAAGAAGAGGAGGAGGATGATGGGGATGATTACTTAGGGGAGGAGGATGCATCTCGTGGGGCAAGTGAAAATGTTGGCGTGGCAAGGTCTGGTACAGGGATTGTGCGTGACTGGAGGGATGTGGATTTGCCAGAAAGTGCTCCTCCAACCAGCACTCGCAGTGCATCATTGACACTGGGAACATTGGCCCACATGTCAGATTATGCCTTGCAGATCCTAAAAAGGGACCCCCGCATTGCCAAAATGATGAACGATGACGACTACTGGTTGGCCAGCATCCTGGATCCACGCTATAAAGGCAAATTACAAAACATCATGCCACAGGAGAACCTTGACCTAATATTGGCTAATAAACAAGCAACTCTGGTAAATCGGTTGCTTGAGGCATTCCCAGCACACATCAGCGGTGATGGTTCTCACACGAGCCGTACGGGCCGGGGGCAGCTTGGCAGAGGTGTTCGTGGTGCACACAGCAGAAGTGGCGTTGGAGACAGGGGTTTCATGACAATGTTGTGGACTGATTTTTCAAATACCGCTCACACAACTGGTAATACTGCATCGATGGAAAGTGACAGGAGACAGCAGTTGTCAACTATGGTAACAAACTACTTTTCCTCCCATATCGATGTTCTCCCACACAGGTTATTCCCCTTTGACTATTGGGCCGCTAAACTGGACACCTGGCCTGAATTGGCCCAATATGCCTTACAGGAGCTCGCTTGCCCAGCTGCAAGTGTGCTATCGGAAAGAGTCTTCAGTGCAGCTGGATCAATCCTGACAGAAAAAAGGACCCGTCTGTCAACCCAAAATGTGGATGATCTAACCTTCATTAAAATGAACCATGCATGGGTTTCCAAGGATTTTGTCCCACCTTCCCCTGATGACACATAGGGTGACAGAAAAATGGCTTGCTTTGGTCCACCTCTTCCTGGGACTTCACCTATTTCACCTTTTGCATCAGCTGAATGTCCAACATCAACATATGCCACTTTCTAAAACTCCCTAACTGTGCTGCCTCCCCCCCATGGCCGGGGTCACCACCTAGCGCACAACACCGTGCGAGTGCCGTTGCCCTGGACAGGTGGGTAGGCCGACTCTTGGGCGCGGGCACTGGCACAGGGTCCCTCATAGTGCAATCAAGTGTCTCTGACGGTGGTGGTGCACACCCGCCGTCAGACACACCGCTGTACTATGAGGGGCCCAGTGCCAGTACCAACGCCCACGAGTGGGCCTCCCTTGCTTGGGCAGGGCCCCAGCATTTGCAATCTTTACCTCTCCCTGCTCCTCCGCTGTGTAATCTGGGCCGTTAAATCCATACTGTGCCTGACACCGTCTGAGCCTGCCTCCTGATGTATAGACATATATTTTGAATGTGTACGCTATCCTTACTTGTTATCCGGGGATACGGTACTCTTTCTCACCTTTGTGCAATCACCTGCAAGCCATACTGGGCCTAACACCGTCTGAGCCTGCCTCCTGATGTATAGACATATATTTTGAATGTGTACGCTATCCATACATGTTATCCGGGGATACGGTACCCTTTCTCACCTTTCTGCAATCACCTGCAAGCCATACTGGGCCTAATACCGTCTGAGCCTGCCTCCTGATGTAGAGACATATATTTTGAATGTGTACGCTATCCTTACTTGTTATCCGGGGATACGGTACCCTTTCTCACCTTTGTGCAATCACCTGCAAGCCATACTGGGCCTAACACCATCTGAGCCTGCCTCCTGATGTATAGACATATATTTTGAATGTGTACGCTATCCTTACTTGTTATCCGGGGATACGGTACCCTTTCTCACCTTTGTGCAATCACCTGCAAGCCATACTGGGCCTAACACCATCTGAGCCTGCCTCCTGATGTATAGACATATATTTTGAATGTGTACGCTATCCATACATGTTATCCGGGGATACGCTACCCTTTCTCACCTTTGTGCAATCACCTGCAAGCCATACTGGGCCTAACACCGTCTGAGCCTGCCTCCTGATGTATAGACATATATTTTGAATGTGTACGCTATCCTTACATGTTATCCGGGGATACGGTACCCTTTCTCACCTTTGTGCAATCACCTGCAAGCCATAATGGGCCTAACACCGTCTGAGCCTGCCTCCTGATGTATAGACATATATTTTGAATGTTTACGCTATCCATACATGTTATCCGGGGATACGGTACCCTTTCTCACCTTTGTGCAATCACCTGCAAGCCATACTGGGCCTAACACCATCTGAGCCTGCCTCCTGATGTATAGACATATATTTTCAATGTGTACGCTATCCATACATGTTATCCGGGGATACGCTACCCTTTCTCACCTTTGTGCAATCACGTGTAATCCATACTGGGCCTGAGAACGGCTGGTGAGCTGTTAAGCAAGCTACAGCACCTGTGGTTTGCACACGTAAGTTTTTCATTTTTTCAGGAATGACAGTTAGGCCTAATTCCGGAACTGCGGTTGACCTGCACTTACTGGGAAATCAGCGTTCGCGGGTAATAATTGTAATCACAGATCCCCATCACTAACGTTGTTCAGCGGGTTATCTTCACCTGTAAGCGACAAACTCTGGCCTTTTCAGTGTAGCGCACATGCAGCCACGGACATGTAAGGGCATGACACACCAGTTATTGGCCAATCTCATGTGCCAGAGCCTCACGTGTCCCTCCAGTAAGCCAGACTTGGACCGCGGGGCATGACGGAGTCTTGTTCATTAACGGAATTAAGGTGGCAATCTGTGCATCTTTTCTGTAGCTTGCATGGTTGAGGTTTCCCAGGTGGAGTCGAATTAAACCGTAGGCTCCACTCCTGGTGGTGCCCTTCTGGACATTCCTTTAAGGTTCAGCTTTGCAACCATACTGCCCACGTAAAACAAACACTTTGCCTTCATGAACGCTGTTTGGAGGGTCATGACTAGAGTTGAGCGATACCAGCCGATACTTGAAAATATCGGATCGGAATGGATCGGCCGATCTTAAAAAAAAAAGTATCGGTATCGCCGATTCCGATACCGGGAACCAATGCAAGTCAATGGGGCCAAAATATCGGTATTAAAAAAAACCCCTTTCTTTCCTTGTAGGTTAATTCTACATGAAGAAAAACAACTAAGAATAATGTAGAATGTATTGTGGGAGGTGGAGGAGACATTAAAGCCATAGAGGTTTAGCCCAATCAAATGGAATAGCAGGAATTAACTTTTTTTTTAAAGACGTTAGGAGTTACAAAGATATTGACTATGTTAGCCTCATTTATATTTTGCCAGACATGTATGTCTTCTTCTTCTTTCTTCTTCTTTCTTATTCTTCTTCCTTTTTTTACCTTCTTCTTCTTATTCCTTTTTTTACATTCTTCTTCTTCCTTTTTTTACATTCTTCTACTTCCTTTTTTTACATTCTTCTTCTTATTCCTTTTTTTACATTCTTCTTCTTCCTTTTTTTAAATTCTTCTACTTCCTTTTTTTACATTCTTCTTCTTCTTCCTTTTCTTACATTCTTCATATTCTTCTTATTCAACAATTATTATTCTACATATTCAACTTCTTCATCTTCTTCCTATTCTTCTTCATCATATTCTTATTTGTGTCAGGCATTCCTGTAGTTGTTATCTAGAAAAGTTAGAAGTTTACACCTTCCGTTCTGCCTGTCACAAAAGATTTACAACAGGATTTGTCCGCGTTCAGTTTGGCCTGCAGCAGCAGGCCTTTTCCAGGGGCACCACGAGGAGGAACGGACTCACCCCCATACACTGCTTAGTCTTCTTCTGCTTATAAATAAGATAATATCATTTGCTCAGAGTATTAGTCTTATGCTTAATGTTCTCCTGCTTTGTTTTTTTATGCTTCTTTGTCTTCTCTCTCTTGTTGTTCTGCATCTTGGTGGTTGTCTTCCTGTTCTTTGTCCTCTTGAACCAGCTGACGGTACTGGCACCCGGAGGGGCAGCAGAAGGAACAAGAGCCAATGGCACTACCGAGGACCAGCTGACGGTGCTGGAACCCGGATGGGTAGCATAAGCTGCAAGAGCAAATGGAAATAGCAAGGACCAGCTGACAGTGCTGGCACCCGGAGGGGCAGCAGAAGGAATTAGAGCCAATGGCACAACCGAGGACCAGCTGACGGTGCTGGAACACGGTTACTAAGCAGGAGGTACCTGTGCTACAAAGCACTACCAAGGACCAGCAGATGTTGCCGGAACTCGGATACCGAGATGGAGGCACCTAGGCCAAAGGCTCTGCCGAGAACCAGCTGACGGTGCTGGAACCCGGATGGGTAGCATAAGCTGCAAGAGCAAATGGAAATAGCGAGGACCAGCTGACAGTGCTGGCACCCGGAGGGGCAGCAGAAGGAATTAGAGCCAATGGCACAACCGAGGACCAGCTGACGGTGCTGGAACCCGGTTACTAAGCAGGAGGTACCTGTGCTACAAAGCACTACCAAGGACCAGCAGACGTTGCCGGAACTCGGATACCGAGATGGAGGCACCTAGGCCAAAGGCTCTGCCGAGAACCAGCTGACGGTGCTGGAACCCGGAGGGGTAGCATAAGCTGCAAGAGCAAATGGAAATAGCGAGGACCAGCTGACAGTGCTGGCACCCGGAGGGGCAGCAGAAGGAATAAGAGCCAATGGCACAACCGAGGACCAGCTGACGGTGCTGGAACACGGTTACTAAGCAGGAGGTACCTGTGCTGCAAAGCACTACCAAGGACCAGCAGACGTTGCCGGAACTCGGATACCGAGATGGAGGCACCTAGGCCAAAGGCTCTGCCGAGAACCAGCTGACGGTGCTGGAACCCGGAGGGGCAGCTGAAGTTACCCCTGAAAAGCAAAGTTGGCATGCCGCAAGCTGGCCGCAGTTACCGAATCACACAGTCCTACAGGGGGCGCTTGTTCTACTGGCACTACGGAACAAGCCTTTCTTACCAGAACCCGCAGTCCACATAGGAAGCACCTAAACTGCTGGCACCCTAGCCTCGGCTAACCCAACCGCAACACGACATGGCAACTTGGGGTGATAAACTGACATTGACACTTCCCGGAAACAGCAGGCAGGGCTGGAACCAAGCTGGGCAGGAGGGAGTACCCGTGCCAAAGTCAGTTATGAGCAGCAACTGGCGATGTTGGAGCCCAGGGACAAGCACTTAGCAGGCTGAGGCCTGATGTGCTGTCAATTGGGAGGCAGCAGGACAGATTGCCATCAAAACAGCAGGGGAACAGCTGACGTTACTGAACCCCACAAACACAGGAGCTAGTGTTTTACTCTGTGAAGACGGCACTTCCGAGCAACAACTGGCTGTGTTGAAGCCCAGGGACAAGCACGGAGCAGGCTGAGGCTGCATTGAAGAAATTTTAAGATCGGTTGTAGACTTCTACTAATTTTAACCAAGCTCCACTTAGGCCTGTGGCTTCACTGATTTTCGTATTTCCCCTGTCCTCCAACCCCGCCAGTTACAGCTCCGAAGTGGCGTCTGCACAATCCACACTTGTTCCTGTGTTACAGGTGTTCAGTCCGGTCAGTTAATCCCCTGATGTGTGTCCGGCAATGTCGCCTGCTCTGTCCACATTCCCATAACTAGTTATGGGAATGTGGACAGAGCAGGCGACATTGCCGGACACACATCAGGGGATTAACTGACCGGACTGAACACCTGTAACACAGGAACAAGTGTGGATTGTGCAGACGCCACTTCGGAGCTGTAACTGGCAGGGTTGGAGGACAGGGGAAATACGAGAGACAGTGGAGCCACAGGCCTAATTGGAGCACGGTTAAAAATCAGTAGTAGTAGGACTGTGTAGGCAGCAGGAGACTTTGCCATCCACACAGCAGGGGATCAGCTAGCGTTACTGAACCCCACTGAGACACGGGAGCAAGTGTCTCTTTCCGTGTGGACGGCACTTCCGAGCTACAACTGGCTGTGTTGAAGCCCAGGAAATAGGAGGGTGTAGGCAGAGGCCTACTGTCTTTGGAATGCGGAGACAGCAGGAGAGACTGCCATCCACACCGCAGGGGAACAGCTGGCGTTACTGAACCCCACTGAGACACGGGAGAAAGTGTCTATTTCCGTGTGGACGGCACTTCCGAGCTACAACTGGCTGTGTTGAAGCCCAGGAAATAGGAGGGTGTAGGCAGAGGCCTACTGTCTTTGGAATGCGGAGACAGCAGGAGAGACTGCCATCCACACAGCAGGGGAACAGCTGACGTTACTGAACCCCACTGAGACACGGGAGCAAGTGTCTCTTTCCGTGTGGACGGCACTTCCGAGCTACAACTGGCTGTGTTGAAGCCCAGGAAATAGGAGGGTGTAGGCAGAGGCCTACTGTCTTTGGAATGCGGAGACAGCAGGAGAGACTGCCATCCACACAGCAGGGGAACAGCTGACGTTACTGAACCCCACTGAGACACGGCAGCAAGTGTCTCTTTCCGTGTGGACAGCACTTCCGAGCTACAACTGGCTGTGTTGAAGCCCAGGCAAAATCTGGGTGTAGGCTGAGGCCTACTGTCTTTGGAAGGCAGAGACAGCAGGAGAGACTGCCATCCACACAGCAGGGGAACAGCTGACGTTACTGAACCCCACTGAGACACGGCAGCAAGTGTCTCTTTCCGTGTGGACGGCACTTCCGAGCTACAACTGGCTGTGTTGAAGCCCAGGAAATAGGAGGGTGTAGGCAGAGGCCTACTGTCTTTGGAATGCGGAGACAGCAGGAGAGACTGCCATCCACACAGCAGGGGAACAGCTGACGTTACTGAACCCCACTGAGACACGGCAGCAAGTGTCTCTTTCCGTGTGGACGGCACTTCCGAGCTACAACTGGCTGTGTTGAAGCCCAGGAAATAGGAGGGTGTAGGCAGAGGCCTACTGTCTTTGGAATGCGGAGACAGCAGGAGAGACTGCCATCTCCACAGCAGGGGAACAGCTGGCTGTGCTGAACCCCACTAACACTTGAACAAATGTGTTTGGCTCTGTGGAGACGACACTTCTGAACACCAACTGACGCTGTTGGAGCCCAGGATTAGGCGAGGAGCAGGCTGGGGCCTGTTGCTTTTGGCAGGTGAAGGCAGCAGGAGACTTGCCATCTCCACAGCAGGGGAACAGCTGGCAGTGCTGAACCCCACTAACACTTGAACGAATGTGTTTGGCTCTGTGGAGACGACACTTCTGAACACCAACTGATGCTGTTGGAGCCCAGGATCAGGCGTGGAGCAGGCTGGGGCCTACTGGATTTTGGAAGGTGTAGGCAGCAGGAGACTTGCCATCTCCACAGCAGGGGAACAGCTGGCAGTGCTAAACCCCACTAACACTTGAACGAATGTGTTTGGCTCTGTGGAGACGACACTTCTGAACACCAACTGACGCTGTTGGAGCCCAGGATTAGGCGAGGAGCAGGCTGGGGGCTGTTGCTTTTGGCAGGTGAAGGCAGCAGGAGACTTGCCATCTCCACAGCAGGGGAACAGCTGGCAGTGCTGAATCCCACTAACACTTGAACGAATGTGTTTGGCTCTGTGGAGACGACACTTCTGAACACCAACTGACGCTGTTGGAGCCCAGGATTATGCATGCCGCATGCAGAGGCCAATGGGCAGCGGTTTTTATGGAGGTTGTTGACTACTACTGATTCTAACCATGCTCCACTTAGGCCTCTGGCTCCACTGTCTCTACTATTTACCCTGGCCTCCAACCCCGCCAGCTACATCTCTGAAGTGGCGTCAGCACAATCTACACTTGTTCCTGTGTTACTGGTGCTCAGTCCCGTCAGTTGATCCCCTGATGTTTGTCCGGCAAGTTCGCCAGCTCTGTCCTCATTCCCACTACTGGTTATGGGAATGTGGACAGAGCAGGAGACCTTGCCGGACACACATCAGGGGATAAACTGATGGGACTGAGCCACAGGAACACAGGAACAAGTGTAGATTGTGCTGACGCCACTTCAGAGATGTAGATGGCGGGGTTGGAGGCCATGGGAAATAGTAGAGACAGTGGAGCCAGAGACCTAAGTTGGGCACGGTTAAAAATCAGTAGTAGTTTGAATGTTGATGGAGCTGGTGACTTTGCCGTCCACACAGCAGGGGATCAGCTGGCGTTACTGAACCCCACTAACACAGGAGCTAGTGTGTTTCTCTGTGCAGACGACACATCTGAGCGACAACTGGCTGTGTTGAAGCACAGGGATTATAGTTCAGGTGGTAGAAAAATGAACACACCAGCAGACCTGGATACAGTTGCCAACCACTAATTTAGTCTGTAAGAGGAATGGCAAAGTCTTTGGAGATCCAGGCCTTGTTCATTTTCAGAAAAGTCAGCCGGTCAACATTATTGGAAGATAGTCGCGTGCGACGGTCTGTTAGTACACCACCTGCGGCACTAAAGACGCGTTCCGATAATACACTGGCAGCAGGGCAAGCCAGCACCTCCAATGCATACTGGCTAAGCTCTGGCCATGTATCCAGCTTAGAGACCCAAAACTTGAAGGGTGAAGAGCCATCTGGGAGTACAGTGACAGGGCAAGACATGTAGTCTGACACCATCTGACGGAAGCGTTGCCTCCTGCTGACTCGAGGCGTCGCTGATGGTGTAGACAATTGTGGTGGACACACAAAACTTTGCCACATTTGGGCCATAGTGGTCTTGGCTTGTGCTGCGGCGCTGCCTCTGCTCCCTCTTTGTGCAGAGTTTCCTCCACTGCCTCGACGCACAGAGCTGCTTTGTAAAGCACTAGCAACAATGCTGTCGGGTGGAATGGAAAACATTATGGACTGCACCAGTGACTCTTCGTACTCCCGCAATTTACGCTCCCGGTTCAACTTTGGTATGAGCCTTTGTACGCTGTCCCGGTAGCGAGGATCTAGGAGGGTGTACACCCAATAATCAGCCGAGACGAGAATGTGGGCGAAGCGGCGGTCGTTTCTCAGGCACTGCAGCATGAAATCAACCATGTGCTGCAGACTCCCAACTGCCAAATAACCGCTGTCCCCTGTTTGAGGCGTGACCTCGGCCTGCTCTGCATCACCCCACCCTCGCTGTACATACTGAGTAGAGGTTTGTGTACCTCCCTCCTCTGGAGAGATGTCTTCCTCCTCCATCGACTCCTCCTCATCCTCCTCACAAAGTGTCCCCTGCCTAGGCCTTTGTGAGGAAACACGTAGCGCAGACTGTCCAGAAGCAGATGGCATTTGGGACTCCTCATCCTCCACCTCTTCCGAAACCTCATCCCTTAGTGCTTGCAGTGTTTGTTGAAGCAGGCAGATAAGGGGGACAGTCATGCTGACTAGTGCATCATCTGCACTCGCCATCCGCGTGGATTCATCGAAGGCACGCAAAACGAGGCAGATGTCCTTCATAGAGGCCCACTCAATGGTGCTGAAGTGTGAATGGCGCACAGTGCGACTTGTTTGCGCCTGATGCAGCTGGTACTCCATGACTGCTGCCTGCTGCTCACACAACCGCTCCAACATATGTAACGTTGAATTCCACCGGGTGGGTAGGTCACATATGATGCGATGTTCCGGAAGGCCAAATCGTCACTGCAGAGCAGCGAGGCGCGATCTTGCCGTGCTGGAACGCCGCAAGTGAGCGCACTCTATGCGGACCTTGTGCAACAGTGCATCAAGATCTGGATAGTCCCTCAGAAAGCTCTGCACGACCAAGTTAAGCACATGTGCCAGACATGGGATGTGTGTGAGGTTGCCTAGGCCAAGAGCTGCCACCAGATTTCGGCCATTGTCACACACTACCAAGCCCAGCTGGAGATTTGCTGGCCCAAACCACACATCGCTCTCCTGCTTGATAGCATTCCAGAGCTCCTGCGCTGTGTGGCTTCGATTCCCCAAAGAAATTAATTTGAGTACAGCCTGTTGACGTTTGGCCACGGCTGTGCTCATATCGGTCGTAACAGGCTCCTGCTCTGCTGTTTCTGAGGAACTTGAGTAGGAGGAGGAGTCTATGTGTACAGACTGGAGTCCTGCAATCCGTGGTGTTGGAAGAACACGTACAGCGCCACTCTCCAGATCTGTACCCGGCTCCACAACATTGACCCAGTGGGCAGTGAAGGAAAGGTATCGTCCCTGTCCATGGTTACTGGTCCACGCATCGGTGGTCAGGTGGACCTTGCTACTAACGGCGTTTAGTAGCGCATGTTTTATTTTGCCCTCAACATGTTTCTGCAGGGCAGGGACGGCTCGCCTACTGAAATAAAAGCGGCTGGGCACGTTGTATTGGGGGACTGCCAATGCCATTAAGTCCCGGAAGGTGTCAGTGTCCACCAGCCTGAATGACAGCATTTCAACTGTTAGAAGTTTGGCAATGCCAGCATTCAGAGACTGTGCTTGGGGATGGTTTGCCGAGTAAGGGCGCCTTTTATCCCATGCCTGTGCTACCGATGGCTGTGATGGATGGGAACGTGCTGCTATGGGTGGAATCTGACAGGGTCTCCGGACAACAGTGGCAGAGGTTCTTCCTTGGCGATCCTGTGAGGAAGCCGAACCAGCAGTGTGTGAGCTGGAGGAAGAGGCCCCAACACGAACTGAAGAGGTGGTAGGTGGTGCTGTACGTTGGCCTACGTCTTCAGGGTGTCTCTGCAACTCCAACTCGTGCTTGGTGCGCACATGTTTCCACATATTTGTGGTATTGAGGTTGCTGACATTTCTCCCTCTTTTGACTTTCTGATGACACAGCTTGCATTTGACAAAGCAAATGTCATCTGCAACTGTGTCAAAAAAGGACCACGCACTGCAAGTCTTGGGAGCGCCCGTTTTGCCTTTGGAATGAGGAATGCTCCTAACGGGTGCCGAAGTGGAGGGTACAGGCAACCAAGTCTTCCCTCTCCCTCTGCCTCCTGTTTTGGCTGGTAGGGGAATCTCTTCCTCCGAGCTGCTCCCACCACCTTCCTATTCCTCACGCCATGATGGGTCAAGGACCTCATCATCTTCCCTCCCCTCTTCAAACAGCTGCTTCTCCGGGGTTGTCTCGCCAGCACCGTACGCACCAGAAAGTGGCAACTGAGTCTCGTCATCATCTGATGCGTACTGAGGTGTGCTGACCATAGGCACTGGCCCACTCGCCTCTTCAGATTCAGAGGGACAAAGAAGTTGCGCATCACTGCATACTCCCTCTTCTTCACATTCAGGAATGCTGCTTGGCTGGCCCCCTCTTTCCAAGCCAACAGATTCCGAGAAGAGAAGTAGAGACTGTGATGGCTCCTGTCCATGTCTCTCTGACTGCCTGGGCACTTTGGCAGGTGGTGAAGAGACAGATGGTTGCTCTTCGGTGCTCTGGTCCTGAGAGGCTGTGGAAGTAATTGAAGTCGATGCGTTAGCTGCCATCCATCCGACAACGGCTTCAATTTGTTTCTCCCGCAGCAGTGGGGTACGTTGAAGTCCTACAAAGCTGCACATAAAGGACTGTTGCCTGCTAAAACTGGGGGATGCTGATCCACTGGTGCCCGCAGCAGGCCCAAAATCCCCACGTCCTCTACCTGCAGAATCCCCACGTTCTCTCCCTGCAGAATCCCCACGTCCTCTCCCTGCTGAAACTCCACGCCCACGCCCACACGCCTTACTCCCTGCCTTCTTCATCTTGCCAGACTGCTTAAGATAGGCAGAAAAGTACAAAGGGGGGCCTTAGTGTGCTTATTCCTGAACAGCTGGTTACAGGTACAAGAAACACTAATTTTATGAAGTGTGTGTGTGTGGACTACACTTTAATAGGAGCTGATGTGGCCTACACAAGTTCCAAATGTAGTGTTTGGTGAACTTTTTTTGTGGTTTCTTTGTTGGAAACAAACAAAGTATGTGAACAAAGAATTGAAACTGATAGTATCACCAACTTTTTGGAGCTATTACAATGCAGGCAGGTAACCTACAATGCAAAAGATGAGGCTCCAAAAAAATTGGGTAATACTAATCTGGCTGTGCCGGCAGGGCACAAGCCAGAAAAAAAGGCTCCTCTATCTACTCCTATATAGTGTTTGCAACCAACCAATGTTGATGGATACGGATGGATGCACACTAATAGGAGAAGAAAAAATGAGCTGCACTCAGAGACAAATATGTGTGAGGCAGTGACGCACGTTGAGCGTCCTACAACCAGACGTAGCTGCAGGACACTCTACTCAGCGTGAGCTGCACTCACACACAGTCAGAGACCTCTCAGACAGCCGTGAACAGTGCAGCTAAGTGGGCACTGGCACTGACAGGCTGCAGAAAGGCTCCGCTGTGTACTCCTATATAGTGTTTGCAACCACCGTAGATGGAGACGGATGGATGCACACTAATAGAAGAAAAAATGAGCTGCACTCAAATAAAAATATGTGTGAGGCACTGACGCACGCTGAGCGTCTTACAACCAGACGTAGCTGCAGGACACACTACACAGCGTGAGCTGCACTCACACACAGTCAGAGACCTCTCAGACAGCCGTGAACAGTGCAGCAAAGTGGACACTAGCACTGAAAGGCTGCAGAAAGGCTCCGCTGTCTACTACTAGTGTTTGCAACCAACGTATATGGATACGGATGGAAGCACACTAGATTGAAATTATGTAAAAAATGCAGCTCAAAAATTAAAAGATGTATGAGGCAGCAGTGAGGCACGCTGGGCAGCCTACAACCTGACGTGGCTGCAGGACCCACTCCACAGCGTGAGCTTCACTCACACAGCCCTTGCAGACAGCTGTGAACACTGCTGCTAGGACAAAGAAGGCTACAGTGGTGGTTTATGTAGCCTGGGTAAAGCACTAGATGTTTGGTGGAATCGCTATTTCTAACTGTCCCTCACAGTCTTCTACAGCAGCCTGTCCCTAACTGAATTCACAGCAGAGTGAACCAGAAATGGCGGCTGCGGTGGCTTTTATAGTGCATCATGACATCGTTTCAGCAGCCAATCACAGCCATGCCAATAGTTAACATGCCTACATGCCTAACAGGATGTGCCCACACTTCGGAGGATTCCCATTGGCTTAATCAAAGCAAGCAGGCTCATAGCATGATGGGAACTTCCGATTCCGGTATCCGATATGACAAAAGTATCGGAAGTCAGTATCGGAATTCCGATACCGCTAATATCGGCCGATACCCGATACTTGCGGTATCGGAATGCTCAACACTAGTCATGACTCGTGGGAATAACGCCGCCCAATCAGTTAACCTGCTAGAGAGATCCTTCGTTGCTCCCAAGCATTACATCACACTCCCTAGGAGGAAGGTAATGCCACTGTGGCGACCGTACTCCTGGGGGCGACACAAGTGCACTGATGCCCAGCCACTGCTCGATGAATCTGCTGGTACATTGACCCAGACCACTACATTCCCCTCGCACGCTACACGGCCTGAATCTGACCCTGATGAAACTCAGGTTACCCTTCCCATATACAGTTCCATCTTACACGGTGACAAAGAGGAAGCTGCAGATGAAAGTGCAGGTTCGGCCCACCCGCCATCAGACACACCACCGTACTATCAGGGGCCCTGTGCCAGTGCCGTCGCCAACGAGTGGGCCCCCCCTGCTTGCTCAGGATCACAGCACTTGCAAGGTTGAAATACTGTGCAGTGAGATGGAAGATGGGGACGACGAGGAGTCCAGACTAGTACAGGGATTCCCTAGCGAGGAGACTTATTTGATTGTTTTCAACGTTGGGACAGCAATTTTTGGGGAGCACTATACTCTGGAGAATGATAGATGGGGCCCACCATACACTGGAACATTCCAAAGGTGGACATCAGACACTGGAGCAGCATTTACAGGGCCCATTATACACTAGAGCATTAGAAATGGGGCCCATTATGTTTGGAGAATTATTTGGGCCCATAAGACAGTGGAGCTTCATCCATGGGGACCAACATATACTGTAGCATTATGTGGAGCTCATCATATACGGTTTCAAACATTATATGGGACCAATGATTCTGTATGGAGAAATAGATGGGCCTCGTCATGAGATGTAAAAAGTGAAGTATTTTTCATTGTACTATACCGTTATTTCTCTGCCGTATCGGAGCATGATGAGTTGTGGTATGTGTTAAAGGGGCGCTCTTTCGCCCAGGGCACATGAAAACCTGGAGCCAGCCCTCCCCCCCACAACTTTAGCCAAATAACCCCCATTTTTCAGTGCGTAACTTGTATTATGAAGTTAATTAAGGTTGACAAGCTTAAGTAAGAAGAATTGATGCTTTTGGCATTCAAATGGGCACTGTAGGTGTGTTTCCTGTCCTCCTCTCACTGCCGACTTTTATTCCCCATTGACTTACATTGGGTTTCGGGTTTCGGGATGACCCCGACTTTTTCCTATAATCGGACGATCTTGCTCGACCCGACTTTTGGAAAAGTCGGGTTTCACGAAACGAAACTTGACCCTAAAAAAACAAAAGTCGCTCAACTCTAATTGTGACACTACCGAAATATATCCAAGAACATGGAATACTATATGGATGAGCAATATAATACTGAAACAATGTTGAATTTTTTTGAAGAGTTAGATACCACCCAAATGCACCCAAGAAGACATAATATGCTATAGATGAACAACATAATACCTATACATTTTTGAACAATGTTTTTGAGGGATAGATACCACCAAACTCTACCCAAGAACACATAATACTGTATAGATGAGCAATATAACACCAATACATTTTTGAACAATTTTCTGGAGGGAGAGATACCAATGTAATCTACCCAAGAACATGTAAAACTCTGAATGAGCAATATAATGCCAATACATTTTTGAACAATTGTTTGGAGGGTTAGAAACCACCAAAATGCACTCAAGAAGATGTAATACTATAAGGATGAGCACTATAATACTGATTCATTTTTGAGCAATTTTTGGAAGGTTAAATACCACCTGTTAGAATCTGTTCAGTTTGTGACTATCCGCCATTTTCTTGTAGGGTTCTGGCTGCTGGTCTTTTTCCTCTGATGCTGGGTTTGTCTTGGGTCAGGTGATTGTATCACCCTTTATTAATCTGCACCTGTCTCCCATTCCTTGCTGGACAGCAGTGTTAATCTGCTTGAGTTCTGGCTTGGAGCTTTGCTTTGCCTTCTGTGTATTTAATTAGTGCAACGCTGGGACCTCCGGTTCTGCAAGTCTTAGTTTCTGTTTTCAGTTTGTTTCTGCAGCCTTCTCTTTGCTTTCTATTAGGAGGTGACTGTTTGGTACCCATTCCTTAGATCTTTCAGGGACCCCCTTCCCCCTATCTATAGGTCTTTGCTTGAGATTAATAAAGTAACTTGGCACTCAACTGAATGATCCTTTTTGAAGATAAGTTTTTAATGTGGCAGTCACAAAGGACGTTTCGGCCTACAATTGGCCTTCGGTAGACTGACGAAGGCCAATTGTAGGCCGAAACGTCCTTTGTGACTGCCACAATAAAAACTTATTTTCAAAAAGGATCATTCAGTTGAGTGCCAAGTTACTTTATTATTCACTTGGGTCTGGGTAACCTACTTGTGCACCTTGTAGTAGTGCAACGCTATACTTTGCTTGAGATTAACCTAGGATCGTCGGTGTATCTATTCGAAAGGAATGGGTCACACTGCAGGGTCAGTTTTTCCCCTCCTACCCTAGTCCTCTGCTGCAGTACCGTAACACCACCAAAATCTGCCCAAGAAGGTGTAAAACGCAATGAATAAGCAATATAATGCCGATACATTTTTGAACAATTTTTTGGAGCATTAGATACCAATGAAATACACCCAAGATGATGAAATACTCTAATGATGAGCAATATAATAGCAATACATTTTTTAACAATTTTTTGAATGGTTAGAAACCACCAAAATGCAATCAAGAATATGTAAAACTCTATATAATACTGATAAATGTTTGAACAATTTTTGGAGGGTTAGACATCACTGAAATCTACCCAAGAACATGTAATACTGCATGGATGAGCAACATAAAACCGATAAATTTTTGAATAATTTTTTTGGAGGGCTAGATACCACCGAAATCTACTCAAGAACATGTAAAAAAACAAGAAGTGAGTATTTGGGGGAAGTTCTCCCCATCTCTGGAAAATTTGGTAATAGCAGTGTGGGAGGAGCATTATCTGTTTAGTCACATGAATCCCTCCCATAACATGATACAATGGTATGGACACTTTATAGACGGCCTCCTGTTCATTTGGAAGGGCACACGGGATGACAACCAGGATTTTGTCTTTACCTGAATAATAACACTTGAAATCTGAAATGTAAACACTTTTGACAAAACAAAAACTAATTTTTTAGATGTCACTTTGTTGGGAGATATATACAAGAATGCCATTATTACTTCCACATACAGAAAATCAACTGACAGCAGGTCATTATTGTATGCACATTCATGTCACCCTCCTCACATTATCTGGAACATTCCTGTAGGTGAACTCATATGTACCAAATGTAATTGCACTAAACCTGAGGATTTTCAGTTGGAGTCTGATAGAGTCCTGACCAAACTGAGGGACAAAGGCTGTTTGGCAAATACTTTAAATTGTGTTTACCTGTATTATTGTTTGACTGTCTGTGAGCATGCCTATTATGGTGGTTCTAACATAGTGGTATTTTATTAAGTATAATCTGTGGGGGATGGTGAGAGGGTTTCACAAGCTTATATAGGCAGGTTTCACATTAGCGCTTTTTAAGCGCACGCACGGCCGGGGGTAGCTCCGCCCCCGAGCCGGCTCTCTGCCCGGCGTGCCCGCCCCTTGCTTGTAGCGCCGCCTACTAGCGGACAGCGGCGCCTGCGATCGGCGCACCCTATCTTTAGCATAGGGTGCGCAGATCGTGCGCAGGCCTTGCGCTAGTTGCGCTTTGACCTGCGCTGCGCACTTTTGACGGTGCGCCGTGCGCGCCAAAATCAAACTTTTCGGATTTTGGCGCGCACGGCGCACCGTCAAAAGTGCGCAGCGCAGGTCAAAGCGCAACTAGCGCACGGCCTGCGCACGATCTGCGCACCCTATGCTAAAGATAGGGTGCGCCGATCGCAGGCGCCGCTGTCCGCTAGTAGGCGGCACTACAAGCAAGGGGCGGGCACGCCGGGCAGAGAGCCGGCTCGGGGGCGGAGCTACCCCCGGCCGTGCGTGCGCTTAAAAAGCGCTAATGTGAAACCGGCCATACCTCTGACTTTTTACCCTCTGCCATTCGGCATTCATGTATGGGGTTTCTATGATTGAGTATTTAGACTTGTATGATCTTTGGTTTATTCCCTCTCCTTACTTATTGTATTTGGTGTCCATCTATGTCCCCCTTAGGGATTTTTTCATGGGTGACTCCTATTTACATAATATTCACCTTAGATTTGTCTTTACCACATCTTATCAGTCTTTATTCTAGCCATATGGTTATGTAGATTAATTATTTCATCAGAATAATCTTAAATATGCAGTGCATAAATTGTGGCTCTGTCTGTATTTTTGTAACTGTTTTTAATTATTTTTAAATCTCTTTGTGGTTTTGTGTGTCCCTATAAAAAATGAATAAATGTGTTAACATTTTTCTGGTGATCCCTGCTACTAGTATGTTTCTTGTCTCTTGTTAATACAAGACAGTCTCTGATATTGATAGACAAGATCTTTTAGAATGTATTAGAATAAAATTGGGGAAAAAATGTTTGTGCCACATGAACAAGACAGTTTGCGATTTCCACATTATCATCCTTTCAAGATCCACATAATGATTCTCAATTCATTTGTGGCAAAGATATCACCGTTGTTCCCCAAAATACATTCTACTACCCATTACAATCTAGAGTCCCATGTTTGGACTTATTTCAATCTTTGGTTGAAGGGGACTTGAGAAATTTGGACTCTGATATTCACTGTTCTGATTTTTTTCATAACTTGTCTTCTTCTCAGTCTCAAGCTATCAGAGAATTGCAGGATAATTCGAATATAGTAATAAGACAATCAGATAAGGGTGGCTGTACTGTTATTTTGGATTCAGATTTATATGCTCAAACTGTATATAACATTCTTAATGATTCATGTATGTATGCTCCTCTCATTTCCGATCCTCTGTTTTTTACAAAAACAAATTATTTAATCTGGTACAGGATGGTTTGTGCTCAGGTGTTTTAAGCTCTAAAATAGCCAAATGACTTGTACCCGATCATCCAGTAATCCCCATTTTTCATGGATTGCCTAAAATTCATAAGGAGATTTTTCCTCCACCCCTCCGTCCAATTATATCCAGTATAGGATCATTAAATGAGAATTTGAGTGTATGGATAGATCGCTTTTTACATCCATTAACTATTCGTGTTCCTGGTTATTTAAAAGACTCATTTTCAGTTGTGCATACATTTGAAAAATTCATTTGGCAGAAATAATTACGTTTTTTCACCTGTGACTAACTTATATTCTTCTATTCCTCATTCCCTGGCCATACGTGCGATAATCCATCATACGGACAATTATAGCAATTATTCTTGCGATTTGAAAGCATTCATAGTCAGGTCGACCACATACCTGCTAAGCCATAATTTTTTATGTTTAATAAAAGTTTTTTTTCCGCAAATCTTAGGAGCCCCGATGGGGTTAAATTTTTCACCTTCGCTTGCAATATTATACATGGCATGGTGGGAGGAACAATTCATTTTTCATGATTTAAATCCTTTTTATGACGGTATTTTTTGGTTTGGCGGGTATGTGGATGACCTGATCTTTGTATGGCAAGGTACTGCTTCTGATTTGCATCTTTTTCATTCTTATTTAAATTCCAACAATTTAAATTTAAAATTTGCCATCAGTCATATTGGTCCCAGTGTTCCCTTCTTGGATATTTTTCTGATGGGAGATTCTGAATCTGGGAAAGTTCACACTTCTATTTTCAGAAAAGAAACCGCTGGTAACTCTCTGTTACTATCCACATCATGTCACCCACAACACACTATAAAAGCTATCCCCTGTTGGGAATTCAATAGAGTTAAACGGATATGCTCAAATGAAAAACTTTTTCTTGAGGAGAGTAAAATTATTAGTAAAAGATTATATGATAGAGGGTATAGTTACCGCAGTATTAATGAAGCGTTGCAGAAAGTCTCTAAAAAACCCAGGTTTTTGAATTCCAAAAAATCACCTGCTATGACAGATAATTCAATGGTCACTTTTTCTACTCCGTTTAGCCCGCAATTTAACAAAATCAGAGATATTGTAAAAAAAAGTATTTGCCCGTAGTGAACCAAGATGAAAAACTAAAAAGTATTATTCAAAAAGGCTGTTATGTAGCTCGAAGAGGCACCAGTTTAGCTAATCAATTATCGCCAAGCCTTTTTACACAAAATTCTAGTACAACCTCTTGGCTGACCACTACTGTTTTTTTAAATGTGTGAGCACTAGATGTATTGTATGCATCTATGCGATGGATAGAACTAAATCCATTTTTTCCATACAGTGGTTTCTCTCAAAATATTGCTTATTTTATTAATTGTGATACTCAGTATGCAGTATACTGTATCTGCTGCACAAAATGTAAAATCCAGTATATTGGATGTATTATTATAAAAATTAAAAAAAGAATAGCTGAAACACCTGAAAAAAATTTAAATTAAAAAACACAGCGTATTCAGGCGCTGCAAAACACTTTATAAATGCGCATCAGGGTGAAGTCAGTTTTTTTCTTTTTTTGTTGTTGAGAAATTTCAAACTCCTATTAGAGGTGGAAATAAGCATAAATGCCTAACAATACGTAAGGCATTCTGGATAATAAAATTAAGCCCCCTTCACACATAGCGAGATCGCTATAGCGTCACCGATTTTGTGACGCAACAGCAATATCGGTAGCGATCTCGCTACATGTGACACTTACCTCCGACCCGGCTCCTCGCTGGATATCGCTGATCGCGCGAGAACGGGATGGTCCATTTCTCGTCGTCGGCTTCCTGCCGGGCTTCCTGCTGGCGCCGGCGAGCGACTACATGGACGCGGGCGGAAGACGTCACCCTCGCTGCATGTAACAGGTAAGTGACGACCGATGACCGCTGCTGCATCGCTGGTGAGATCTGCCTGTTTGGCAGCTCACTAGCGACCATTTAGCGATGCACCAGCGATCCTGACCGGGTCGTATCGTTGTCGGGATTGCTGGTGCATCGCTAAATGTAACGGGACCTTTAGACACAAAGTTTCCCTGTGGTATGAATTCCAGAAATGACCTTTATTACATTTATTAAGATTTTTCGTATGTTTGTCCATGTTAATACTCTGTTTCACCTGCCACTGTTTTTCGTTAATTATTTGCTGTTTTCTTATTGGTTGGAAACCTCTATATTATTTGTCTGTAATTTTGTTTTAACATACCTATGACTAAAGGTGCTTGTAGCACACCAGAAATGCGTCAGGTGTTCTGTGCATTTTAAACATGGCTTGAAAGCAGAATAAAGTTTTTCTAATTTTTTAATGGCTGGTGTGCCAAACTTTTGTTTTCTTTTCTTGGATTCTCTTATAACCTCTATTACTTTTTCCACTCAATAGAGTCCGCAATTTTATGAGATAACATCTGCTATAATTAAAAAATATCTACTGATTCTGAATCAGGATCCAAAACTAGGTAACATTGTTGTAATGCCAATATACGGTTTGTTGCAAAAAAAACCTGCCAGTCCTAGGCTCTTTATTATCCCCCAGTCTTTTTTTTAATGGATACCAAACATACCACAAAGGCATGGTTAAATCGCAAGGGTTTTTACAAATGTGGCAGGGCAAGATGTCTTTCTTGCGAACATGTAAATAAATGTACTAGTTTTCATTCATACACTACAGGTCAAAATTTTAATAGTCTTATAAATTGCAAAACTGCAGATGTAATTTACCCAATAGAGTGTACATCATGTCAAATTCAGTATGAAGAAATACAATTTATTAGAAGACATATGCAATAACTTAACTACAGCTCTAAATATAGCTGTGGTTTTCAGGCATTTTTTACATATGTACAAAGGGGATGTTTCTACTCTAAATGTACATGTATGTAAAGCAGTCAATACAAGAGAAGATGGTATTCTGCTACAGATGGATCTGGATAAGTTAGAAACTTGGGCGGAAAGGTGGCAGATGCGGTTTAACAATGATAAATGTAAGGCTATACACATTGGAAGAATTACACACTGAACGGGAAACCACTGGGTGAATCTGACATGGAGAAGGACTTGGGGATCCTAGTTAATGATAAACTTACCTGGAGCAGCCAGTACCAGGCAGTGGCTGCCAAGGCAAACAGGATCATGGGGTGCATTAAAAGAGGTCTGGATACACATGATGAGAGCATTATACTACCTCTGTACAAATCCCTGGTTAGATCGCACCTGGAGTACTGTGTACAGTTTTGGGCACTGGTGCTCAGGAAGGATATAATGGAACAAGAGTGAGTACAAAGGAGGGCAACAAAATTAATAAAAGGGGATGGGGGAACTACAATACCCAGAGAGATTAGCAAAATTATTATTATTTAGTCTAGAAAAAAAGACAACTGAGGGACGATCTAATAACCATGTATAAGTATATAAGGGGACAATACAACTATCTCTCCGAGGATCTGTTTATACCAGGGAATGTGACAGTCACAAGGGGGCATTCTCTGCGTCTGGAGGAGAGAAGGTTTTTCCACCAACACAGAAGATGATTCTTTACTGTTAGGGCAGTGAGAAACTGGAATTCCCTGCCTGAGGAGGTGGTGATGGCGAACTCAGTCGAGGGGTTCAAGAGAGGCCTGGATGTCTTCCTGGAGCGTAACAATATTGTATCTTACAGTTTTTAGGTTCTTTAGAAGGATGTAGATCTGGGGATTTATTCTGACGGAACATAGGCTGAACAGGATGGACAAATGCCTTTTTTCGGCCTTGCTAACAATGTTACTAGGTTAGAAAGAGTGCGCAAACCATTTAGAGGAGGGAATTTAAAAAGAAAGATTCTCAATAAGAATCATTGTGGATTTCCAGATTGAATACAAGAACCCCTCTTGATTTAAATGTTACACATTATTCTCCAATATATGTAATCCCTTTTTTGTACCTTTTTTATGTCTATGTAATGACATTTCTATATGTCTATATTTTTAATATGTTTCAATAGGTGTTCATATTATTTGCACCTTATATTCATTGGCTGTTGATCCAATCCATGGCAGGTGCTATTTAAGAAGGGTCTCTTAGAATATGTTCATACCATGAGTAAGGCTATATATTAGCAAAAATGCATAGATATGTGATGTGTATGGAGGTAGCACCACATATTTTAATGCACAATTAAAAGTGATGTTTTATATATATACTTACTTTTTCATTGTTGGAGGATTCTTTTTGTTTTCCTTGATTGCTATGCCTAGACCTGAGCAGCTCCGTGTGATGTCTGCACCATGAAAATCTCCATAGTTTAGCTTGTGAGCTGACTCTCCTTCTCCCTTCTTGGACATTTTAGAAACTAGAACCCCCAAGGAATTTATATAGATGTGTGGTGAGCACCTTGAATCCCCAGGTGCTTCACGGAAATGACACAAAAAATGTTTCTACTTTACACCCATTTTTTATTTTCACAAGGGTAACAGGAGAAAATGTACCACAAGAATTGTTGGGCAATTTGTCTTTTGTACTCTGATACCTCATATGTGGAGGAAAACTACTCGAAAGGGAAGGAGTGACATTTTGGAATGCAGTCTTTAAAGGAATAGTCTGTAGGCATCATGTAGCTTTTGGAAACCCCCTGATGTGCCTAAACAGTGAAAAAAACCCACAAGTGACCCTATATTGGAATTGATCTGCTGATTCCTGGTATGTGAATTTTATAATACTTGGCATATGTGAGTAGCGTAAAGTACATCTGGCATATGTGAGTTGTGTAAGTGAGAAATTAATCTAGTAGTCCATGAATGTGTGGTACAGTGTGAAGCATTCTTTTATACACAGGCCAGGTTTGTCTGGGGAAGGTGTCACATTGATAAGTGGTGTCCTTTCATTTCGCCCTTCTATAACACACTCAAAACCTCTTTTGCAACATTCTTTTCTTTGTGGTTTGAGGAACTTCACCAGAGAAATGTTGGCCTGGTACAATATGAGCACCTTAAGATTTGGAAGTACTGGGGCCCGTACCTTACTGATTTCCAAAGATTAGGGCCTTGGTTACTACCTCTTGGAACTGAAGGTATGCACCAGTTTGGGTTGCACATCATAATAGCACGCAAGTATTGTAAATTGCCATCTGTGCGATGTGCATGGCCATTTTCTTGAACCATATATTGACTTTTCTCATGGTACTCACCCATGTTCTTGTTGTACCCCAGTAAAAATGTTGGTTTAATGACCAGTATAGAAACCTCCTACAGTAGTGAGGTGCTACCATCACCATGTATGGTGGTCAAGAAGAGGACATACATCTTGTCCTTGTACCTGACCACCAGCATGTTGTCGCTACATTGGGCTCTGCTTTCATGCTTTCTGAGCAGTTTTCCAATTAGCATCTTTGGTACGCCTCTCTGATTTTTGAAGACAGTACCTCAAGCTGCAGTAACTCACGTAGAGAGGACCTTTAAGAGTGGGATGCTGGTATAAAAGTTATCTACATAGTGGCAAAAACGTTGATCCAGCATTGAGTACACCAAATTGCATACAATTTTCAAGGACAGGGAGACATTCAGGGGGTTCAATCTGAGTGTCCTTCCCTTTATGAACTCTAAAACTTTGGGTGTACCATGAGGTAGTTTCCCACAGCATGTAGAGTTTAATTCACTTTCTGGCCCTCTTACTGGGCAGGTATTGGCAGAATTTGAGCCTCCCTTGAAATATTTTAGGGACTCATTCATTTAGATGTCTCTTTGTCCCTTGTCGCTGAAGTGATCAATAACCAGCCAAAAAGTTGGTCAAAGTTGGGTAAACTCAGGGAGGATATTGTGCATTATCTCTGGATTGCCTCAAATCTTTTATGGGTCATAGCCATACGGAACAGTGGAGTCTTGTATAAAACATCAAGATTCCAATATTGCTGAAGTTTGGATCATAGAATGTTAGATTTGGAAAGTTTTTTCTAATATCTAATCTGTATCTTCTCCCTTTCAGTTTCATCCCATTACTTCTTGTGTTTCCATGTGCAAATGAGAATAAGGATGATCCCTCTACACTGTGACATCAGTGTAGGAAAGATCAGGGAACAGGGAAAGACCAGGAATGTCTTCTTTCTTCAGCAGCAGCTGGTAAACCAACAGTGATGGCACAGGTTTGAAAAAGGTTTGTGGCACCACAAGATCTGGCAGAGCGCAACACATCAGCACTATGAACACTCTGCACGCATCTGAAACTAGAAATGTCAGATTGCGTCTGTGCATTCTGATTGGTGCTATTGACATCATCGTCCGATCGAACCAATCAGAGCTGGACCTGGTGATGCAGCCATTGGTAGGCTTCAGCCTATGATCAATGCTGTTACAGCACCGATCATAGCCTGGACATTAGTGTTTCAGGCAATTTCATTGGCTGAAAAACTGAAAATGCTGTGATTGGCTGTTTAGAATTGAACAGCCTATCACAGTGATAGTAGACATGCCACCCCCAGTGACAATGACTCCCAGTGCCCTGCTGTAAGATTCAGCAAGCACCTAAATGCTATCACCGCAACTGCGGTTGCGGTGCTGCATTGAATATAGGACATATCCATACGTGCAAGGTCGGTTAGTATGGATACGTCCAAGGTCGTGAAAGGGTTAAGGACACCTGCAATGCTTATAACTATCAAAATGCACAAATGCAGGACGTAGGCTAAGTGGACTATGTTGCTGTCTAGAATGACAGTTGATGGTATATCTAACAACTTTGAAACTGAAATTTACAGATAAGCGGTGAAAGCACACGCTAATATGGGCACCAGGTTGGCTTGTTCAATCCCTGATGAATGAAAATGAGCCGGCATGGCAAGTCTGTAGTCTTTTATGTGCTTTCTGGTAAAGTCTTTTTTTGGGGGGATATAAAAACATACTTAGTTCTAAACAATATAGAATACTACGGTATATGCAATAGCTTTCTATTCTAGAGTTACCAGATTGAACAAGTTTACAAAAACATAACTGGTCTCCTCCAGAAGTAGCACCACATACAGTGTTTTCCCACCTACAAAGAATGGAGAGCTCTGCAGTTTTTGTCAAAGGCACACTTCAACTGTGAGAGACAGAATTTAAAAAGAAAAACCAGAAAATCACATTGTATAATTACATAATTAAACTGCATTTTATTGCATGAAATAAGTATTTGATCACCGACCAACCAGCAAGAGTTCTGGTTTTCACAGACCTGTTAGTTTTTCTTTAAGAAACCTCCTACTCTGCACTCATTACCTGTATTAATTGCACATATTTGAACTCGTTACTTATATAAAAGATCAATCACACTCAAACCTCTCCACCATGGCCAAGAGCCAATTAAGGACAATGACAAAATTGTAGACCTGCACAAGGCTTGCATGGGTTACAGGACAAAAGGCAAGCAGCTTGGTGAGAAGGCAACAACTGTTCACACAATTATTAGAAAATGGAAGAAACACAAGATGACTATCAGTCTTTCAATCCCCGCTGCAGTGTCTGCAAACTTTGTCAAAAACTACAGGAAAAGTACAACATCGGTAATTGCAAACAAAGGTTTCTGTACCAGATATTAAGTTCTGTTTTTCTATTGTATCAAATACTTATTTCATGCAATAAAGGACAAATTAATTATGTAAAAATCATACAATGTGATTTTCGGGATTTTTTTTTTCAAGATTCTGTCTCTTACAATTGAAGTGTACCTGCAATAAAAATTACAGACCTCTCCATTCTTTGTAGGTGGGAAAACTTGCAAAATTGGCAGTGTATCAAATGCTTATTCTCCCCACTGTCATTTCAATAGTTGTGGCCTATCATGACTGACATGAATGTGGCTGTGGCGCCATGATCATGTAACCCTGTGTAGGTCCTTTTTTGACACATCACCTGAAAATTTCATATAGGAAGAATCCAACCAAATGACATCCAGACGTATTATTAATAGGGACAGGAAGGGGTAAAAAAAATTGAAAGATTAAACTTACTTGTCCTATGTGCATCATGTCACGTGACCAGATGAGAACTAATCACCAGAAGATTGAAAAAGTGAAGACCGAAGGGAATGAGCAGAGGACCGGTAGGGGAGCTTCAGCAGCAGGACAAGTGAGGGGCTAGCCTAGGAATGGTTAGAATATCAATTTATTTTTTATAAATCCTTCCAAGCCCTCCAGTTATTATGCTAAAAGGGTATTAAATATATTTTTGGGGCATTTACATTTTGCTCCAAATTCGTTTCGGACCTGATCGCATCTGCTGGCTAATTGAGGCAATTCTACCGCAAATCTATATCGGGAGATTTGCTCAGCTCTATTAATAACATATTACTGTTATAGTAATATCCATAAAAGGTTACAAGGAATATTACTGAAGAACTGTCACATACAAAACATGGTGATGTAAAAACTTTTGGGTTTGCCTCATGTTTCTTGTTGACTGAAGTATTTTGATTGATTTTGTGGTAGGACTTCCTGCAACAGCTCAACCAATGATGGTATGTTCTCAACTGTAAGGAAAGTGCACTGGGATGTAAGGTCAATTTGATGAGAAAACCACTTAAGTGGTGGTTATTGTATTTTTTTTTCTGGTTTTGTTTCCAATTATTGTAGGTAATAGAAATCTTGTAGAACCAGCATTAAGTGAGTAAATCAAGATATTCAGTACAGCAGTGAATATTAATAATGGCCATATTACACAATGAAAATATTACCATGGCAGGATATATTTTGAACCTACTGTTGAGACTTAATACAATTCAGATTAACGTAAATTATGACATGTTTCTAAAAGACGGTTGGAAGAATTAATCTAAAATTGTCTACAAATGTGCCAAAAATGTATAAAATGCCAATTGTGCTCACACTTTTTAGCCTACGGGGTTTTCTCAGATTCAGGTTTTTACCCCAAACCTGTAGTCATAAAAGGGTTTTCCACTTATGGAGATTTTTTTCTTTACTTAAATACATATATTCATATACATGTCAAGCAATCAGTAGATTTGGGTTCCAGTACCATCTCTATGCTGATGACACCCAATTATACACTTCTCCTGATATCACGCCTGCCTTTTTGGAAAACACCAGTGATTGTCTTACCGCTGTCTCTAACATCATGTCCTCCCTCTATCTAAAACTGAACCTGTCAAAAATTGAACTCCTCGTGTTTCCTCCCTCTATTAACCTACCTATGCCCGACAGTGCCATTTCTGTGTGTGGTTGCTCCATTACTCCCCAACAACATGCCCGCTGTCTTGGGGTCATACTTGATTCTGAGCTTTCATTCACCCCCACTTCCGATCACTGGCTCGCTCTTGTTATCTGCACCTCAAAAACATTTCTAGAATTTGACCCTTTCTTACTTTCGACTCTGCAAAAACTCTTACTGTTTCTCTTATTCATTCTCGTCTGGACTATTGTAACTCTCTTCTAATCGGTCTCTCTCTAACCAAACTCTTCCCTCTCCAATCTGTCCTGAATGCTGCAGCTATGATTATATTCCTCACCAATCGTTGTACCAATGCCTCTACCTTGTGCCAGTTCTTACACTGGTTACCCATCCACTCCAGAATTCAGTATAAACTTATTACCCTCACCCACAAAGCACTCCATGGCTCAGCACCACACTACATCTCCACCCTTGCCTCAGCCTACCACCCTACCCGTGCCCTCCGTTCTGCTAATGAACTGAGGTTAACATCCTCAATAGTCAGAACCTCCCACTCCCGTCTCCAAGACTTTTCACGTGCTGCGCCAATTCTTTGGAATGCACTACCCAGGTTAATATGATTAATCCCCAATCCCCACAGTTTTAAGCGTGCACTAAAAACGCATATGTTCAGACTGGCCTATCGCCGCAACGCATTAACCTATATATCCCTGTGTGTCTCATTCAAAAATTTTTACCAGATTCCTCGCATCATGTTCTCACATGCTTTATGCATTTAATAGCCCTCTGTGTCTGTACTGTTACATATTTAGACTGTTAACTGGTTAATGCAGCAACAGGAACACCCGATTCTTACACTATGGCTGGTCCAAACAATGCAAGAAATTGTTACCACCCACCTTTCGTGTTTCCCCTTTTTCCTTATAAATTGTAAGCTTGCGAGCAGGGCCCTCATTCCTCTTGGTATCTGTTTTGATCTATGTGTTTATTGGTATGCTATAATGTCTATTGTAAGTAGAAGTCCTGTCTATAATGTAAACTGCTGCGAAATATGTTGGCGCTTTAGAAATAAAATTATTATTATTTATTATATATTTAGGGTTCAAAATCATTCTAGTCATTGGGATTTATTAAAATTTTTTCACTGCTTTGCATTCACAGGCTCTTTGTTTTCTGCTTATTCAACTTTGATCAGCAGAGAGGATCTCAGAAAAAGACAGAAAAATAAGCTAAAACTTATCATTAGACTGTCATAGTGGGCTCACGGTGTTAAACTGGAAAAATTTGTGGATGGTATCTGCGCTGCTGTATAAAATCTGATTAACACAATTTATGGATAAAGGTGATGGTTTATTCACTCAAGATTTGAATGTTGAACCTATTTAAACAGTATGTAGTGCAATTGTACATCTATAGCATTTCCTGAAGAAGAAGTGCTTGTGACGTCCTCAGGAGATGCTATAGATGTACAATCGCACTACATACTGTTTAAATAGGTTCAACATTCATCAAACAAACAAACCATCATCTTTATCCATAAATTGTGTTGATCGGATTTTATACATCAGTGCAGATACCATCCACGGATTTTTCCAGATTAACACTATGACTTGGTCACCGGTTTGACCAGTGGAGCTGCAGCAGCTGTCAACTCCGATGAGTTTCCATGCGCTAGTACAAAGAGGTGAGTGCAATCTGATTGTACATTATATTTTATCCATCGGATAACACCCTATTTGTGCTTCTCTCTCCTATAGTATTCCTTATAGTGGGCTCACTGACAGATTATCAGTTTAACTCATTCTGCAGGCTTCAATAAACACTGCAATACATAAGTTATAAAAGACAAACAGTGCTAGATTTTTTTGTATTTTTTTTGCCTCAAATACATGCATAGAAAACCCCCCAAAAGGTGCACAACCCCTTCATAACTGGTTGAAAACAAGGACATTTACCCCAATTCCTATCTAGGCACATATTGTTTTTTACTCTTACATGTGGTTTAAAGAGCCATATATGTTTTTCTCATTCGGAAATTATGTAAATTTTGTGGGGGGGTTTTCGGAATACATGGGGCTTCATTGTTATATTACTGTCATATCCTCTGCTTGTCTTTGCTTCAATCAGACGATATTGATGGGAAAATAAGAGAAATAAGGATCAGCCTTCAATTTTTTTAATGACCACAAAGAACCAATAAAATACATTTAAAAAGTTATTCTCAATTCTGTAACACTTTATATACTGTATGTCGAACATTTTGTATAAGGTGACTGGGCTAGTAACAATGATTTGATCTATAGTGGCAGTTGTATTTATTTATTTTACTTGTCATTTGTTATTTATTTTTCATTTATTTTGCTCCCCTGACCTTTTGGGAGTATTTCAATATGTTTATTTTCATCTTATTTACCTTCTAACTGGGGCAGGTATATTAGCCCTAGTTACAAAAGGAATGCTGCTGCTGGCTGAATATCAGCGCAATCTGGGTTTTCTATGAGCCAGCAGCGCCTAATCCCTGACTATACACATGTCAGTGCTTCATATTACTGCACACACTGGGGATACAATGATAGAGAAAATGTAGATGTTATAAACTAGAATATCATCAAAAAGTTAATTTATTTCAGTTCTTCAGTACAAAAGGTGAAACTTATTATATAGAATCATTACCAGGGCCGGCGTCAGCACCTGGTGCACCCGGGCAAGTGCCGGGGCCCTGGCGAGAAGGGTTGCCCACTCACGCTGTCTGGGATGTCCGCCGCCAAGCCCCCTATGCACCGACCCATTCTCGCCCTTCCATCACAGCCAGCAATAAGTTATCGGTAGGCTGTGTTCTCTTCTAGCACAGGACCTGTGATGAGGGCACAGAAGGGGAGGAGTCAGTGGTCACATGATCAGAAGACTCCGTGTCTGCAGGACTCTGCTGTGCTGTGTTGGTGGTCATCATCATGGTGTTGGATGAGGGAAGTTTATGTGTGGGGTAAGGAGGGGTTTACAGGGGGGATGTAGCAGAGCTGTGTGTGTTTACGGAGCAGAGCTGTGTGTGTACGGAGCAGAGCTGTGTGTTTACGGAGCAGAGCCATGTGTGTACGAGGTGTATGGAGCGGAGCCACATGTGTGCAAGGTGTATGGAGCACAGCCGTGTGTGTACGAGGTGTACCTGAGTGTAGCCGTGTGTGTGTGTGAGTTTTGCGGAGTGGAGCGGATCTGTGTGTGTACGAGGTGTACAGAGCAGAGCTATGTGTGTTCGAGGTGTACGGAGCGGAGCCGTGTGTGTACGAGGTGTACGGAACGGAGCCGTGTGTGTACGAGGTGTACAGAGTGGAGCCGTGTGTGTACGATGTGTGCGTAGCGGAGACGCATGTGTATAAGGTGTACGGAGCGGGACCGGAGCTGTGTGTATACAAGGTTTACAGAGCAGAGCCGCGTGTGTACAAGGTGTGCGGAAAGGAGCCATGTGTGTACAAGGTGTGAGGAGTGGAGCCGCATGTGTATGAGGTGTACAGAGTGGAGCCGCATGTGTACGAGGTGTATGGAGCAGAGACGGATGTGTACGAGGTGTGGGGAGCGGAGCCGCGTGTGTATGAGGAGTAGGGAGCGGAGCTGCGTGTGTACAAGGTGTGTGGAGTGGAGCCGTGTGTGTACGAGGTGTACGGAGCGGAGCTGTGTTCGTACGAGGTGTACAGAGCGGAGCCATGTGTGTACGAGGTGTACGGAACGGAGCCCTGTGTACAAAGTGTATGGAGCTGAGCAGTGTGTTTACGAAGCGGAGCAGAGTCGGGTGTGTACGGGGTGTACGGCGTGAAGCTGCGTGAGCATGGAGTGGAGCCGTGTGTGTACGAGGCATACAAGCCGGAGCCATGTGTGTATGAGGTGTGCAGAGCTGTACGTGTACGAGGTGTATGGTGGGGAGCATTCATATCTCCCATCCGTCCCGGATCCAGCGGGACAGTCCTGATTTTGAGAGAGAGACTGCCCCAGCCAGGAGCTTACTTTTCCCGTGGACACAGGAGTACACAGCGGAGCCCCAAGAAGCAATTTAAAACTCGCACGTGACATTCTACTGGAAGTGACGTGCTGGATGCTGACCGGAAATGAGGTAATTTCAGGAGGAGATTTTGATGGAACCATAGAGGCACTTCAGGGAATGCTTCAGATCCATCACTGTGTCCTCCGACAGCATGAACAGCAGGATCACCTTGGAATCGAGGATGCCGGTGATGTGAGTGGATCATGATATGTCCTGCATCGGGAGGCTCAGGTGGGCAATACAATGGGAGCCGGGCTGCTATGGTATCTTTATAGAATATTTCTTTCTCTCTAATCTTTTTTCTTTACCTCTCTCTGTTCTTTCTTTCTCTTCTCTTTCTTTCCCCTCTTTCTTTCTGTCACTCTGTCTTTCTTTCCTCTCTTTCTATCTCTCTTTTCTTTCTGTTTCTTTCTTTCTCTCTCTGTTCTTTCTCATCTTTCTTTCTCTCTGTTCTTTCTTTCCCCTCTTTCTTTCTCTCTGTTCTTTCTTTCCCCTCTTTCTTTCTTTCTCTGTTCCATCCCCTCTTTCTTTCTCTCTACCTCTCTGTTCTTTCTTTCCCCTCTTTCTTTTTTCTCTCTCTGTTGTTTTTTCTGTCCACTCTTTCTCTCTGTTCTTTCATTATTTCTTTCCCCTCTTTCTATCTCCCTCTCTGTTCTTTTTTCCCCCTCTTTCTTTCTCTCTCTGTTCCATCCCCTCTTTCTTTCTCTCTCCCTCTCTGTTCTTTCTTTCCCCGCTTGCTTTTTTCTCTCTCTCTGTTGTTTTTTCTGTCCACTCTTTCTTTCTCTCTCTGTTCTTTCATTATTTCTTTCCCCTTTATCTTTCTATTTCCCTCTCTGCTCTTTTTTCCCCCTCTTTCTTTCTCTCTGTTCTTTTTTTCTGTCCTCTCTTTCTCTCTGTTCTTTTTCTTTCTCGCTGTTTTCTTTCTTTCTTACCCCTATTTTTTTCTTTTTCTCTCTGTTCTTTCTTTCTCCTCTTTTTCTCTTTCTCTCTGTTCTTTCTTTCGTTCTGTTCTCTCTCCCTCTCTTTCTTTCGCCTCTTTCTTTCTCTGTTCTCTTTCCTCTCTATCTCTCTGTTCTTCCTTTCTTTCTCTCTGTTCTTTCTCTCTCTGTTCTTTCCCATCTTTCTTTCTCCCTGTTCTTTCTTTCCCGTCTTTTTTTCTTTCCTCTCTGTTCTCTTTCCTCTCTCTTTCACTGTTCTTCCTTTCTTTTTCTCTCAATCTCTGTTCTTTCTTTCTCTCTCTGTTCTTTCTTTCCCATCTTTCTTTCTCTCTCTGTTCTTTCTCTTTTTTTCCTTTCTCTTTCTTTCTTTGTTCTTTCTTTCCCCTCTTTTTTCTTTCTTTCAATCTCTGTTCTTTCTTTCCCCTCTTTCTTTATTTCTCTCTGTTCCTTCCCCTCTTTCATTCTACCTCTCCTTTCTTTCTTTCCCCTCATTCTTTTTTTCTCTGTTTTTTTTCTGTCCACTCTTTCGTTCTCTATCTGTTCGTTCTTTATTTCTTTCCCCTAATTTCTTTCCTCTCTTTCTTTCTCTCTGTTCTTTCTTTCGCTCTCTCCTTTCTCTCTCTTTGTTCTCTTTCTTTCCTATCTTTCTCTCTCTGTTCTCTTTCCCCTCTTTCTTTCTTTCTTTCCCCTCTTTCTTTCTCTGTTCTCTCTTTCTTTCACCTCTTTCTTTCTCTGTTCTCTTTTTCACCTCCTTCTTTCCTTCTCTCTCTGTTCCTTCCCCTCTTTCTTTCACTCTACCTCTCTGCTCTCTTTCTTTCGACTCTTTTTTCTCTCTCTGTTATTTTTTCCCATCTTTCTTTCTTTCTCTGTTTTTTTCTGTCCTCTCTTTCTTTCTCTGTTCTTTTTCTTTCTCGCTGTTCTTTCTTTCTTTCCACTCTCTTTCTCTCTCTGTTCTTTCTTTCCCCTCTTTCTTTCGTTCTCTCTCTGTTCTCTTTCCTCTCTATTTCTCTCTCTGTTCTTCCTTTCTTTCTTTATTTCCATCTGTTCTTTCTTTCTCTCTCTATTCTTTCTTTCCCATGTTTCTTTCTCTCTGTTTTTTCTTTTTCCCTCTTTTTTCTCTTTCTTTTCTCTCTCTCTGTTCTTTCTTTCCTTCCCCTCTCTCTGTTCCTTCCCCTCTTTCTTTCTACCTCTCCTTTCTTTCTCCTTTTTCTTTCCTCTCTTTCTCTCTCCGTTCTCTCTTTATTTCTTTCCCCTCTCTTTCCTCTCTGTTCTTTCTTTCTGTCCTTTCTTTCTCCCTTTCTGTTCTCTTTCTTTCTCTCTCTTTGTTTTCTTTCTTTTCCATCTTTCTCTGTTTCTTCTTTCCCCTCTTTCTTTCCTTCTCTCTGTTCCTTCCCCTCTTTCTTTCTACCTCTCCTTTCTTTCTCTTTCTTTCTTTCCCCTCTTTCTTTTTTTTCTCTCTCTGTTCTTTTTTTCTGTCCACTCCTTCTCTCTCTCTGTTCTTTCTTTATTTCTTTCCTCTCTTTCTCTCTCCGTTCTTTTATTTCTTTCCCCTCTTTCTTTCCTCTCTGTTCTTTCTTTCTGTCCTTTCTTTCTCTCTTTCTTTCTGTTCTCTTTCTTTCTCTCTCTTTGTTCTTTCTTTCCCATCTTTCTCTCTGTTTTTTCTTTCCCATCTTTCTTTCCTTCTCTCTCTGTTCCTTCCCCTCTTTCTCTCTACCTCTCTGTTCTTTCTTTCTTCTCTCTTTTTTCTCTCTGTTCTTTTTTCCCCTCTTACTTTCTCTTTCTTTCTTTCTCTGTTCTTTTTTTCTGTCCTCTTTCTCTCTTTTCTCTGTTCTTTCTTTCTTCCCCCTCTCTTTCTCTCTCTGTTCTTTCTTTCTTCCCCTCTTTCTCTCTCTTTGTTCTTTATTTGCCCTCTTTCTTTCTCTGTTCTTTTTTTCTGTCCTCTCTTTCTCTGTTCTATTTCTTTCTTCCTCTGTTATTTCTTCCCCCTCTTTCTCTCTCTGTTCTTTATTTCCCCTCTTTATCTCGCTCTGTTCTTTATTTCCTCTCTTTCTCTCTCTGTTCTCTTTGTTCTTTCTTTCTTTCCCATCTTTCTCTCTCTCTGTTCTTTCCCCTTTTTCTTTCCTTCTCTCTCTGTTCCTTCCCCTCTTTCTCTCTACCTCTCTGTTCTTTCTTTCCCCGCTTTCTTTTTTCTCTGTTTTTTTCTCCTCTTTCTTTCTGTTCTTTTTTTCTGTCCTCTCTTTCTCTGTTCTTTTTCTTTCTTCCTCTGTTATTTCTTCCCCTTCTTTCTCTCTGTTCTTTCTTTCCCCTCTTTCTCTTTCTTTCCTTCTCTGTTCTCTCTCTCTCTTCTTTCTTTCCTCTCTCTGTTCTTTCTTTCTTTCTCTCTTTCTGTTCTCTTTCTTTGTTCTTTCTTTCTTTCCCATCTTTCTTTCTCTGTTCTTTCCCCTCTTTCTTTCCTTCTCTCTCTGTTCCTTCCCCTCTCTCTACCTCTGTTCTTTCTTTCCCCTCTTTCTTTTTTCTCTCTGTTTTTTCTCCACTTTCTTTCTTTGTTCTTTTTTTCTGTCCTCTCTCTTTTCTCTGTTCTCTTTCTTTCTTTCTTTCCCCTCTTTCTTTTCTTTCTCTGCTCTTTCTTCCCCTCTCTCTCTCTGTTCTTTCTTTCCCTTTTTTCTTTCTCTCTCTTTCTCTTTGTTCTTTATTTCCCCTCTTTCTTTCTCTCTGTTCTTTATGTCAGCTCGCTCTTTCTCTCTCTGTTCTTTCATTATTTCTTTCCCCTCTTTCTTTCTCTCTCCCACTCTGTTCTTTTTTCCCTCTTTCTTTCTCTCTGTTCTTTTTTTCTGTCCACTCTTTCTCTGTTCTTTTTCTTTCTTCCTCTCTGTTCTTTCTTCCCCCTCTCTTTCTCTCTCTGTTCTTTCTTTCCCCTCTTTCTTTCTCTTTCTCTCTGTTCTCTCTCTCTGTTCTTTCTTTCCTTCTTTCTCTCTCTGTTATTTCTTTCTTTCATTATTTCTTTCTCTCTCTGTTCTTTCTTTACCTTCTTTCTTTTTTTCTCTGTTCTTTTTTTCTGTCCACTCTCTCTGTTCTCTATTTCTTTCCACTCTTTCTTTCTCTCTTCTTCTCTGTTCTTTTTTTCCCTATTTCTTTCTCTCTGTTCTTTTTTCTGTCCACTCTTTCTTTCACTCTGTTCTTTCTATCCCCTTCTCTGTTCTTTATTCCCCCCCTTTGTTTCTTTCTTTTCCCTCTTCCTTTCTGTTTCTCTCTGTTCTTTCGCTCTGTTTTTTCTTTCGTTCTCTTTCTTTCCCCTCTTTCTCTCTCTGTTCTTTCTTTCTCATCTTTATTTCATACATACACTACTAATCAATAGCCTCCTTCGCATGAATGTGTTTTGCCACAGAGCATGTGTCCATGTGGATCACATGCGTGTCTGTGTGATCCACATGGAGACAAGTCCGTTTTTGGCTGGCACCACAGATGCCACATGGCATGAATCATGGTATGTGTTAAAGGGGGCACACAGACTCTTTCGCCCTGGGCCCTAAAAAACCTGGTGCCGGCCCTAGTCATTACAAGCAAAGTGATATATTTCCAGTGTTTATTTCTGCTAATGCTGAGGATTATGGCTTACAGTAAATTAGAATACTTTATAACACCAGCTTGAAAAATAATTTGAAAATCCAAAATGTTGGCTTACTAAAATGTAGGTTCATTAAATGCACTCAATACTTGGTCGGGGCTCCTTTGGCATCAAATACTACATCAATGCAGCGTGGCATGGAGGCGATTAGCCTGTGACACTGCTGAGGGGTTATGGAAGCCCAGGTTGCTTTGATGGCAGCCTTCAGCTCATCTGCATTGTTGGGTCTGGTGTGTCATCTTCCTGTTGACAATACCCCATAGATTCTCTATGGGATTAAGGTCGGGCAAGTTTGCTGGCCAATCAAGTACAGTGATACTGTTGTTTTTAAATCAGGTATTGGTACTTTTGGCAGTGTGGACAGGTGCCAAGTCCAGCTGGAAAATAAAATTTCCATCTCCAAAAAGCTTGTCGGCAGAGGAAAGCATGAAGTGTTTTAAAATATCCTAGTAGATGGCTGCGCTGACTTTGGTCTGGTTAAAACACATTGGACCTACACTAGCAGATGACATGGCTCCCTAAACCATCACTGATAATGGAAACTTCACACTAGACCTCAAGCAGCTGGATTGTGGCCTCTCCACTCTTCCTCCAGACTTGGACCTTGATTTCCAAATGAAATGAAAAATTTAATTTCAGCTGAAAACAACACCTTGGACCACTGAGCAAGAGTCCAGTTCTTTTTCTCCTTGACTGAGGTAAGACACTTCTATTGTTGTCTATTGGTCAGGAGTTGCTTGACACAAGGAATGCGACACTTGTAGCCCATGTCCTGGATGCATCTGTGTGTGGTGGCTCTAGAAGCAATGAATCCAGCAGCAGTACACTCTTTGTGAACATCCTCCAAATTTTTGAATGGCTTTTTCTTAATAATCCTTTCAAGGCTGTGGTTATTCCGGTTGCTTGTGCACCTTTTTCTACCACACTTTTTCCTTCTACTCAATTTTCCATTAATATGTTTGGATACAGCACTCTGTGAACAGCAAGCTTCTTTAGCAATGACCTTTTATGGCTCACCCTTCTTGTGGAGTGTGTTAATGACAGCCTTCTGGACATCTGTCAAGTCAGCAGTCTCCCTCATGATTGTGGAGCCTACTGAAAGACTTTTTAAATGCTTAGGAAGCCTTTGCATGTGTTTTTTGTTAATTATTCTAATTTACTGAGATAATGACTTTTGGGTTTTCAATGGCTGAAAGCCATAATCATCAACATAAATAGAAATAAACATTTGATGTAGATCACTCTGTAATGACTGTATAATATATGATGAGTTTCTTTTTCATGATATTCTAATTTTGTGAGACGCATATATATTAATATATATATATATATACACACACACACACACACACACACATACACACACACACATACAGCTCTGGCAAAAATTAAGAGATCTCTGCAAAATTTTCAGTTTGTCTGATTTTTCTCTTTATAGGTATATTTTTGAGTAAAATGTAAATTGCTCTTTTATTCCATAAACTACTGGCAACATGTCTTCGAATTTCCAAGCACTAAATTTTGTATTTATGCTCAGAAAATTAGAAATGGTCAAAATACAGTGCCTTGCGAAAGTATTTGGCTCCCTGGAACTTTTCAACCTTTTCCCACATACAGTATCATGCTTCAAACATAAAGATACCAAATGTAAATTTTTGGAGAATAATCAACAGCAAGTGGGACACAATTGTGAAGTTGAATGAAATTTATTGGTTATTTTAAATTTTTGTGGAAATTCAAAAACTGAAAAGTGGGGCGTGCAAAATTATTTGGCCCCTTTACTTTCAGTGCAGCAAACTCAATCCAGAAGTTCATTGTGGATCTCTGAATGATCCAATGTTGTCCTAAATGACTAATGATGGTAAGTATAATCCACCTGTGTGTAATAAAGTCTCCGTATAAATGCACCTGCTCTGTGATAGTCTCAGGGTTCTGTTTGAAACACAGAGAGCATCATGAAGACCAAGGAACACAACAGGCAGGTCCGTGATACTGTTGTGGGGAAGATTAAAGCCGGATTTGGATACAAAATGATTTCCAAAACTTTAAACATCCCAAGGAGCACTGTGCAAGCGATCATATTGAAGTGGAAGGAGTATCATACCACTGCAAATCTACCAAGACCCGGCTATCCTTCTAAACTTTCATCTCAAACAAGGAGAAGACTGATCAGAGATGCAGCCAAGAGGCCCATGATCACTTTGGATGAACTGCAGAGATCTGCAGCTGAGGTGGGACAGTCTGTCCATAGGACAACAATCAGTCGTACACTGCACAAATCTGGCCTTTATGGACGAGTAAAAAAAAAATAAAAAAAAATAATTAAAAAAAAATAAATAAAAAACTGGAGTCTGAACTGAGAAGGTAAGTTAATGTGTATGCACAATGTAAGTGCATATTAACACATGACCATTAACCAGAGAAAACAAAAGCAAAAAACACAAACATCCTGAACTAAAAAGTAAAAAATAAACTGCAAATAATGCATAAAGGTAATAATAATAATAATAATAATAATAATAATAATAATAATAATAAGAAGAAGGGTATTTAGTAAATATAATTTTGATCAAAATAATGTACAAACCATCCCGCCACGTCACGGCAACCCTAAGCTTTTACTAGTGGTTCAGTCTCTCGATCCTTGTTCACATTCACATCACTTGGCAAGTGAAAAGGTTTTAAATACTAGAGTAGGGACTGTCCCACAAGGGTTGCCGTGACGTGGCGGGATGGCTTGTACATTATTTTGATCAAAATTATGTTTACTAAATACCCTTATTATTATTATTACCTTTATGCATTATTTGCAGTTTATTTTTTACTTTTTAGTTCAGGATATTTGTGTTTTTTGCTTTTTGTTTTCTTTATGGAAGAGTGGCAAGAAGAAAGCCATTTCTCAAAGATATCAATAAAAAGTGTCGTTTAAAGTTTTCTGTAGTTGCTGAGTGACATTCGAGTAAGATGACGTCGTCCCGGTCAGAGTCAGCCATCGGACGGTCTGTAGCTTTGTTGTCCCCAATATCTGCTGCTTGACTTTGTTGTAATGGACTGCCATCTTAGAAATTTTAAGGATGGAGGCAACATGACGCTCACTGTATCCCTCTGCTAGTAAAGCCAGAACTGAGCCCTTCTTTTTCTCACTCAAGACTTTTCAACTTCTTTGGCATGGTTAAAAGTTATTTTTCATTCCTATTACTTTTGGGATATTACTAGCACTTGTTTTGACATCCAGCTTGTCCTATTGCAAGAGGATTGTGAACAACACAGCTGGGTTTTTTTTTTATACTTTCCTTCGTTAAATAAGATTTGGTTCAGGTGATCACCTAATCAGAAGCACATTAAGTAGAATGAGGTGTACTCTGGTTAGAATTCAACTGACACTGTGCAGTGGTCTCTTAGTCTTTGCCAGAGCTGTATATATATTTCTTGATTTAAATATATCATGAAATAACCATGAAATATGTTTGTACTATGCTAGTTATAAATCGCGATTATTGGGAATCACGGAGTTGTGTATATCATTAGTGTACAATTCTGCTTTATAGCAAGCAACATTTGAGGTTTTTAATACATTTTTATTGTTTAATATTTCATACATTGTTTAATACTTCCATCCGAGTCTCCAAAGAAAATATACGTTAAGCATGAGATGCTTCATGAGAGTGCAGGTCCTGCCCGGTTTTTGTAGATTTATACATTTGAAGCACATAATAAATAAAACAATGAAGCAGCAATTTTTCACCAAACAGAATATGCGCATTTTAAATTCTTTGCTAAAAAAAGAATTTCCCCTTATGGAATACTGATCCTCTTCACATCTGATTTAACTGGTTTACGGAAAAAAAAAAAAAAAAGCTGAGAAAATGGGAATAAAGCTGCATCAATGTAGTTTGTAGAGTGGAAATTATTTTAATGTACTTGGCTGAAATGTTAATTTGTAGCTATTACTTTTTTTTCTTTCAGCCGTTGAAACATCCCAGAGCCTTTCATTTTGATAAAAAAAAAGCGGTAGCATATATTTGTGTATCTGGTTGTTTATGTTTATAAAGCTTGAGGCGTAATGAATTTATTTCTATATATATAGCACATAAATATTAAACAGTAGTATATAGAAAACTTGCTCATGTCATAACCTGCTTCTAGTGATCCTTTATGTACTATATGGACAAAAGAATTGTCACATACCTTAGCCGTTTCACAACATTTTCTTGATAGTGCAAGAAACATCGGCAGCTCTGATCGGCGGTAAGATTATTACCGTTGATCAGCTGATTACCATCAGCTGTCAGCTTTACATTGGCTGGTTATCAAGAATAGAGATGTCCCCATGCCATTTTTTTTTTAATTAATAATTTTAAAAAATGGCATGAGGTCCCCCATTTTGACAACCATCCAAGCTAAAGCAAACCAGCACTGTGTTCCCCATTAACTATAATTTCTGTTGACCAACAAATATAAATTAATCATTTACTGTGGCTTTTCCCACAATTCATTCTATGTCCCACTTATGTGTAGTCTATTCTCCAAATTCATTATAAGTCCCTGTATAGCATCCTCTCCTACCCCCAATTAATTATAAGCTCATCATAGCGTCTTCACCAGCCCCAAACACATAAGAATAAATCTCTAAAGCATCCTCTCCCAAGATTTGCACTTATACATTAAGTGCATCTCATGGGAGAGAGTTAAATAGTTTAGGACTGGGTACTGTAACAGCCGTTCACATACACTTTATCTGACCCATAAAGTGTAAGTGAACGTGATACGGCTGTTACATAGTCCTACACCATATTCCTTTCTCCTGTGGCAGCTTGGTGAGTTCCGTAAGTTCTTCTCTCTTATTAGACCACATGTACACACAAAGTATAAACATTACTTGACAGAGTATCGAAAAATATTTTTACTTTATTTTAAGCTTGTAAATTTGCACTCTACATCTCAAGATATGTTGAACAAAGGAACTAAGCAAGGAAAGGCAAACCAGTATGTGTTGGAATTTATGTAAAAATGAAGCAAGACATCACCATCAAAAAGAGTCACTACAGTACAACACAAAGTTAGGACTTTTTGAATTGATCTGTAATATGGTGCCCGTGGCTTGCTATGGACCAACATCTGATCCCATGTGCTTCCAATCATATGCATGCTACTTTATATTATTCTAGAGGACAATATTGTGCTTGTAGGAATTGATTGAAGCCATACCATTTGTGTCATGTGCATGGAACCTTAAAGGGTATCTGTCAGCAGGTTTTTGCAGGTGTAATCTGAGGATAGCATGATTTAGGGTTTGAAAAACTGAATTTAGAGATGTGTCACTTATCAGGCTGTGCACTGTTTGCTTACAATGAAGGTTTTAGCAACATGATATTACCATTGCTGGAATAGGTTTTACAAGACAGCTAGATTGAGTACGCCCCCTCCTATAATAAGCAGCTCGCTGTCAATATACAATGTACATAGAGAGCTGTGATGTGGGCGGGGTTTGTTTTTTGAGCTCTGCTTCATGCTGCATCTAAGGATTCTGATTGTGTCACAACTGCTGCACCCAGTAAAGTAAGTGATACATCGTTGGAATAAGAGTATTTTTGCCTACCTTACACTGCTCTCAGATGAGGTAGCAAAAACCAATTGACAAATTCCCTTTAAATTAAATGATTGGAAGTTGACACTTTCCCTTGAATAGAAATCTGTTGTATATCCATCAAACCCAGGTAATAGTACGTTCTTGTTATCATGCCTCCTGGCTATACATTCAGCTCTTCTACAACGGCTCCAACTTCAAATATCTCGAAAACTCTGTGACCTACCTTGTTGCTGTGTTATAAACAACATAACAAGAAAAATTGCACCACAATTATGAAGGGCACTGGGTTGCACAAATTGTGTAATAGTGGAGGCAATTATATACAAAATGACCAATTATATTTCCCTATCTAGCTTAGTCATTATGTTTAGATAGCCATTTTCACCTAACAACCATAGTTATAGCTAGTAATTTCTTTAGTCTAATGTGTATTAGTGAAAGAATCATTTAATGCATGCAGGGCATCCACTGCAGAGCACAGTCTATCTTAATGACCATGTAAATACGAAGGGCAGATTTATCATTAGCAAGCTTGTACGTGTGCTTTGCAAGAGTTATGGAAAGTATTTGGCCTCCGAATTAACTCATACGTATGAAAACTAAAAGCAACCTCTCATTAGCTTTCAGCTTGTTTGCCGTGCCTTGTTTTAATTATTCCCTAGTGGGAGGTTCCAAGGATTGATATAAAACCTCCTTATTTGCATAATTTAAAAGCAACAGGTCATCATTTGCATACATACCTATTCAAAAATAATAGTAGTGATTTTATGGGGAGCGATGGAAACTATGAATTCACAGATTATTGCCATTTCCATGCTTGCTTACCTATAGTGATGTATATATTAGTGGAATGGAGAAGGTACTAATGTATGGTAAGAGCTACGAGCCTCTGTTGCATAGTCTGATGATTTTCACCATTACCAATTCATATGCAGGACAAGAGTTCAAGGAGATGCTGGTCTATAACTGAAAAATCTGAAATCTCGGTTCTCAATTTGCATAGATTTGAATGTTGATCGTTACCTGCAAATAAATTTGCATAATTTATTTCAATATTGAACTTAGTAATGAAACGGTGTAATATTTAGAAAAAAAATCTCTAAAACTTATTATTCCCATGCACTACACATAAATTATGGCATAACTTAAATACACAATGAATGCTTTCCAGATGAGAGGTACAAGGCATTGACCTAAACTGTCAACTGCTTTTTTCATATTACTTCATATTCTTAGCAGTGTGCTTGGTGATGTAAGACTTGCATACAGCAGCTCAAACATGGAAACCCAATCCATTAAGCTCATGGTGGATAGTTCTTGTGCCAATATTATACAAGAGAAGGTTTGGAGCTCTGCAGTTAATGAACCAGAAAAATATTGGTGACTAGAGATGAGCGACTTTGCCTTTTTTCGGGTCGAACAAAATCGGCCGCTTATCGTGAAAAGTCGAAGGCCGACTGAAACACAAAACCCAACGCAAGTCAATGGGGAAGAAAAGTCGGCAGTGAGTGGAGGACACGAAACACACCTACAGTGCCCATTTTAATGCCAAAAACATCAATTTTTATTACTTAAGCTTGTCAACCTTAATTTACTTTATAATAATAGTTAGGCATTGAAAACTGGGGGTTATTTGGCTAAAGTTGTGGCTCCAGATTTTTGTGGGCCCAGGGCCAAAGAATGTCAATGGACTCCTTTAACACATGCCACAATTCATGATCCTCTGATACGGCAGAGAAATAGCGGTATAGTACAATGAAAAATACTTCACTTCTTACATCACATGACTGATATCCATTTTAAATTCTCCAATAGCTCCAAAAGCGGACAGTATCTTACTCCATACAGTATTATGGCCACCGCATAGTACGCTATACAGAGTAATGAGGCCCATATATTTCTCCATACAGAATCATTGGTCCCATATAATGTTCCATACAGTATTTGATGAGCTCCACATAATGCTACAGTATATGCTGATCCGCATGGATGAAGCTCCACTGTCTTATGGGCCCAAATAATGCTCCATATATAATGGGCCCCATTTCTAATGCTCTAGTGTATAATGGGCCCTATATATCATTCTCCAGAGTATAGTGCTCCCCAAAAATTGCTGTCCCAACATTGAAAACAATCAAATAAGTCTCCTCACTAGAGAATCCCTGTACTAGTCTGGACTCCTCGTCATCCCCATCTTCCATCTCTCTGCACTTGGACTGTTTAGGCAGAGGGTGTACAGGCGTAATGTCATCGCGCTCTCTGACCAGAATGTCACTATCAGGAAACGCGGAAGACGCACGGCGGTGGAGCAGGGAGAGGTAAGTATTTCAACTTTGCAAGTGCTGTGATCCTAAGCAAGCAGTGGGGGCCACTCGTTGGTGACGGCACTGACACAGGGCCCCTCATAGTACGGCAGTGTTTCTGACGGCGGGTGGGCACCGGCAGAGACACTTTTGCGTACTATGAGGGGCCCTGTGCCAGTGCGGTCGCCCATGAGTATGCTCCCCCACCTGCTCAAGGAACCTGCACTTTCATCTGCATCTTCCTCTTTGTCACCGTGTAAGGTGGTATAGTATGCGGGAAGGGGAACCTGAGTTTCATCAGGGTCAGATTCTGGCTGTGTAGAGTGTGAGGGGAATTTAGTGGTCTGGGTCAATGTACCAGCAGAATCATCTAGCAGTGGCTGGGCATCAGTGCACTTGTAGCACCCCCAGGAGTACGGTCGCCACAGTGGCATTACCTTCCTCCTAGGGAGTGTGATGTCATGCTTGGGAGCAACTAAGGATCTCTCTAGCAGTTAAACCAACACACAACACAGTTCCCACTCCAGGCCAGCAGGGAGAGCTCTGAAATCTGACTGCTGAGGAGCTGCTCTCTGTGTTCAGGGGGAGGGAAGTTAGGGCAGTCTGAGAAGGGAAGGGGAAGTGTGTGGATGTGAGAAAGGGAGCTGGAGGATGAGCAGATATAAGGCTCACTTCTAGCTGGAGCGCATGGTCGGGATTCCGGTCTCTGAGTTTGTAGGGACACTGATGGTCCTGCAGCAGAAACCGGAGGAAGTAGCAGCTGTAAATGCTCTGTTCCCAACTAAGGCTCAGAGGCCCCAGCAGCGACTTGTGTGAGCCAGAAGGAAAAGGCTACGGCTGCCTGCCATACGAGAAAGTTTCGAAAGAGAGTCAACAGGGGGAACTTCAGTGAACTCAGTACTGTGAGCACCTCTGATAAGCGCTAGAACGGAGGCCACACTACCTATCTGCAGAGAGAGGATTCCTAATTTGCTTCCAGGCTGACCAACTCCTCCATCTGTACTCTGGGTCCTGTATGGCACTTACCAAGTACAGGTAAAGGAACTGCACGACTGTGTCTGTCATCTTTCTCCTGCGCCTGGCGCATGGCTCTGCTACATCCTGCACTGCACACCATCTACCAACTCTTTCATCTGCCCTGCGACTATGGCCCTACCTGTGCAGGGCTTCTACATCTTAGCTGCACCACAACATCTGTCCCAGAGAAGCGACACTGCAGCGCTGGTCAATCTGATCAGAAACCACAGGTGGAGTCACGTATCATTCACCTATAAACGTTATTCACCCCTTTGCATGGACACCCAGGCCCACGGACCGGGTCACCACTACCGTGACACATCCCTCTGAGACACCGGCCCGGTACCGATTTACCCCACTGCTCTGGCTGGCCACCCACACTCCATGTCAGATTCCTCTTGGACTGGGGAATTCACGATTTGACTTGATAACCCAGGCGTAGTACAGTTGTGGCCAAAAGTATTGACACCCCTGCAATTTTGTCAGATAATACTCAGTTTCTTCCTGAAAATTATTGAAATCACAAATTCTTTGGTATTATTATCTTCATTTAATTTGTCTTAAATGAAAAAACACAAAAGAGAATTAAGCAAAAAGCAAAACATTGATCATTTCACACAAAACTCCAAAAATGGGCCAGACAAAAATATTGGCACCCTCAGCCTAATACTTGGTTGCACAATCTTTAGCCAAGATAACTGCGACCAACCACTTCCGGTAACCATTAATGAGTTTCTTACAATGCTCTGCTGGAATTTTAGACCATTCTTCTTTGGCAAACTTCTTCAGGTCCCTGATATTAGAAGGGTGCCTTCTCCAAACTGCCATTTTTACATCTCTCCACAGGTGTTCTATGGGATTCAGGTCTGGATTCATTGCTGGCCACCATAGAAGTCTCCAGTGCTTTCTCTCAAACCATTTTTTAGTGCTTTTTGAAGTGTGTTTTGGGTCATTGTCCTGCTGGAAGACCCATGACCTCTGAGGGAGACCCAGCTTTCTCACACTGGGCCCTACATTATGCTGCAAAATTTGTTGGTAGTCTTTAGACTTCATAATGCCATGCACACGGTCAAGCAGTCCAGTGCCAGAGGCAGCAAAGCAACCCCAAAACATCAGGGTACCTCCGCCATGTTTGACTGTAGGGACCATGTTTTTTTCTTTGAATGCCTCCTTTTTTCTCCTATAAACTCTATGTTGATGCCTTTGCCCAAACAGCACTACTTTTGTCTCATCTGACCAGAGAACATTCTTCCAAAACGTTTTAGGCTTTTTCAGGTAAGTTTTGGCAAACTCCAGCCTGGCTTTTTTAATGTCTCGGGGTAAGAAGTGGGGTCTTCCTGGGTCTCCTACCATACAGTCCCTTTTCATTCAGACACCGACGGATAGTACGGGTTGACACTGTTGTACCCTCGGACTGCAGGGCAGCTTGAACTTGTTTGGATGTTAGTCGAGGTTCTTTATCCAACATCCACACAATCTTGCGCTGAAATCTCTTGTCAATTTTTCTTTTCCGTCCACATCTAGGGAGGTTAGCCACAGTGCCATGGGCTTTAAACTTCTTGATGACACTGCGCCTGGTAGACACAGGAACATTCAGGTCCTTGGAGATGGACTTGTAGCCTTGAGATTGCTCATGCTTCCTCACAATTTTGTTTCTCAAGTCCTCAGACAGTTCTTTGGTCTTCTTTCTTTTCTCCATGCTCAATGTGGTACACACAAGGACACAGGACAGAGGTTGAGTCAACTTTAATCCATGTCAACTGGCTGCAAGTGTGATTTAGTTATTGCCAACACCTGTTAGGTGTCACAGGTAAGTTACAGGTGCTGTTAATTACACAAATTAGAGAAGCGTCACATGATTTTTCGAACAGTTCCAATACTTTTGTCCACCCTCTTTTTTATGTTTGGTGTGGAATTATATCCAATTTGGCTTTAGGACAATTCTTTTTGTGTTTTTTTCATTTAAGACAAATTAAATGAAGATAATAATAACAAAGAATTTGTGTTTGCAATAATTTTTAGGAAGAAACTGAGTATTATCTGACAAAATTGCAGGGGTGTCAATACTTTTGGCCACAACTGTATGTGAAAAGAGCTCCATGGAGTAATCTGTAGTGTGGCCTGCCGCATCCTTCACTTTTGGTAGGGGTGAAGGGCACAAGGAAAGGTGTTGTTCCTGACCAGGAGCCTCCACTGACGACTCAGTGCTTTTATTTTTTGAAACTTCAGAAGAGGAGGTGATAGAGCTGGAGGCTGTGTCAGCAACGTAAGCCAAAACTTGTTCCTGAAGCTCTGGCTTTAAAAGCAGTTTACCTACTCCCAGAAAAGGGAGCCTTCGAGGCCTTGTGGAGCCAGACGATGACACAGGCTCAACACCTCCTGCCTTAGGTGCTATTGTGCTTTTGCCACTACCAGCAGATGCACCACCACCCCCACCACCATCAGTACCAGCTGGCAACCCCCGCCCACTTCCACGGCCTCTTCCACCATACTTCCTCATTTTTGGAAAAATATACCACCAGCTATATGGTACTGTAAAACAAGGCACAAGGTGTATATAGTATTGTGGAGAATTTGAATCTCCCTAGAGATTTTAAGAGGCTGAGCTATTATCTCAGGCCCACTATACATTACACCTCAATTTAACAGGCTGAAATAGGCTGGTGTATGACAAAGTACAAGGTGTATATAGTATTGTGGAGAATTTGAATCTCCCTAGAGATTTTAGGAGACTGACAATGATGCTCTCAGTCCAAGTATGGAAGCAGGCAGCCTAATAAGCAGAACTTCTGCACACAAAAGTGTGGAAAAATGAACATTTGGTAACTGTGCAGAAAAGAGGAAGAAAAGTATTTTTGCTTTTAAAAAAGCAGTTTGCACAGCAGTGTGCAAACAGCAATGCAGCTATCAGGGAGCCTTATAAGACAGCCTAATAACCAACAGAGCTGATGCACAAAAAATATAGCCTCCCCTGTCACTGCACACAAACTGTTGTGTTGTACAGTGGAAATCGCTAACAGCAGAAGCAGTTTTGTTGCTCTTCTTCCCTGCCTAACGCTCTCCCTTATTCAGAATCAGCAGCTGCAACCTCTCCCTAATGCTAATATCGGCAGAAGTAAGATGGCGGTCGGCGTGCACGCCATTTTATAGCCCCTGTGATGCCACACAAAGCAAGCCAATCACTTGCATGCCCTTCTCAAAGATGGTGGTGACCGATGCCCATGTCATCGCGTTGCCCACATTGTGCGTCCTCCATCATTGGCAGAAAAAGGGCGCTGGAAGCATCATTTGAAACGCGACTTTGGCGCTCTGGTCGCCGACCTCGTGGCCGACCTCACGCTATGGTCGGGTTTCGTTTCATGAAACCCGACTTCAGCGAAAGTCAGCGACTTATGAATTTGACCGACCCGTTTCGCTCAACTCGGTGACTTTTATAGACTATGCGCCTCAGCATTTGGCAACTTCACTCTGTAACTTTACATAGTTTGCTGCCTCATGACTAAGTTGTTCTAGTTCCTAAATGCAATGTATTCAAACCAAAGGACAAGTTTATTCTTTCAAGACCCATAAGATGCACTGGTTTTTATACACCTGTAGCTGGTGATTAAATCTGCATGGGCTGTATGATACACCTTTTCCATTGCAGAGCAGGCAGAAATTGATATCTCAGTTATTGATGATGATCACACCTCTCCTATCACAGGTATATTGTAGAAGATTACAGTTCAGTTTCCCTAACTGTATACTTATTTTCTGTTATTTTTAGATCATTTAGGAGAATGTAGTCATAAGGATAATCAGTTTCACTCTAGCAGGCAGAGATTATATTTGAAACACAAAAAGAAAACACAGAATGACAAATGTGCAAAAATACCCTTCAGTAAAAAATATGACAGTAGCCAGCAAGTGCTGGTAAAAAGATAACAAATAAAGGGTATTTAGTCAATACGATTTTTTGCAAAAAAATGTATACCAAGCCACTCTACCTCGCCAAGGTAACCCTTTTTGGAGCAGTCCCTATCTAATGTATTTAAAACCTGAACATATGAACAGTGTTTAAATGAACAGGATTCAGACAGGCGCTTCCTAGTATGGGCACGTGGTGTAAGATGGATCTTTATGTGCATGTCACACAAGAGAGGGGTGGGGTCTCTCAAACCATGCATAAGCAAGGAAAAAATGGATTAAAAACACATGTGACATGCACAAAGGTGAACAAGTCGGTCGGACAGTGTTAACACCACCCACTGACAAACACAAAAAGAAAACACAGAATGACAAAAGTGCAAAAGTACCCTTCAGTAAAAAATGTGACAGTAGCCAGCAAGTGCTGATAAAAAGATAACAAATACAGGGTATTTAGGCAATACGAGTGTCTTGGTATACTTTTTTTTGCAAAAAAAGTATTGACTAAATACCCTTTATTTGCTATCTTTTTACCAGCACTTGCTGGCTACTGTCATATTTTTTACTGCAGGGTATTTTTGCACATTTGTCATTCTGTGTTTTCTTTTTGTGTTTCAGTCAGTGGGTGGTGTGAACACTGTCCGACCGACTTGTTCACATTTGTGCATGTCACATGTGTTTTTAATCCATTTTTTCCTTGCTTATGCATGGTTTGAGAGACCCCACCCCTCTCGTGTGACATGCACATAAAGAGCGGTCTTACACCACGTGCCCATACTAGGAAGCGCCTGACTGAATCCTGTTCATTTAGACACTGTTCATATGTTCAGGTTTTAAATACATTAGATAGGGACTGCTCCAATAAGGGTTACCTTGACAAGGTGGAGTGGTTTGGTATACATTTTTTTGCAAAAAAACGTATTGACTAAATACTCTTTATTTGTTATCTTTTTACCAGCACTTGCTGGCTACTGTCATATTTTTTACTGAAGGGTACTTTTGCTCATTTGTCTGTGTTTTCTTTTTGTGTTTCAGTCAGTGGGTGGTGTGAACACTGTCCGACCGACTTGTTCACATTTGTGCATGTCACAAGTGTTTTTAAGAGATTATATTTGGGAGCAACTCATGTGAAGTTACGCTGATGCAGCATGGGATTGGTAGTAGGAAGGATTTAAAGGAATAAAGTGCAGTAAAGAAGGTGTCTGAAGGGAAGCAATTTGTTATGGACTGATGGACTGTTTTAGTCATAAGCATCTGCATCAGTCATCATAATATATAAAACAAGAGAGGACGCTATGTATAAAGGGGCAAAACTATATACAGTTGTGCTCAAAAGTTTACATTACCCGGCAGAAAAATTCTTGGCCTTTTTTTCGGAGAATATGAATGATAACACCAAAACTTTTTCTCCACTCATGGGTAGTGGTTGGGTGAAGTCATTTATTGTCAAACTACTGTGTTTTCTCTTTTTAAATCATAATGACAACGAAAAACATCCAAATGACCCTGATCAAAAGTTCACATATCCCATTTCTTAATACCATGTATTGCCCCCTCTAACATCAATGACAGCTTAAAGTCTTTTGTGGTAGTTGTAGATGAGGTTCTTTGTTTTCTCAGATGGTAAAGCTGCCCACTCTTCTTGGCAAAAAGCCTCCAGTTCCTGTAAATTCCTGGGCTGTCTAGCCTGAAGTGGCTCAATGATATTGAGGTCAGGAGCCTGAGATCATCACTCCAGAAGCTTCACTTTGTTCTGCTGTAGCAAATGATAAGTCGACTTGGCCTTGTGTTTTGGATCATTGTCATGTTGGAATGTCCAGGTACGTGCCATGTTTAACTTCCTGGCTGATGATTTCAAATTTGCCTACAGTATTTGCTGATAACATTCTGCATTCATCTTTCCTTCAACTTTGACCAAGTTTCCTGTGCCTTTGAGGCTCACACATACCCAAAACATCAGCCATCCACCTCCGTGCTTTACAGTAGGAATGGTGTTCCTTTCATCATAGGCCTTGTTGACCTCTCTCCAAATGTAGTGTTTATGGTTGTGGCCAAAAAGTTCAATTTTGATCTCATCACTCCAAATTACCTTGTTGCAGAAGTTTTGAGGCTTATCTCTGTGCAGTTTTGCGTATTGTAGGCAAGATCCTTTTTGGCATTTGCGCAGTAATGGTTTTCTTCTGGTGACTCGACCACGCAGCCCATTTTTCTTCAAGTGCCTCCTTATTGTGCATCTTGAAACAGCCAAGCCGCTAGCTTTCAGAGAGTCAGGCATTTCAGCTTGTTATTTGTGGGTTTTTCTTTGCATCCAAAACAATTTTCCTGGCAGTTGTGAACAAAATTTTTGTTGGTCTACCTGACCGTGGTTTTGTTTTTACAGAGTCCCTGATTTTCCATTTGCTAATCACAGTTTGAACGCTGCTGACTGGCATTATCAATTCCTTGGATATCTTTTTTCATCCCTTTCCCATATTTTACAGTTCAACTACCTTTTCCAGTAGATCCATTGACAATTCTTTTGCTTTCCCCATGACTCACAATCCAGAAACGTCAGTGGCTGGATGAAAGATGCAAGAATCTTAAAATCGTAGAGTTGGAAGGGACCTCCTGGGCCATCTGGTCCAACCCCCTGCTCAAAGCAGGATTCGCTAAATCATCCCACACAGATATCTGTCCAGCCTCTGTTTCAAGACTTCTATTGAAAGAGGAAAAAACACTGTGTGCACAACTGTGGTGGTGCCGAGGTAGGTTCCCAAACCATATATAGTATAATGAAAACCTGGCACTCAACTTAAATGCTTAAATGGAACAGGTTATTTGTAGTACCAAACAAAACGTTTCTGTCAGTTCAGACCTTCATCAGTTACGTGCTCAAAGATTGTCTGTACTTTGATTGGAGGGCGCTTTTTGTATGTCCCTGTAAAGCCAAATGTCAGTGTGCTGCTGGAGTGCAGTTAAGTCTTATCTGTCTGGCAGGGAAAGTGCAAGCCTGGTCCTCCTGGACTCTGTGCATTTTTCCCTGTTAAAAACCATTCTGTTAGTTGCTGCCCACTTCTCCAGTTTATTTATATCTTTTTGAATCCTCTCTCTCTCTTCTCTAGTATTAGCTATCCCTCCTAGCTTTGTGTCATCAGCAAATTTAATCAGTTTACCCTCAATTCCTTCATCTAAATCATTGATAAAGATGTTGAACAATACAGGGCCCAGGACAGAGCCCTGTGATACCCCACTTGAGACATTCTTCCAACTGGATGTGCAGCCATTTACGACCACTCTTTGGGTCCGATCAGTAAGCCAGTTATGAATCCACCTAACAGTTGCCTGGTCCATTCCATACTTAGTCATTTTTTCAATAAGGATTGTGTGAGATACGAGGGGTGATCCAAAAGTAATGATAATCGGTTATTTCTATTGCACACAGTAATTAAAATAAAATGTTTTCTTCTCTCTTAGGTACCCACTAGTCCAGGAAAAAAAAATCACTTAAATAGGCCACGATTCCCTACTACAGTACTAGCTACATTCATTTGAATATGAACTGCCAAGGAGTGAACATCAAAATGGAAAAAAACGAGCTCAGAGCTGTCATCAAATACCTCTGCTTGAAAAAAATGTCTACCAAAGACATACACAGCGACTTGATAGAAACATTGGGGGACTCTTCTCCACCATATTCCACAGTTGCACTCTGGGCCAAGGAATTTAAGCTGGGAAGAACATCGACGGAAGATGAACATCGCGAAGGACACCCATCCACGTCCCTCAATGAAGAAAACGTGAAAAAAGTTGAAGAAGTTGTGTTGGCAGATCGAAGAATGACTATCAGGCATGTAGCTGAGGTCACAGGGATCTCATATGGCAGTATTCAAAGAATCCTTGCAAAAGAATTGCATATGAAAAAGGTCTCCGTGCGTTGGTTGCCAAAAATGTTAACCGACGAGCAAAAGAAGAAACGAATTGACGTTTCAATAGCAAATCTCGAAAAGTTCCAAGCAGACAAGGAGAATTTTTTGTCACTTTTTTGACCATGGATGAGACCTGGATCCACCACTTTGATCCCGAAACTAAACAATTGATGACATGGAAACGAGCCGACAAACCGACGCCGAAGAAATTCAAAGTGTCAAGCTCAGCAGGGAAGGTTATGGCGTCCATTTTTTGGGACGCTGAAGGAATTATTATGGTGCACTTTTTGGAGAAGGGAGCAACTATTACGGGCTCCTACTACGCAGAACAAATAAGAAGATTGCGGGAGGCTATCAAGGAGAAAAGGCGCGGCAAACTGCGGGCTGGAGTGCTGTTTCACCAAGATAACGCACCGGCTCACAAAGCTGCAGTTGCCATGGCTACCATTCAAGAAGCGGGCTTTGAACTGGTGGAACACCCCCCCATTCGCCAGATCTAGCCCCCAGTGACTTCTTTCTCTTTCCTCGGCTCAAGGAACACCTCCGGGGCAAGAAATTTGATGACAATAGCGACGTGATAACCGCTGTTGGGGAGATTTTTGAGGGTCAAGATCAAGAATTTTTTTCGAAGGGAATTCTAAGTTTAGAAAAGAGATGGACTAAATGTATAGACTTGTTAGGAGACTATATAGAAAAATAAAAAAATTTTTTGACTATATTCATTGTGTTTATCATTGATTATCATTACTTTTTGATCGCCCCTCGTACTTTGTCAAATGCTTTGCTGAAGTCAAGATATACTATATCTACAGCATTTCCTTGATCCACCCAATCAGTGATTCTGTCATAGAAGGAAATTAAGTTAGTCTGACATGACTTATTAGTTACAAACCCATGCTGACTCTGTTTAATCACTTCATTCTTATCCAGGTACTGACATACATGTTGTTTAATAATTTGTTCAAAGATCTTTCCTGGTATAGAAGTCAGACTCACCGGCCTATAGTTGCCTGGGTCCACCTTCTTCCCCTTTTTGAAGATAGGAACAACATTTGCTCTTCTCCAGTCTTTCTGGATCTGCCTGGATCTCAGAAACTCACTCAGCTTTTATGCACACACACTCAGTACAAGCAAACAGGTCACAGGTGAGGATGCTACCTTTAGTAGCCATTTAAACCCATTTGTGTCAACTTCTGTGCATATTATCAGGCCAAAATCACCAGGGTATGTAAACTTTTGATCAGATTCATTTGGATGTTTTGGGTTGTCATTATGATTTTAAAAGAGAAAACACAGTAGTTTGACAATAAATGGCTTCACTCAACCACTAACCATGACTGGAGAAAAAGGTTTGGTGTTAGGCTACTTTCACACATCCGCACATCCGTCGGGGAGATTCCGGCGGTGTGTGGCGAAAAGCCGGACGGCCGGAAGCGGAGGCAGCGGAAGTAGCTGCGGCGCAACTTATGGCGGACTCGGCAGTCGTCACCGCAGTACCGGGGAAGACCACTTTTCGAGAGAGAGAGAGAGAGAGAGAGAGATATCCGGGCATGCGCAGAGGAGGAAAACTGCAAGCGGTGGCCGGATCTGGTAAAAGCCTGATCTGGCTGCCGGACGTTACCATTGCCTTTCATTGGCCCACAGAGCCGGAAGTGCCGCATGCGTGCATGTCCGGCTTTTTTCGACGGACAAAAAAAACATTGCAGCACGGGTTCTGTCCGGCCGCTGGACAGCAGATTTCAGCCGGATCCGGTAAAAACCGGAACAAACGGAAGCACATGCGGAGCGATCCGGCTCATGTGCTATTCAATGACAAAAAAACGCATCCAGCTGAAAAAAAAAAATGGATCCGTTTCTTTACACACATGCCGGATTGCGCCTGATGGCAAAATCCAGATGTGTGAAAGAGGCCTTATTCATATTCTCTGTAAAAGGCCAAGAAACCTAAACTTCTGCCGGGGTATGTAAACTTTTGAGCACAACTGTAATTAGACAGGGCTTTACACATAATAAGAGATGTAACTACACATAATTAGAGAGAAAACACCAAAACCAGACAGTCATAAGGTCAAAAGGGATAATAGTAGCTTTATTATATTAAAATGTTTACTGACAAACAGACAAAATAGGGCTAGAAGATGGAACCTGATGATTCCAACATCATAAAAATAGGCCCAGAGTGGGTATGTCCAGAGAAAAAGTGTACAAAGGACAATAGTAATCAAGGTATTGATACTTAGGGATAATATCCATACATCAGATGTCCCCTTTATACATAGGTAATAGCAATATATAACACGGCAAAAAATAGCCCAGATATTGTACCGGAGACGGACCAAAGTAAAGCTACATCCATAGCAAAAGTATCATAATTGCGTGATGATGTGTTTAAATACCTTGTATATAATAGAACACCTTCCTGGACATACCCACCCGCCCCGACGCGTGTTTCGGCGGTGCCTTACTCAAGGCCTAAAACCTATGAAAGATCATAACTCCTTTCTGAGATGTCATAGGACAGCGATTCTGGTGCTATCGGATCCTACCAGGCCCCTGCTACTCATAGAGACTAAACACAATTTTGCTACCTAGCTGCTAGTGGCTGTTCTATGTAGCTCCCTTCACATGTGTGTTAAAATGACTCAAGATCCAGGCAGGCACTTACACTGTTCTGAGGATCTCTGAAATATATACATTGTACAGCTAGAATGTATAGTATTTCCATAACTCCTTTATGAAATCCTAGCTCGCTGAACAAAGGACTCAGGCTCCATGACTTGGATCCACAAGGGGTCTTCCTGTAGAAGGTTGCATACCAGCTAGCAAGGAGGAGGGTGAATCCCTTTGTTTGAAGCTGACCAGGTGTCATGTTACCACAGTGTGTGCTGCATGAGTTTTTATAATTCCATGCCCAATAGTATACAGATGATTGACATGGACTTATGTCTCCAATATTCTCCACAGCTGGTTTTAAATATTTGCAGGGATGAAAAATGTAATAAAAACACTGCACCTTGATAAAATACAAAAAAAGCTTCCTGGCTTGCTACGTTTGCACAATAACCCGAAGCTAGAATGCAGCCTGGTCTATAATAAAGTACATTGGAGGAACTGATCTCTTGGATCAAGTTCTGTAGCTTTATAGATTGCTTTAAAGCATAACACAAATCTATGGATTATTATACAAATCACCCATTAAGCTTTCAAATGTGCAGGGTACTCTCAATCCTGAAGCCCTGTGTTGTCATGCTCAGGCAAAGATAAGGACCACATGTTGGGTATTTATAACACCTAAAAGCATCATCATAAGTAGCTGTTTTTTTACAGTGGCACAAGCAGGGCACCACAAATGAAGTACTAAAATGTCATCTGTAGAAAATTTGCAATTTTCATTTAATGAGACAGAATTCTTACATAAGTTTTGTAAAAAAAAAAACACCTGACTTACATTCCTTCAACCATATTTATTTTGCATTTCGGACAAAACAAAGAGTGTGGCATGTCCGAGCAGGGGGTGTAGTATGTTTGGAAAAGAGTTTAAGGGGTACTCCAAGGAGATAAAACATTTTTGTGCTGTCCCTGCCCTCATAAACTATAAGATGCCCAGTGAACTTGAAATATCTGTATAACTCTTGTAACTTTGTGTGACAGCAGCTGTTCCTCACTGCTCTACCATCCCATCTGGGTCATTACCTCACAAACCAGTGTTCAGCTCCCCACTGTAACAGCCCGTCTGAGAAGAGGGAGCATGGCCATACCCCCTGTTCTATGCAGAGAAACAGCTATTATAAGGAGAGTGACTGATAGGCATGGGCTGCACACTGCTGTCATGTCCCTGTCTCTCTGTCTTCAGGTGAGGGGAGGTGACGGAAGCATGGCCTGTTCCCTGCTAGTAGCCATGCAGTTAAGGAGACATTATCAAGGACCTGGCTGCTGCTAGAGGCCAGAGGCCATGCCCACACCATGCCCCCTCACCACGAACTGCAGACAGGAAGACATCAGTTGGCTGTTGTGACGGCAGCTGCTCCTCACTGGTCACCCCTCCCTCTGGGACATTATAGTAAAGTAAAAAAAAAAAAAACACTATGGTCTATGAAAAAAAATTGCAACTGACAAAAGTAATTTTCAAGTTAACGTTTTCAAGTTTTACTGAATATCAACTAAAGAAAATCAGACATTGCTTCTGAATTGCGGTTCAACAGAAAAAAATGAGCTATTAGAAGTGGTCTGGACAAAAATGGTGCTGAAAAATTTCATGAAACAGCCGGAAGTGGAGAACGGGAGAAGAACAGTAGTGGCTCTGCTACCAAAGCCCCTGCGGCAGAGGGGGGCCCGTGACTAGTTGTTGGACCAAGTGAGGTGAGTTTATCTAAAGCCTCTATCCTCAGGTGTACATGGAGGAGACCTCAGTCCCTAACCCCCAAGAGAGCTGAGCAGATAGCAGGGGTGGTAGAAGAGAAAAGGCAGAGGGAGAGGAAGATCTTGGTGTAGTTACTGCATCAGGGGTAGGAGAGCCATGTCCGGCCAGATGACAAGCGGCCTTGTCCTCCGCTTCAATCCAACCCAAGGGTATGGGTTTATAAGAGAGGCCTGCACCAGACACAATGTCTACTTCAATGTGGGGGTCAGTCCAATTTCACATGCCTCAGCAAGAGTGGGGCTGTGTGCTCTTTATTAAAGAGGACTGGCCTAGAGGATATTACACGTTGGCTGTCACCATGTCCTCTTTGGAAAAGGGCTATCAGGTGGCGTCGACACAGAAAGTTGAACAGTCGCAGGCAAAGGCTGCTCTCCCTATCAAAGAGGACTCCCCTTTGCCCCAGAATCCAGAAGTTTAGCAGAAGCGAGAGAGGCTCCGTTTAATCCCCTGAGCCCCATACTCCTTGGAGAAAGTGCCTGGAAAGCAAGTGGACGGTCATCATCCAGTGAGTCCTCCAACACAACCATAATCATCCACCAGGGTCAGGGAGCGCCCCCCCATGTCAGGGAGACCGGGGTCCAAGAGGCCTGGGTATGATCACGGCCGCAAGTGAAGATGCGGCTCAAGAAAAAGAAGGAATTATTCCACATTCCTGAGGGCAGGAGGTGCTAATAAGTGACGGGGATCCTGCTGTCGGCCAGGACGGCCAGAAAAGTTGTGTTTTTTCCCCTCCCAGTTTGTTTTTGAGCACGAATGCACATTCTCCTGCTGTATTAATGGACTTTGAAATCTCAAAGGACACAAGACCCTTTTTGTCACTATGGACTATGCTACCAAAAAGAAATATTACCAGCAAAAGGGGGAGTAACTGGATGACCTGATGATCCAGCCAGGTCAGGACTATATGGACTGTATTGATTATACCCTTGTTATAAAAGACGAATGAAGGATCATATGAACTGTCATCATGGACTGATGAGCCATTGTTGTGTGGGCCTAAAGCCATTGTTATAGATAATCATGGACACATATGGATGCTAGTTGTGCGGTTCTGACCAAGAAAACTGCTCTTGTTTAAGCAAAAGTACAGGAGATGAACTTGAGATATGCACATGGGCTGTTTGGCAATGGACTGTTACCGGTATCTCGAGATTGGTGCCGGGACAATCGGGCACATCACACCTGCAGGCCTGCAGCGGAAGATAGACGTGGATTCTCAAAGGAGGAGGATGATGGAATCCGGGTGCGCTGCCATTGGTGTACAGGGATTCCTACAGGTAGTGGAGACAGAAGGAAAAAATACTCTAACAGGAACGAGTGCTAGGGCTGAAGCTATGTCTGGTACCTGAGGGAAAGACTGTAACCTGTTGTGCCCTAGCCCACATTCTCCACTGTAATGCCTGTGAACTTTTTAGCTATTGTAGAGTGAGTGAGATGATTGCACCAATAATCTGCCCCAATAAGCTCACCATCTTGTGGACTTGTCGTCTTGGAGACCAGGCTGAAGACAGGACAAGAGGAGGTTTCTTCAGTCTCTACAGTGGCGTCAAGGCAGTGGCATCTGCCAAGTCTCCACAATCCACCAACCAGGTGGAGGAACTCCAGTTGGTCCTTGAATTCTTTGGAGTGTCAACATACAGAGTGACTTCCCAATGCCCAGTTCCTGGTACTACGTCAGCTTCGTCCTCTGCTTAGGATGGCTTAATGGAAAGAAGCATACTAGTTTTGAAGATTAAAAACACACATGTGACATGCACAAATGCGAACAAGTCTGTTAGACAATGTTCACACCACCCTGACTGAAACACAGACCCCACCCCTCTCTTGTGTGACATGCACATAAGGAGCTGTCTTGCACCTCGCGCCCATACTAGAAAGTGCCTGTCTTAATCCTGCTCATTTAGACACTGTTCATATGTTCAGGTTTTAAATACATTAGATAGGGACTGCTTCAATACGGGTTACCTTGACGAGGTGGAGCAGCTTGGCATACTTTTTTTTGCAAAAAAACATAACGACTAAATACCCTGTATTTGTTATTACCTTTTATCAGCACTTGCTGACTACTGTCATATTTCTTACTGCAAGGTATTTTTGCACATTTGTCATTCTGTGCTTTTAGTTTTGAAGATGGTGAGAGGTGACACTTTTTTTCTAGTGGACATAAGAAGTCCTGGTCCTTAAAAGAAGTCGTGGGAGTCTGTTAAGAGGTGTTGAGCTCCAAATTCTCTGCAGAGAGTCCTTACAGGTTTATTCAAGAGGGGGTGTAAGGGAGTGTACTGTAGAGCTTTTGCTGGTGCCTCTGCATTGTGTCACCTTATCCCTCCATGCAGGTACGCCAGCTTACTCACTGCCCTGGCCCTCGGCATGACCCCTGAAACGATCCCCGGTGTGCTCCTGCTTCCTGTGTGCAAGCCGCAGTTGTGGCAGCACTCCTACTGTGCAAGCTCCCCTGATCTTAAAGGGGCAGTGTGCGCATATAGTAAATGCTATCAGCTTATGTGTGGCCAGTCCTGTATCTGAAGTCCCCTGATCCAAGTGTGACCAGTCCTATATCCATAGTCCCCTGGTCCCCGAGTGGCCAGTGCCTGAACCTAGTCCCCGGGACGAGTTGGGATATGTAACCACTCTGTAGAGGTGTCAGAACTTACTAGTCTGAACAGAGACCTAGCTCTTATCAGTGTCAGAGTACCTGCCTCCTGGAGTCAACAGCTACAGTACCGGACTTTGCCCAGGAGTGGTACATGGTGGCTATCTGCCACACAAGCCTGACCTCACTACTAGAGGCATCATTCAACACCAAGGTAGCTATTTAGTTGTGACCCTTCCTGGGTACGTCCAGCCCTGTGGAACAGTGGGTCCACAAATTCACATGCAACGTGGTTCGGTGTAACACTCTACTGTATTATCTATCTATCTAACACATAGGATAATTCTCAGATCAAATTTCTTTTTTAAGCTAACGACTTTAAAGCACGCGCAAAGAGCTGGACATATACGCTACACTCCCTGACAGAAGTTATGCCACTTATCCATGCTATGTAAATAAAAGCTTATAACCTGACGTTAAATTCATCCATTGGTTGTATAAATTATTCTTTTGAAAAGCTGAAACTTTCCAAAATGTGCTTTAGGTTAAGAAAATAAATTGCCATCAAAGCACAAATATTAATCATTTAAAGACACAGAATGGTCAGATTTTGGCAAGACAAAATTTTTGTTGCCTGGTCATATAATGCACCCAATCCTAGTATACATACTCACCTGTGCTCAGTAAATGATCAGTTAATTAGTGGGTGTGTATAAAAAGAAACCCAGCACCCCAGAACTTCACTTGAGCTGCAACTTGAGCTCTGACAACATGCCAAAAATCCACCCTGTGACCAAAGCCTGGATTATCAAGAGGCTGAAGACCAGATCCACTGCAGAGGTGGCTGGCACCTTTAATGTGTCTCAGCGTAAAGTACAAGGAATTAAAAAAAGATTCAAAGAGACTGGAGATGTGTTTGACAAGCCCAGGTCCGGAAAGCCCCGCAAGACAACTGCTCAGGAAGAATGTTTGTTGGTTAGAAAATCCAAAGCAAGCCCCTCTTCCACTGCAGCAGAGCTCCAACATGCCTGGTCACCCCAAGTCCCTGTGTCAACTAGAACAGTTTGTAGGACTCTGTCTCAAAATGGCCTCCATGGTCGAATCAGTGCCCAGAAGCCATCACTAAACAAAAGGCAAATAAAAAACCGTGTGGCATTTGCAAAGTCCCACAGCCTGCTTAACAGATGGACGCTGGAAAAGTGGCAGAAGGTGGATTTCTCTGATGAATCGTCAGTAGAATTACACCACAGCCACCGCAAATCCTGCAGGAGACCTACTGGAGCCCGTATGGATCCAAAATACACCGAGAAAACAGTTAAATTTGGTGGTGGAAAGATCATGGTCTGGGGTTACATTCAGTATGGGGGTGAGCGAAACATTTGAAAGGTGGAAGGCAATATCAATAGCCTAAAATATCAAGAAGTATTAGCTACCTCTTATATTCCAAATCATAAAAGGAGTCAAATTCTGCAGCAGGATGGTGCTCCATCTCATACATCCATCTCTACAACAAAGTTCCTCCAGGCAAAGTGCTCAAGGACTGGCCAGCCCAGTCACCAGACATGAACATCATTGAGCATGTTTGGGGTAGGATGAAAGAGGAAGCTTGGAAGACAAAACCAAAGAATCTAGATGAACTCTGGGAGGTATGTAAGACTGCATACTTTGCTATTCCTGATGACTTCATTAATAAATTGTACGAATCATTGTTGAACCGCATGGATGCAGTCCTTCAAGCTCATGGAATTCACACAAAATATTAAATATAACTCTAATAGCACCACAACTTTATTCACCAATGTTATGCAACATATATTTGTATTTTAAGTTATTTATTTGTTTGAATGTCACATTACTTTCAGCGGCCGACAAAACTTTTGTCTTGCCAAAATCTGACCATTCTGTGTCCACTAAATGATCAATATTTCTGCACTGATGGCAATTTATTTTCTTAACCTAAACCACATTTCGGAGGGTTTCAGCTTTCAAAAGAATAATTTATACAACCAATGGATGAATTTAACGTCAGGTTGTAAGCTTTTACTTACATAACATGAATAAGCGATATAACTTCGGTCAGGGAGTGTATGTATGATTTGATTAAGTTTAAAGGGGTTGTCCGGGCTTTTCACATAATCTCAGTACATATCTGGGCTGCAGAATTATGACAATAAGTAATTTACTTTCTGTCACTAGTTTGCAAGGTTTTCTAGATATTCTGAACAGAACATCCAAAGGGGGGGTGTTATGGCATTGAAATGAGAACTAGTCGTAACCTCCTACTCTACTCCAAACATGCCCTCTATAACAACAACCCCACCCTCTATAGCTACAGACCCTCCCCGTCCACATGAAGAAGCCCTCATCACACTGTAACAAATCCTCCCACTCTAGCAGCCTCACTGCAGAGTAGAGTAGGAGGTTATGACTAGTTCTCATTTCAATGCCATAACACCCCCCTCCCTTGGACGTTCTATTCAGAATATCTAGAAAACCATGCAAACTAGTGACAGAAAGTAAATTACTTATTGTCATAATTCTGCAGCCCAGATATGTACTGAGATTATGTGAAAAGCCCGGACAACCCCTTTAAGCACTAGGACATAAATATTACAAACCTACATCATGCTTTCATGTCAGATGATATCGTGAAGGTATATTAAAATAATTAGTGCTGATTAATGGAGATTTTACAAGTCTACTAAACCAATCTTCAGAGTCCAATATCCATGAATGCTACTTTTACAGAAGCTACAGTGAAACCCACAGGATAAAAGCCTCGTCTTTATAATTGCCCTATATTGTTGAAAATGGTTTCAGTTTTATTCTTTTTCTGTTATGTTCAAAAGCATAAAGGCAGCCTCTTGCTTCTATTCTTTGATGTGGCTACAGAGAAGAGCATTTTACTTTGTGTGAGAAAATGTGAAACATCCAATAACTACAATGGATTGCCGGATACTTTCCAGTTAAGATATTTTATTACCACAGTGCCATTTTTGTATGTTACCTGCTCATCTTAGGAGACAGTCAATTCTACTGGTGCAAACACAAAGCCATAAAGTGACACAGTTATTAGGAAGTTGCAAAGCTGCACTTAACTTTAATGACATCGTCTGTGGATATAGTTTTCCAAATATTCCATTGTGTGGTGTCTTTCATGTCAAAATGTTTTATAGTTCTTTAAAATTATTTTATTTTTTTCTATGCACTTTTTAGGCTAGTTTCACACTTGCTTTTTTTTGCAGCGCGTTTTTCCCGCAAAAAAACGCATTAAAAAAACGCATACAAATGCATACAAACGCTGCGTTTTTTTCCAGCATTTTAATGCGCATGCAGGAAAAAAACGCAGCGTTTTTGCGCGTTTGTATGCGTTTTTTGTGCGTTTGCGTTTTTTTACAGATTTTGGAAAAACCCCACAAAAAAGAAAATACAACCATTCAACAACACACAAGACCAATGGGACTTCATTGTGGGTGTGGTATGTTAATATATATAGACCTTGTCTACAGTATTCTTCACATTTGCTTGATTCTTCTCGTGACCATGGATCTGCGCTGGAAGAGTTTTCACTTCAACTTGGATTTGGACATCGCGATGGCTCAGGCGTATGCAGTTGCTTGCCATGAACAAAGGAAGAGAGAGAGGCAGCGAAGACGGCGGCGTATGTGGATACATCCGATTGTTGAACTCCGGGAGAGCCGTGGGGCATACCACACCCTCTACAGCGAGCTACGTGCAAACCCGGAGAAATTTAATGATTATATCCGGATGTCCCACGAAAGTTTCATGGATTTGCTTGCTCGTGTCCAACAATCCATCCGGAGACAGGACACACAGCTCCGTCTTGCGATTCCTCCTGAAGAACGGCTACTGGTGACATTACGGTATGTTTTAAAAACAAAGGGGTGTGGTCTGATGTTTTTTTTTGGAAATTTAGTATTCAAAACCTTGGGTAATTAGTTTTCGTGAATGTACTAATATCTTATTTTATAGTTTTTAAAAATAATATACATAAATATTAATTTTACTTCTTTGTCTGTTCACAGATTCCTGGCGACTGGAGAAACCCTATCCTCACTACACTTCCAGTACCGTATTGGAATCTCTACCTTGTCTGGAATTGTTGCTGACACCTGCCGGGCTCTCTGGAATGTTCTTTGCCCAGAATTTATGCCCCTGCCCACCGCTGAAAAGTGGATGGAAATTGCTGACAAATTCTGGACAGTATGCAATTTTCCCAACTGTTTGGGAGCTGTTGATGGGAAACACATACGGATCATCAAACCCCAAAGAACGGGATCTGAGTACTATAATTACAAAAAGTACTTTTCAATAGTACTCATTGCAATTGCGGATGCCGGATGTATGTTTGTAGCAGTGGACATTGGAGCATTTGGCCGTGGTAATGACTCGCAGGCTTTTAAAAACTCAGACATGGGCCGGAGGTTGTATGGCAACCAATTTAATTTCCCTATGCCACGGCCTCTTCCTCACACCGAAGCTCCGCCACTGCCCTTTGTAATGGTTGGCGATGAGGCTTTTCAAATGTGCGGAAACTTACTGAAACCCTACTCCAGCCGGGACTTGGACCACACCAAAAAAATATTTAATTACAGGCTGACCAGGGCCAGAAGAACTGTCGAGTGTGCTTTTGGGATTCTTGTTTCCAGATGGCGAATTCTGGGCACGGCCATTAATCTTAAACTTGAAACAGTCGATGAGGTGGTGAAGGCCTGTGTGGTTCTACATAACTTTGTGATGGCTAAAGAGCACCCGACCTTTGAACTGGACGATGATGCTCCTAACCCATTGCCTGAATTCACTCAGCACACTCTCAGGTCATCCGTTGAAGTTGGCCAAATGAGGGACAAATTTGCGGCCTACTTTATTTCTGATGTAGGACGGGTGCACTGGCAAGATGAAATGGTGTAATGTTGTTGTTTATGGTAATAAAAATCCTTATTTGATACCATTACTGAGTGCACTATATTTTTTAAACTCCAATTAATTAAAAAACTTCCCATGTATAACTGAATTTTTTTATGTTCACACACCTGGGCAGGTAAATACACATATGAGTTAAAATTCAGCATTGCTAGTCTGCGTGAAATATATTGGAATGAGCAAAGCTGCAGGCCATGAATCATGAAACCATTTTTTTTTCAATCGAAAATTGTGCAACTAGTTTAAAACAAAGTATGTGATTTTCTCAAAACACAACCCTCAAAACCCAACCCCAATGAAAGTCCATGGGGAATACAAGTAAGTTACACTAGGCCTTGGAATGACTATACTAGGCCGTGGTATTTCAAATATGAGTATATTAGGCCTTGTGCCTACTAGTATATTCATATGTGAAATACCACGGCCTAGTATAGTCATAACAAGGCCACAAGGCCTACTCGATTTTGGCAAACTAGTATCTTGTTTCACAAAACTTGACAAGTTTCAACAGTTTGAAAATAGATTCTAGTTGGTAAAACTAGAGTTATTACACTAGGCCTTGTAATGACTATACTAGGCCGTGGTATTTCAAATATGAGTATAGTAGGCCTTGGGGCTAGTAGTATAGTAATATGTGAAATACCACGGCCTAGTATAGTCATACCAAGGCCTACTGTAATAACTCGATTTTTAACAACTAGCATCTTGTTTCACAAAAAACAAACTGGTGAAACTAGAAAGAAACTTATTTTTTAGACAAGTTTCAACAGTTTGTTTTTCATGAAACCAGATTCTATTTGGTAAAAATAGAGTTATTACACTAGGCCTTGGAATGAATATACTAGGCCGTGGTATTTCAAATATGAGTATAGTAGGCCTTGGGGCTAGTAGTATAGTAATATGTGAAATACCACGGCCTAGTATAGTCATACCAAGGCCTACTGTAATAACTCGATTTTTAACAACTAGCATCTTGTTTCACAAAAAACAAACTGGTGAAACTAGAAATAAACTTATTTTTTAGACAAGTTTCAACATTTTGTTTTTCATGAAACCAGATTATATTTGGTAAAACTAGAGTTATTACACTAGGCCTTGTAATGACTATACTAGGCCGTGGTATTTCAAATATGAGTATAGTAGGCCTTGGGGCTAGTAGTATAGTAATATGTGAAATACCACGGCCTAGTATAGTCATACCAAGGCCTACTGTAATAACTCGATTTTTAACAACTAGCATCTTGTTTCACAAAAAACAAACTGGTGAAACTAGAAATAAACTTATTTTTTAGACAAGTTTCAACATTTTGTTTTTCATGAAACCAGATTATATTTGGTAAAACTAGAGTTATTACACTAGGCCTTGTAATGACTATACTAGGCCGTGGTATTTCAAATATGAGTATAGTAGGCCTTGGGGCTAGTAGTATAGTAATATGTGAAATACCACGGCCTAGTATAGTCATACCAAGGCCTACTGTAATAACTCGATTTTTAACAACTAGCATCTTGTTTCACAAAAAACAAACTGGTGAAACTAGAAAGAAACTTATTTTTTAGACAAGTTTCCACAGTTTGTTTTTCATGAAACCAGATTCTATTTGGTAAAACTAGAGTTATTACACTAGGCCTTGGAATGACTATACTAGTCCATGTTATTTCACATATGACTATACTAGCCCTTGGGTTTGTTTTTAACATGTATTTACCCATCAGTGTGTGTGAGCGGCGCAAACAACATTAATGAAACTTATTAATGGTGAACCACAAATGTAAATTTATTTTTTATCACAAAAATAAAACTAAAAATTATTTTTTACGGCGTTTGGGGGCAGATGGTTTCAATTTGGGGGTGTGCAGGGAATATGCAACACTTGCAGTTGAAGACGGTGTTTGAGGGGAAGGGGCAACAAAACTTGTGGGGGAAGGTAGTCCAGTTAAGGGAATTAAAGTAGGAACACTTGTAGGAGAGGAAATCTGTTCAGGTACATTAGTTGTAATGGCATGTCGCCGTAGGCTTGTGTGCCTGGACCGACTTTGGCCCAATGCCCGCCTTGATTGATTTCGCCTTGAACTAGGGGCAAATATGGAATGCAGGTCCCCCGTCTGCTGGTATGGCTGCTGCTGCTGAGGTGGCGGCTGCTGCTGAGGTGGCGGCTGCTGCTGAGGTGGCGGCTGCTGCTGAGGTGGCTGCTGCTGCTGAGGTGGCGGCTGCTGCTGAGGTGGCTGCTGCTGCTGAGGTGGTTGCTGCTGCTGCTGAGGTGGCTGCTGCTGCTGAGGTGGCTGCTGCTGCTGAGGTGGCTGCTGCTGCTGAGGTGGCTGCTGCTGCTCTTCGTTGTCAGTGCTCGTCCTTGCAGGAGGACTGGTGGCGGCAGTGATGGTCCAGGTTTGCAGAGTGGTGGTGGCAGGGCTACTACATGTTGTTGTAGCAGCAGGGCTGTTCCATGTTTGCCTAGTGGTGGCTGAGCTCCACGCATGCATGGGATTGGCGGTGGTGCTCCAGACAGGAGCAGCGCTTGCCATGGTGGTGTCGGTGAAGTGACCAGCTGCACTCAGACTTGTGGTGGTGTAACGGTGGGTGTCCTGGCTTTGAAGAGAGGTGTCCGTGCAGTGGTATGCAGCACAAGTCGGTAGTGAGGTGAAGCGAGTCAATGGTGGCACAGGTGGAAAGGACACCACTGACTGCTGACCGTACCGATTATGCTGCATAGCCTGCAAGAAAGCATTGTTGCAGGCCTGCAGCACATTCAGCTGTTGATCAGGACTAAGGTGTTCCGCCATGCCCTTTTCAATCTTACTAAAAAAATGGTGTGCTGGTCTGTTGAGGTCGGCCTCCAGACGGTCAAGGCGCTGTTCTACAGAATTGAAGCGGTGTTCAAAGTGGTTAAAACCACGTTCCATCAGTGCAAAACCGCTTTCAACTCTGTCGGACAGTGACTTGAGGCTGGAATTAAATGTCTCGCTCAAATGCATAAACTCGGGCAAGACATTCCTGTCCAAGGCCCTCTGCCGCTGGCGGGTAGTGCCCGCATAACCAGTGGCAGAGACCTGGGACAGGGGAACACCTGATGGCCCAGCTTCCTGGTCACCAGCTGTGTGTGTGTGGGACCTGCAAGGTGCTTCCTGGCTGTCGGATGGCTGGGACGGGTCAGAGGACGTCCGAGGAAGGACCGCTCCAGGGCCAGGTTGCAGGGTGCTGCTCCAGGTGCTGTGGAAGAAAGGAAAATCATTACTACCATGCCTTTACAAGAAGCATCAGCTGTGGATTAGAAAAACACAGATTAATAAAAATAAAAACCCAAAATGTATAATAATTACGATCTTGTGGCAAGGACCGGTCTTAGGAACTGCAACGCGTGATAGTGACGGTATCTAGTTCTGGTCCTTGACGCAGATCCACTGCGAACCTGGCCCTCAGCACGAACATCACTGTTGAAGCGGTCCTTGATCGAACGCCAACGTGTTCGGACTTTGTCCACTGTTGATAAAAAAAAACAGTGCCGTCAAGGACAACAGTCACTGCGTCACAATGTAGCAATACAATACTCAAAGCAGTCACTGTAGACCCCGATGACACTGTTGGGTTTCCTGCTATAATACGCCTAGCACGAAACCCAACAGTGCCGTCAAGGACAACAGTCACTGCGGCACAATGTAGCAATACAATACTCAAAGCAGTCACTGTAGACCCCGATGACACTGTTGGGTTTCCTGCTCGAATACACCTAGCACGAAACCCAACAGTGCCGTCAAGGACAACAGTCACTGCGGCACAATGTAGCAATACAATACTCAAAGCAGTCACTGTAGACCCCGATGACACTGTTGGGTTTCCTGCTCGAATACACCTAGCACGAAACCCAACAGTGCCGTCAAGGACAACAGTCACTGCGGCACAATGTAGCAATACAATACTCAAAGCAGTCACTGTAGACCCCGATGACACTGTTGGGTTTCCTGCTAGAATACACCTAGCACGAAACCCAACAGTGCCGTCAAGGACAACAGTCACTGCGTCACAATGTAGCAATACAATACTCAAAGCAGTCACTGTAGACCACGATGACACTGTTGGGTTTCCTGCTAGAATACGCCTAGCACGAAACCCAACAGTGCCGTCAAGGACAACAGTCACTGCGGCACAATGTAGCAATACAATACTCAAAGCAGTCACTGTAGACCCCGATGACACTGTTGGGTTTCCTGCTCGAATACACCTAGCACGAAACCCAACAGTGCCGTCAAGGACAACAGTCACTGCGGCACAATGTAGCAATACAATACTCAAAGCAGTCACTGTAGACCCCGATTACACTGTTGGGTTTCCTGCTAGAATACGCCTAGCACGAAACCCAACAGTGCCGTCAAGGACAACAGTCACTGCGGCACAATGTAGCAATACAATACTCAAAGCAGTCACTGTAGACCCCGATGACACTGTTGGGTTTCCTGCTCGAATACACCTAGCACGAAACCCAACAGTGCCGTCAAGGACAACAGTCACTGCGGCACAATGTAGCAATACAATACTCAAAGCAGTCACTGTAGACCCCGATGACACTGTTGGGTTTCCTGCTAGAATACACCTAGCACGAAACCCAACAGTGCCGTCAAGGACAACAGTCACTGCGTCACAATGTAGCAATACAATACTCAAAGCAGTCACTGTAGACCACGATGACACTGTTGGGTTTCCTGCTAGAATACGCCTAGCACGAAACCCAACAGTGCCGTCAAGGACAACAGTCACTGCGGCACAATGTAGCAATACAATACTCAAAGCAGTCACTGTAGACCCCGATGACACTGTTGGGTTTCCTGCTAGAATACGCCTAGCACGAAACCCAACAGTGCCGTCAAGGACAACAGTCACTGCGGCACAATACAGAGCAGGGAAATACTCACTAAACGCCTTTTTGGCGGATGCTGTGGCGCTGTCCCAGCCATCCATCAACGCTGCGGCCACCTCATTCCATAGCCGCCGGGTCACCACATTGTCCTTGTACAGCCGGTCACGGCTGTCCCACAACGGCGAACGCTCCTGGACCAGGCTGATGAGCTGCTCATTATCCAGGTAGACGTCTTCATCCCGTTGTGGAACCTAGACAAAACACATTCATTAGAATAATCAAATTTAAATTGACTAAAAAGTTACAAAAAAAGAAACAAAAAAAAGAGTAAAAATAGAAGATAAAAAAAAAAAAAAGAACATTACAAATCATTTGATACTTACATTCCGTATCACCACCGGGACTTGGCTTCGCTGCTCCTGCTCTTCGCCCTCACTATTCCCGTCCACAGATGATGATGACGATGTCTGAAAGTTGAAAAAAACGTAAGAGATTTGGAGAAGCAGCAGATATACTTACCAGATGCACGAAAATAATCACCTCACGGTCTGCTTGCGCCAATTCCTGCCGCGATGGGGAATACTCAGATTCTGAAGACATACTGCATGTAAAAATAATAAAAATCATTAGTACATACATAATTTAAAAGGACAGGCATATAATGTAATATACTCACATTCTTTGCTGATATAATGGGTTCTTGGTTGAATGTCTGCTCTTCAATCTGTCTAGTGTAGTAGTGGCAGAGTTTTGGCAGGCACCTCCTTTATATAGACTTTTTTTTTTTGACTTTAGAAGATTCTAACTAGGATAAAAAGTGGACACCACCCAAAAAACGCAGCGCTAAAAAATCGCATACCTGCGCATGCCAGTGCGCACGTATGCGCATCCATAGGCTATAATGGCCATTTTTAGCGCAAAACGTGCGCATACGTGCGCATGCGATTTTTTCAAGGGCCAAAAAATGCAACATGCAGCGTCTGGAAAATACCAACGCACACCCCAAAAAAACGCAGCGCATGAAAATCGCATACATGCGCTTACAAGCGCGCAGGTATGCGCACCCATGTTAAATATAGGGGAAAAATCGCATGCGCACGTATGCGTTTTTTTCCAGCGCTAAAAAACGCAAATGTGAAACCAGCCCTACAGGATTTGGACAAAATAATGGAAACACCCAACGTTTTGGTATCATAATCTTCAAACATGTTATAAACATGCAAACCGTGACATATGGTAATGTTTTGTAGTTGATTTGTGTTATGTGATATGTGTATGTAAATTAACTGTTTGTTTTGCAGAATTGTAAGAACATTGATGAAAACCTGATACCAATGGAAGACCTCTTGGATTTTCAAAGAGGCCAAATTGTTGGTGCTCGTATGGCAGGCGCTAATGTGACAGAAAGTGCCCGAATGCTTGGCGTGTGAAGAGGTACCGTCTCCAAAGTAATGACTGCGTTTGAAAGAGAAGGAAAAACGTCCGCAACAAAGCACAGGTCCGGCCGAAAGTCAAAGTTGACTGAGAGAGACCGTTGGACTCAAAAGCGAATTGTGAGAGAGGATCGCAAGATCAGGGCTCCGAAAATCACTGCTGAGCTCAATGAACACCTACAGAACCCAGTTTCCACGAAAACTGTTCGTCGGGAGCTGCACAAATCTTGATTCCACGGAAGAGCTGCAATTCGAAAACCGCTGCTCTCAATGACAAATGTTTCCAAGCGTTTAGAGAGGTGTAGAAACCTCCAGAATTGGTCCCTCGAGCAGTTGAAACATGTGACATTCTCAGATGAATCATCGTTTACCCTATTTCCGACCTCCAGCCGAGTGTACGTTTGGAGACAGCTGAAAGAAGCATTCCATCCAGACTGTCTTCTCCCTACCGTAAAACATGCCGGAGGTTCTGTGATGATCTGGGGTGCTATTTCGTGTAAATCCGCCGGGCCAATGATATCACTTCATGGAAGAATTAACAGCCGAGATTATTTAGGCATTTTGGGCGACCAAATGCATCCTATGGTTCAAGCACTGTTCCAGGAGGGGAGTGCCATCTTTCAGGATGATAATGCACCAATTAATACAGCTAGAATCGTTAAAGCATGGCACTAGGAACATTCTAATGAAGTTGAGCATCTCATCTGGCCCCCACAATCCCCAGACCTCAACATTATTGAGCATTTATGGTCGATTTTGGAGATTCAAGTTAGACATTGATTTCCGCCGCCATCGTCGCTCAAAGAACTGGAGGGTGTTTTAACTGAAGAATGGGCTAAAATTCCTTTGTATGAATCCATACCTCGGAGAATTGAGGCTGTAATCACAGCAAAAGGTGGACCTACACCATATTAAACTAACTATTGTTGATGTTTCTAGGAGTTTCCATTATTTTGTCCAACCCCTGTAAGTATGGTGCTTAAATAATCCACTATATTAAATATAATTTATATTAGCCTTTCTTTAGGGTTTGGCCAATGTTGGTTGAAGCTCTGGAAAAAAAAACAACATTTGGCGGGCATTGCTTCTGCAATATGCAAGTTTATCCACGGTGATTCAATCTTCATGTTTAACCCCTTCCTGACATGAGACGTACTATCCCGTCCATGGGACCCGGGCCCCTATGCCCATGGACAGGATAGTACGTCTACCGCGATCAGCGGCGCCCACGTGGTGAGCGCCGCTGATCGCGGCCGGGTGTCAGCTGATTATCACAGCTGACGCCCGGCACAATGTGTCAGGGGCAGTCACGGACCACCCCCGACATGTTAACCCCTTGCACACCGCGATCAAACACGATCACGGTGTACCGGGAGTTAAAGGGAAGCATCGGCAGGGAGGGGGCTCCCTCCATGCTTCCCTGAGCCCCCCACGGCAGCGCAATGTGCAGCGCTGCTGTGGGGGGCTCCTTTCCTCCAGGCCCCCGAATCCAAGATGGCGACGGGGGCCTTCGGGGGCCTGCAGGAAGCTGGCTTCCTCAGTGCCTGCAAAGCGCAGGCAAGAGGAAGTCTTCTTCAATGCCTGTGACAGATTGCTGATCTGTCACAGTGATCTGTGATGTGACAGATCAGCGATCTGTCACAGGACAGTGACGTCCCACCTGGGACTATGTAACAAAGTAAAAAAAAAATTAAAAAAAAGTGTAAAAATAATAAAAAAAAAAAAAAAAAAAATATTCCCCAATAAATTCATTTTTTGAAAATAAAAAAACCCCAAAACAATAAAACATATTAGGTATCGCCGCGTCCGTAACGACCCGCCCTATAAAACTGTCCCATTAGTTAACCCCTTTAGCGAACCCCTTAAAAAATAAAAATAAAAAATGAAGCAAAAAATAATGATTTATCATCATACCGCCAAATAAAAAGTGTAATAACGCGCGATCAAAAAGACGCATATAAATATCCATGGTACCGCTGAAAACGTCATCTTGTCCCACAAAAAACGAGCTGCCACACAGCATCATCAGCGAAAAAATAAAAAAGTTATAGCTCGCAGAATAAAGCGATGCAAAAATAATTATTTTTTATATAAAATAGTTTTCATTGCATAAAACCGACAAAACATAAAAAAACGACCTAAATGAGGTATCGCTGAAACCGTACTGACCCGAAGAATAAAACCACTTTATCAATTTTACCGCACGCGGAACGGTGTAAACGCACTCCCCCAAAAGAAATTCATGAAACGCTGGTTTTTGTACATTCTGCGTCCCAAAAATTGGAATAAAAAGCGATCAAAAAATGTCACGTGCCCGAAAATGGTACCAATAAAAACGTCAAGTCGTCCCGCAAAAAATAAGACCTCATATGACTCGGTGGGTCAAAATACGGAAAAATTATAGCTCTCAATATGTGGTGATGCAAAAACTATTTTTACAATAAAAAGCGTCTTTCAGCGTGCGACAGCTGCCAAAAATAAAAACCACCATAAATCGTAAATCAAACCCCCCCGTTATCACCCCCTTAGTTAGGGAAAAATAATAAAATTAAAAAAATGTATTTATTTCCATTTTTCCATTAGGGTTAGGGTTAGGGCTGAGATTAGGGTTAGGGGTGTGTTGGGGTTCAGGTTGGAGTTAGAATTGGGGGTTTCCACTGTTTGGGCACATCAGGGGCTCTCCAAATGCAACATTGCGTCTGATCTCAATTCCAGCCAATTCTGAGTTGAAAAGGTCATATGGTGCTCCTTCCCTTCCAAGCTCTGCCATGCGCCCAAACAGTGTTTTACCCCCACATGTAGGGTATCAGCCTACTCAGGACAAATTGCAAAACATTTTTTGGGGTCCAATTTCTCCTGTTACCCTTAGGAAAATAAAAAATTTGGGGCAAAAATATCATTTTTGTGGAAAAAAATGATTTTTTTATTTTCACGTCCGAACGTTATAAACTTCTGTGAAGCACTTGGGGGTTCAAAGTGCTCACCACACATCTAGATAAGTTCCGTGGGGGGGTCTAGTGTCCAAAATGGGGTCACTTGTGGGGAGTTTCAATAGTTTAGGTACATCAGGGGCTCTCCAAACGCACATGACACCCGCAGACCATTCCATCAAAGTCTGCATTCCATACAGTAGTTTTCTCCCACATATGGGGTGTCAGCGTACTCATGACAAATTGGACAACAACTTTTGGGGTCCAATTTCTCCTGTTACCCTTGGGAAAATGAAAAAATTGGGGACTAATTGATCATGTTTGTGGAAAAAATACGATTTTTTTATTTTCATGCCCGGGCATTATAAAATTCTGTGAAGCCCTTGGGGGTTCAAAGTGCTCACCACACATCTAGATAAGTTCCTTAGGGGGTCTAGTTTCCAAAATGGTGTCATTTGTGGGAGGTTTCCACTGTTTTGGTACATCAGGGGTTTTCCAATCGCGACATGATGTCCGATCTCAATTCCAGCCAAAAACGTCAAATGGCGCTGCTTCCCTTCCGAGCTCTGCCATGCGCCCAAATAGTGGTTTACCCCCACATGTGGGGTATCAGCATACTCAGGACAAATTGCACAATAACTTTTAGGGTCCTGTTACCCTTGGGAAAATAAAAATTGGGGTGAAAAGATCATTTTTGTGGAAAAAATATGATTTTTTAATTGTACCGCTGTACGTTATAAACTTCTGTAAAGCCCTTGTGGGTTCAAAGTTCTCACCACATATCTAGATAAGTTCCTTGGGGGGTCTAGTTTCCAAAATGGGGTCACTTGTAGGGGGTTTCCACTGTTTAGGTACATCAGGGACTCTCCAAACGTGACATGGCGTCCGATCTGAATTCCAGCCAATTTTGCATTGAAAAAGTCAAACGGCGCTCCTTCCTTTCTGAGCTCTGCCATGCGCCGAAACAGTCGTTCCCCCCACAAATCAGGTATCAGCGTACTCAGGACAAATTGCACAATAACTTTTGCAGTCCAATTTCTCCTGTTACCCTTGGTAAAATAAAAAAAATTGAACCTGAAGTATTTTTTTTGTGAAAAAAAGTTAGATGTTCATTTTTTTTAAATATTCAAAAAAATTCCTGTGACGCACCTAAAGGGTTAATAAACTTCTTGAATATGTTTTTGAGCACCTTAAGGGGTGCAGTTTTTAGAATGGTGTCACTTTTGGGTATTTTCTATCCTATAGACTCCTCAAAGTGGCTTCAAATGTGATGTGGTCCTAAAAATAAAATGGTGTTGTAAAAATGAGAAATCGCTGGTCAACTTAACCCTTATAACTTCCTAACAAAAAAAAATTTTGGTTCCAAAATTGTGCTGATGTAAAGTAAACATATGGGAAATGTTAGTTATCAAGTTTTTTGTGTGCCGTATCTCTGTGATTTAACCAGTTCCCGACCTGTGACACAGCGTATGCGTCATGAAAGTCGGTGCCAATCCGACCTATGATGCATACCCTGTGTCATGAATTCAAAGCCCCCCTGCGGGTCGGGTGACCTGGGTCAATGAAAGGTCACCTGACCCGCAGATACAGGGGGCTTTGTAATTCACCACAGGGGGCCTGGCTTCGCCCCCACGTGGCTACGATCGCTCTGATTGGCTGTTAAAAGTGAAACAGCCAATCAGAGCGATAGTAATATTTCATCAATGAAAATTGATGAAATATTACAATCCAGCCATGGCCGATGCTGCAGTAGCATCGGACATGGCTGGAGACACCGATTTGACCCCCCCCACCGGCGATCGCCCCCCCTGCCACTGAATGACAGCGGCGATCTGCCGCCGCTGTCATCATCTGCCCCCCCTCCCATTCCCTTCGCTCCCCGCCAGCTTCCGATCCCCCCCTCACCCACTCTCACCGCCCCCGGCACCTTCCAAGTCCCCCCGTCGCTCCCGGTGTCCGGCGGGTCTGGTTCATGGGCGCCGCCATCTTAGAAAATGGCGGGCGCATGCGCAGTGCGCCCGCCCGAATCTGCCAGCTGCAGATTCCATTATTTCATTTTGATCACTCTCAGAGTGATCAAAATGAAATAAAAAGTAAATGAACCCCCCGATTATCACCCCCATAGGTATGCAGAACTAATAAAATAAAGAAAATATATTTATTTTTATTTTTCTAACAGGGTTAGGGTTAGGGTTGGAAAGAGGGTTAGGGTTGGAAAGAGGGTTAGGGTTAGGGTTGGAAAGAGGGTTAGGGTTGGAAAGAGGGTTAGGGTTAGGGTTGGAAAGAGGGTTAGGGTTAGGGTTGGAAAGAGGGTTAGGGTTGAAAAGAGGGTTAGGGTTGGAAAGAGGGTTAGGGTTGAAAAGAGGGATAGGGTTGAAAAGAGGGATAGGGTTAGAATTAGGGTTAGGCTTGTGGTTAGTGTTATGGTTAGTGTTGGGGTTAGGGGTGTGTTGGGGTTAGGGTTAGGGTTGGGATTAGGGGTGTGTTGGGGTTAGGGTTGGAGTTAGAATTGAGGGGTTTCCACTGTTTAGCCACATCAGGGGGTCTCCAAACGCGACATGGTGCAACCTTTGATTCCAGCCAATTTTGCGTTCAAAAAGTCAAATGGTGCTCACTCCCTTCCAAGCCCCGACGTGTGCCCAAACAGTGGTTTACCCCCACATATGGGGTATCAGCGTACTCAGGAAAAATTGCACAACAACTTTTGCGGTCTAATTTCTCCTGTTACCCTTGGGAAAATAAAAAATTGGGGGCTAGAAAATTATTTTTGTGGAAAATAAATGTTTTTTTCATTTTCATGTCTCTGCATTATAAACTTCTGTGAAGCACTTGGGGGTTGAAAGTGCTCACCATACATCTACATAAGTTCCTTGGAAGGTCTAGTTTCCAAAATGGGGTCACTTGTGGGGGGTTTCCACTGTTTAGGCACATCAGGGGCTCTGCAAACGTAATGACGACTGCAGACTATTCCATCAAAGTCTGCATTTCAAAACGTCACTACTTCCATTCCGAGCCCTGACGTGTGCCCAAACAATGTTTCCCCCACACATATGGGGTATCAGCGTACTCAGGACAAACTGGACAACAACTTTTGGGGTCCAATTTATCCTGTGACCCTTGTGAAAATAAAAAATTGCGAGCTAAAAATTCATTTTTTGAGGAAAAAAAAAGATTTTTTATTTTCATGGCTCTGCGTTACAATCTTCTGTGAAGCACTTCGGGGTTCAAGGTGCTCACCACACATCTAGATAAGTTCCTTTGGGGGTCTTGTTTCCAAAATGGGGTCCCTTGTGGAGGGTTTCTACTGTTTAGGCACACAGGGGCTCAGCAAATGTAACATGATGCCCGCAGACTATTCCATCAAAGTCAGCATTTCAAAATGTCACTACTTCCCTTCCGAGCCCCGACGTGTGCCCAAACAGTGGTATCCCCCCACATATGGGGTACCAGCGTACTCAGGACAAACTGGAAAACAACTTTTGGGGTCCAATTTATCCTGGTACCCTTGTGAAAATAAAAAATTGCAGACTAAAAAATTTTTTTTTAGGAAAAAAAAAAGATTTTTTATTTTCACTGCTCTGCATTATAAACTTCTGTGAATCACCTGGGGGTTCAAAGTGCTCACTATGCATCTAGATAAGTTCCCTTAGGGGGTCTAGTTTCCAAAATGGGGTCATTTGTGGGGGAGCTCCAAAGTTTAGGCACACAGGGGATCTCCAAACACGACATGGTGTCCGCTAACGATTGGAGCCAATTTTCATTTCAAAAAGTCAAATGGCGCTCATTCCCTTCTGCGCCCTGCCGTGCACCCAAACAGTGCCCCCCCCCCACATATGGGGTACCAGCGTACTCAGGACAATCTGGACAACAACTTTTGTGGTCCAATTTCTCCTGTTACCCTTGTGAAAATAAAAAATAGCGTGCTAAAAAATCATTTTTGAGGAAAAAAAATGATTTTTTATTTTCACTGCTCTATGTTATAAACTTTTGTGAGGCACTTGGGGGTTCAAAGTGCTCACTACACATCTAGATAAGTTCCTTAAGGGGTCTAGTTACCAAAATGGTGTCACTTGTGGGGGAGCTCCAATGTTTAGGCACACAGGGGCTCTCCAAACGCGACATGGTGTCCGATAACGATTGGAGCTAATTTTCCATTCAAAAAGTCAAATGGCGCTCCTTCCCTTCCGGGCCCTGCCCTGCACCCAAACAGTGGTTTATGACCACATATGAGGTATTGGTGTGCTCAGGAGAAATTGCCCAACAAATTTTAGGATCCATTTTATCCTGTTGCCCATGTGAAAATGAAAAAACTGAGGCTAAAAGATAATTTTTGTGAAAAAAAAGTACTTTTTTTTTTTTACAGATCAATTTGAGAAGCACCTGGGGGTTCAAAGTGATCACTATGCATCTAGATAAGTTCCTTGGGGGGTCTAGTTTCCAAAATGGGGTCACTTGTGGGGGAGCTCCAGTGTTTAGGCACACAGCGACTCTCCAAACGTGACATGGCAACCGCTAAATATTCCAGCATATTTTCCATTCAAAAAGTCAAATGGTGCTCCTTCCCTTCTGAGCCCTGCCGTACGCCCAAACAGTGGTTTATGACCACATATGAGGTATCGGTGTACTCAGGGGAAATTGCCCAACAAATTTTAGGATCCATTTTATCCTGTTGCCCATGTGAAAATGAAAAAATTGATGCTGAAAGGAAATTTGTGTTGGAAAAATTAAAATGTCCATTTTTTCCTTCCACATTGCCTTAGCTGTTGTGAAACACCTGAAGGGTTAATAATCTTCTTGAATGTGGTTTTGAGTAGCTTGAGGGGTGCAGTTTTTAGAATGGTGTCACTTTTGGGTATTTTCTGCCATATAGACCCCTCAAAGTGACTTCAAATGTGAGGTGGTCCCTAAAAAAAATGGTTTTGTAAATTTTGTTGTAAAAATGAGAAATTGTTGGTCAACTTTTAACCCTTATAACTTCCTAACAAAAAAATATTTTGCTTCCAAAATTGTGCTGATGTAAAGTAGACATGTGGGAAATGTTATTTAGTAACTATTTTGTGTCACATAACTCTCTAGTTTAACAGAATAAAAATTCAAAATTTGAAAATTGCGAAATTTTCAAAATTTTCGCCAAATTTCTGATTTTTTCACAAATAAACGCAAAAATTATCGACCTAAATTTACCACTAACATGAAGCCCAATATGTCACGAAAAAACAATCTCAGAATCGCTAGGATGCGTTGAAGCGTTTCAGAGTTATTACCTCATAAAGGGACACTGGTCAGAATTGCAAAAAATGGCCAGGTCATTAAGGTCAAAATAGGCTGGGTCATGAAGGGGTTAAGGGCATAAAAATTCAAAGTTGGAAAATTGCGAAATTTTCAAAATTTTTGTCAAATTTCCGTTTTTTTCACAAATAAAGGCAAGTTATTTGAATGAAATTTTACCACTAACATGAAGTACAATATGTCACGAGAAAACTGTCAGAATCACCGGGATCCATGGAAGCGTTCCAGAGTTATGACCTCATAAAGGGACAGTGGTCAGAATTGTAAAAATTGGCCCGGTCATGAACGTGCAAACCACCCTTGGGGTGAAGGGGTTAAAGCACTTGCAGTAGAATGGTGCTACACCAATTTCTGACAAACACTGTAGGGAGCAAGATACCTCTACATGGTGGAGGTCCCTTGTCTGCTTTTCATTTTTGCCTTCCCTTTCAAATAGCCCTTTTTACGCCCCAGATTGGAGGGCACATTTTTTACATGAAGAATTAAAAGAAATTAGGTCTAAGGGTTTTTGGGTGCAATGACAAATTTGTGCTTGGCAAACAGTTGATTGCCAGTAGATAAACAAGCTACTTCCTAAATGAGTTGCTTCCTTTAGACAATCCCTCTTTATATTTCACCATTGAGGCCATTGAATGAATTTGAGTACAGTTCTCTCTCAAGCTCCACCCTATGTTAATCAGGGGTGCGACCTGTTAATCTATGTTAATCAGGGGTGGGGCCTGAGGGGCTGGAACACTCACTTAAATGGAAGCTATCATCAGAAAACAATCTATTTAAATCAGGTTTTTCTGTATTTAAAAAAGCAATTTATATTCATATATTCAGATTAGATTCTTAATTAAAAAAAAATTAGACTCATACTTCTTGCTCTTTCAGGAAGAGCTTTTAGCAAGGCTCCTTATTGTCAGAGGAAGAAGGATGAGAATGATGAGTAGCACCTGTATACACAGCTGATAAGAAAGGATCCACCAATCACAATAGATGATGACAAAGCTGACCCTGCTCCCCCTCCCTTCACGACCTTTGCACACGCTCATTAGATGCTCAGTACTAATGTGGTCAGAATATAACCATTGTGGCTAATGTACATGATTTATTTACTAAAACAGGCAGTTAGAGTTTAAAAAAGCACAGGTGGCCAATGTGAAAATTCCAATATTTATATTTTTTAATTTTTAATACAAATTATGATGTGGAAAAAATGATAATATTTAAAAATGCATTTAGCACAAAATAGACATGCATGAACTGCCAGTTACCATAGTAATAACACCTTATGACTGAAAACCTGCTCTCCAACAACAACAAAACTGGTGCAGAAGCTGAATAGTAGTAGAATATGAGTAGGTATTTCCAAGGTCCTTTTTATTGGACTCTACCCTGTATCTATCTGTTGTGTGAAGGATAAGCACAATGTGACCATTAAAACGTAAACATATCAATTTTACTTGTTAATTCGATAACAATACATTTGTTACTTTGATGTGTCTAGATAAAACTTCTAAAACTGACAATTTCCATTGGAATTTACCATTAATGCCCCAATGTTAGAGATGAACAAATATATTCGAGTGGACTCAAATTCTACTAAAATTTTACAAACATCTGCATTTGCAAAATTGTGTATTTTTTTGCAATTTGCTTATGCACACCATTTTACTGAACTATAAAAGGGCCATCAAAATGTTATTTTATATATATATATATATATATATATATATATATATATATATATATATATATATATATATATAGTACAGACCAAAAGTTTGGACACACCTTCTCATTCAAAGAGTTTTCTTTATTTTCATGACCATGAAAATTGTAGATTCACCCTGAAGGCATCAAAACTATGAATTAACACATGTGGAATTATATAATTAACAAAAAAGTGTGAAACAACTGAAAATATGTCTTATATTCTAAGTTCTTCAAAGTAAGAAGTGTGACATGGTGCATTTTCCTGCTGGAAAACCAGTCCTCAGAATTGGAGAACATTGCCTGAGCAGAAGGAATCAACTGTTTTCCAGGATAACCTTGTATGCGGCTTGATTCATATGTCCTTTGCAAAGATTAACCTGCCGAATTCCAGCCTTGCTGGAGCATCCCCAGATCATCACTGATCCTCCACCAAATTTCACAGTGTATGCAAGACACTGTGGCTTGTACTTCTCTCTAGGTCTCCACTTAGCCATTAGACGACCAGGTGTTTGGCAAACCTGAAAGTTAGACTCATCAGAGAATATTACCTTACTCCTGTCCTCTATGGTCCAATCCTTATGGTCTTTGGGAAACTTCAGCCTGGCTCTCCTTTGCTTCTCATTGATGAAAGGCTTTTCTCTAGCTTTACATGACTTGAGCCCTGCCTCTAGGAGCCTGTTATGAACTGTTCTTGCAGTGCACTTTACCCCAGCTGCCATTTGTAGGTCATTGATGTCATCCTGCAGTTGCTGAGTGACATTAGAATAAGATGATGGTCATCCCGATCAGTGAAGGGTCGTTTTCACCATCTGTCAGTCTGTAGCTTTGTTGTCCCCAATATCTGCTGCTTGACCTTGTTGTACTGAACTACCATCTTAGAAATGTTAAGGATGGAGGCAACATGACGCTCACTGTATCCCTCTGCTAGTAAAGCCAGAATTGAGCCCTTCTTCTCCCCACTGAAGACTTTTCTTTTCAACTCCTTTGGCATGGTTAAAAGTTATTTTTTCATTCTTATTACTTTTGGGATATTACTAGCACTTGTTTTGCCATCTAGCTTGTCCTATTGCAAGAAGATTGTGAACACCACAGCAGGGTTTTTCTTTTATACTTTCCTTCATTAAATATGATTTGGTTCAGGTGATCACCTAATCAGAAGCACATTAAGTAGAATGAGGTGTTCTCTGGTTGGAATTCAACTGACATTGGAATAGAATGGCTGTCAGACACGTAGAGAAGCTGATTTTTATAAAACTGTGCAGTGGCCTCTTAATTTTTTGCAGAGCTGTATGTAGAGTGGGAGAAGAGGGTTGCATTGGCAATCCAACACAATGGGCAGCACTTTGAACACATTTTATAAGTGGTCATAAACTTGTAAATAACTCATGAAAGAATAAAGTTATGCTAAAACCAAGCACACCATTGCTTTTTCTTGTGAAATTCTCAATAAGTTTCATGTGTCACATGACCCTCTTCCCATTGAAAAAAATAAAGTAGGATCCAAAATGGCCAACTTCAAAATGGCTGCCATGGTCAACAGCCATCTTGAAAGTTTTCCCTCTCCCATATACTAATGTGCCACAAACAGGAAATTGATATCAACAACCATTCCCATGTTATTTAGGTGTATCGATACAAATGGCCCACCCTGTATATATATTATATATACTGCTCAAAAAAATAAAGAGAACACAAACAGCCTTTTGCAAATGGAATAGTGTTCCCTTTATTTTTTTGAGATATATATATATATATATATCTCTCTCTCTCTATCTATATCTCAATGCTCACTGCTCTGTCCCTTTACTCCTCACTATCCCCTGTCCGATCGTCGTGGCATATTCTTGCTGTTGCTGCAAGCATTGAAATCCCAGATCCTCTCCCGTTTGCCAGGACTTCTGACTTTGATGAGACCCAAACAGTTCTGCTCATGTGCGTGTAAGGTCTGGTCAAGCATGAAAGGCCCAATGATTTCAGCACTCACAGCAATGATATTGCACAGGGTTTATTATGCTCTAGGGCAGTGCTCCCCAACTCCAGTCGTCAAGAGCCACCAACAGGTCAGGTTTTAAGGATTTCCTTAGTATGGCCCAGGTGGTGGAATTATTGCCTGTGCAGGTGTGGAAAGGAGGGCCCCCATATAGTGTTCGGGCCGGAACCAGGGGGACCGCCATCAGGGTTATTGAATGAATCACATCAGGAGGATTACAAAGGGAGACATGCGACTGAAGTTGTCAGGGCGACAGGGGGCGGGGCTAGGGTAAAAGGAGCAGGGGACGCGCGGCAGTGGCAGTTGGGAGAGAGCCAGGGAGAAGGCAGGAAGCAGGGTGACTTGCTGGGGCACGGAGAGGAGCCTGAGAGGAGAAAGCTGCACAGTGACTGACTAGAGAGACTGTTACCAGAGACTGCTCCCCGCCCCCGTTCTGAGAGAATCATCCCCGCTGCCCCCGCCTTGGTGGGAGAGGAACTTTACCTCAGGTTGTGGCCGTGAGTACACGTAACCAGGTCACAGAGGCCTGGACACTTCCCCCCAGTCTTCCCCCATCACGCTGACCCAGCCGTCACTGGCCTGAAGATACGCAACCTCGTCACAGGCGAGATAAAAGGCCCGCTGCCCCGGCTTTGGGAGAGACTCCTTGATAAAGGACGGCTACAGGTCATCTGGAGAACTCCGTCATCACCGCGCGCCAACATCATCATTTTCTTCAGGGCCTGTTGCGCCCCGCCGGCATCGCTTTCTTCAGGGCCTGTTGCGCCCCAACGGCATCGCTTTCTTCAGGGCCTGTTGCGCCCCAACGGCATCGCTTTCTTCAGGGCCTGTTGCGCCCCAACGGCATCGCTTTCTTCAGGGCCTGTTGCGCCCCAACGGCATCGCTTTCTTCAGGGCCTGTTGCGCCCCAACGGCATCGCTTTCTTCAGGGCCTGTTGCGCCCCAACGGCATCGCTTTCTTCAGGGCCTGTTGCGCCCCAACGGCATCGCTTTCTTCAGGGCCTGTTGCGCCCCAACGGCATCGCTTTCTTCAGGGCCTGTTGCGCCCCAACGGCATCGCTTTCTTCAGGGCCTGTTGCGCCCCAACGGCATCGCTTTCTTCAGGGCCTGTTGCGCCCCAACGGCATCGCTTTCTTCAGGGCCTGTTGCGCCCCAACGGCATCGCTTTCTTCAGGGCCTGTTGCGCCCCAACGGCATCGCTTTCTTCAGGGCCTGTTGCGCCCCAACGGCATCGCTTTCTTCAGGGCCTGTTGCGCCCCAACGGCATCGCTTTCTTCAGGGCCTGTTGTGCCCCACTGGCATCGCTGTCTTCAGGGCCTGTTGAGCCCCATTCCTACCCGGGGTAGCGAGACTTCAGGACAGCCGCCTCAGCGACCTCTACGCGGCCACGCTACCGAAACCAGCAGTCCCTGGAAGGCTAAGTGGCATTATATTTGGTTAAGATTGTTGAGTCCCTGCATGGACTGTTTGTTTTGTTCTTAATTCTTGTTTTGTTCAGCCAAGCCCAGCGGCTAAAGTTAGATAAAAGTAATTTCGTAAACCACCATTCGTCTAGTGTCTCGTCACTGCATCCTGCGAACCTGCTCAACCCTACACAGGTGAGCAGATCTCACTTGTGCAGTTTTAAGGGAAATCCTGAAAACATGACCTGTTGGTGGCTCTTGAGGACTGGAGTTGGGGGAATACTTCTCTAGGGTTAATGCCTGGGTTTGATTATTCTCTGGGGTCCATACAGACCCCAGAGCATAAACAGAGATATCAGTTTGCAGGGTATAACTTTGCTGCAAATAACTTTCTGGGAAGATCTGTGCAATTTGGTAAATTTGCATATTGCCAGATTTGCTCATCTCTAGAGAAAATATCGAATGAAGTCAAGAATATATGTGCAGCCATAATGTATGAACCAAGTGGCACTATATTTGGTTAAGATTGTTGAGTCCCTGCGTGGACTGTTTGTTTTGTTCTTAATTCTTGTTTTGTTCAGCCAAGCCCAGCGGCTAAAGTTAGATAAAAGTAATTTCGTAAACCGCCATTCGTCTAGTGTCTCGTCACTGCATCCTGCGAACCTGCTCAACCCTACACTTGGCGTAGTCGGCAGGATGCAGTCTCCGAGCGTGGACGGTGGTGGCCCAGGTAAGGGGGAAGCTGTAAACTCCGTAGATAATGAGGGCTCCCGTACTAGCATTTCATTGGGGGCCATGCTGAACAACCTGCCTAGATTCTCCGGCTCCAATACTATGCTATGGAGTTGGACAGAGCGAATGCGGGGGCTCTTTCGGATGCACCCAATGACCCCTGACCTGGAAGCCGAAGTGGCACTCATGGCTCTAGACGGGGAGGTGCGGAGGTCAGTGATGTTGAAACCTCCGGGGCACCGCAACACTTTTGAAAAGGTGTTGCAGATAGTGGAACAGACCCACGGGGATCCCACTAATGTGGGAGAGTTAAGGACCCATCTGTTTAGTCGGATGCAGGCAGAGGGGGAGACGATTACTCAGTATATGAATGTACTCCAAGAATTACATACGGCTATTGAAAGAAAAGATGGGGTAGGGGTAGGACCTGTTGACATTACCCTACATGACCTACTGGTGACTGGACTGCGAGATCCACTGATAAAGCAGACATTACGGGAACAGATCAGAATGAATCCCCAAATAGACTTTTCAGAAGTGGGAAGTCAGGCACGGGTATGGGAGCAAGAGCAAGGGATGGCGGTCCCAGTGGAGAAGGTCCGAGGTGTGGAGGCCTCCTCGAACACCATTGAGGAACCTCAGTGGGTGGAGGAGATGAAGCGAGAATTGAAAAACATTAAGAGCGAGTTGGCTGAAGTAAAGAGATGAACTGAACCGGAGACTGGAAGACCTAGCGTTAACCCCGGTCCCTGGGGGTCACGTTCTCCGCGGGGTGGTCAGTCTATACCGGCCCGGTGTTATGAGTGTGGAGAACCAGGCCACTTTGCCCGAGAGTGTCCGCGGCGTGGGAGATACCCACCCCGGCGGCCATTAAACTAAAGGGCTCCGGGCTGGGGGGACGCCGCTCGGAGCCGAAAACCACAACTAGGGGTGGTGGAAGTCCCGAAGATTTGGTAGCAAAATGTCCGGTAGTTTGGGCAGAAGTAGAGGGCCGGGCTGTCCGGTGTCTGGTGGACACGGGGTCACAAGTAACCACTATGCCCGCAGCGTACTTTCAACGAAACTTTCCGGAGGCAGCAAGGCCTCAGTGGGGGCCCATGATTAGACTAGTAGCCGCCAACCAACTGACGGTCCCGGTTGCCGGGGTAGTGTGGGTGCAGGTGACGTTGTGCGGTAAACCCCTTGGCCGCAGAGGGGTGGTGCTGACTCAAGGAGAAGCTGATCGACGACACCCCGTCACCCTAGGCATGAATATTTTAAAAGAGTTTGGTAACCTGTTGCTTAATGATCCCACACAAAGGACACTGAAGCAGTGGGGTTCTCGCACAGCTCAGGGACAGGTATTCCAGCAACTGGTGCGAGGTGCCCGGGTGCATCGGGACTGCCAGGAGGGTGAGGCTCTGGGCAAGGTCATCGCGTCAGCAGCACCCCTGCTTGTGCTGCCTCCAGGACAGACAGTGGTGGCCCTGCCAATTCGGGCCCCGATACCTTTGGAGGGTGTGGAGGTGCAGGTGGAGCCGTGTCACTCAGAGCACTTGCCTCCTGGCATACTGGTGGCCCGTTCCCTTGCTACGGTGCAAAAAGGAACCGTCCTGGTACGCTGCGTTAACCTTGAAGACCGAGATACCATTCTGAAAGCACGGACTGTACTGGCTAAACTAGTAAAGCCTTTAGAAGAAGTGCTGCCCGCTCCTGCGGTTCAATTACGAGTACACCCCGAGGATCCTTGGGAGGTAACAATACGAACCTTACAGGCCCACGAATTCTCGACACAAGAGAAGGGCCGAAATATCTTGGAGCAGATGCGGGCCGAGCTTTCTGGACTAACTGCAGCCCAACTTTCACAAGTAAAAGCATTGCTGGGACAGTACCATGAAGTATTTGCTAGCTATGAGGACGACTTTGGGTGTACCACCGCCATCACTCATGAGATCCCCACAGCAGGAGCGGCCCCTATCCGAGAACGATATTGACAGATTCCGCCACAACTCTATCAAGAGGTGAAAACTTTGCTGGCTCAAATGCTGCAAAAAGGGGTGATACGGGAAAGTCAAAGCCCCTGGGTGGCCCCCATCGTGTTGGTCCGGAAGAAAGATGGTACACTACGATTCTGTGTGGATTATCGTAAACTGAATGGTTGCACTATTAAAGACTCATACCCATTGCCCCGCACAGAAGGAGTCTCTGTCTGCATTGGGCAAGGCAACATATTTTTCGACCCTGGACTTGGCCAGTGGGTACTGGCAGGTGCCCATGTCAGAAGAGGACAAAGCTAAGACGGCGTTCATAATGCCCATGGGACTGTTTGAGTTTAATCGGATGCCATTCGGGCTGGCCAACGCCCCCGGGACCTTTCAGCGATTGATGGAGCGATATCTAGGGGATCTTAATTTTGAGGCCACGATGATCTACCTGGACGACATCATTGTCTATGCCGCCTCCTTCAAGGACCACCTGAAGCGGTTGGGACAGGTGCTCAGCCGGCTGCAAAAGTACGGGTTGAAGGTGAAGCCTCAGAAATGCCACCTATTTCGCTCTCAGATTGAGTATCTGGGTCATGTCGTTTCGGCAGAGGGTGTGAGGCCATCCCGGGAGAAGATTGCTGCTATCCAGGAATGGCCTACCCCAAGACTGTGAAAGACGTGCAGGATTTTCTGGGGTTAGCTGGATATTACCGTCGCTTCGTAAAGAATTTTGCATGTCGAGCTCGAGCCCTGCATGACCTGCTGAAGGGGGCTCCCGCTGGGGCCAATGGGCGAAAAATCCAGTGGCAACACCCTCAAGAAGAGGCCTTCCGAGACCTCAAGGCTGCACTTTCGGATGCCCCAGTGTTGGCTTATGCGGATTTCTCTCAGCCGTTCATCCTGCACACTGACGGGAGTCTTCACGGGCTGGGGGCTGTGTTGTCACAGGTTCAGGATGGCCGGGAGAGAGTGATCGCATATGGAAGTCGCTCACTCCATGACTCCGAGCGTAACCCTGACAATTACAGCTCTTTTAAGCTCGAGCTCCTCGCAGTGGTGTGGGCTATGACAGAGAGATTCGCAGAGTACCTAGCGGGCTCCGAGGTGGTAGTGCGAACTGACAACAACCCACTGGCACATCTGGAAAACGCCAAGTTGGGGGCTTTGGAGCAGCGATGGGTGGCCCGGATGGTGAAGTACAATTATAAGATTATCTACAAAAGAGGGGCCGAGAATGTCCATGCAGATGCCCTCTCCAGGATTCGACATACAACTCCCGGACAGAATCAAGACGAAGAATTAGAAGGAGAAGAAATACGGTTCGCTCTCACCGCTGCCGTGCTCACCAATGTTGATTCAAAAGTATATTCCCCAGAGGCCCACAGGGGCATCCTGGAACAATCTCGGGATAAGTGGATACAACAACAATAAGAAGATGAAGAAACTGGACTTCTCCGGACATGGGTCGCCGCTGGTCAATTACCCCTTGGTACTCAACGGCAAACTTTGACCCAAGACCTGTCGCTGATGCTGCGACAATGGGAGAGGCTGATTATCTGAAAAGGACTACTGTACCATAAATTCACGTCGCAAACAAGCTCAACGACTGTGTGGCAGGTGGTTACGCCTGGAGCTCAACTACACGAACTGGTTCGAGAGGCTCACGAAAAAGGGGCCCACTTTGGAGTTAAAAAGACTTTGCAATGGCTACAACAGAAAGTTTATCACCCACGGTTGTCGGCTGTTGTGGATTAAATTTGCCGTACCTGCCGCTTATGTGAATTGGCCAAACCGCCCGCTCAGAGAGCCGCGACACAGACTATTGTGACTTCAGCACCCCTTGAGCTTCTGATGGTGGATTATCTGACCATTGGTCCTGCATTCCAGGGATACGAACACTGCCTCGTTATGGTGGATCATTTCACCAAGTTCGCTGTGGTCACCCCTACTCGAGACCAGACCACGGAGTCGGCCGCCTCCGCAATTTGCAGAAACTTTATACAAGTGTATGGCTGTCCTCAACGTATACATTCCGACCAGGGAGCATGTTTTTTGGGGAAAGTTATGGAGGAACTACATCATCTCTACGGGATTGACAAATCCCGGACCACACCGTATCACCTGCAAGGAAATGGGGCTTGTGAATGATTTAATCGGACATTGATTCAAATGCTGCATACTCTGGAGAGTGACAAGAAAGCTTGTTGGCCTGAATAGGTTTCTGAACTAGTATGGGTTTATAATAACCGGGTACATCGAGTTACGGGGTATACGCCTTATTCCTTGCTGTTTCGACGAGAGGGTAAAGGAATCACGGAGGTAGAGTTGGACCCCGAAGAGCCTCAGCCCTGGACCGGAGTGTCGTCCTGGGTCCGAAATCATCGCCACAGGCTGCAAACTCTTCACCGAATTGTACATACCAAACTCCAAGACTGGGAACACCCAGGAAAGAATACAACTTCCCCCCCTCATCTCCAAAGCGGAGACCGTGTGCTGGTACTGGATCAACACCCCCAGAACAAACTGGAGCCACGTTGGGAAGAGAGTCCTTATTGGGTATTACGCCGTATCCACCCAGAAGGACCTGTGTATGAAATACGGCCCGAGCAGGATGAAACACTGCCCACCCGTATTGTGCATCGTAATATGTTACGCCCGTGTATTTCCACTGACCCGAAACAACTGGAACCCATCCCGTTGACATCCGAACCGGAGTCCAGATGCTGGGACTCAGACGACGAGGATGTCCCTCCAAACCCCAAAGGCCCTCCACTCAATAATGAACCAGTTGACCCAATTAACCCGCCTGCATCCTGCAGCCCCCCAATGTCCACCACCCCAGAAGATTTCACCCAAGTAGAACTTAGACGCTCCGAGCAGTCAACAGCCGGCAAACCCCCCGAACGGTATGAACAAGACCAGTTCGTATGGCAACGAATATCGACACCTTTACAGGCCAATCTCAATAGAATGACACCCTCGCCCGAGGACTGGCGAGTTTACAGGGTGGGGGAATGTGGGAAGGAGGGCCCCCATATAGTGTTCGGGCCGGAACCAGGGGGACCGCCATCAGGGTTATTGAAGGAATCACATCAGGAGGATTACAAAGGGAGACATGTGACTGAAGTTGTCAGGGCGACAGGGGGCGGGGCTAGGGTAAAAGGAGCAGGGGACGCATGGCAGTGGCAGTTGGGAGAGAGCCAAGGAGAAGGCAGGAAGCAGGGTGACTTGCTGGTGCACGGAGAGGAGCCTGAGAGGAGAAAGCTGCGCAGTGACCGACTAGAGAGACGTGAGAGACTGTTACCAGAGACTGCTCCCCGCCCCCGTTCTGAGAGAATCATCCCCGCTGCCCCCAGCCTTGGTGGGAGAGGAACTTTACCTCAGGTTGTGGCCGTGAGTACACATAACCAGGTCACAGAGGCCTGGACACTTCCCCCCAGCCTACCCCCATCACGCCGACCTGGCCGTCACCGGCCTGAAGATATGCTACCTCGTCACAGGCGAGATAAAAGGCCCGCTGCCCCGGCTTTGGGAGAGACTCCTTGATAAAGGACGGCTACAGGTCATCTGGAGAACTGCGTCATCACCGCGTGCCACCATCATCGCTTTCTTCAGGGCCTGTTGCGCCCCAACGGCATCGCTTTCTTCAGGGCCTGTTGTGCCCCAACGGCATCGCTTTCTTCAGGGCCTGTTGCGCCCCAACGGCATCGCTTTCTTCAGGGCCTGTTGCGCCCCAACGGCATCGCTTTCTTCAGGGCCTGTTGCGCCCCAACGGCATCGCTTTCTTCAGGGCCTGTTGCGCCCCAACGGCATCGCTTTCTTCAGGGCCTGTTGCGCCCCAATGGCATCGCTTTCTTCAGGGCCTGTTGCGCCCCAACGGCATCGCTTTCTTCAGGGCCTGTTGCGCCCCAACGGCATCGCTTTCTTCAGGGCCTGTTGCGCCCTAACGGCATCGCTTTCTTCAGGGCCTGTTGTGCCCCAACGGCATCGCTTTCTTCAGGGCCTGTTGAGCCCCATTCCTACCCGGGGTAGCGAGACTTCAGGACAGCCGCCTCAGCGACCTCTACGCGGCCACGCTACCGAAACCAACAGTCCCTGGAAGGCTAAGTGGCATTATATTTGGTTAAGATTGTTGAGTCCCTGCATGGACTGTTTGTTTTGTTCTTAATTCTTGTTTTGTTCAGCCAAGCCCAGCGGCTAAAGTTAGATAAAAGTAATTTCGTAAACCACCATTCGTCTAGTGTCTCGTCACTGCATCCTGCGAACCTGCTCAACCCTACACAGGTGAGCAGATCTCACCTATGCAGTTTTAAGGGAAATCCTGAAAACATGACCTGTTGGTGGCTCTTGAGGACTGGAGTTGGGGAATACTTCTCTAGGGTTAATGCCTGGGTTTGATTATTCTCTGGGGTCCATACAGACCCCAGAGCATAAACAGGGATATCAGTTTGCAGGGTATAACTTTGCTGCAAATAACTTTCTGGGAAGATCTGTGCAATTTGGTAAATTTGCATATTGCCAGATTTGCTCATCTCTAGAGAAAATATCGAATGAAGTCAAGAATATATGTGCAGCCATAATGTATGAACCAATATTCTCAATAAAGAGTGCTGATTGACTAGATCAACATTTTAAAAAAGATTAATTTGATACATTTACAAAATTGTTAGGCTATTTTATTCTAAGAAATCATGTAGGCTTTTTCTTGTTTTAATGGCTCGTGCGGTAGGCTGTTCTGCAGAGTATTTCTTATGTCTCCTCTGGAGATTGAATCTCTTTTTCTCCAAATAGAAGGGGTGCCCCCTTGTCTTTTGAAAGGTTGTTACATCATACATATTTTGATCATATTTAAAGAAACACTCCCATCAAAGTTTTCATCCTCCTGATATACTGTAATCATATTATATTTCACTGTGTACTTACAATTGCTCATTTTGCCTTTCTACTAAGTTAATTCTACTTTTTTCCATTAGGGCTATGACATCATGTGATTAAAAACTGACTAGCTGAATCATTCTAAGCTCTATGTAGAAACAGGAGGTCTCTTTTCCCACCAAGAGTCATCATTACAATTACAATTCTATGTCACAGCAAAGTCCCTGGCAGGGGAGAGAAGAGGAGCAGCTGGGTCAGGAAATGAAGAGGGGATGACTCTTGTAGGGAAAATAGACTTCCTGTTTCTACACAGAGCAGAAAAAAGAGAGAAGAATTAACTGGATAGAAAGGCAAAATGAGCAATTGTAATACATCATGCTCTATAATATGATGATTGCAATATATTGAGACTGTCATGCCCGCCATGTCTGTTATGCCGCATGACCTCTGGAGCAGTGTGCACGTGCACTGAACTATCATGCCCACCATGTCTGGTATGCCGCATGACTCCTGGAGCAGTGTGCACGTGTACTGAACTCTCATGCCTGTTATGTCTTATGCTGCAAGATCCCTGGAAGCAGGGTGCACACGCACGTCGTGACTGTTGTGCTGCACGATGCCTGGAGCAGTGTGCATGCGCGCCTCATCTCATGGCTGCCTGCCATTGCCAGTGAGCATGTGTGTTTTACCTCATGGCTATACGCCGTTGCTGTGTGACCAGCCGTCTCTGCTCTGCCTGCAGCAATCCTCTCTGTGTTCCTGGAGCCCCTGATCATGTGACTTTTCCTATGTTCCAGCACTGTCTGATCCAGCTATTCTCTCTGTGATCCTGGAGCCCCTGATCATGTGACCTTACCTCCCTGATCATGTGACCTTTCCTATGTTCCAGCACAGCCTGATCCAGCAATGCTCTCTATGGTCTTAGAGGACTCGCCAATGTGACCCTCTCTATGATTCTGGACCGGAAGTTCTCTCCTGGTCTTGACCCGGAAGTGCAGGTGCTAATGCTCCTTTTCAGACTGCCCCTTCCTGTGGTCGGGGCCTGAGTATCGTGTTGCTTCCCTGCATGGCTGCTTGGTCTGCTCAGTCGCTCCCTGTATTCTGTGCCTCTGCACTCTGTCCTGTCGTGCGTCTCTGCACACACTCTGTGCTTGTACTCTGTCTCTTGTCCTGTGCAATGTGTTGTCCTTTGTGCCATGTTTTGTCTCTGCCATGCTTTTACTTGTAGTCCTTCCTATGTTCTCTGCCTTTTCCTGTTTCGCCCTGTCTTGTCTATGCTATGCCTTGTAGTTCTTCTGCTACCCTGTTTCTGCATGGTCTTCCTTGTTCTGTCTTATGGTGCCCTGTTGTGCCTCTCGGCACATGCACCATTCCTGCTCTCTGACCTATGGTGCTCTGTTGTGCCTCCTGGCACATGCACCATTCCTCCTCCCTGACCTATGGTGCTCTGTTGTGCCTCCTGGCACATGCACCATTTCTCCTCTCTGCCTGGTGCTCTGTTGTGCCTCTCGGCACATGCACCATTCCTGCTCTCTGCCTGGTGCTCTGTTGTGCCTCCTGGCACACGCACCATCTTTGCTCTCTGACCTATGGTGCTCTCTTGCACATTTCTAGGCTAGTCTCAAGGCTCTGCCTTGACCCGGCTCTGGGCTTCGGCCTATGCTCCGCTGCTAGCTCTATGTCTCTGTACCCGGCTCTGGGCTCTAGCATACGCTCCGCTTCTCTTCTCTTGTACCCGGCTCTGTTCTACTGCTTATGTTCCGCTCCATGTTCTGTACTTTCCTTGCCTTGCCTCTTCGTGTGCCCTTTGCATGCGCTTGGCCTTCCCTAGCCTCCTGTTTGTGCCTCAGCCGTGCCCGCCCTAGCCGTGCCCACCTGCTTGTGCCTCAGCCGTGCTCGTCGGCCAGTGACAGCTGTGTCGCCTGCTTATGCCTCAGCCGGGTTTGCCTCAGTCTTGCCCGTCTGTCTGTGCCTCAGCCCGACCAGCTAGCCAGTGCCCCAGCCGTGCTCTCTGTGCTCCCTTGCACCCTTGCTGCCTCTGCACTGTGCATTGCATGCTCTCTAAAGCACGTGCAGGCCTTAGCCTGCTCCTTGGCATACCTCCCTGTGCTTCTGTTAAAGTACGCGCAGGTCTTGCCATGTACCCTGTCGTGCCCTCTTGCACGCACAGGCCCTAGCTTGTATGCTGTCGTGCCTTCTTGCACGCACAGGCCTTAGCCTGAACCCTGGCATTCCTCCCAGCACGCGCAGGCCCTTGCCTTAGCCTGAAGCCTGGCGTGTCTCTTAGCACGCACCCCGACTTGAACCTGACCCTGGCGTGTCCCTCTGCACGCGCAGGACCTTGCCTTGGACCTTGAACCCTGGCGTGTCCCTCGGCACGTGCAGGACCTTGCCTTGGACCCTGGTGTGTCCCTCGGCATGTGCAGGACCTTGCCTTGGACCTTGAACCCTGGCGTGTCCCTGCACACGCACCATGTCTTGTACTTTGAACTTTGAACCCTGGCGTGTCCCCTACACACGCACTGTGTTTTGTACTTCGAACCTGGTGTGCCCCCTACACAGGCACATTGCCTTGCACCTTGCCCTGGACCCTGGTGTGCCCCTAGCATGCACCCTGCCTGGAACCTTGCCTTGGACTTTGGCGTGTTCCCTAACACGCACCATGTCTTGGACTCTGTCGTGCCTCGTTGCCTGAACCCTGGTTTGCCGATTGCTGCCTGGGATCCTGAGTTTGACGACTGTGGCCTGATGTCCAGAGCTGATGTCCGCAGTCTGAAGCCCTCATCCTGTTGGTCGTCTCAGCTGTCGTGGTGGCTCACCCCCTTGGTCTTGCCCCTGACACTCCCTGTACAGGGGGTGGTTCCTCACAAGGTCAGCTCACCCTATGTGGGTTGGTGCCACGACACAAAGGGTCCACTCCAAAGAAAACAACTCAGCGTAAGCCGACTCTGTCACAAAGTGGATGAAAACTCTGATAAGACTGCATCTTTCATGGTGTAAAAACTTAACTGTAATTGTTTTTATTTTATTCAAAAAGTTTGAGAATAACTTTATAAGTAAAAAAACTTCATAAAAACAACATCGGTGGTGAGATATGTGTATTATAATTATGTTTTATAAAGAACTAAATTTTTTCAGTAATATAAAAGTCAAATGCGAGAAGCTAAATATCAGACAACCTCTGCTCTCATAGTTGTTATTTTTTTTCTGTTTGATCTTTCAGCTTTGTGTTGATACTCAAGAAACATCACGGACAAAAGGCCTCTCGAATATTTTTTATACAAACATCGAGCTCTAAGCCATCTTGCTTGCTGTAATGTTAACAAAAGATACATCTAAGGAAAGAAGCTTTGTAAAAAAGAAAAAATATATATATTTTATTTCTAGGGCATCTCTAGATTGGACCTTGAAGTCTTGAAGTGACAGCCATTCTGACAAGAAGCTTAAAATCAGGCACAAGCTTAACAGCCCGTCCTCCACTACAAAGCCAATGGAAACATGACAAACACATTCACCGACGAACACCAGAAATATATATTAAAAGTAAATAGGATGAACAAACAAAAGGGAACGACTTAAGCTTTTTTGAGCTTTATTTTAGTATTTGATAAACATTTTCTGTTATGATATTGTTTACTCAGAGATACAAGAAAGATGAAAACGTTACGAACTGAGAAAAGAAATGGGAATACTAGTTAAAAAGTCACTCAACAATGTTTTTTTGGAAAAAAATATGTATCACATTTGCGAAGAAAGTACATCATACACTGAAGAGGTTGCTAAACTTTGGGAAATTACTTTTCAAGAATTCTTAACAAGAATTAACTTAGGAATCCTAACTCTGTACCCGAGTCTACAAACCTCGATCTATTGTGCAATATGGCAACAACTGTGAAATTATCCTGCAGTGCCTCTTCAGGAAAAAATGAAGTATTACACAGTTTGAATTGAAATCACTGGTCTTTCCATGTAATATATGACATGTTGATTCCTCCAAAGCAAGATATGCCCTTTGTAGTCTACCTTTAATATGCACAAACTTCACTTGAATCGGAGCAGTGACCAGATTTTACAATATAAACTTCATTATTAAATTTATATTTTTGCCCAGATGAAGCTGATGTATATAGCCAGAAAATAAATCGATGTCACAACGGCTGTATAATCCATTGTGAAAGTTCTCACAACTGATATTAGAACATTCTATAGCATACAACACAATAAAAAATACGTTTACAGTATGCTGACTAGAAATTAGCGCAACTGCTTAAATTTGAAAATGGGCTCGTTGACCACCATATTTTCAGTCCTGGTGTGATCCGACAAAACATTGGATCTCACTCAGACCAATGTTATTCTATGGTTCTGTGCGCATGTCTAATGTTTTTGTCACGCTGCAGCTATGGAGCTAACTGCAACCTCTACTAGATGGCCATAGAGTAAGGATGGTAACAAGTCAGCAAGACCAGACCTGCAGTGCTGCAGCGAAGCTACCACCAGATGGCAGCTGAATAGTCAAACAAGCCGAGTCAAAACCTAGACCATCACGCAGTACAAAGGGAAAAACGATCACAAAGTCAGTGGAGAGTCAAAAGGTCAAAACCAGAAAAAAGGCAGGAGTACCATGGACCAGAGGCAACGTCAAGTCAGAGTCAAAGCCGAGTCAAACACCAGAAAATCCAAAAGCAATCAGGAAACACTAACCTCTTTCACACATCAGTTTTTTGCCATCAGCCACAATCCATCGTTTTGTGAAAAAAACGGTTCCAGCAAATGATTGTGCTGGATCCGTTTTTTTCTCATAGACTTGTATTAGCGATGGATTGTGATGGATGGCCACACGTTTCATCTGTCGTCCGACGGATCCGTCGGAAAATCTTTGTCAGTCAGCCGGAGACAACGGACAAAGTAATGTTTTTTGTGTACGCCAAAAAGTCGGACAGTGACGGATCCAGCTCCATCCATCGTTGGCTATAATGGAAGCCTATAGGTGCAGGATCCGTCGCTTTCCATCTAAAAACGGAATCCAGCGATGGATTCCGTCTTTTATAACTGAGCATGCCCAGAAAATATCTTTTCCTTTAATTTAACCCCCACAGCTGCATTTTCCTTTCCGGGACCTAAAAAAATTGTCTCTCTCTCTCCCTCTCTAGAATCCTTTTCCTTTAAATTCCTATCGCTCAAGCTTTGACGGATCCGTCAAAAAAACTGATCCGGTGCGTCAGTTTTTTGCAATTTTCACAGGATCCATTTTTTTCACACTTTGACTGATTGTGACTGATGGCAAAAAAATGATGTGTGAAAGAGGCAAGACCGGATGGACAGAGAGGAAGGAACAGACACGGGCAAGGTCAGAAGGTGCACCAGGACAAATTAGGGTACTACCAGAGTCAGATACTCACACCATAGGCAGAAAATATAACTGACAATCGCCTGCAGGACACAGCAGAAAAAAATAGCAGACCTAAACCCAAAACAAGGCCAGGCAGAGCTGTCCCTTGCCAAGATCAGCCCGGGAAAGGGCAGACAGGGCTCAAAACCCAAACTGGATCATGACAGTTATCCTTGGAGAAAAACATGCAAAACACAAGCTGCAGAGACACCATCATGTTTCTCAACGCAAGCAATGACTAGCCAGGTCTTTTCCTGGAAAGGAACAACCACGGGAAGGGCAGTCTCCAATGAAGGAAACCACCTATGCCAAAACATGGTATCCATCCACAGACAGCTGTTTCGGGGTATTGCCCCTCATCAGTGTGGAGTAGGAAACTGGCCAGTAGGAGCAATGCCTAGTAAAAGACTGAAAAATGAGGATGAATGAACTCATGGAGATCAACATCCAACATTGCTCCTACTGGCCAGTTTCCTACTCCACATTGATGAGGGGCAATACCCCGAAACAGCTGTCTGTGGATGGATACGATGTTTTGGCATAGGTGGTTTCCTTCATTGGAGACTGCCCTTCCCGTGGTTGTTCCTTCCCGATGTCAGGGTCCTGACAGCGCCGGAGTACAGCCTCCGCTAAGACAGGACCTGAATGTAGAAGTTTAGCAAGCTGGCATAGGACCTATGGTCATGTGAACGGTCATGTGACTGCAAGGGGGCGGGGCTTAGCGTCCCGCTTTCAGAGAAGGTAGAAAACTCAGTCAGGCAAAGCAGAGGTCAAGCACAATACAGGCAAGCGAGGTACAGGAGGGATAAACAGACGGGAGGTCAGACAAAGCCAAAGGTCATACACAAGATATCTGTACAGTACCAGGGATGAGACAGAACGGATAGTCAGGGCCAAGCAGAGATCAAAAACCAAACGGACGTAGAAGGTACCAGGCAGAATCCAAAGCGATATCCAGAGAACAGACCGAGTCATACACAGAGAATCAAGCAACCAGAACACAGCACTAACACACTCAGGGGTCACCACACAATGCCAAGGGCGAAAGTATAACTGATGGGGGATGGGAGCTTCCTGAGGCTATAAGAAGCCTCCCCAGAACCAATGAGAGGCCACCATAATAGGTCCCTGGTGTGCAGGTGAGAGTCTGCACTGAGATCAGAACATTAACCACAGAAGTGCCGGTCACCCAGCACTGGTATCATAACACCCGGGGAAAGACCTGGCTAGTCATTGCTTGCGTTGAGAAACATGTGATGGTGTCTCCACGGCTTGTGTTTTGCATGTTTTTACATATTTCCCATAAGGGATGGGGGCATTGCTCTAGAATCACTGCGTTGAGAAACATGTGATGGTGTCTCCGCAGTGTTGGATGTTGATCTCCATGAGTTCATTCATCCTCATTTTTCACAGTTTTCCTTGGATAGACCCGGTTCAGGGGAAAAAAAAAAAAAAAAAAAAAAAAAAAAAAAAATCGCAGCATGCAAGAGTTTGATCCAATATTCGGACTGCCCTCATTTATGCAAATCAATGGGTTTGTGGAAAACATCGGACTGCACTTTGATGGCCTCTGACTGAGGTCCAGTTTTCATGGTTTGACTAGGGATGAGCGAGTAGTGAAGTATTCGGACTCGCTGTACTCATTACGAGTACCTCCTAATACTCAGGTACTCGTAACGAGTCCTATGTAAGTCTATGGGAAATGCGAGTAATGGGCGGGGACTGTGCGAAGACTGTGCGGGACTGTGCTGGCCTGTGCGGGACTGTGCTGGCCTGTGCAGGTACTGTGCGGGGACTATGCCGGGCTTGCGTGGTACTATGCTGGCGTGTGCGGGACTGTGCTGGGCTGTGCAGGACTGTGCAGGTACTGTGCGGGACTGTGCAGGTACTGTGCGGGACTGTGCAGGTACTGTGCAGGTACTGTGCAGGGACTGTGCGGGACTGTGCGGGACTGTGCAGGTACTGTGCGGGACTGTGCAGGTACTGTGCGGGAACTCTGCTGGCCTGTGTGGGGACTGTGCAGGACTGTGCTGGGCTGTGCAGGTACTGTGCGGGGACTGTGCGGGACTGTGCGGGACTGTGCATGGACTGTGCTGGCCTGTGCAGGACTGTGCTGGGCTTTGCAGGTACTGTGCGGGGACTATGCCGGGCTTGCGTGGTACTATGCTGGCGTGTGCGGGACTGTGCTGGGCTGTGCAGTTGCTGTGCGGGGACTGTGCTGGGCTGTGCGGTACTGTGCTGGCCTGTGCAGGTACTGTGCTGGCCTGTGCAGGTACTGTGCTGGCCTGTGCAGGTACTGTGCTGGCCTGTGCAGGTACTGTGCTGGCCTGTGCAGGTACTGTGCTGGCCTGTGCAGGTACTGTGCTGGCCTGTGCAGGTACTGTGCTGGCCTGTGCAGGTACTGTGCTGGCCTGTGCAGGTACTGTGCTGGCCTGTGCAGGTACTGTGCTGGCCTGTGCAGGTACTGTGCTGGCCTGTGCAGGTACTGTGCTGGCCTGTGCAGGTACTGTGCTGGCCTGTGCAGGTACTGTGCTGGCCTGTGCAGGTACTGTGCTGGCCTGTGCAGGTACTGTGCTGGCCTGTGCAGGTACTGTGCTGGCCTGTGCAGGTACTGTGCTGGCCTGTGCAGGTACTGTGCTGGCCTGTGCAGGTACTGTGCTGGCCTGTGCAGGTACTGTGCTGGCCTGTGCAGGTACTGTGCTGGCCTGTGCAGGTACTGTGCTGGCCTGTGCAGGTACTGTGCTGGCCTGTGCAGGTACTGTGCTGGCCTGTGCAGGTACTGTGCGGGACTGTGATGGACTGTGCGGGAACTCTGCTGGCCTGTGTGGGGACTGTGCAGGACTGTGCTGGGCTGTGCAGGTACTGTGCGGGGACTGTGCCGGGCTGTGCGGGGACTGTGCAGGTACTGTGTGGGGACTATGCCGGGCTGTGTGGGACTGTGCTGGCCTGTGCTGAGCTGTGCAGGTACTGTGCGGGGACTGTGCTGGGCTGTGCGGGGATTGTGCTGGGCTGTGCCGAATATTGCGAGGCGAGTAGTGAAATACTCGCCAGGATTCGAGTACCGCATTACTCGCCGAGTACCGAATCCTAACGAATATACTTGCTCATCCCTAGGTCTGACAGAATGAAGAACATAGAGAATTTTTTTTCTCCATCTTGTCATCTGAGAAACTTGGATTACACTATGATCACACTCTGATCATAGTGGTCTGGAAATTTGATTCTTAAATTTTCCTTGGCACTCCCCATACTTTTCCAAGTGCCATTGGTCCTGTATTCAGCTTTCTTTTCTCGTCTGTCATCTATCTTTTTCTCTCTTGTTTTTTCTCTTCTGGCACTGCCATTCATCACTAGCACCCATGCAATCATGTGGGGTGTGGCAGAAATTAATCATGTGCATTGCGCCACACATGGTACTCGTAGTCGGCGCCCCCGCACCATACAGGCATGAATGAAGACTAGTTCCCATTACCTGTGACCCCATTCTACAACAGATTCAGCTTGAAAAAGGAATGTTCCTGCCGAAACGTTGCGAAAGTTAATCTGTCTTTCAATTGGGTCATCCTTTGTTTTTCCTTTTTTGTATGGTATTGTGTTTTGTATTTTTTGGTGGTATTTGCCTCATTGGGCCTGACAGCAAAGAAGACATAAATACAAGTAGGGATCACCTTTAGAAAATCACAATTTTATTCCACAGGACATACAAAAACACCACAAAATATAAAAACACTTAAAAATACAGTAGTTACCACATGTAACCTGTATAAATGGGGGCAGCATCCAGCCCTATATAGCACCTGTATGAATTAAAGGTATCTAATTGACATTCAATATTGTATACAGCATATCCAGAAATAGGTATATGCAAAAAGAATAACTGATCTTATACCGTGTCTATATAACAATTCCTAACTAAGGTCAATACAGTATATAGCATGTAAAGGTACAAGGTATAAGCATATATAACTTCATAATCAGCAGATGAAAACAGTCTATAATACGATACCTTTAATTCATACAGGTGCTATATAGGGCTGGATGCTGCCCCCATTTATACAGGTTACAGGTGGTAACTACTGTATGTTTAAGTGTTTTTATATTTTGTGGTGTTTTTGTATGTCCTGTGGAATAAAATTGTGATTTTCTAAAGGTGATCCCTACTTGTATATATGTCTTCTTTGCTCTCAGGCTACTTGAATCTAGTTTAAGACATATTGTCGTTGGATCCATATTATATTTTATACAATCAGTTGATGGTGCCCTCCGCATGTGTTTTGTACTAATTTGCCTCATTGGCCTACATTTGACAATTAAAATTTTCTTTTGAGTGCCCAAGCTTTTTTGTTATTGATTGCGCCACTCATGGTCAGATACTGTACGCTGCTTGGATTAAAGTCAGTGACAGGCATCGTGCCCCTTTTGACAGTGTGGCACCTAGTGATTTAACAACTGTATTGAAGGCCTAAAAAAAAGAACATAGAAAATAAGAGACAACGGAAACTATGGGAGAGGTATGGAGGGGGATGAAGAGAGAATAAGTATATTTTTTAACTTTTTCATGGCATTGAGAATTCAAATATCATCATGAAAATTTTGGAGTATAGCGAATTCGAATCTATGGGGAAATTACTCGTTTATTTGATTTGTTGCAAATAAATTTGCTCCTTTCTAAGGCTGATACATACTGGCCCATCGTAGAACACTTTTTTGTCACATGCCAGATGAATGATGCTTCATAGATAGTTTGGTATATACACTGAGATTTTATAATAGACATGGCAAACACAAATAACATCAAATATCGATTGGGCATAAAAAGTCCAAAGGAGTATATTGTGCCCATAAATATTTAATTCCATATTACACAAGAATAAAATCATTAGGTAATGAATGAGAGAAGGTGCTGTGATGAGCAGGGGTACACAGCAAAAACAATCCAGTACATACAAGTGCAATCACAATACCATAAATAGCAAGAAAGTGAGTAGCACAGTAAAGAAGGAGTGTATCAATAATCTGCCATAAGGAAATTTCATAGTTTTTAAGGTTGACCATTGGCTTAAGTTCATTGAGTTCAACATATAGCCTAACATGGTGACCAAGAGGAAAGCAAAAGCCCCATGGGGCAGACATTATTAGTTCCATATTGGGTGAAAAATTCCTTCCTGATTCTGGGTCGCCCTCCCAGGGCTGTGGGGGTACTCGGTTCCGGGCCGGTGTCAGGGGGATGAGGTGTCACAGCAGCGGTGACCCGGTCCATGGCCCTGGGCACCCAATATCAATGGCGGTTGATGTTTGTAATGTAGTTTATATGGAAAGTTCGTGACACCACCCGTGGGGTTTGGCAAGTAAGATGTTAAGCCAACGCTGCTTGCAGATCCACTGGGACTGATGGTGTGATGCAGCAAAGATGGTGTAGCTCCCCACAGGTGGAGCTGTAGTCCCAGTGCAGTGTAGGTGCAATGGATGAGGATAGGCGAAGGACAGTGTGGATGCTGGTACCCAGATGTAGCAGTGCTGAAGGTGTTAGTGACGAATGAATGGAGGACACCAGAGCTTGCAGTTTCAAAGCTTTACTCACAGTTCGTGGTGCACACTGGTGCCTGCCTCTGTGCCGTGTCCTCCGGGGTAGAGACTCAATCAACCTCCCGGGCAAGTCAGGGTTCTCCTCTCCAACACTCCGCCAACATGTGCCTTTCCTGAACGACTCCTCTATTGCGCCTTTTAGTGTGAAGAACTCCAGTACCGTGGTTCCCTGAAGTTCCTCCTGTCAGATGTTCCTAACAACTCTACTTGTATGACAGACAGCTGTAGCCTGCTTCGGGGACTCCCTTCTCCTGAATCCCGGCTCTCTATTTGTCTGCCGTTGTGTCCCAAGTCTTTGATGGGAGTAGTGCATTTACAGCCAACTACTCCACCGGTGTCTGCTGCAGAACCATAAGTGTCCATACAACCTCGGGGACCGGGCCCCGGCCTTGCGCTGAGAACCTATAGGGAGGGTTCTTATCCAACCAACTCCTCCTCTCTGATCTCCAACTCCTTCGTTCCGCGCTGTTCCTTCTCTCTCTTATGGAAGCTTAGGTTGCAGTCCTACGTCTCTCCACCTTTCTTACTTTCCTGTGCCAGCTGGCTCAGGTCACTGAGGCAGCTGCAGCACTCCTTCCTCCATCCCTTCTTCCAGGGATCCCCCACTCCTCACTGAGTGACTTCCTACTCTGCCGACCTTCTGTTAGACTGAACTCCCTTGCAATTCTAAACTTTCCCACTCTTTTATATGAATCTCAACTCCACCCACCTCCCAGCACATCTCGTGTTACGAAGCAAGGAATCACCAGAGGTGCCCTGCTACCCTCTAAGCATGAGCCGCAATGTGATCAGTGCTGAACTATCCTGTGTGTCGGATGCAGGTGTTGGAGTGCAGAAAGGAGCTCCCAACTTACTAGGATGGTGGGGCACTACACCTTAGGAGAAGGTGCACTACCTCTGTGGCGACTGAGCCTCAGGGGTGCCACAATTCCATATGCAGCAATCAGACTAGTTCCCCGGTTGTGAGTCTGACAAACTTACAGGACATAGCATAGATGCTTATATGCAATGTGGCTGGTTTCTGTCTCCCAAAGGTGCGTTTCACCCTGATTCCTCAGAGGTCTGGATTATTTTTATATGGTAACCCTGCACATAGTGCAGCATCTTGCATTTATTCATTATCCAATGATTTTATACGTGTGTATATTGGAATTAAATATTTATTTGGGCAATATACTCCTTGGTTTGAGCTTCTTTTTGCCTTATTGATATCTGATGTTATTAATACTGTTTGAATACTAGCCCTGGCTACATTTATAGTGTATCTGTATCGGGTAGTTTTTGTGTTTTCTAGGTCAAACATAGTTCATAAAAATTATGTCAACAGTGCCCTGTTTTGTTCAGCATATGTTTTGCTATCTTTTATAATGCATGCAATAAGTTGTGTCAGCCATATTTATTTGAGCTCTGATATGAGCTGTTTTGATAATGAGATGACCTTAACCAGACAAATTGCAGTAAATGGATAATGCAAGTTAGGATAACATGCTTTTGACATTTTATTGATATCTATTAGTATGCTGTTTGGACTTAGATTTCGCTATTTTGTTGTTTCTTTTGGGAAATCAGGCCATTGACTTCTGACATTAAGCTCCGTGCCTTTGTATTGGTATTTCCACTTATACTTTTTAATCTTGACAAGTTTGCTTTTCTCACAATTTACCAAGTTGTTGCTATGTGCAAAGCTGATCCACTAAATGAGCTGTATCCGTGCGACATGTCCTCTGGTTTGTTAACGGATGTGTGCTGAAAAAATAAATCTCTAAATCTGATTCAGATGATTTGAGAAACATCTGGTTGCGAAAGCGGAGGTGAAGTCTAGACATTTCTATGGCAGAGTGTGCCGTCTATGAAATGTAAACAATTTGATTTTCTATATTTAACTGTAAGGTCAGATATATGGTGCAGAGATGGGTATCATAATTCTGATGTAAATATTCAAGACTTAAAGAAGATGAGCTATCTAGCTGTTGGCAGTTTGACAAGCCAAAGCATATTAATTATAGATGAGCGAATATATTCGAGCGGTATGGAATTCCACTCAAATATTAAAATAATCTGCATTTGTCAAAATGCACACTTTTTTTCCATTCACTTCTGCATGGATTCATAAAATGACTACCGATGGCCACCATTTTTCTGAACCATAAAAGATTATCAAAACGATGAAAAAAAATAAATACGTGTTCTCAACTTGCCAATCACATCACCAGACCCTGTGCTTCTCAGCATCACCCATCCGTTCCTCGTCGCATCTTCTTACTGTTGCCAAGAGTGCTGAAATCCACAATGGATCTCTGCAGGTAAGTGCAAAGTCATGGCGCATAATATGATGTCATGACTTTTCATGAGTTTGTGTAAAACACTCCCGAATCTCATGAGAGTCAGAAGTCCTGGGATTACTAGTACGTACGGTGGTGTGAAGAAATTGCTGCAAGGACTGGATGAGAGACGGTGAGGAACTAAGGGGCTGGAGAGATGAGTAGTGCAATTTGTATAAGTAATTTTCATATCTTTTACAGCTTATGTTTATTATGCTCTGAGGTCTAGGGATACTCCAGTGTATAATAAGGAACAGTACAAAAGAGGAGAATAACTTCTCAAATAAAATTTTTGGGGAAAAAATCTGTGCAAACAGGCAAAACCAAATTTTGCCAGATCTGCTCATCTCTGATATTAGTAAATAATAATACATTTAGTCCATGAGCCAAGAGCCAATTTTGACGATATCGGTACCACCCGGAGTGACTAATTCTCTTTGGTGTTTTTAGGTAGATGCATGTCTGTAGTTTATGTTTTGATATGATAGCCCTTGCACATCAGTAGCTTAACCCCTTCAGGCCTATTTGTACCCAAATGCCTAGGCCATTTTTTGTAAATCTGACCTGTCACTTCATGCGGTAATAACTTTGGGACGCTATCACCTACCCACGCCATTCTGAGATTGTTTTCTCGTGACATATTGTACTTCATGGTAGTGCTAATTGTGAGTCAATAGATTTTACCTTTCTGCATAAAAAATTACAAAATACACGAAAATTTGGGAAAAATTCGCTATTTTTGAACTTTGAAATTCTCTACTTTTTACAAAAATGCTGATACCCCCCATAACAGTTATTAGTTTACATTCTCCACATGTCTACTTCACATTGGCATCATTTTGGAAATGAAATTTTATATTTTTCGGATGTGATAAGGCTCATAGTTTTATACGCAATTTTTAAAGTTTACGACTAAATTTCCAAAACCCATTTTTCCAAGGACCAAGTCAGTTCGGACGTCACTTTATGGGTCTTGTATAACAGAACCCACCCATACATTACCCCATTTTGCAAACTACACCCCTCAAGGTGTCCAAAACGGATTTTCAAAACTTTGTTAACCCCTTAGGTGTTGCACAGGAATTCAAGCAAAATGACAGTGAAATATCAAAATTTCAATTTTTTGGCAGATATTCCATTGTAATCCAATTTAACCTGCAACCCAGCAAGGGTTAACAGCAAACCTAAACCCAAAATTGGTTACCCCAATTCCGCAGTTTATAGAAACACCCCACATGTACACGTAAACTAAATTATGGGCGCGCCAGCACAGAAGGAGAGCTAGGCGGTTTTTGGGATAATAGATTACACTGGAAGAAATCCAGTGGGCCATGTCGTATTGGAGAGACCCTGAGGTACCCCCAGAGTGGAAACCCCCAAAAGGTTACCGCATTTTGGAAACTACACCACCTAAGGAATGTTTTAGGGGGTATAGTAACCACTTTGACCCAACAAGCGCTCCATTGGAGTTTCATGCACTTGGTTGAGGAAATTGAAAAGTACGTTTTTTACCGAAAAATGTCGCTTTAGGCCCACATTTTTCATTTTGAAAAGGGGGACCAGGAAAAAGTACACCCCACTTTTTATTCCCCATTGTCTCCCGAACACGGCAATACCACAAGTGTTGTCTAAAACCACAGTATTGGCGCACGGCAGGCTTCGTAAGCGAAGCTGCGGCAAAATTCACTAAGAAATCTATGGGGCCATGTCACATTTGGAGACACCCTGAGGTCCCGCACAGTGGAAACCCCAAAAAAGTGACCCCATTTTTGAAACTACACTCCCTAAGGAATTTTTTAGGAGATACAGTAACCACTTTGCACCGGGAACCGGCTCCCGACCCGCGGCGATCGCCCGGCATATGATCCGGGTACGATTCGCCGTACCGCTACGGCGGCCGGCGCGAAGGGGTTAATGGTACTTTTCACCTTTTGAATAGATCCTACCTATATTTCCAAAAAATAATGATTAAAGGTCGATTTAGGGGAAATGCCAAAATGTCAATACAATGCATGTAGTATTTGTAACAAAATTTAATCCAAGTTATGTAAATACACACTGAACATGTCATGGGCTTGTCCATACTAATGTGTGTGTATATATATATAGAGTGTGTGTATGTATAATTATATAACGTTACTCCATAATATCTTCAACATCAGACTCTGAATCTGACTGTTGTTCTACTGGCTCGTCGTCTTCAATACCCTTGTTCTGGCATGTCTGTAACCTGCACATGTCCGTGCACTTCAGGCCATTGCTGAGGCAAGTACACTGAGGAAGTTCGCATGACCGCACACACTTGCAGGACAGTAGCTGGATAATAGCTTCTGGTGCTGGTGCCCCTCGCATCCACTTGACAACAAGCTTTCCGTCATTATCTATCATCCAACCGCAGTCTGTTGGGTTTGCAACAAATGGTTAGCTCTGCAGACTTCTCCTCCAGATCGCAGCCTGGTAGTTTGCACGCAGTGCATGCATGAAAAGGCAGTCTTGGCAAGGAGGGAGTTGACTTGACTCTACCACTCCACATCTGGCACAGAACAGCTGATACCGGAGCCTGTTTACCTCAGTTGTTTGGGTAGTTGGCAGGTACATGTGGCAGGTGATTTCCTGTAACTTCTCAAAGAGTTCGGGAGACACTTCCCATGAACGACCAACTTCCTGAAAGGCATCCTGGTATGTCTTGTTCATCTTCTACTGCTTGAGTGTCGTCATCTTCCCACGGCCAGCGAATGCACTGACTGTGTCACAGCCTGTAAATGCATGCATACCAATCAATGAATCACACACGCTGCCTCCCAATGTTCTGCTCAGAGTGGTGATATCCAGGAATCTAGTCCGGTTCTGTGTACCGCATTTCTGGAACAGGTGGAATGGGATTTTGTGGCACATGCCCAGACACAGGACCATGACATCAGTATCCTCTGAAGTGATGATGACAGACTTGTAACCAGATTCTGCTGCATGAAGAGCATGGAGAAGGAGGCGTGTGTCTGCTTCTTCTTGACTTGACTTAAGGTCAGCAGCCTCTTCCCACTGTTCTTTGGTGATCTTAAAGCAGAGATGCTCACATGTGACATACATCTCCTTCTTCTCAAGCTTCTCCCTGTGGTGTTTCGCCTTCCATTCTTCTACCAGAAACTTTATGAGACTTGCCTTGTTGGAGGAATTACTTAGTAGCTTTCTCCACTGCTGGATGTTGTGCCCATGTTGAATGTTCTTGAAATGGATCCCTGTGCCTTCATATCTGTTGACTCTTTCTGTAGCTTTGCTGGATGTCACCTTGTAGAAGTCAAAGACAATATCAATGCGCTTGCTCTTAGCACCCTCATGGATAGCGTGACTCATTGCTGTGCCTGCTAGCTGGGCAAATGTTGCATCGTTTCCCTTCAGTTTCTGAACCAGGCTCATCCCATCAATGATGGTTGCAGAGGGCTCAGGGATCACCTCTGCAGGAGGAGCATTCCTCTTCAACTCCCTTGCTAGGGCAGTCTTGTTGGTCTTGCGGATAGACCCATCACCGTTGGCAAGTGCCCATGGCAATGGCCCCAGGGGATGAGTCAAGACATCACTCATTTGTAGCTTTCTGTTCTCAGCTACAAGTATCATCTGGCCAAATAGGTTCCTGTCAGCCTTCAAAATTACCTCCTTGCCAAGGCCTTGTCTGTGTGTCTTCATTCTGATGTTAGAGAACATTTTAAGATTGTTCTTCGTCATCTTGTCATGAAACAGTGTAGTTGGCGTATCGGTACCCAAACGCTCATTCTTGAATGTGTGATATGCATCCTCTCCTATACTGTATGCCCCTAGAAGGTCTTTGGCTACATCTGGTGGTGCTGCAGTCGCTGTTGATAAACTGATAAGTACACCATTATGCTCTTTGTTGAAGGGGTTCAACCAACCAGTCTCCAGCAGTTCAACAAAAGATCGGACATCGGCTTCATCTCTTCTAATCCTGGACACTTGTAGGTCTGAATGACTGAAGTCAGTATATTGTTGGCCTACTAGGGCCCTCAGCTGCCTAAAGTACATGCTGCGGTACTCTGATGTCAGGTAGAATCTGGCGACAGCTCCAACTTTGAGGCTGAAGCCTTTTGTGCCCCCTGTTGTCTGGGTGTCTTTGTTGATTGTTTCTTCGATGGTCTGGTCCACAGGAATCCGTCCAAAAGGATTCTTGCTACGATCTGGACCGAAAAGCCACCTTTCATGAAGTATTCATGGACCTCTGGGTGGTCTATGGGCAGCCGAGACATCGTAGCATAGTAATAGGTTAGGTATCGGGCATAGTTGACCTTGTCATAGGCAAAACACCACGGTATCATCTGTCGGATTGCTCCTAGGTGAAGCATCCAGTTGCCTTCTCTTGAAGCTCGAACCAGGGCCAGCATGGTCCCGACCATGTCCGAGTATGACATCCAGAATGCTGAGAGTTGTTCATTTCTGAAGGTCTCAAGATAAACTTGAAAGAGCTTCAGGGTAAATGTGCAAGATTCATTATCCAAGAACTTTTCGAAGGATAATGAATGAAACTTCAGTGTTTCATCCAGATGGTGAAGGTCCCTTGCATGGTTTTCTTCTAGCCATGGAAGGAAGTTTTTCCATGCAAGCCTCATAAGTGCTTCATAGACCAGCTTGTGTAGTCTCACTGCTCTGTTGTACCTCCGGCCGTCCATCACTCCAGACACTGATCCTTCAGCGATGACACCGGATTCAACACATAGATCTCTAAGGCCTGCATCCTGAAATCTCTTACCTATGATGGAGAGGAGATTACAGATTGTGTGGAAGACACCCATTCTAATTATAATGTTCTTGAACTTCTCCTGTTTCCAGATAACCTCGGCAGCTTTGGCATAGAGTGCTTGATCAAACACGAACACAATTCTGTTAAGCTTCAGGGTCTACATGATGGCATGTGTTTGCTCCAAGACTTCATTCACAGTGGACATGGCTGTTGCAGGAGCATTGATAGTGGGCAGGTAGCTTACAGTGTCCTGGGCCACTACAATGTCGCTGCGGATTTGGATGTTGAACCCAGTCCAACTGCTAATGGTCTGATCCTCATGGTCTGACATTCTAGCCAGAAGCCAGATATGGTTCTTGGTTTTTGAATCCTGGACCTCCTCTGTAGTGTTAACATTCGCAGTCTCAATCCTGGGTGGCCCTCCCCGCCGCCCAACATTGTATATTGGTAGCATTAATTCTGTCGGAATTATGCTTCTTTTCTTCGACTTGGTTACATCTGGCAGGACTTTTGTCACAGAGCATGCAACATTGGACTGAACAGCGATGCCATTGACTCTATGAGATGTACCTGCTCCACTTAGTGTCTCCTCAAGTCTGTCAATGTCATCCCAGGCCAAGGTTGTGAACACACCAGGGTAGATATTTGCTGGCATTGGGATGTCATCCGTTGAACATTCCAACTTCTAGATACAAAGGGCTGTATCGATCTCCTCAGCCGTTGAATATGACACACAGTGGCCAAGACGATTCAGAGTTCGATCCAGTTCTGTATTGCCGGTCAAAGACTTAATTGCAAAGGACAGCAGTACGTGCTTGGGTGGCTTTGTCTTTCCATTGGTAACAGCAAAAACCAAGTCACTGCCGAAGGATGTGGCAAGACGTTGAGCTCTTTCAGAGGGAGTTTGGCACTCACAATCTCCTGTAAGCAGGGTTTGCAGGAATTGAGTGACTAATGCAGGAACGACATTCTGATCTGTATCGGGAGGCCATGGCTGACTCACATCTTGCTTCTTGATCTCATTCCTCAGCTGCATTGCTGCTTTGGTTACGACATCTCCAGAGTTAGCGGCTCTTGCTTCTTGCAGATCTTTTGTCATGCTGTGTGCTTGCCGGGCAAGGTCGTCCATTGATAGGCTATATGGATAGACTAAAAGCTTACCTTTCTCATCGGAGAGAAAGCGGAGTAATTCACCAAACTCTGTTTCAAGTTTTCGGCGAACATGTTTCTTTGTCGATGGTTTCAGTTTGATGATACCACGGGACATCATGCATCTCTGAAGCCTAGATGTGAGGTTTATCATAGGCAGTACTTCTGGGTTTGGGAACAATTCAGTCCTTATATACAAGAAGAGTTCCTCAAGGGCTTCTCTCTCTGCCTCTCTGTAGCGTACTTCCTTGCTTTCTTCCTGATTTTCTGCTGCACCAGACCTACAGGCCACTTGGGAATCATCTTTTGTGAATAGTTTGTAGCGCGACTTGTGGTAGTGCCCCTCTGAAGCAACAAGGTCTCTGCTAAGTAAACCAAGGATTCTCTGTGTGCCTTTCCTTATCGCTGCTCTGCGGTTCGTCTCATCTGCTCGTAGCTCAACACACTGGACGATTGGCTCCCTTGTTTTTTCTCCTTTGAGATACTTGCTTGACTTCTCGCAGAACATACATACTTTGGCATACACCCTGCTATCACTGGGGGTACCCCTCGGTAGCCTCCTCCTGGGGATTTCGCTTGCTGTTTCGACATTGACACCCTTGGCAAGGATAGAATCCAGTGACTACGACATTTACGGTGATATTGTATGTGTGGTATTTCTCGTTCTTCAAGGCCCTTAGCTGCTTCCAGGACGGATTCATGCTGTCTGATCTCTGCAGCCCTAAGCAATGTTTTCCAGGAGTCCAAATCCTGTAGGGACGCCAGATCATCACTGTCATCATTAGAGCAGTGTATGATACAGTCGATCCGTGATTTCTTCCTCGCTGGTACTTCCATCATGCCATTAGATATGTCAGTAAACAACTGCAAACACAAAGAAAAACATTAAAACCCTTGGCACCGAGCGCCGTACGAGTACTGCTCTCTCGTCCTGGATCAAAGGACAAGAGCAGTACTAGTACGGCACAACCCCTTTAGCGTCCCCGCCGCTAATCGCGCGGGGATCGGGGGTAGATGGCCGCACTTACCGGCAGCAGGGATTGTCCCCTCGCCATGTGTGGCCATCGCGCCGACCCCCTGCAGCTAGAATCACTGTGATTCGCTGGGCTATATAGCCCAGCGAATCGCAGCATGCCTTGTAAAACATGGCGTGATTCGCTGCAGGGGTTTGTGCCTGTGGAGCGATTGGTGCATTTACCAGTCACTCCACAGGCCAGGGGGAGGATGTCAGTGTCTGATCTCCTCCCCCTGTGCTGCGATTGGCTAGAACATCGTTCTAGCCATAGCAGCGATGTAGCAGGGCCGACACAGTGTCGCCTCTGCCTGTATGAGATCCTGTCAGCACAGGGTCTCATACAGGGACGATCGCTGCACTGTGCAGGCTGGCCGGACCTGCCTGCACTTGCTGGAACTTAATAAAAAACAAATCTGAACTGAGAAAAGTAAGTTAATGTGTATGCACAATGTAAGTGCATATTAACACATGACCATTAACCAGAGAAAACAAAAAGCAAAAAACACAAATATCATGAACTAAAAGTAAAAAATATACTGCAAATAATGCATAAAGATAATAATAATAATAATAATAATAAGGGTATTTAGTAAACATAATTTTGATCAAAATAATGTACAAGCCATCCCGCCACGTCACGGCAACCCTTGTGGGACAGTCCCTACTCTAGTATTTAAAACCTTTTCACTTGCCCAGTGGCGTGAATGTGAATAAGGGTCGAGCGGCTGAACCACTTGTAACAGCTTAGGCCAGACTGGATGGCTTTCCCAGCTCAGAAAGAGGGCGGTCACACCCATATATCTTTCTGAGCTGGGAAAGCCATCCAGTCTGGCCTAAGCTGTTACAAGTGGTTCAGCCGCTCGACCCTTATTCACATTCACGCCACTTGGCAAGTGAAAAGGTTTTAAATACTAGAGTAGGGACTGTCCCACAAGGTTTGCTGTGACGTGGCGGGATGGCTTGTACATTATTTTGATCAAAATTATGTTTACTAAATACCCTTATTATTATCTTTATGCATTATTTGCAGTATATTTTTTACTTTTAGTTCAGGATATTTGTGTTTTTTGCTTTTTGTTTTCACTTGCTGGAACTTGTGGTACCACAAGTCCCAGCAAGTCTGGGCAGGCAGGCAAAAAGTGTAAAAGAAAGTTAAAAAAAAACAAAAACACTACACATCCCCCCCTCCCCCTCCCATATGCGCCAATACTGTGGTTTTAGACAACACTTGTGGTATTGCTGTGTTCGGGAGACAATGGGGAATAAAAAGTGGGGTGTACTTTTTCCTGGTCCCCCTTTTCAAAATGAAAAATGTGGGACTAAAGTGACTTTTTCCGGTAAAAAAAACGTACTTTTCAATTTCCTCAACCAAGTGCATGAAACTCCAATGGAGCGCTTGTTGGGTCAAAGTGGTTACTATACCCCCTAAAACATTCCTTAGGGGGTGTAGTTTCCAAAATGCGATAACCTTTTGGGGGATTTCTTCCAGTGTAATCTATTATCCCAAAAACCGCCTAGCTCTCCTTCTGTGCTGAGCCCTCTTGCGCGCCCATAATTTAGTTTACGTGTACATGTGGGGTGTTTCTATAAACTGCGGAATTGGGGTAACCAATGTTGGGTTTGGGTTTGCTGTTAACCCTTGCTGGGTTGCAGGTTAAATTGGATTACAATGCAATATCTGCCAAAAAATTGAAATTTTGATATTTCACTGTCATTTTGCTTGAATTCCTGTGCAACACCTAAGGGGTTAACAAAGTTTTGAAAATCCGTTTAGGACACCTTGAGGGGTGTAGTTTGCAAAATGGGGTAATGTATGGGTGGGTTCTGTTATACAAAGACCCATAAAGTGACGTCCGAACTGACTTGGTCCTTGGAAAAATGGGTTTTGGAAATTTAGTCGTAAACTTTAAAAATTGCGTATAAAACTATGAGCCTTATCACATCCGAAAAATATAAAATTTCATTTCCAAAATGATGCCAATGTGAAGTAGACATGTGGAGAATGTAAACTAATAACTGTTATGGGGGGTATCAGCATTTTTGTAAAAAGTAGAGAATTTCAAAGTTCAAAAATAGCGAATTTTTCCCAAATTTTCGTGTATTTTGTAATTTTTTATGCAGAAAGGTAAAATCTATTGACTCACAATTAGCACTACCATGAAGTACAATATGTCACGAGAAAACAATCTCAGAATGGCGTGGGTAGGTGATAGCGTCCCAAAGTTATTACCGCATGAAGTGACAGGTCAGATTTACAAAAAATGGCTTAGGCATTTGGGTACAAATAGGCCTGAAGGGGTTAAGCTACTGATGTGCAAGGGCTATCATATCAAAACATAAACTACAGACATGCATCTACCTAAAAACACCAAAGAGAATTAGTCACTCCGGGTAGTACCGATATCTGGCCCGGCTCATGGACTAATTATATGTGTATGCCTATTTATCTATCTACACAAAAAAGAAAACAGCAGCATCTGTAAGAGCTATGACATATATGAAGGTAAACTAATCAAATTTGCAGATGATGCAAAGCTAGGAGGGATAGCTAACTCTAGAGAAGACAGAGAAAGGATTCAGAAGCATCTAGATAAGCTTGAACAATGGACAGCGACTAATAGAATGGCATTTAGCAGGGAGAAATGCAAGATTCTTCATCTGCTCCTGAAAAATGAAAATTACATCTATAGAATGGGAAGAATAGAACTAAGCAACAGCACATGAGAAAAAGAATTGGGTATACTAATAGATTACAGACTGCAGATGAGTCAACAGTGTGATGCAGCAGCAAAACAGGCAAACAGTTGTAGGATGTATTAAGAGAAGCATAGAGTCTAGATCATGTGAAGTAACTATCCCCCTCTACTCCTCCTTGGTCAGGCCTCATCTGGAATACTGTGTCCAGTTCTGGGCACCATTTAAAAAAAAAAGACATTGAAAAACTGGAGCAAGTTCAGAGAAGAGCTACAAGGATGGTGAGTGGACTGCAAGTATGTCCTACAAGGAATGGTTAAAGGACTTGGGAATGTTTCGCTTGCAAAAAATTAGGCTAATAGGAGACTTAATAGCTGTCTACAAATATCTGAAGTGATGTCACAGTGTAGATGGATCATCCTTATGTGATTCTCATGTGCACATGGAATCACAAAAAGCAATAGAATAAAACTGAAAGGGAGGAGGCACAGATTAGTTATTAAAAAACCTTTTTGACAGTGAGGGTGATCAATGAGTGGAACAGGCTGCCACAAGAGGTGGTGAGTTCTCCTTCAATGGACGTCTTCAAACAGAGGGTGCAGAGACATCTTTCTGAGATGGTTTTGTGAATCCTGCATTGAGCAGGGGGTTGGACAGGATGACCCTGGATGTCTCTTCCAACTCTACCATTCTATGATTCTATGATATTCAAAAATGTTGGAATATATGAAATTTGGGCTGCATTACTGCTATATAGAATATACTCAAAAATATAGGTATTTAGTTAAAAAAAATGGCCAATTCACAGTTACATAGGTTGAAACTAGACCTAGGTCCATCAAGTTCAACCTTTTGCGAGTCCATTATCTACAACATCTTTCTTTGATGTGATCCAAGGATAAAAAAAATGAGCAAATACCTTGCAGTAAATAAATACAAAAAGTACATGTAAATAACTTAGGGTTAGTTGACATTATTATGAAGAGTTTAACCCCTTAACGTCCAATTATGGGCAGAGTCCATCATTGGATGCCTCCCCCTGATTGGTGCTGACTCCGGCGATGAGCCGGGACCTTTTCCGGCACATGACAGCTGGTCTGATCAGCTGATATGTGCCCCTAACAGCCGCAGGTGGAATCATGATTTATCTGCTGCTGTAAACATGTTAAATACCACTGTCAAACTGGCAGCGGCATTTAACATGCACACGCAGGAAGTGCGTCATTGTCTCCTCCTATCGGCGCTTGTGCCGCATGACCACAGGTCACCGATGAGTTGGCATGACAACCCGGGTTCAGCAGGAGACCCCTCTGGTTGTCATAGCTGAATAGCGAGTAGTCGGCACTCATAGCAAGTGAGGTATTTTGCTACATGCAGGTGATCTGATCATCACCTGCATGTAGCAGAGCCAATTGGGTTATCGTCTAGTCTCCCATGCAGACTATTGAAGCATGCCAAAAGTAAAAAAAAGTTTTTTAAAATATTAAAAAAAAATATAAAAGTTCAAATCACCCCCATTTCACCCCATTCAAAATAAAACAATAAGAAAATCAGATATACGCATATTTGGTATCGCCGCGCTCAGAATCACCCGATTTATCAATATATAAAAAGAATTAATCCAATCAGTAAATGGTGTAGCGAGGAAAAAAAAAAAAAATCAAAAACACCAGAATTATGTTTTTTGGCCGCTGCTACATTGCAATAAAATGCAATAACGGGCGATCAAAAGATTGTATACACACCAAAATGGTATCAATGCAAACACCAGATTGGTGCACAAAAAAAATAATCCCTCACCCAGCCCCAGATCCTGAAAAATGCTTTTGCTACGGGTCTAGGAAGATAGCATTTTTTTTTACAAACTTTGGAATCTTTTTTCACCACTTAAAAAAGAACCTATATATGTTTGGTGTCTGTGAACTCATAATGACCTGGAGACTCATAATGGCCGGTCAGTTTTAGCATTTAGTAAATACTGTAAAAAAAAAAATAAATAAACAACAGTGACATTGCACTTTTTCTGCAATTTCACCGCATTTGGAATTTTTTACCCATTTTCCAGTACATGATATGGTAAAATAAATGGTGCCATTAAAAAATACAACTCGTCCCAGAAAAAACAAGCCCTCACATGGCCATATTGACAGAAAAATATAAAAGTTACGGCCGTGGGAAGAAGGAGAGCAAAAAATGGAAATACCCCTGATCCTTAAGTGGTTAAAAGCGATCCCACCACTACAAGGTATACACAATTAGGGCAGTTTCACACGTCAGTGTCTCCGGTACGTGTAGTGACAGTTTTCTCACGTACCGGAGACACTGACACACGTAGACACATTTGAATGAATGTGTCTATGCAGATGTCAGCGTGTTTTCACGGACCGTGTGTCCGTGTGGAAAACACGCTGAAATGTCCGTTTTTGTGCAACAGCACGGATCACACGGACCCATACAAGTCAATGGGTCCGTGTAAACACGTACCGCACACGGATGCTGTCCGAGTGCGTTTTTAAAAGTCAAAGGGTTAACATTGAAAATAATTTTTCAAAAACACGGACAGCATACGGATGGTACACACGGACATATGGATAGCACATGGATGTCACACGGATGGCATACGTATGCACACGGACACGGATAGCTCCGGTACCGGGTTTTCCGGTACTGGAATTATCTGGACGTGTGAAACTGCCCTTAGGATGGTCCATAACTCTTGTAGATCACCTTACTAAGTACCAGTAGGCTGTCTATTTTGAGGCATGCTGGCACATAGCAAGGAGAACTACAAGTTTTTTAAAAAAAATAGTGTGAACCAAGTACCACATGCTATTTATATGTACTAATGCTATTTATTTACTTACTGTAGGGTATTTGCTCACTTTCTTTTTATCCTAGGCTCTGTTGTTAATGGCCACAGTATGAATGTGCACCTACACAATGCACTTATGTGCATTCTGGTTATTTCTTTGGTTTTACCTTGATGGGATCCTATCTTAATACTTATCAAACATTTATTTCCTGTTCTAAAAGCCTACAAAATGAAAGGGCAGATAAAATCCAGAACTAATTTAAACACAGAATAGGAGACAGTCAAAACCTCCAAAAGTATTCTACCAAAAACACAAAACTGACCAGCATCTCTGTACAGAATAAAGCTATCTGTCTAAATAGAAAAACTCAAGGCAGCACCAGTAAAAGGCGATGGGGTGCAGAGACTCCCAGGCATAAACCAATCCTCCAATATACATGCAAAAATGAAGGCAGCACTCCCAAAATAGAAAGCTTGAAAAATTTAACGGCCCATAGTGACGGCTATTTTTCAGTCACTATGGGCGATTACATTTTTCACATGTTCTATTTTGGAAGTGCTGCCTTCATTTTTGTATGTCTATCTACCTCTATTTAGCTACATCCATGGCCAAAAGGGTTGGTACCCTTAAAATTGTTCCTCACATTTTCAAGGCCTAACACTAAACTTCATAGAAATAAAACAAAAAAAGAGAACTTAAAATCCCCCCAAAAATTCAAGAATTAATACAGCACAAAGAAACTGCAGCGCTTACCTGTTCAGGTATCTTAACTAATGCACTCCCAGGACGCAGCAAGCCCATGTGATAAAGATGGTAGCAATACAGCTGCAACATACTGATGAGGCAATCACTCACTGCCTAACAACTCCTGGGAGTTCACTAGTTCAGATACTTGAACAGGTAAGCACTGCTGTTCCTTTTCTGCTGTATTAATTTTTAAATTTTTGGATTTTTAGTCCTTTTTTCACATGAATTTTAAAGTTAGGACTCGCAAATGTGAGGACCCTTGGCGCCGGTTGTGAGCTTACACATATTGGCCAAAATATCAACAAATGCCACATATTATTTATATAAATGTTTTTGCACTTCATTTTTCAGTGTGCAGCCAGACCAAGTATTTTTGGTCTTGTCAATTAGGGTGTCTGTCCTCATGGGATGCATGTATATAGTGCTGGGCAGCCCGCCTGATCTAATAGTATGGGCATCACTAATAGACTGTAAGCCAGACACTGTGTGATACCTGTGTGTGATCAGCGCCCTACACAAGCCTCTTTTGTGCAATCATATATTAAGCAATCGCTCCTTCCATGAATTGGTAGGCTATGAGTGGTTGTCTCATCAATATTTTGCACCTGTGTTGCCACATCTTTATCACATGGCCTTGCTGCATCCTGGGAGTGCATTAGTTCAGATACCCAAACAGGTAAGGCTAAGCTCACATTAGCATTCAGGGGGCTTTGCGGAGGGCTGCATACTTCCTCCGTTAAGCACCGCCTACTTCTACATACTTCTGCATGCGTCCCTATATTTAACATTAGGTATGCAGGACATGCGGATGCGTTGTTTTGATGTGCCTGCTGACTGCATGGGAACTCAACAAGTTGTGTTTTGTGCAGATGGTGGGCATGTCAAAACGATGCATCCGCATACATTCACAAGTCCTGCATACCCAATGTTAAAGATAGGTATGAAGGACGCATGCAGAAGTAGGCGGAGCTTAATTGAGGAATTGCAGAGCCCTCTGCAAAGCCCCCGAACGCTAATGTGAACCTGGCCTAAGTGCTCTAGTTTCTTTGTGCTGTATTAAGATTTTTATATTGCAGATACCTGTTACTTACCATAGGTGAGTTTGAATGACCATCACATGCTTGAAATAAAGTTGTTTACTCACAATTTTGGAAAGTTGTCAACAATTTTTGTCCGGCATTTTTTAAGGATTCTTTGTGAAATTCTTTTTTTCTCTCTTTGATATAAATAGAAAGGTAATATAAAAGTTCTCTATTGTATATATTACATAGAAACATCCATAAATTCTACATGTATTTGAAATCCACAAGACAATATTAACCTGTAAAATTTATTCTAAAGCTTATTTATTGTGATGAAATTGAATATTTAAAAATGGCTCAAAACACATATTTCTTAATATTCTCCAGAAAGAAATAATTGTAAGTCATGTGAAATGGTATTTTTAAAGCAATACTCCTGCATATTTTTTATTTCAGTGCTGGAGTGATGCCACTAATCCAAGTTCCATGCCCCTACTATTATATTTTGCAGCCACTGTCTTCTTCTGTTTTCGCCACTGCTCCTCTCCTGCACCATCATCAAGCTTTTGATGTAAATCTATGAGAGTTTCAATCTGGCTCTCAGAGACTTGCATTGATTTGTGACTTCCAGATCCTTTCAGCAAACAGTGGAGCAATCTGACAGGTCACAAGTTGCTGGAGACTGACTGGAGTGGCGCTGATAGAGGATGAAGACAGCGGCTGCTAAGTATGAGACTAGGGGCAGGGAACTGAGATTACTGTAAGGCCGGGGTCACACTAGAGAGGAATACGGACGAATGAGAGGCGTTAAAAGCATGCATTACACACGGACAAATGATTCTCTATGGGGCAGCTCCCATCAGCCGTATATTTCTCGTCCGTATTGTGACTTTTTCCCCACGGTCATTAGTTCATTCACAGATCAGCCGGGGGACTCCCGCTGACGTCACTCAGGCTGCGGGGAATCCCCGGCTGATCTGTGAATTAACTAATGACCGTGGGAAAAAAGTCAGAAACTTTCCCATGGTAATTAGATCATCTACAGGCAGTCATTGAGGCTGCGCAGACCTGAATCAGTTCATTTAGTAGTAGATTACAGTGAGGCTGGTTGCATTAGCACCGGTCCTCATTGTAAACTATTTAACCCCTTCTGATGGATTGCAGCGTGGGACTTGACTGAACGGCAAAGAGGTAAGGATATTGGTGATTTTTATGTCATTTTTTTTTGCATGTCATGGTGTTATTTTGGATTACCAGACCATTAAAAATTTGTCAAAAACTTGGTGTATTTATTTCATTAAATGACTTTTTAATTAATGTCTGTGTGTGGTTTTTAACCCTTTCTTACTATAGGGTTAATAATGGATTGGTGTCTTATTGACACCTTTCCATTATTAATCGGCTTAATGTCACCTTACAATCGAATGGTGACATTAACCCTTTGTTATATTAGCCCATTCGCCACCGCTACAGGGCAATGGGAATAGAGAGGATAAGTGCCAGAGTTGGCACATCTGATAGATGCGCCATTTCTGGGGTGTCTGGGGGCAGATTTTTGTAGCCGGGGGGGGGGCAAAAACAATGGTCCCTCTCATGGCTATTAAAATCTGCCCTCACTCACCTGCTTAACCTCTCTGGTTGACAAATTACAGCGGGAGCCCACGCATTTTTTTTTACAACGAATTAACCCCCTAAAATAACACCTACACCTCCCAAATTTTGCACTCAAACACTCATCTAATTATTAGTCAGGGACATATAAAAAAAAACATGAAATGAGATGGTTTACTGTATGTAAACCATGTGTCATTTCATGTCGGGTTGGGGAATGATTTGACAGAAGCCGGCAATTGAATTAGCGGCTATTCTGCTATGAAGAACTGAAATATAAATATATATATATGTTTGTCTCAATGACATGTGTGTGTGTGTATATATATATATATATATATATATATATATACAGTTGTGGCCAAAAGTATTGACACCCCTGCAATTTTGTCAGATAATACTCGGTTTCTTCCTGAAAATTATTGCAAACACAAATTCTTTGTTATTATTATCTTCATTTAATTTGTCTTAAATGAAAAAACACAAAAAGAATTGTCCTAAAGCCAAATTGGATATAATTCCACACCAAACATAAAAAAGAGGGTGCACAAACGTGTTGGCACTGTTCGAAAAATCATGTGATGCTTCTCTAATTTGTGTAATTAACAGCACCTGTAACTTACCTGTGTCACCTAACAGGTGTTGGCAATAACTAAATCATACTTGCAGCCAGTTGACATGGATTAAAGTTGACTCAACCTCTGTCCGGTGTCCTTGTGTGTACCACATTGAGCATGGAGGAAAGAAAGAAGACAAAAGAACTGTCTGAGGACTTGAGAAACCAAATTGTGAGGAAGCATGAGCAATCTCAAGGCTACAAGTCCATCTCCAAAGACCTGAATGTTTCTGTGTCTACCGTGCGCAGTGTCATCAAGAAGTTTAAAGCCCATGGCACTGTGGCTAATCTCCCTAGATTTGGATGGAAAAGAAAAATTGACAACAGATTTCAACGCAAGATTGTGCGGATGTTGGATAAAGAACCTCGACTAACATCCAAACAAGTTCAAGCTGCCCTGCAGTCCGAGGGTACAACAGTGTCAACCCGTACTATCTGTCGGCATCGGAATGAAAACGGACTGTATGGTAGGAGACCCAGGAAGACCCCACTTCTTACCCCGAGACATAAAAAAGTCAGCCTGGAGTTTGCCAAAACTTACCTGAAAAAGCCTAAAATGTTTTGGAAGAATGGTCTCTGGTCAGATGAGACAAAAATAGAGCTTTTTGGGCAAAGGCATCAGCATAGAGTTTACAGGAGAAAAAAAGAGGCATTCAAAGAAAAAAACACGGTCCCTACCGTCGAACATGGTGGAGGTTCCCTATGTTTTGGGGTTGCTTTGCTGCCTCTGGCACTGGAATGCTTGACCGTGTGCATGGCATTATGAAGTCTGAAGACTACCAACAAATTTTGCAGCATAATGTAGGGCCCAGTGTGAGAAAGCTGGGTCTCCCTCAGAGGTCATGGGTCTTCCAGCAGGACAATGACCCAAAACACACTTCAAAAAGCACTAGAAAATGGTTTGAGAGAAAGCACTGGAGACTTCTAAGGTGGCCAGCAATGAGTCCAGACCTGAATCCCATAGAACACCTGTGGAGAGATCGAAAAATGGCCGTTTGGAGAAGGCACCTTTCTAATATCAGGGACCTGGAGCAGTTTGCCAAAGAAGAATGGTCTAAAATTCCAGCAGAGCATTGTAAGAAACTCATTGATGGTTACCGGAAGCGGTTGGTCGCAGTTATTTTGGCTAAAGGTTGTGCAACCAAGTATTAGGCTGAGGGTGCCAATACTTTTGTCTGGCCCATTTTTGGAGTTTTGTGTGAAATGATCAATGTTTTGCTTTTTCCTTCATTCTCTTTTGTGTTTTTTCATTTAAGACCGATTAAATGAAGATAATAATACCAAAGAATTTGTGATTGCAGTCATTTTCAGGAAGAAACTGAGCATTATCTGACAGAATTGCAGGGGTGTCAATACTTTTGGTCACAACTGTGTGTGTGTATGTATGTATATATATATATATATATATATATATGCATTCTATGTGTCTATATCTATTCTTTCGTTTCTGTTAGAAACCCTGTCATAGGGCTCCATTATATGTCCATTTTGCAAACCGGCGAGAAAATCTCGGCATACGGATGACATACGGAGCACTATTTTGGGGTCATTCATCCGTATTATGCGTGTAAAATACGGACCGTAATTTGCGTCGGTTATTGTGACCCCGGCCTAATGGTGCAATTAAAATAAACACTGAAGTGGTGCTTTAATGGTCAATATTGGCTTTTTAGAAGTGCTACTTCCAGTATGTGGAAGTAGAGGTTCAGTTCTTGCACTCTGAAAAAGATATTTGCTTATGTAACATTAAACAACAATTTATAAGTAGCAAAACTGCGCTACAAAAATGTAATAAATTCATCAGCATTAAATAAGATATCCCACAGTCACACTAGTGAAAAAATGAAAAAAACTATGTTTGCTGAAATGCAGAAAGGCAACAAACACTAAAAAATTGGTAGACGTATAGGTTGTGTTTACACTTTGCAGCCACATTGATCTGCAACATTTTTCCAATACCACAGAAAAAATGCTGCAGTTCAGCCATGATTGCCACAAAAAAAGTGATGTTGCTACATTGATTGAATGTAGCACTGTGGAATTTTTTTTTTTTACCATTGAGAGGTTAAAAAAAGGTGTGGCCCATATCCCTTCCACCAAATTAGTTCAGCCCTTGGCATGGAGCATTTTTCATATTCCAGCTTATCTCAATTCACTTATTTTTTTTTCTTCATTATTATTACTAATTATTGTTTTCCTACGCTCAGATAACACTTGCAACTACATAAATCTCTCAATTAATAGAACAAACCAGCTTTAAAAAGCTGAAGGGATCACGTGACATTAAACTTGCCGCTCTACAGTATCTGTGAGTCTTCAGCGAGCTAAAAAAATATCATGTTCCCGTGGCTGCATGTCTCGTGGCTGTTCGACAACTGTAACCAGGGGCAAACACTAACAGCTTGGGGCCCCTGTGCAAGAAATGTGTCTGGGGCTCTTCTCCTTTTATAGCGACAAAGCTACAGTACATATATATAAATAAAAAAAATCTTCCTCCTCACCCCTCAATGGGGGTGGTCTTTGTTGTCCTTTCTCATTCTCGGGTCCTCTACCAGAGGCCTGGGAGTTTGAGGGTTCTGCGCAGGATCTTAGTTGTTCCCAGCATTGCGCTTTTCTGGACAGAGAGCTCAGATGTTGCTCCTGGGATCTGTTGTAGCCATTCTTCCAGCTTAGGGGTCACTGCTCCAAGTGCTCCTATCACCACTGAAATCACTGTTGCCTTCACCTTCCACAACTCCTTTGTACAATCACCTTCCCCTGATGAAGCTGCTTTAGTGCAGCGACACGCGTTGGGCAGAGCAGGTATGGTGATTTGATACATACATGTTACATTTTTGAGCAGTTTGTACAGCACTTTTTAGGTGCCAGTTCATATTATCTAGTAGGATGCATTGGACACTAATATGTTACACTACATTTCCTAAGTGCTAGCATTGAGCTTGATGCATTGCATCTTTAGGTGTTAGATTATTCCGCTAGCCTATACATGTGTGCAAATTTTTATTGGCCATTTATGGCCCTATATCTTTGGTATAATTTATTTATTTGCATACTTGTTCTGGCTACTGGTGTTTTGCTTGCACCTTCTGTTCAAAATATATTTTACGGTATATATTTATCTGGCACCTATATTGGCATTTTTCACATATTTTTAGTGACTAGGAAGATTATTCATTATTATTAGTGTGATTTTTTTGGCACATTTTCATGCAAGCCCTCCATTATGTGTTATCATCACATGTTTCATATTGCTCTCTTTTGCTATTCCATTCATCATTTATTCATTTATTATTGGAATTGTCTGTAATTTTATTTTACTGCTTTTTTGTATTTGGTACATATTGTTTTTTCACTCACCTGCATTTCTCATTGTTTTGCATATCGCTCCATCACGATTTTAACTCTTTTTAATGTACATTGTCTGTCTTGCCTTTTGTGTTCAATAAATCCTTTATTTATTCATTATTTGCCTTGTGTGCACTATACTTTGCGCTCTGTCTTCTTTCCATATTATATACTGAGGGATGGCGCTGTACATAATAAGCGAGTACAGTATATACTAAGGGACTGTGCTATACATATGTGAGTACACTATATACTAAGGTGCTGTGCTATGTATAATAAAAGAGTACATTATATACTAAGGGACTGTGTTAAACATAATAAGCGATAATAATGTCTTCCTCCTCCTGTTCCTAAATCCCCTTTCTCCCTTTTCCCCACCACCCCATCTTGTCCATTCCACCAACTCTGTCACTGCTTTCTCCCGCACCACCCAATCATTGCCCATTCCAAAACCTCCATCATTTCCTCCTCCCCCACCACCCCCATTATTGCCCTTTCCACCACAGCCATTATTGCCCATTCCATCACCTCCATCATTGCCCATTCCACCACTCTCATCATTGTCCTTTCTACCACCCCATCATTGACCTCTCCACCACCCCCATTATTGCCTTCCCCACCACCCCCATCATTGCCTTCTTCCCCACCACCTCCATCATTTCCTCCTCCCTCACCACCCCATCATGTCCTTTCCACTGCCACCATCATTTCATCCTCCCCCACATCCCCATTATTGCCCTTTCCACCACCCCATTATTGTCCTTTCCACCACCCCCATCATTGCCTTCTCCCCATCACCCCCATCATTGCCCTCTTCTCCACTTACACACATACACAGCCCCTCTTACCTCTCCGCTTGCTCTCCCGCAGCATCTCCATCGGCTTCCTCTCTCTGGTACAGCCACGGTGCTGAATGATGATGTCATCCAGCTACGTCTGACGGCTGTGAGACAGGAAGCGCAGGCAGGGAACGGGACGGATCACTGCCGCTCCACTGCCATTTTCTCTGGTAGGCAGCAGAGCTGCAGGGATCTCTCCCTGCTCAACGCACATGAGGTCAATCTGGCCAGGGGCCCCAGAAGCCTCGGGGCTGGATAAACCAGCCAGATTGCCCTCATTATTAGCTGCCCTGCAGGTCCCGTGGGTTATTCTATTTAGTGATTGGCAATTGTGAATTACAAAAAAGGCCCCCATTGGACTCTTTAAAGGGAGTCTGTCAGCTATTTTTTTGCATATAAGATGCGGCCACCGCCATCAGGGGCTTATCTACAGCATTCTGTAATGCTGTAGATAAGCCCCCGATTTAACCTGAAAGATAAGAAAAACGAGTTATATTATACTCACCGAGGGGCGGTCTGGTCTGGGTCCAATTGGTGTCGCGGTCCGGGTCCGGCGCCTCCCATCTTCTAGTGATGACGTCCTCCTCCTTGCTTTCCGTCGCAGCTCTGGCGAAGGTGTACTGCTCTGCCCTGTTGAGGGCAGAGCAGAGTACTGCAGTACGCAGGCGCCAGACCTCTTTCACCTTTCCTGATGCCTGCGCACTGCAGGTTTTTAATGGGGTTCAGGTCTGTTGAATGTGCTGCCCATGACAGGGTTTTAATGTGGTGGTCACTTAATATTTACCAGAGCTGTATATATCTGGAAGTGCGATGGGGCAGCTTCTTTCTATATTTCCTGCTGTATATCGAAGCCAACAACCTGTCAATCAGCCAGAGAAACGTGATGCTAGGCTGGAAATACAGCACAGGGCTGAGGAGCTGGAAGTGCATCATCACGCCCCAAAGCACTGCCAAACGGATATATGGAGAATTCCAAAACATGATTTTACACTGCTGGAGTATCATTTTAGGGTCATAAAGGGATCAACTTGCTTATCTATTAATGTTCTACACAGACATAGGGTTGTAGACATTTTTTTCAGATTCCATCTAAACATACAAGTTATTAGGATTAAAATTAATAACAAGTTGTACAGGTTTTTTTCCCCATAAAGCTATTACCGTATATTATATATCAATCTTCTGTCCTATAATGTGCTGCCCACAAATCACACTGCACATATAAGCAAGAGGATCCTTTTGAATTACAATCTATACTTTTCTACATTTATATATCAAGTCATTGCAATGTTTATGGATACATTTAGTACCTATCTATTCTCCCATATTTAATATATTCCATATATTTATCGCACACTTGAATATATGAAACTCCTATGCATTGCCCTAAACGAATGTATACTGCATATAAGCATCTATGTATTTTCTTGTCCTCCTATGAATATATCGTAATCACATACCGAGCGGTTGGTTTTGCTAAAGAAACGAGAAAGAGCTTCACTCTAGGAATAAATCAAAACTAAACATATTTTATATACAGAATGAACCAGGACAACCTCTTAACCCCTGCGTGGTGTAAATACCTAATGCGTAATGTATAATGGGAGACATTTTCGATGTGGCATGGAAAGAATTAACAACACCACCGTGCTTGTATCTAATGGGGACACTAGAGACAATTTCCTGTCCATCAAGTTGAAAATGTGAAATATTCCTGCAAGAAGTCTACATTTCTGGCGGGCGATTATCAAAGTTAACAATTGCTGTTTTTCTTCCCTTTTTCATGGTATGAAAAGGAAAACATGAATGATTTTATGCCTCTCAGATATATTGCCCTATCGTCCAAATGACAGGTTTCTGGCTGATCCATTATGCCACCTGCTACTAAGGCTCCATAATATTACTCTGTGGAATGGATTCATTCTCATCTACCACCTCGGAATTCTTCAGCTCAACCCCAGGCATCCCTTGTGTGTTTAAATCAGCTTAACAGCTCATACCGTGGGCTGATTTCCTCATAGGATTCTTTTTTTTTTCCCTTAAAAAAAAAAGTGATCACCTTTTGCAGATGCCCTCAGGATTAAACAGGACAGTCGGCCCTTCTCTTGTCTGCATTGGTGTTGTACCTTTTGTAGTCAATAAAAGACTAAGGAAAAAAGACTGAGCTGATGGAAGAATCAATCTTCTGGAAGCCTCCCCACAGTTTTCTCATCATCCTGAGCCTTGTGTCATCTTAAATTGTAAAATGTAAACCAAAACTCAGTGTGTGGGAAGACTCTCGGTGCACCTTGTTAACAAAAACAGTAAGACCACGCGTTTTGAAGTTATGAGTGTGAAGGTGGAAGATGGTGATGCAGTTGGAAGTTTGCACCTAGGAAAGATTGGTTTTACTATTATGTTTTAATAAGGAGAAGTTCTAAGCTTTAAAACGACAGCAGGACATAGATATAAATTGATTTTTGAACACCTTATCAATATTTGTGATGTTGATACATTTTAATATATCCCATGCAGCATTATTGAAGCAATGATGTTGGCCTCTGGGTAATACACAGCTATTACCTTTTAGAGGTGTGTAAACCTTTAAAACCATTTTATTATTATGCCATTAAAAAATAAGAATCGTTACCAATAGTCTTGTTAAGGCATGTGTCTGAACAGTCAGTCCTCGGTCCTGATTTGACCCCATCTGTGAACATTCTCCTACACATTGCACGTGTAATAACTTGTGCTCCGGCTCATTTATTTGGTTTTGCTGTAGTTTCTTGTACTTTGTACAATCAGGGGTGTGGCTCCTCATTTTTGAGCCAGTCATTTCCCATGGGCTGGTGTCTAAACAGTCGGGTCACTGTCCTGATTTGACCCCCATCTGTGAACATTCTCCTATGCATTGCACGTGTAATAATTTGTGCTCTAGCTCATTTATTTGGTTTTGCTATAGTTTCTTGTACTTTGTACAATCAGGGGTGTGGCTCTCCCTTTTTGAGCTAGTCATTTCACCTGTATAGCTTCCCATGGGCTGATGTCTGAACAGTCGGGCCTCGGTCCTGTTTTGCCCCATCTATATTGAGGTCAGCTGACAAAAAGTGAGATTTTAATACTAGAAGATAGGACCATCCCGATTAGGGTACACTTTGCAGCGGTGGGATTACTTTAAGCCTTTTTTTTTTTTTTTTCAAAATAGCCTTAATTAAGTACCATATGTAATTTACATGTACCATTACTATTCACTTGCTTACTTACTACAGGGCATACACTCATTTTGCTTTTGTCATAGGTTTTGTCTGCAAGATGGCCACAGTGTGATCGTGCTCTTACACATTGCATGTATAACAATGTAGGCTTCAGCTTTGGTTTTACTATAGAAAAAAGGATTTTGGCACTCCAATTGTAGATGCTGAAATCGTGAAAGTTTTTATTGCACATATAAAAGGATCCACTATGCAATTTTTTGACATTTCAGCCTATATTGGTCTTCTTCAGAAAAGGTGGTAGCTTAGTGCTGATAACAATGGCTGCAGAAGCTGTGAAGTCCAATGAAGAAACAAGGTAGACCGCACTATAGAAGATAAAGCACGACCGTGCTTGTGAACGTCAAAAAATTGCATAGTGGTTCCTTTCATATGTGCAATAAGAACTTTCGTGATTTCAGCATCTAATATTGGAGGGCCGAATTCTTTTTTTTTTTCTGTTTTATGGAGTGGAACCCTATTTGAGCACCCGACAAGAGTGCCACACAACTTTCTAATATTTGGTTTTCCTAAAGTCGTCTTAAAAAAAAAATCTACTACCATTTGTGACCTGCTGAAGGTCATTTTGCAGGGCTCTGGCAGTGCTTCTCCTGTTCCTCCTTGCACAAAAGTTGAGGTAGCGGTCCTGCTGCTGGGTTGTTGCCCTCCTACGGCCCCTTCCTCATCTCCTGTTGTACTGACTTGTCTCCTGGTAGCGCTTCCAGTCTCTGGACACTACGCTGACAGACACAGCAAACCTTCTTGCCACAGCTCGCATTGATGTGCCATCCTGGATGAGCTGCACTACCTGAGCCACTTGTGTGGGTTGTAGAGTCCGTCTCATGCTACCACAAGTGTGAAAGCACAACCAACCTTCAAAAGTGACCAAAACATCAGCCAGAAAGCATTGGTACTGATATGTGTTCTGTGGTCCCTACCTGCAGAACCACTCCTTTATTGAAGGTGTCTTGATAATTGCCAATAATTTCCATCTGATGTCTATTCCATTTGCACAACAGCATGTGAAATTGATTATCAATCAGTGTTGCTTCTTAAGTGGACAGTTTGATTTCACAGAAGTTTGATTTACTTTGAGTTATATTCTGTTGTTTAAGTGTTCCCTTTATTTTTTTGAGCAGTGTATAATAGTAACACGTCACCACTTCTGTATTTTTCACCCACCTCTGGTTTTGGCTTACAAATACTGATGTAAAATACTGACCAAATACTGAACGTGTGAACGTGGCCTGATGGTATCATCACGTGTTCCAGGTAAACATCACTACAATGGATAGGTTAAAGCCTGAACTTAAATTTGAATTAGTGTATGCTAAATGAATGCTCCCGGCAGGCACATATTTGCAATTTCACTAAGCATGACTGCAACTAGGCACATCAAAAACAATCTATGCTGAAATTATTTTCATGGGCACATTTACCCTTCAAGGAATGTGCATATGTCTATATCCATTTATACATTACAGATGTGGCAAGCGATAAATTGAAGCAATTTGCCTTGAAAGATACAATAACGCCTGTCACATCTGCACAACCAATTTTACAGTTGGGCTTTGAAAATGTTAACCGCATAATTATTTCTTTTTTACTTCTGATTGTTTTAGCTTCTTAAATGTGCTGTTAAGTGGAACTTTATCTATAACAGCTGGTCGGCTAATTCCCGATAGAAAATTATAGCTCCAGTGTAAATACTGAGGCTTGTTTTGTCAGTAATTGAGTCTCTGTTTAGTGGATTTAATAGGTCTTGGCAGAAGAAAGTCCTACTGTACATTTCAGTTGTAAATATGTTTACATTTAGATTAAGCATCTTCTGCTTGTTGAGTCAGGAGTACGGCAAAGCTTCAATTCACAAGTTCAAATTTATTAGACAGGATTTTTTTTTCTCTAATTAGCATAATTTTAGAAGTATTCTCTCCAGGAAATTCACCTGATACTATTCAAATCTAAAACCTGGTAATTTTATGTTAAATTTAAAGAATGTTTAGTGTTTGGTATCTCTTTTATTGCTCCAATATACATTATCGTAAAGGGAATCTGTCAGCATTTTTTTTGCCGTTGAATCCGAGGGCAGCATGAGGTAGGGGCTGATACATCGATTTAATTTATGTATCACTTATTAGGAGGTGTACTGTTGCTTCAATACAATGCATGTTTTATCAGCAGGAGATTATCACTACAGGACTAGTGCTTCCTGGTCTAACCACACCCCCAACACTGGCTAGCAGCTTACTGTCAATAGAAACTGTACATACAGAGCTGGCTGTGGGCGGGGCTAGCTTTCTCAGCTCTGCTTCATTCCACATCGAAAAACTCTGTCTCAGGACTGAGGCACCCAGCAAACTAAGTGATACATCGCTGGAATCAAAATATTTTCCCCTACATTATGCTGGTCTCAGACAAGGTAGCAAAAAACTTGATGATGGATTACCTTTAAAGAGACACTCCCACACAACTTTTTATTCTCTAAAGATGTCTAAATGTATATGTAGCGCACTGTAAGTGTGGAAATTTTTGCACTGACTGCTGTCTTCCCCAGTTTCTGATCCTCTTCTGGGTAACATGACTTCTATTCTGACTTGTCTGGGTTTATGCCAGTCACTTTTACAAGGAAGTCAAAGTCCAGCAGTTGGACATCCACAAGTTTAGCATTTATTATCTTTACAGAAGATAGATAATAAGTACTTAATAGTTATCTGGCAGTAGATTTCACTGTACAACCTAACATTATTATATAGCTCATTTAGACCAGATGAGGCTGGTTTACTTACTTTGAAAATCCATAATGGAATCGCTGTGTATACAGTCATCAAATTAAACTGATCTAAAGCTAGACTTATGAAATGTTTGCTCAATATTAGCCAGACACATTTTCCAAAAATATAATAGAGCCCTGTGAGTCTAGTTAACTATGAAAAGTCATGTCAGAATTAACATATAATCCTTTTTTATCTTTTTTTATTAGCATAAAAAAAGTTATTTTTTAATATTAGGAATGAACTGTTAACAAAAGGATAATACAGCCATTAACAACTTCATGACCGGGGCTTTTTTTGGTTTTGCGTTTTCGTTTTTCATTTCCTTTCTTGCCAGAGCCATAACTTTTTTTTTTATTTTTCCATCTATATGGCCATGTGTTGTTTTTTTGAACGACACCATTGATTTTACCATGTCGTGTACTAGAAAACAGGAATAAAGTTCCAAGTGCGGTGAAATTGCAAAAAAGTGCAATCCCACACTTTGTTTTTTGTTTGGCTTTTTTGCTAGGTTTACTAAATGCTAAAACTGACCTGCCATTATGATTTTGCAGGTCATTACGAGTTCATAGACACCAAACTTGTCTAGGTTCTTTTTTATCTAAGTGGTGAAAAAAAATTCCAAACTTTGCTAACAAAAGAAGAATTGCGCAAATTTCTGATACCCATAGCGTCTCCATTTTTCGTGATCTCGGGTTGGGTGAGGGCTTATTTTTGCGCATTTATCTGACGTTTTTAATTATACCATTTTGGTGCAGATAGGTTCTTTTGATCGCTCGTTATTGCATTTTAATGCAATGTCGTGGCAACCAAAAAAACATAATTCTGGCGTTTTGATTTTTTTTCCCACTACGCTGTTTAGCGATCAGGTTAATCCTTTTTTTATTGATAGATCGGGAAATTCTGAATGCGGCGATACCAAATATGTGTATGTTTGATTTTTTTATTGTTTTATTTTGAATGGAGCAAACTTTTTTATTTTTTTATATTTTTAAAACTATTTTTCTTTAACTTTTGGCATGCTTCAATAGCCTCCATGGGAGGCTAGAAGCTGCCATGGCCCGATTGGCTCTCCTACATAGAGGCGATGCTCAGATCGCCTTTATGTAGCAGAATTACAGACTTGCTATGAGCAATGACCACCGGGTGGCGCTCATAGCAACCCAACATCAACAACCATAGAGGTCTCAAAGAGACCTCTGGTTGTCATGCCGACACACCAGTGACTCGCAATCATGTGACGCGGATCACCGGTGAGGGTATTTCCGGCCGGGTGTCTGGAAGTGCTTGTTAAATGCTGCTGTCAGTTTGACAGTAGCATTTAATTAGCTAATAGGCGTGGGTGGATCGTGATTCCAGCCGCACCTATTGCGGGCACATATCAGCAGTTCAAAACAGCTGACATGTCCCGGCTTTGAGGTGGGATCAGCGCCAGAGCCCACATCAAAGAGGGGGGATACTGCCATCGGACGTATTACCCAGTCCGATAGCAGTAAGGGGTTAAGATATGGATTTTCAAAGTAAGTACACCTACCTCATCAGGTCTAAAGTATCTTTTTAAAACATTTGCTCAATTTAACAATTTATATTTTGAAATCTAGTAAGAGATCCGCTTTAAAGCTGAAAACTTTTAATGGGTATTTTTGACAATAACATAACGGCATTCTTGCGAAATATTTAGTTTTTTCACAAAACTGATTTTTTTTCAATGTTTTAGACACTTTCAATTTATTTATAACATTCATGAAGAGTTTTGCCATGGAATAAATTATTGCTCCTCAGAATAAGATGATGTCAAGGATTCTTCCCATTTTAGACATTTTGGTGTCTCGGCACTGACGCGGGAGACAGACTTTTTTTAAAAGAATTATGATAAATATAAATAAATTCTCAAGACATATGGTTACTATGGAAACATTAAGTTAAAAATACAGTTAAAGCCTAAATGTCTGAGTGTTCTCATGTTTTCAGAAAACAATATTTGTTCACTTTCTATTGAATATATCTTAAGAAAGCAAAATTGTTCACTCTTAGCTGTTAGATATTCCAAAAGAAAGCAATTATATATTTCTTTAAAAAAAATGGTCAAAATACAACACAAAATAAGAATACTAAATTTTGATTTGGCTATATTTTATGTCTATTATATTTTTCCTATAACCTTTACTTTATTCTCTAGTTCTTTCACATTGCATTAAAAAATATTCTTGATAATGCTGCAATATATGATCTAATAATATAATAGCTAGTACACATTATATTTATTATAACTTAATCTCTAATATATTTATTTTGATTACCTACTGTTAAAATTAAAGAAGCTTTCTGCTCCTTCTGAAAAGTCAACGTAGGCTGGGGGGTCTTCATAAATTAAGAAAGAAGCCATACTCATCAGTGGAATCTCCTGACGCTGCAGCGCTGCTGCTTGGATGCTTTCCTACCGGAGGTGATGGCATCCTGACAGACAGTCACCTGACCCTGCAGCCAATCACTGGCCTCAGTGGTCAGGTGACCATCAAAGTAAATTGTATATTCTTTGATATGGTCTCTAGAACTCAGAGTATAATAAAAGGATGATGTTTTAGGTGTTGGCGGCGATTGGAAGTATTTAGCTGCGGAGCAGAACAGCACAGCACAACGCTATCAACTGCATAGTAGGGCACTGCTGATCCGCTCCTATTCACTTGAAAAGAATGAGCAGTTGCGATCACTATTCAGTTTATGGAGCTGTACTGTGCAGCACCACAACTGATCACATCATGCCATCGCATCCCCATCAGTTGCCACACCACCTGTTATGAATGGATCAAAAAGGAGGATGGTAGGAACAGGCTAAGCCACCAGAAAACCAGAGAGGTTGGTAACTAGGCAGATTGCAGACCCCTGATCCTACCAACACAACTAGCAGTAGCCGTGGAGCATTCCTATGATGCCCTAGACGCTTCGTTAAAGCCGGAGAACTAACTAAGAGTGAAGTCAGAAGGTTGAAATCTAAACTGCCCCGGAGCAGATCCCCAAAGGAATAGACAGCCCCCAAACATATATTGTCGGTGAGACAAGATGAGATACAAACACAGGCAGAGAACAGACTGAGCAAATGGTGAGGTCCAAGTTGTCTAGATAGGACAGGACAGAAAAGGCACTGTCTGCAATCACGCAAAAACCCTAATAAAAACAACACATCTGATTTACACTGTTATTAAACTGTAAAGCGCTGCGGAATATGTTGGCGCTATATAAATAAAGATTATTATTATATACAAAAAACCTGAGGCCACACGACCTCACTCCCACAATATCAGCACTCTGGTGTAATATAACAGGGGACCGAACAAACTGACACAAGCTGCAACATATGGAGTGGGGCCCAGCGCTGCCCCCAGCAGGGAGTACGCTGAACCCTATCAGCAAGCAGAAAGCAAACAAAGGTACAACCAAATGAGAGGCAAGGATTAGCAAAAGAATCACTTAACTGAAAATGCAGATCAGGCAGGAGACAGAAGAACTCCAAAAGCACAAGGAGAAAAATCACCAGCAACCACCAAGGGCAGTCTGCTCAATTATATGCTCCCAGCCAGAAATCCAAGGCTCCCAATCATCGTCAGGTGGGGAACTTCCATCCACCTGGCCAGCTCCTCTACTCCCAGTAACCACCAGAGGGAGCAGAGGAAGCTCTGGCTCAGAAGTCCAAGCAAGGGAGTTCACAACAACCACCACCAATATGGTATTAATGACCCATCCTATGAAGAGGCCATCAATACTAAATTACTGGACAATCACTTTAAGAGTCAGTCTTATGCCCCATCACACAATACATCAACAGCAGAGATGAGCGGATCGATGTGCGGAGGATAGTGTTTGTGTCGAACTTCATGAAATTTGGAGTTTCACACAAATTCGAACCTTGTGAGATTCCATTCACAGTCTGCAAAAATCAACTTGTTCACCACCTTTTCCCACACTGCTGAAGCATCAGAAAGCAGGCAGAAGTCATTTTGTGTTACCGCTCAGGCTTCCCCATAATGACCCACAGCTATGATATCTGCTGGATTATCATACCTTTTACAGTGGTGGTCAGTACCTGGGACATGACAGATGAGCGGTTCCCAGTGGAGCAGAGTTTGCATGGCAGAGTTGGTTTCCATCTCCAGAGTCACTTTGTAATTCACTCACTTGGAGGGTGTAAACTCTTATGGTCAGTGGGGTCCTCTCTAATATAGAGTGTAAGATCAGCGGCATCCTCTCTCTCTTCCGGAGAGTGTAAGCTCTTAGGACTCGCTCACATGAGAGCATAACACAGCCAATTGCTATCCAGTGTTTTATTAGATAGCACTCAGACCAATATTATACTATGAGGCAGTGCAGATCTGTGATTTTTTTTCACATGCTGATTCGACATGAAAAAAAAATTGCAGCATGCTGCGAGTACCTCCGGAATTCAGATCACGTGCAGCCATACTACTTTATGGGTGCGTGTGAGACATCGGACTGCACTCAGATGCAATCCAAGTGCAATCCGACATCTGGGGGACTCAGACAATGGAGAAGATGGAGAAATTAAGCTGTCTGTCTTCTCCACACCCAATTCTCACATGCGAGAGAGTCTGATCACACTAAGATGACATTCGGCTTCACCTCTGACAGTTTGAGCAGAGTGTTATTAGCATAATCAAGCCTATCTATTTTATTATTTATAAACACTCTTTTTCAGTGATTCCTTTGTATCCCCTTTCATACTACACCACACACACAAATGATACACCATTTGAAAGGTAAACTTGCCCCCTTCAGCAAAAAAATAGCCAAACAAATCACACATCCACGATTTGATCACAAAATACAGTTTAAACATTAATTGTCATAAACCTGCAGTAAGGAAAATGACCTGCAGGTGGCAACACAGCACCCCAAAGCACACTACCAACACATTTGTAAACATGCACTGCTTTTTCACTGATTACTTTGCCCCACACCCACACATGCTACACCATTTGAAAGGTAAACTTTCTCCCTTCAGCAAGAAAACAGCCAAACAAACCATACATTCATGATTTTATTACAAAATACAGTCTTAACATTCATTTTCATAAACCTTCGGAAAGACACAATGACCTGCAGGTGGCACCTCAACCGGAAAACATTTTTTAGCCTCTACTTTTCAAAACAATATATTGTATTACCAAGCTACATATATAAATACCTGTCTGTGTACATCAGCTCATGAAAAACATTTAACCAGCTTGCTTTTTCTGATATTTCCGGCTCCCCCGACAACCAATTTGTGAAAATTTTGCACGGGCCAAGCTAGTTCTCTTGAAAGAAAGAACATACACTAGTGTGACCCCCAGCCTCATGGTCAGCAGGTTACTCTCTTTCTCGTCTACAAAAAGTGCATGCTCTTATGGTCAGCAAGGTTCTCTCTCCTCTAAGCCCACATGCAATTATAAGCTTTCCAGTATTGGAATGTGTGCAAATTTATTCACCGAAAATCACATTTTTTGGGGAAAAGTTGTTGAATTCTAATTTCGAAAGATCCGCTCATCTCTAATCGACAGGATTGGTCTTTTACAAAAAAGTGCCACTCCTTACCAGCAGGAGCCCAACATAGGTATGAAGAGGTGGAAATTTGAGCAAAGAATCCTCCGTGAATTGAAGTGGTTAATCGACAACTATCTAAAGTTTCATTGACCCATGGTAGTAAACTCCTAAATCCACAGTATCTGTGTAGTAATTATTATTATTATTGTCGTGAACATGAATTACCACAAGTCTTCCCCAATAAACCATGTGCGTATTTAAAATGCATTAAAAACTGTAATCTTTTATGTACTGGGCCGACGATAAATCTGTAAACATCATACAGCACCGCTGACATGATAATGAAATAAAGTCTATACGGCCAGTCATAAGTGGACAGTATGGAATGATAAATTGGATTTTGAGATTGTTAATGAAATATTTATTAAAAATGTAGTCATTTGCAATCACACGTTTGCCTGCGCGCTCTATATTTGGAATTTGCTGATAGTTACTGGAAGCAGCTTGGGGATTGATATTCTCAGCACTATTGTATTGCGATCAATAATTAAATTTAGTGCTGACATGAATCTAGTTTATGCAGCAGTCTGTGACAATCTCATCTCGCAAAATTAATCCTTTCCAATTTATTTAATAGAAGTCTTCAACAATAAAAATAATTCCAGATAAATATCACTGCTGAATTATCTCCGGCCGATATGACTTTATTATAAATTGAGTGCACATATTCATTAGTAAATTAGCTGTCAAAGCCCAAAACAGATTTCCTTACTTTTTTTAATTTTTTTTTTTTAAAGATAATTATTGTTGCCAATAGTAGAAATGCACTTAACCTTGCCGGGCAGTTGTCCTTAGCCGTTTTCTAGAAAAATAAAATAAAAAAAATATATATTTACAGCAATTTTTGAAAGGAAATACGTAAAAGAAAATTGCTTTGTTAATAGTCATTGAGTGGCCACGTAGCTGTAAATCAGAGTGAGAACAATTCACTTGGTATTGTTATCAAAGCAAAGTGTAAGCGCCCTGTCTTCATGATCAGATGTGGCGTAGCGTAATCTACCGGCATGGTAGTGTGAATAATATATTAAGCGTGTTTCTCCGTTTTCACGTCTGGTTTTATTTCAGAAGCCCGGCATGACTAGAATAGAAACATCAATTAAGAAAATTAGAGGGAAAAGAATTAATGAGAGGAAAACAAAAGGAATGCACATCTTCATTGATTAATTTAGTCATCAGTATGTCAGCCGCTAAGTACACTTATTCTGATGAATATAGAAAATCTATTTTCCTGTTACACATTGTGTTACATTTACATTGAAGTTCATACATCATAATATCACAAATCATGAAGACAGGGATAGATAGCTATGCTTTCCTAAATTCAATTTGCCAAAACTAGAGGGATGTGCCATGGGGTGCAGGGTTATAGAGCCCAATTGGAATTTGGCAAAGTGTGGTGCGCTGCCCAAAAGAGGTTTAGAGTCAAATATTGGCAAAAAAAAATCACGTCTCTTAGATTCTACAGACTGAAAGATCACAAACCCGTTTTCAGCTCCAGACAGGACCCTTCATCAGATGCTTAAAGTAATTGCTTGACGAAGGATCCTGTCTGGAGCTAAAAAAACACAGCTTATGATCTATTAGTCTGTTTGATCTAATAAAGGTTATTTTATTTTCCAATTCTTCAACTCTAAATCTCTTCGCTGAATTACTATCTTATGTCAAACCCTCTCCACCCCAGAGCACAATCTCCTCTGAGCCGCCTCTCACTACAAATGAAACCTAAACACTGGCTATTTTTCTCCACTTTACCATCTGAGTGCAACCAAAATCATACATTTCCACATGGAGCCAGGTGAGGCTCTTTTTCAGATAAAGAAACCAAAATTACTAAAGGCACCTGGTGAGTAGGGAGCCACATTAAGGCTATGTCCCCACAGTAGCGTTTTAAACCTGACACAAAACCGGACTCCTTCCCAGAAAAAGCACTTTTTTTGCACATTTTCCGTTTTTTATCAAAAAATGCGCGTTTTTGATGCATTTTTTTCTGCGCGTCTTCTGGACCATAGGAAATAGCTAAAAACATGGACTAAGCCACAAAATTAATGAACATGCTGCGTTTTTAGCCGCTAAACGTTTCCTTAGCGGTAAAAAACGCATCCATTGGCACAAAAAGGCCAAAAAGCATTAAAATGAATGGGAAGCTTATTTTAAGCGTTTAAGTGGTTTGACCCCTAAAAACGCTTCAAAAACGCTTAAAAAATGCTACTGTGGGCACACAGCCTCAAGGTTTTATATTATTTTTACTTTGTGTTAGAGCTTATTCACACGTCCGATTTTTCCACATATGAGAAAAACAGACTGATTAATTTGATCACGCCGACCACTATTTGATTAGAGTGTGTTATTAGTATCCTCGAATTTTCCTGAACGTGGAAAAATTGAAAAAAAAAATTCTCCAGCATCTTTATTTTGACAGTCCATGAAACTCGGACCGCACTCGGATGTCATCCGAATGCGGACTGTTTTTTCATGGACCCATTGACTTTTATTGCTGGTTTAGATCTGGACCTCGCACTTGTTTTTGAAATTTTCTGTCGACCTCTCGGTTCGAAAAAAAAAAAAAAAAAATTACGGATATGTGAATGGCCTCATAGTCTATTACAGGAATAAGTGCAATTCATGAGAACCAATAACAGCATTGACACAAGTAAATAGTAAGTGTGAATGAGGCCATAAGCCCCCGTCACACATAGTGATCTCGCTAGTGAGATCACTGCTGAGTCAAAAGTTTTGTGACGCAACGGCGATCTCACCAGTGAGATCGCTGTGTGTGACACTGACCAGCGACCGCCCCCCCCGCCGGTTATCGCTGATCATCCTGGAATGGCCAGGACATTTTTTTGATTGCTGGTCTCCCGCTGGCCAGCACGCATCGCTGCGTGTGACAGGCGGGAGACCAACGATCAGCAAGCAGAAGCTGGTAACTAATGTAAACAGGGTTTCTAAGCGGCGTGCAGCGCTTAGAAACCCGATGTGTACCTTAGATACCAGCACGCTGGTGCAGGGAGCTGGTAACCAAGGTAAACATCGGGTTTCTAAGTGCCGTGCGCCGCTTAGAAACCCGATGTGTACCTTGGTTACCAGCTCCTTGCACCAGCGCGCTGGTAACTAAGGTACACAGTGGGTAACTAAGGTACACAGTGGGTAACTAAGCGACGTGCGTCACTTGTTACCCTCATGTCGCTGGTGCTGATCGCTGGTGAAGCTGCCTGTATGGCAGCTCACCAGTGATCATGTAGCGACTCACCAGCGATCCTGACAAGGTCATATCGTTGTCGGGATCGCTGGTGCGTCGCTATGTGTGACGGGGCCCTTATGGCTGTGTTCAAACCTTGTGACATTTGCCACCTGGGGTGAATGACTTGATAACCACCTTCCCCCAAGCTATGAAAGAAGTATAGACATTTAGCGGTAGCCCTGGCGGCATTGTGAACAGAGCATTAGTTAAGATGCAAATTATTTTTTTTTTGCTTTTCCAGTTCAATACTGAGGTATACTGTATAACTCTCTATATTACTTTGTAGAAAATACCAGTTTCCCAATACACAGCAGTTACTACTTACATCCCCATATTTATTTTTGGAAAAATATTGAAAATTTATAACATTGACAATTTTTTTTTGATAAAGAAGACCTTTCAAGAAAATGTTTCCATCTTTTACTGGGCACATGATGTAATAGTGGCTGCAGAATAGAATTAAATGATTTTTTTTTTAATGTTTGTGTCTCTGATTTGTCAAACATTTTGCTGCTTTAGAGAAATCCATAGTTGACAGGTATATGCTAATGAGTTTCAAGTGCAGTGGGGTGGAACATTGCCCTTACAGTCCTCCTGGTTCTCTCCTTGTTCTCCGCCCCACTGCCTGCCTCCCTGACTGACAGGTCACTGAAACATGTCCCCCCACTGCACACGCAGCTCAGTAGCATAAAATTTAAACTATGGATTTCACTAAAACAACAGAACAGATTTCAACAAGCAAGGATTTAATCAAGAGGAAAGCACTTTTATATACATGTCGTTAGTTTGGGGTATAAAATCCTGATGACAGGTTCTCCTTAAGTAAAGTTCATTTGACTTATGTAGGTGTAATAAAGTAGATAAATCTGTACTCACCAGTAACTTCTCCACTCTCATAGCTGTCTAACTGCTGGACAGCTGCTATCAAGATCCAAAAGGAAGTGGGGCTTAGATAAAGGTTTATACGGAATGAGAAGGCTACAGCTGTGTGCAACACACCTGCAAGAACGGAGGAGCGGGTTTATATATTTTATTACACTGCCCGGTGCCAAAGGAGCTTTACTTAAGTAGAGCCTACAACCTCCTGAAAAAAATATTTACTGTACCAGTAGACATAGAGGTAATCCTCAGGGAAATTGTTTTTCATCCATGCCAATATTTCCGGAACAGCGGCTACAGCGAAAAAAATGAAGTTTTGTTCTCTCTGCAGCATACGTTTGAGTAGGTTAAGCTGTCAATGTGCCGAAGAGTGATTTCTGTATAATTAGTAGTGACTGTAACAGCTGCCGGCATGGACCGATGACTGGAAGTGCGTGGCTGAATGGAAAATGAGACCTTCATTTTCGTTCTGTAGCCGCTGTTTCAGAATGTCAGCCAGGCATGATTTACACAACATTTACGAAAGACTAAATGTTGACGTTTATAATATGATGCGATAATCACTCCATTTGCCTCAATATAGTCTCCATGATATGGTGCTCTGATTGGTGTGCAATCAACGATTTTACTTACCTTTTTATTTAAAGATGTTTTATTTTTTTTATCATGGGGTTAAGAACTGATAGGCAGGTGGTGGCTAATAATCTGCCTGTGATGCCTGGCATGGGCTCAAAGTGATCACAGACTACTCCTGCAAGTGATTCTGCCGCAACAGAGAAGTTCATGCTATGTCAACGTGGCATGACTGCTGATGTCATGTTAATTGAGAGGCGGGTTTCCATGGTTAGGTAGCAAGGAGCCAGTTGTCAATCAGCATGACATCGACAGTCACGTCCCGTCAACAAAACAGAGCGTAAGAGAAGCTGCTGCTCTGTCAATGTAACTTCACTGGAATCGACGGTAGGAGCGGTCTGTAATCTGATCTGGCAGGGATTTGTGTCGTACACAACATGCAGGTAATTGGCGACTACTTGCCTATAAGTTCTAAAGACCTTAACAAAAATAAAAGTCCCGCATAACCCCGTTATCAAAAATTGTGGAATGTGAGAAAATAAAATAAAACTAGCACTAACCATCCCTTAAAACAGGGGTGGGGAATCTTTTTTCTGCCAAGGGCCAGTAGGATATTTATACAATCCTTCGGGGGACCGTACAAACTCCGCCCACAAAGTACTTCCTGACACTGGCACTGGTTTCGTGACTTAACCTTTCATTGCATGCCCTTCAATGTTCAGTGAGTATGTGTGCTAACAGAGCAAGATGAAATTAATGAGCTTGTGGCAATCAAAATACAGCTCCCTGCCCAAGAATGCGGTCTCTGAGAATCTGCTCAGGGGCCTGATAAAATGTCATCGAGGGCCGTAAATGGCCCTGGGGCCTGAGGTTCCCCACGCCTGCCTTAAAATCTTCCTTTATTCATGAAGTTCAAAACATGGCAATAGGTTGAGAATGCATCTCAGTGAGGACGACGGCCGTTTCGTGCTCCTCTGCGCTCCAACTGTTCTGAATGCTTCTACTGCGGTACATGTCCACCGGTCAAACACAGCTACACTTGAACAAAATGAATAAATTATTTATTTTATTAAAAAAATTTTAATTATTTTTGTAATTTAGTTAATAAAAGTCTACATGTTGAACTATAGAGCTCTGGCAAAAATTAAGAGACCACTTTCAAATTTTCAGTTTGTCTGATTTTTCTCTTTATAGGTATATTTGAGTAAAAAGTAAATTGCTCTTTTATTCTATAAACTACTGACAACATGTCTCCAAATTTCCAAGCTCTAAATTTTGTATTTATTTTCAGAAAATGAGAAATGTTCAAAAGAAGAAAAAAAATGCAGAGCTTGCAGACCTCAAATAATGCTAAGAAAACAAGGTCATAATCATTTATAAACAACAATACTAATGTTTTAACTCAGGAAGAGTTCAGAAATCAATATTTTGTGGAATGATTTTTAACCACAGCTTTCATGCGTCTTGGCTGCTTTCCTCCTGTCTTTCACACTGCTTTTGGGTGACCTTACGCCACTCCTGGTGCAAAAATATTAGCAGTTTTTCTCTGATGGCTTGTGACTATCCATCTTCCTATTGATTACATTCCAGAGGTTTTCTATGGGGTTGAGGTATGAGGTTGAGGAGAAAGGGCCACCCATGACAGGGTTTTGATGTGGTGGTCTCTTAATTTTTGCCAGAGCTGTATATTGTGTTTAATTAAATCCATGTATAATACTATAACTCAAATTAGCACAATCCACCAAGTCTAATTAATTGTTATTTCTACCAAGTCAAGCCAAAATTCAATTATAACAAATCATTTTTTTCTATCATCATCTGTCAATTGATGTATTCATACAAACGTGTAAGAGCAAAAGACAATCTTGAATGGCCACTTATCTGGCATTTGATCAAAATGACTGTAAAGCAGAGTTTGCATTCTTCACCGTAGTTTCTATTCAAATTTTTTACTTTTGTCATAAAAAAATAGAAAAATAAACCCAACCTCCACTGTTGTCTAAAGGATAGAGGCTTTCCAAAATTAAAGTCTATTCGTTGTGCGTGCAATGATGTCAATAGAAAAAAATATGCATTGAGGTTTTATTCATTGAGGTATCAACTTTACATCCTCAAATAAAGGAAAGTTTTTCCTCCTTGTATTCATTTTTTCCACATGTGTATATCATCCATTTTTTCATGCATGTAGAATATGGGTGGAGATTTACAAAGCATCTCATGGAAACTGGTCAATGATAAATGAATAGCACATGGGACCTTTTTTTCCCTCCTGGAACCTCTCATACATATGGGAGAGTTTGGTTATCAAAACAACCAAGAGTAGGGCATGTCTCCACAAAAAAAGAATACCTATAATTTGTCTGCTTAATGCCTCTCACATTTGACTTAATAAATACTACAGCAAAGTAACCTTTACATGCAGTTCAGCATTTTTACATGACTCTCTTCTGGCATTTGTTTTCAATAAAAAGCAAAACTGATGCCACCAAAAACTGAATAAAAATTGGTACATGATTTTTTTTACAAAGAAAGAAAACAAATCAAGTCTAGTAAAAAAAAATGCCCCAAAGTGCCTTAAAAAATCAAAACCTACAGCATACTGTGATTTAAGAAAAAAAAACTGTGCCTGACAAAGCAGTTTGGCGAAACGCAAAATGGGGGTTTGTTTCCACAGTGGGAGTATCCTTTTAAATCGACATTTTCCTGTATACATCATACTATTTTTAGGCACCGACACTTTGTAATATTCTTATTTATTGTCAGAGAGATTATGTATATAAACTCTCTCTCTCTCTCTCTTTTTCTCTCTCTCTCCACAAAGGAGAAAGTTAACCCAAATCCATTCCCAATAACATTAGACAAATCCGCATACCATTCAAATCTGCATCAATTCCTGCGTTTTCTGCCAAGAAATGCGGATTTTCTGCTGAAAATTCTGCAGGCTGATCTGCAACGTTTGCACATACCCTTAGTAGTTTCTTTATATAGATTATCCACCTAAATGTATTTGCCTACGTCATGACAACCAGAGAAAAAGTCAACTAAAATACAGATTTAAAAGAAAAAAAAAATAACAATAAAATCAAGTGATATTCATTTTTTCTTTCTAATAAAACAATATTTACCTACATCTACATAGACCTTTACAAATTAAGCAAAAATATAAATCTATATACATATCTTAAAGCTACAAACATTATAATTAAATAAAAGTAAGTAATATAATCAGATATCAACTCTATGTGGAATCATAGAATCAAATGGAGCCTGAAAGATTAAATATATTCCGCAGTGGAGTTCTCGCAGTTTTGTACAACAATATCTATAGTCAGCTGAAGAGTTTATTAAGGGCTATACATTAAAACTGTGATGGAGAAAGAAATGTTCAATGCATACACAAATCACACTGAAATTCGTAACTCTTTACTGTATGATTTCCTCCACCCTTATCATTTTTCTAAAACATAGATTCAGTTAAAATAACAGTCTGTGGACAGAAGTGGTGCTATTTTTGAATAAGAAAACAAAAATGGCTTTTTCTCTATATTTAAAATGTCCTTTTTAATTCCTTCATGACGCAGCCAGTTTCTATTTTTGCCACCCCTTCTTCTGCCATAACATAAAGAAGCACTCCTATCTAAATGTTTATCCTCTTAATATAATGCATTCATCATATTATACAGCACTGTGTACTACTGTAAGGCTGAGTTCACATTTGCGTAGTCATGATGATGACTAAGACTTAAAGTCGAAGCGCGTCGATCATTAGTGGCATTGAGCCAGTGTGTGCATTGTGCTGGATATTATTTATATGGAATTTTATCCATTTTTGCATTAAAAGTTAATTTTTAATCTCATTATCCACTGGACATCATCTATGTTTATTGGAATGTTAAAGATAGATGTGCAAGGATGCATGCGGAAGTAGGCGGGGCTTAATGGAGGAAGTACCCAGCCCTCTGCAAAGCCTCGGTACAAAAATGTGAACTTAGCCTTACAATTGCTCATTTTTCCTTTCCACCCAGCTATTACTTCTCTTTTCCATTAGGTCTATGACATGAGATTAAAAACTGGCTAGCTGAATCCTTCTAAGCTCTACGTAAAAACAGGAGGTCAATTTTCTCTGCACAAGTCATGAGTCACTGCAAAAGTGTATGGCAGTGGGGAGGATGGAGCAGCTGTGTCAGGAATGAAAGAGGGGAATGATTTTTTTGCAAGGACAAGAGACTTATTGTTTCTACATACAGCAGAGAAAAGAGAAGAATTAACTGGTCAGAAAGGCAAAATCAGCAATTGTAAGGAGAAAGTACTATACAATATGATGAATGCAATATATTAAAAGTAAAAAAAAACTTTTGATGTTTGGATTGTTTTGTATACCTGCATCTTACCTAGAATCTAATACTATATCCTGGACAGAGAAGGTGATAAATGCGCTGACCTTAAATGTTTATATGATGGACATAGGGGCGAGGAATCGATTGTAGCACGATTGAACGTGATGCTTTGCCTTCTGTCAATATTTGAAGATGCACGATGTGGGAATGCAAACTTCAGTACAGAATACAGTTTATTAGTACAGGATTAAGAAGTAGAGAAAGTGCCAGGTTCGAGTATTTTCGACCTCGATGAATAGTGTTTAAAGTCGCTTTTGGAATAATTTCGGTAATAAGCATATTTATGTAGCAATCATAAGCATTTTGTCCGTAAGTCGTATTTTCACAATGACAGTTGCAATGTATATTAAACCAAAGTAAAATTGTATATTTTAGCTAAAGCTTTCATGATGTCTCTGAGGATTTTTTTTTTATAACGGTTATTCCATTATAATAGGTCCATTTCCTCATCATTCAGCATTTAGCAATAAATGGTGCTAAAACATATGATAAATGTTCGAGTATTACCCAAATAGCCCTTTTATTTTCCATTACTTTTATATAAAATGGCTGTGAAGTAATTTATGGCCACACTTTTCCAATGAATTATGCTCAGACATGGAACGCGTGCTTTTTTTTTTCAGAATAAAAAAAAGAAAATAAACTGAAGTCAAATTATCTTTTCCAGTTAAGCTGCAAAAAGGAAAAGGAGGTTGAAATAAGGATTTAGCTCTAGACCTTAAAGTGACAATATGGTTATAGGCTAATACACATGGCCACATTACACATCCTAGTTTTATACAGTCGTAAAAGACACCTATATAAGACTACGGGCTAGTACTGTTAGAAATGCCCCTTATTGCTGGTAGCTTCTAAGCAAATATCAAAGAAATCATGCCAGCAGTGATGGCACAGCGTAGAGACAGATCATAAAGTGATGTCACAGTGTGTTACGCTCGCGCTCGGACTGTTAGTTCAAACGGGGATCATGAACCCACTGTGCCATTGAAAAGACTTCACCGAGAGGGGCAAGACTATGCAGCTACTTTGGTGCTCACTGGAGCCTCTAGTGGTGAGGTTAGACTTGTGCTGCCAGGTACCACTCCAAGATGGCGTCTGGCAGTAGCAGCTGACCCCCAAAGGGACAAGACACTGTAGCGGCAGGTGCAGGCAGGTACCATAAGTATTCTGTCTGGCACAGCTGATTCATAGACAGGCAGGTACTGGCACCAACGGCTAGTATGCAGACAGGTCAGTGCAGGCAGGCATGACTAATATACAGGCAAGTGCAGGTGGGCATGGCTGATATACAGGCAAGTGCAGGCAGGCATGGCTGATATACTGGCAGGCAGGCGGGCACAGATGACACACAGGCACAAGTAGGATCCAATTTAGACTGGATGAACAGGAACAGCTTCAGGAAGAGTTGGGTCTCTGGCAGGGGACTGGAATACAGGAATAGGTAGGACCCAGTTCAGGCTGAAAGGGCATGAACAGCTTCAAGATGGACTAGACCACTGGCAGGTACAGCTGGAATACAGGAAAGGGTATGATCCAATTCAAACAAGGAACAGCTTCAGGAAGAACTGGGCCACAGGCAGGTGTGACTGGGATACAGGACCGGGTAAGACCAAGTTCAGACTGGACAAACAAGGAACCTCTCTATCTATCTCTCCCCCACTTGTAATTTTGCAGTAATGCCAAGCTTTCCAGTATTGAAATTCATGCAAATTTATTTGCTGCAAATCTCATTTTTGAGGAAAATTCATCAAAGCTGGAAAATTGAACTTTTAAAAGATATGCTCATCTCTAGTTGGCACTCTTTATAGGTTAGTAGATTAAAGCATAGTAGGTAAGTAAAAGAGACCTCCAACTATGTCCAGCTAAAGCATGCACTTTACAATAAATCTATGACTAACTGTGGAATCTGATGTCTCCACTCAGATTAGCAGGGTTACTGCTCACTTGAGTGTAGTTGGCACTTTTTTTGTTTTCTTTCCTTGTATGGAACAATTACCCACAAAAGTAATAGTGGATCATGGGGTCATCGTTTTGATCGTGCCAAACAAGACCATGTCAAAATCTATCTGCCCTGGTCTCTGATGAAGCCGGAAGAAACCCGTGCTGCGACATGTGACCAGCAAGTGCTAAAAATGTAAGTAAACATTACCCTTTACCTTACTTTTCTCCACTGCTGTTGAAAAATAGCCAAAACATGAGCAAAGCTTTACTCACCTCCTTATACAACAATAAGCTTAAGTATGATGCTGCAGTAAACGGGAAATTAGCTTTATGTGTATATGATGAAGGCTGGACATACGCTTGAGATTGCTGATTTTCAAAGATGTCACTTGCCCTTTATACACATGAATGCATCTGTAGACTGTCCTTGTGTTTTGTATGGGGAGAAAGGCAGAATATTACAATCCAACTGTGAAGCCCACCCAATCACGGCCAAGTTCATGTAAGCCTTCTATGGTTGAATGCAATCTTGTGCAATGTGTACAGTGCAGGTGAAAAAATATACATGCTTTGAAAAAGGTTGAAGTGAATATTATCCATAAAACCCAAGTCGTTTCATATTCCACAGTGTTCTATGTCCTGGTATACCAAGACTAAGACTGCTGTAATGCTTATGGAGGGTATTCACTTCAACCTTTTGCAAATCACTTTGCTAACAGATAAAATAAAATTAGATTTTTTTTCTATATGTACTGGAAGCTGGATCTTTTACCTTTCTTGGACAAAGCTACCTAAAACGCCATGCAGTGTCATGTTTTCCAGGCTTCCCCACTGACTGGTTTAATTTCGGAAAGGTTGAGCTGGATCATTTCATTTATTTGAACAATGGAGGTGAACCTTTTATGTATTTCGCGCAAGGCCAGTCCCAAATTCTTTGATCTCTTTGGATCCTCTGAATTTCCAAAAATTCTACATGAGTTCAATTTGCATCGGATCAATTCACTTCCTTATAACAGATAATTAGATAGATATCTCAGATAGATAAATAGATGATAGATCGATAGAAAGATTATAAACTCAATAGGATGTTAATGACGTGCCATCTATCATTCTTATAGGGCTGTGTGTGAATATATTACATTATCTAGACTGTTCAGAAGACTCAACATAAGAGCCTCCTATTAAGTGTCTAAGTATATTGGTAGAAAATAGTAGAAAATATCAATACCTACATTTTTATATAGTAACACAATAAAGCCCAATACTTTTCACGACATTAATGGCGGTAACTTATGATAATAACCCGCCATAATAGTAAATAGTTCCACTCCATAAGTATATATATATATATACAGGGAGAAGCAAGGAGTGATTGAATCCAAAATGAGTTAAAAAGATATCAAACTTTATTATAACAAATATGCACATTAAATATCCATAGCAAAATTGCACATAAATAGTTGACACCAAAGGTCAGGAGGAGATGCATCTCCTTGAGAAAGCGCTCTTTGGTAGTGCGAAAGGCGCGTCGGAGATTGTCCCACAGTCTGGGGTACCCGGGCACCATTAGGTAAGCTCTCCCTTCACTTTACTATCTGCCGTTATGGCGTGATTGCTCTTTTCGTGGAACTGTTTACCGCTATTGCCCCTCATTATGATTAGCTAGCCTGGCGGGATCTCTGTCCCTGTATACCTACTTTGGTTGTAATTATCATGAATATGGGCAGTGACGCTATCTTTACATGTTATCTGGGCTTCCTATAGAGTGTGGTGTAGCGTTTGGTGCAGTGGGTCGTGTGTTATCTCCGCTTCCCTTCCCTACTGGCCTTTGGTGTCAACTATTTATGTGCATTTTGCTATGGATATTTAATGTGCATATTTGTTATAATAAAGTTTGATATCTTTTTAACTCATTTTGGATTCAATCACTCCTTGCTTCTCCGTCTACATTTTTATATGTACGGATTTCTGAAAAATTAGTCACCATAAAAAATGGTGCAACTAAATTCAACTTCCTTATTGTTTTCTTATTTAGAGCAATTTCTAGATAAGAAAAGATTTTACAGAACGCCCGTACTATTAATATCTGCGATCAGCTATTATATTCACTAAATCTGGTCACACAGGGATCAGGAATGACTACAATAAGAATTCTATTAATCACATGTTCAGCTAAGACACCTTGATGGACAGTATTGTTTAGATCAAAGACAGGAAAGACATGACAGCCCTTATTCATTATTCAATCCTCAAAGGAGACACGCACGGAACATGAAAGTCTATAGTGACTTCTTTATATCTAGAAACGTTTATCTACTGGAAATGCTCTGGAGGCCTTATTTTAAATATCTTATATACTCAGCTTATTAATTCATCATGATACAAGACGATAAACAAATAATGAAGAGTTTCAAATTTATGTAGAATCTTTTTGCAGGAAATTGCATTTACAAATATATTCTTAAAAAAAGACTAAAATGCTAAATAAAGATAATTATTCAACACAAATTACAGAGGGATTATTGAAAAAAAAGAAAAAAACATTTTTATTTTTTTTTCCGATTTTCATAATTTTTCTGTTGTTGGATTTGTCCCATCCTAAAATTTTACCAAACATAACATTTTTTCTGTTTTAATGTATTGTGCAATTGTATTTCATTGTTGAGGTCAATGGGAAAAAAAGCTGTTCTGATTTCCGTTTTTACTGACATAATACTAACCTAAAAAAAAAATCCTCCTAAAAGTATGTGCATACGACTTCTTTGTCAGACGGCCAAAATCGTACAGTTTTCAAATCGAAGACGCCTCTGGAAACTCTTTTTAGCTGGAATTTTGTAAACCTGAAGTGCTTAATTTGTAGCTGGTTTTTAGAGCTTTTTTGACTTTTTTTTGAGCATTTTACCATAGTTTTTGGGCACCTTTCATACTGACATTTTCCAAATATTTGTTTTAATTTCGTTCAATAATGAAGAAGCTTTACAAGCCAAAAATAATGACTAAATACTTGGGAATCCCGGGTATATTTTTTAAGCCTCCTCAATGACTGTAAGAGGAAGATGTCTAAAGAATGGTCAGGTCACTTTTTGTAATCTCTTGGGTATCTTTGGAAACCTGAAGCAGTTAAAATACTTTTAAAGGGTATATCTGGGACTTGGAAAAAAAATGTGCCTAAGCACTAACAGTCATGTAGTTGCTAACAGAGGCAACTACCTGAATGGTGTACCCACCGCTCATTGACCTCTCCTGCTGGATATTCAGCAGCTTCCTGTCAACAAAACAGTTTCTCTTCCCATTGACAGGGTGTGACTACTGTCATTATACTGATTGACAGCTGGATTCCCCAATTAGGCAGTCGCGAGCCGGCAGTCAATCAGCATCACACCAGTAGTCCCACCCTGTCAAAAGAAAAAGAAACCACCACTGACGTCAGCAGAAGTCTGTGACAGCTCTGTTCTAGCAGAGAACGGGCCAGCACAACAGACAAGTAGGTAGCAGCTACAGTTGTGGCCAAAAGTATTGACACCCCTACAATTTTGTCAGATAATACTCAGTTTAATTTGTCTTAAATGAAAAAAAAAACAAAAGAGAATGAAGCAAAAAGCAAAACATTGATCATTTCACACAAAACTCCAAAAATGGGCCAGACAAAAGTATTGGCACCCTCAGCCTAATACTTGGTTGCACAACCTTTAGCCAAAATAACTGCGACCAACCGCTTCCGGTAACCATCAAAGAGTTTCTTACAATGCTCTGCTGGAATTTTAGACCATTCTTCTTTGGCAAACTGCTCCAGGTCCATGATATTAGAAGGGTGGCCACCTTATAAGTCTCCAGTGCCTTCTCTCAAACCATTTTCTAGTGCTTTTTGAAGTGTGTTTTGGGTCATTGTTCTGTTGGTGTTGGTAGTCTTCTGACTTCATAATGCCATGCACACGGTCAAGCAGTCCACTGCCAGAGGCAGCAAAGCAACCCCAAAACATCAGGGAACCTCCGCCATGTTTGACTGTAGGGATCGTGTTTTTTTCTTTGAATGCCTCTTTTTTCTCCTGTAAACTCTATGTTGATGCCTTTGCCCAAAAAGCTCTACTTTTGTCTCATCTGACCAGAGAACATTCTTCCAAAATGTTTTAGGCTTTTTCAGGTAAGTTTTGGCAAACTCCACCCTGGCTTTTTTATGTCTCAGGGTAAGAAGTGGGGTCTTCCTGGGTCTCCTACCATACAGTCCCGTTTCATTCAGATGCCGACGGATAGTACGGGTTGACACTGTTGTACCCTCGGACTGCAGGGCAGCGTGAACTTGTTTGGATGTTAGTCGAGGTTCTTTATCCAACATCCGCACAATCTTGCATTGAAATCTCTTGTCAATTTTTCTTTTCCGTCCACATCTAGGGAGGTTAGCCACAGTGCCATGGGCTTTAAACTTCTTGATGACACTGCACACGGTAGACACAGGAACATTCAGGTTTTTGAAGATGGACTTGTAGCCTTGAGATTGCTCATGCTTCCTCACAATTTGGTTTCTCAAGTCCTCAGACAGTTCTTTGGTCTTCTTTCTTTTCTCCATGCCCAATGTGGTACACACAAGGACACAGGACATAGGTTGAGTCAATTTAATCCATGTCAACTGGCTGCAAGTGTGATTTAGTTATTGCCAACACCTGTTAGGTGCCACAGGTAAGTTACAGGTGCTGTTAATTACACAAATTAGAGAAGCATCACATGATTTTTTGAACAGTGCCAATACTTTTGTCCACCCTCTTTTTTACGCTTGGTGTGGAATTACAGTATATCCAATTTTGCTTCAGGACAATTCTTTTTGTGTTTTTTCATTTAAAACAAATTAAATGAAGATAATAATACCAAAGAATTTGTGTTTGCAATCATTTTCAGGAAGAAGCTGATTATTATCTGACAAAATTGCAGGGGTGTCAATACTTTTGGCCACAAATGTACATGCCTGTTAGTGCTTAAGCACATTATTTTTAAGTTCCAGGCGTATCCTTTAAAAGCCTGGGCACATGAACAGAAAGTCCTCTTTACATTGAAAAGAATATGTTTGTTCTTTTGAGTATTTTGTGCATTTTGGGGCGGACCCACAGAAAGAGACATCATGTGCACATACCCTGGCCTAAACCCTCGCTCTGACTTCCATTCTTTTCTTCTATATGAGAAAAAGGGATCAATTTTGATAAACATTTTTATCTGATTTTCATCCATTTTTGGTTCATGTGTCCAGTTTAATCACATGCAAAAAATGAACAACTACATTCCAAACTTTTCTATCCATTGAACATTAAAACACTGACATTACTAGGATGCAACAAGGATTTTTTTGCAGACCCACAGACACTTGAATATGTAATTTTGATCCTTGCATTAGATCAAATCAAGCATCTCTTTGTTTTAGTAAATACTTGGTCCTCTAATAATCACCCAATGATCATGTATCAGTGAAAACCACTGAAAGAAAGCAAACATGTGTCATGAATGTCTGAATGAAGATTAAAATTCCCTAAAAATAAAACATAGGACAAAACTAAAAACTCATATACCACAAACATTTTTGTATGCTTCCAGAAATTCATTAATTGAAAAAATAAAAATATTCTTAAATGAGAAAAGTAAAACAAGTCTCAAGATTTAAATCTGCAAGGCATGTCAATTTCCATCAGAAGTTTCCCACAACTCTGTATTCTCCACATACATATTTTCAAACAAGTTGTGCAGCTAACACATAACTGTGAACGCACCCTAAAAGTTCCTGCACACGACTGCAAAAATCAGATGAGTGCTATCCGTTGTTTTGAGGGATAACATAACTCCCCATGTTATTCTATAGGGTTGTGCACATGTCCAATTTTTACTCACAGCATGCACTATTTGCCTCTGAGAATCAGATGTCACTCGCCTACTTAACTATATGGGTCAGTGGAAAAAATCAGGCTGCAAACAGATGACATCCAAATGTGGCCCGATATTCATGGACTGATAATATTGAGATGGTGTAGAAAGTTTTATTTTTCTCTCCACCTCTGACAAAATCAGATCACATTCTGATGCAAAGTTCTACATCTGGGCAAGAAAAATGAAAAAATGAAAAAAGCAAATACAAAATGGGAGGAATAGGGCTAAGCAACAGCTTGTGTGGAAAAGATTTGGGTATACTAATAGATCCAAACTTAAAAGCAAAGACACAAAGAGGAATAAAATTACTACATGGGTTTGCTACATCCTGAGAGTGCATTAGTTCCGAGACCTGGGCAGGTAAACACTGCTGCCCTTTTTTACTGTATTTATACTTATAGATCACAGGCTGCACATGAGTCAACAGTGTGATGCAGCAAAAAAAAGGCAAACACAATTCTGGGTTGCATTAACCCTAGCATGCTTACTTTTTTGCTATTATATGCAAAATTACTTAAGTTAGAATTTTGAAACTCCAGGTAATCCTCAAGTATGTCGTTGTTGGTAATATCCAGTTGTTCATATAATTTTTTTCATAGGCATTTCGGTGTAACAATGCTTTTTTGGTGAAAACCACATCTGTATGGATTGGGGGCCTTTTAGGCCCCCATGTATTTTTTATCATATTCTCAGTAGTGTTTGTGTCTCAAGTTACTTTATTTGTACTCAGTAATGCTAGTGGAGGGGCCAGGGTGTGGATAATGCCATATGAGGAGGTCATGTGATTTTTGGAGGGAGAGATAAGGCTATGACATCATCTCAGGTCCTTCTGAACACAGTAATGAGCTGTGTAGAGAGTAATGAGGACAGTATACACTGTGAGCTAATTGTGAAGGACCTGAGATAAGATAAGATGTTGAGAGGAAGTCTGGTTCAGTTTCATTTTCTCTGATTCTAAGAAGCCCGCAAAGGGTAAAGTTATTGAGCTACAGACATCCAGAGAATTGTACAACACCTAAAAGAAAGTATAAAAGGTAAGAGAGGGTGAGAGGTGGGAGGGGGCAGTTTACACTTACAGTGTGTCACGCACAAGAATCAAACGTCCTCAAGTGATTCTTCTGATGATGAAGAAGTGAATACAGTGTATCCTCAAGAAGTGATAAGTAGAACATCCAAAACAAATTAGTCGGACGTACTGCAATCCATAATATTGTGAGACAGGCTCAAGGAGCTATGGGAAGTCCCAGTTACTTTTCCCCTAAATTTTTTGGTGTTTTCGGTGAAAAATTATAATTAAAATTTTGTTTACTAATCATATTTTATTTAGCAGTTTTAAAATAAACTTGTTAAAGTTATATAAGTGTTTTTCCATATGATTTGCATGGGGGCCAATGCGTTAATATGACGATTTCTGATGTCATGCATACTAGATCACGTGAAGTAATTATCCCTCTCTATTCCTCCTTGCTCAGACCTCATGTGGAATACTGTGTCCAGTTCTGGGCACCACATATTAAAAAAGACATTGAAAAATTGGAGCAAGTTCAGTGAAGTGCGACTAGAATGATGACCGGTCTCCAAACAATGTCCTACGAGGAACGATTAGAGGATCTGGGAATGTTTAGTTTAGCTACTTCCCAAGGTAGACACAGGAACGCTTCTTGTGGTAAAACACCTGCTCGTTTATTGTGGAACAGCATAAACCATAGCAAGGCTCAGAGAAGTAAAGTCCTTTCTGGCATAATGGCAAAACAAAAAGATAACGTATAACAAAGTTCAATTGTCTGAGGGATTCACCCTCTCAGAACACCATATGTCTTCAGCTCAACCTGGAGCCACAGTTTGGAGTCTTTCCTCTCAAAACAACACACAGACTGCCGCTCAAGTCCAGCCATTTAAACCCAGACCATGTGACTGATAACATGACTGTGACATCACACAGGTCTTGTCAGCACACGGCTGTGCCGACTCTGCAGGTGGAGTTATGTTGGACATCTTCCCACTCATTCTATAGATGTCCACCTAAAACCAGCCCATGTATGCAACTTTAATTTAACCCTCACATCACGTAGTGTGCTGGAGGAAAACACTCTGATTTTACATCACTAACGCCATTATGCGCAGTGACACATATTTCCCCTCATATACTGTGCCAGTGACCCTGTCACACTTATAAAAGAAAAGTCTGAGAGGAGACTTAATAGCTGTCTACCAATATCTGAAGGTATGTCACAGTGTAGAAGGATCATCATTATTCTCATTTGCAAATGGAAACACGAGAAGCAACGGAATGAAACTGAAAAGGAGAAGAGGCAGATTAGATATTAGAAAAACCTTTTTGGCAGTGAGGGTGATGAATGAGTGGAAAAGGCTGCCACGAGAGGTGGTGAGTTCTCCTTCAATGGAAGTCTTCAAACAGTGGCTGGACAGACATCTGTCTGAGATGGATCAGTGAATCCTGCATTGAGCAGGGGGTTGGACACGATGGCTCTGGAGGTCCCATCCATGTCCAACATTCTATGATTCTGTGATCAAACTCTGATCGCAGTAGGATCAGAGTGTGATTACTATAATTAGGCAGATTTTCTTGAAGCACGGGAAGCACGAGCAGCACGGTGGCTCAGTGGAGTTCTGGGTTCAAATCCCACCAAGGACAACATCTGCAAGGAGTTTGTATGTTCTCCCCGTGTTTGCGTGGATTTCCTCTGGTTTCCACCCACATTCCAAAGACATACTGATAGGGAATTTAGATTATGAGCCCCATCAGGAACAGGGATGACAATGTGTGCTGTGGAATATGTTAGCGCTGTATAAATATTATTGTTATTATTGAAGGAGAGAAATACAGTCGTGTGACCCTAGCCTCAGGCTACCTGTTAAGCAAACCTTTTTGGTAGTTTTTTTGGTCCCGATAACCTACGGCATTTTTAAAATATTTTTTTCTGTCATCTTTAGATATTTTCAGAGTTTTTTAATTATAGTGTTCTTGTACCTGTGTTTTTTTTTTTTTTGCTGCATTTTTAACATTGCAAAATCATCTAATCACATATGTTGTAATATCAAAACTTTTACCAAAACATCAACCCAAAAGCAATCAATAATAGCATAAACCTAATTCAGGCACAATGTTCTCTTTAGGATCTAAGAGGACATTAGTGTTGTAAATGACAGTTGATGGTTGACGGGGCATGAGAGCTTGAAGTTATGCCTACAAAGTGGATATCTGTAATGGGTTAACCGTAGATACGACTTTTTAATTTATGCCGAAGACCATCAGTTTTATGACAATTTTTGCTGGTGATTTATCAAGCCGTAAAATCTAAGTGAGCATTGAAAAATTGGCAATAAAGTGTCAAAAATAATTCTTAAGTATCCTAAAAAGATCTTTGACTTATGCAAATCAGCAGACTGCTTTCATTCATCATCTTAATAAAGGTGAAAAGATGAAACACAGCAACTGCCTATCTACTAATCATTCCAATAGCAACAATTGCCATAATAATGTAAATTAATGTTTTAAAGTGCACGGATTCTGTATTGATTATACAAACCTTGAAGTTGACATTGCCTGGTTTACGTCAATCATATTTTAACTTTTTAGCTAGAATGAATTTCATAAAATGGTACATAATATTGATTTGCAGATTATGTTTGTAGAAATGCATCCGGTGACTTAATCTGCCGATCACATTTATTACATTTTATTGTATCTTATATTACATTAGTGTATTTAGTTTTATCAAAGCTGTATTCTCAGTTGTGCAGGAAACTTCTTAAATATAATATTTAATGAATTGTCCCATCACAAACAAGTCTTCAAAATCATATCCGTCGTTTCACACAAAACCAATAGAAAATCATGATTTTGTTGCCCTCAACCATTAGATGAACAAACCAGTCTAATATATCTAGGGTCTATCCTGATTTTCCAGGTCTGTAGCTCGTTTCAAACTCCTTTCTAATGGATTGTTCCTCTTTGTTAGCATTCTGTCAGCACTGTAGGTGCTTGAACTTTCTTTCCCCCTAATTTTCTTCTTCTTTGTAGTATCTACTGTATTTTCCAGCGTATAAGACGACTTTTTAACCCCTGAAAATCTGCTTAAAAGTCGGGTGTCGTCTTATACGCCGAGTGCATATGGGGGAGTGGTCCCGATGAACAAGGGAGGGTGTAAGTGGTGTTATCATCCCCCTTTTACCTCATTGGTGGCAGCGATGCGGCAGCGCCTCCTTCAGCAGTGTGGCGGCTATGTGCTGGGGGTCGGCGGAGGCTCCTCTTTGTCCAGCGTGGGGGCGCTGTGCTGGGGGGCGGCTGTGGAGGCTCTCTGTCCAGCGTCGGGGCTCCTCCGGCATTTCCCCAAAGCTCGGAGGCCCAGGCAGCTCCATTGCTGCGATGTGGTGGCTTCCGGGAAAATGGCTGCAGGAGCCCACGCATGCTCAGATTCAGATCTCGTCCCGAGATCTCGGGAGATGAGATTTGAATCTGAGCATACACGGGCTCCGGTGGCCATTTTCAGGGAGGCCACCGCATCACAGCAATGGAGCTGCTTGGGCCTCCGGGCTTTGGGGAAATGCCGGAGGAGCCCCGACGCTGGACAGAGAACCTCCACAGCCACCCCCAGCACAGCACCCCCATGCTGGACAAAGAGGAGCCGCCGCCGACCCCCAGCACAGAGCTGCCACAGTGCAAACGGAGTAGCCACCGATCCCCAGCACAGAGAACCGCAGACAGCACTGCTGCCACCAATGAAGTAAAAGGGGATGATAACTCCATGTACACCCTCCCTTTGTCATCGGGACCACTCCCCCGCACCCGGCATATAAGATGAAACATGGCATATAAGAAGACCCCCGACTTTTAAGAAAATTTTCTATTTTAGCTGGAAAAGTTGGAGGGTCGTCTTAGGCCTCTTTCACACATCAGGTTTTCGCTGTCAGGCGCGATCCGGCTCTTTTGACAAAAACCGGATCCGGCGAAATGCAATGGAGCAGCAAAGGGAACATGCTGAACAACGGGAGGGGAGTCCACCAGCAGATGAGAGACGTTAATTATCAAATCCCCCATTCCTCAAAACTAGGGCCATGGAATATCAAGATATTCATTGGCCCTTTGTTTCTCTTTATTCAACAGCCGTCCAAGAGATGCAGCAGCAGCACTGGCAGCACTGGCAGCAGCAGCAGCACCATCCACAGCCATGGAGTCTGGCCAGCAAGAGGACACCACATCTTCTTCTGGGAGCCCTCCCTCGCATCGTCAGCGTTTGAAGGTAAGTTTTTATTTCCAAAATCCATCATCTCTGCAATATATGCCTATTCATTGCCTTTTATTTCAAAACAGGAATCACAAGATGAAGAGGAGCTCCCAGAAGAAGAAGGAAGGGGTGGACAGACATCTGGAGTGGGCTCACAATTGGTAAGATTTTTTTCATCAAACGCAGAAACACAACATCACTCTACACACAACACATAGAAAACAATGTACCGCAGACATCACACAGCAAACAAATATGCCAACATCCAAACACATACATTTTTTCTTTTCTTCTCTAGTTTTCCCAATCTGGTGCTCGGCCAAGAGGTCCTCGCAGTGCCTCCCAGGGTCGTCGGCGACAGCAACACGGCGGTCACCAGCGTGTAAGTATAATATTTAAGTTAAATTTTGGTACACTTTTTATTTCATGTCTAAAAAGTGTGGTGACTAATTTTGCTATTTTTCTCTTTTACTTTAACAGCCTTCACAGCGTGCTCCCGAATCTGACGGTGAGGATGGAGGAATAGATGTGGACCACCTCATCGATCTCGTCAGAGAAAGGGAGCCGCTATGGAATTTGGCTGACCGCCGCCATGCTGACCTGATAGTTACCCGACGGCTCTGGGAGGAAATCGGTTCGCTCCTTGTGGACCGCTGGGAGGACCTCGATGCTCGGGCCCAGATTAAAGAGCGTAAGTATATACAGTACCGGTTGCTTGATGTAAACTAGTGTTTCCCGAACTCCAGTCCTCGTGGTCCCCACGGATCATGTGCTCAGGATTTCTATTTACTATGGAAATCCTGAAAACATGACCCCTGGGGACCATGAGGACTGGAGTTTGGGAAACACTGATGTTGTATACTAACCACTTTGTCCTTTCTCGTTTCAGGGGACAGAATTGTGAAGCGGTGGCGGTCTGTGAGGGATCGTTTCAAGAAGGAGTTCAATAAAGAGATGCGGGCCCCAAGTGGATCTGGAGGACGCGGGAGCAAGTACAAGTACGCACGAGCCCTGTCGTTCCTCCGGGATACAATGGTCACCAGAAGGTAAATATTACACACCACATGTAAAAAAAAAAATGTTTAGATGTAAAAAATTTTTTTCAGCCAGGGCCATGCCATGTCACTAGAGTTGAGCGAAACGGGTCGAAAAATTTCAAAAGTCGCCGACTTTTGGCAAAGTCGGGTTTCATGAAACGAAACCCGACTCTAGGATGATTTCGGCCACGAGGTCGGCGACTTAGGCGCCAAAGTCGCGTTTCAAAAGATTGTTTTGCGCTCTTTTTCAGCCAATCAGGATCCACGGACACTGTGGGCAACGTGATGACATAGGCAGGGGTCACCACCATCTTTCAGAAGGGCATGCAAGTGATTGGCTTGCTTTGGTGGGCGTCACAGGGGGTATAAAAGGGCGTACACGCCGACCGCCATCTTACTTCTGCCGATCTTAGTATAGGGAGAGGTTGCTGCTGATTCTGTAGGGAGAGCGTTAGGCAGGGAAGAAGATGAAAAAACTGCTTCTGCTGCTAGCAATTTGGCCTGCACAACACACCAGTCACTGTGTGTGCAGTGCAAGGGGAGGCTATATAGTGGTGTATCAGTGGTGTTGGTTGTTGGGCTGCCTTCTAAGGCTTCCTGACATTCCTGCATTGCTGTTTACCCACTGCTCCGCAAACTGCTTTTTTAAAAGCAATCCCAATTTTTTTTTTTTGTCCTGCTGAGAAGAAAAAAAAACTGCTTCTGCTGCTAGCGATTTGGCCAGTACAACACACCAGTCACTGTGTGTGCAGTGCAAGGGGAGGCTATATAGTGGTGTATCAGTGGTGTTGGTTGTTGGGCTGCCTTCTAAGGCTTCCTGACATTCCTGCTTTGCTGTTTATCCACTGCTCCGCAAACTGCTTTTTTAAAAGCAATCCAATCTCCCTTATCCTCTAGTCACTTTTGTCACAGCTGTGCCATCGAGCCTGTGACATAGCGCTCAGATATCAATGGGCCTCACACAATCCAAAAGTGTCCAGTGTCCACAAGTGTGTGCAGAAATTCAAAATCTCCCTTATCCTCTATTCACTTTGGTCACAGCTGTGCCATCGAGCCTGTCACATAGCGCTCAGATATTCATTGGGCCTCACACAATCCAAAAGTGTCCAGTGTCCACAAGTGTGTGCAGAAATTCAAAATCTCCCTTATCCTCTCGTCACTTTTGTCACAGCTGTGCCATCGAGCCTGTCACATAGCGCTCAGATATCAGTGGGCCTCACACAATCCAAAAGTGTCCAGTGTCCACAAGTGTGTGCAGAAATTCAAAATCTCCCTTATCCTCTCATCACTTTTGTCACAGCTGTGCCATCGAGCCTGTGACATAGCGCTCAGATATCAGTGGGCCTCACAATCCAAAAGTGTCCAGTGTCCACAAGTGTGTGCAGAAATTCAAAATCTCCCTTATCCTCTAGTCACTTTGGTCACAGCTGTGCCATCGAGCCTGTCACATAGCGCTCAGATATTCATTGGGCCTCACACAATCCAAAAGTGTCCAGTGTCCACAAGTGTGTGCAGAAATTCAAAATCTCCCTTATCCTCTCGTCACTTTTGTCACAGCTGTGCCATCGAGCCTGTGACATAGCGCTCAGATATCAGTGGGCCTCACACAATCCAAAAGTGTCCAGTGTCCACAAGTGTGTGCAGAAATTCAAAATCTCCCTTATCCTCTAGTCACTTTGGTCACAGCTGTGCCATCGAGCCTGTCACATAGCGCTCAGATATCAGTGGGCCTCACACAATCCAAAAGTGTCCAGTGTCCACAAGTGTCTGCAGAAATTCAAAATCTCCCTTATCCTCTAGTCACTTTGGTCACAGCTGTGCCATCGAGCCTGTCACATAGCGCTCAGATATTCATTGGGCCTCACACAATCCAAAAGTGTCCAGTGTCCACAAGTGTGTGCAGAAATTCAAAATCTCCCTTATCCTCTCGTCACTTTTGTCACGGCTGTGCCATCGAGCCTGTGACATAGCGCTCAGATATCAGTGGGCCTCACACAATCCAAAAGTGTCCAGTGTCCACAAGTGTGTGCAGAAATTCAAAATCTCCCTTATCCTCTAGTCACTTTGGTCACAGATGTGCCATCGAGCCTGTCACATAGCGCTCAGATATCAGTGGGCCTCACACAATCCAAAAGTGTCCAGTGTCTGCAGAAATTCAAAATCTCCTTTGTCCTCTAGTCACTTTGGTCACAGCTGTGCCATCGAGCCTGTCACAAAGCGCTCAGATATTCATTGGGCCTCACACAATCCAAAAGTGTCCAGTGTCCACAAGTGTGTGCAGAAATTCAAAATCTCCCTTATCCTCTCGTCACTTTTGTCACAGCTGTGCCATCAAGCCTGTCACATAGCGCTCAGATATCAGTGGGCCTCACACAATCCAAAAGTGTCCAGTGTCCACAAGTGTGTGCAGAAATTCAAAATCTCCCTTATCCTCTAGTCACTTTGGTCACAGATGTGCCATCGAGCCTGTCACATAGCGCTCAGATATCAGTGGGCCTCACACAATCCAAAAGTGTCCAGTGTCCACAAGTGTGTGCAGAAATTCAAAATCTCCCTTATCCTCTAGTCACTTTTGTCACAGCTGTGCCATCAAGCCTGTCACATAGCGCTCAGATATCAGTGGGCCTCACACAATCCAAAAGTGTCCAGTGTCCACAAGTGTCTGCAGAAATTCAAAATCTCCCCTGTCCTATAGACACCTTGTACCTTGTTTTACATTACTATATAGTTTGTTGGATTTTGTCTACATTTCTACCAAAAATGAGGAAGGCTGGTGGAAGAGGCCGTGGAATTGGGCGGGGGTTGGCAGCTGGTAATGATGGTGTTGGTGGTGGATCTGATGGTAGTGGCAAGAGCAAAATAGGACCAAATGCAGGAGGTGTTGAGCCTGCGTCATCGTCTGGCTACATAAGGCCTCGAACGCTTAGTTTTCTAGGAGTTGGCAAACTGCTTTTAAAGCCAGAGCATCAGGAAAAAGTTTTGTCTTACATTGCTGACTCAGCCTCCTGCTCTATCGCCTCCTCTTCTTCAGTTGTAAAAAGTAAAAGCACTGAGTCGTCATTGGAGGCTCATGTTCATGAACCACACCTTTCCTTGTGTCCTTCACCCCAACCAAGATTGAAGGATGACGCAGGCCATACTACTGATTACTCCATGGAGCTGTTTTCGCATACCATGCCTGGATTATCAAGTCAAATGGTGAATTACCCAGGCCAAAATGAATCTGACATGGAGTGCACTGATGCACAGCCGCTGATGGATGATTCTGCTGGTACATTCACTCAGAGCACTACATTGTCCTCGCAGTGTACAGAGCCAGATTCTGACCCTGATGAGACTCAGGTGCCCCTTCCCGCACACTATACCACCATACACGGTGACACAGAGGAAGGTGCACATGACATAGAAGAGGAGGTGATGGATGACCCAGTTGTTGACCCAGATTGGCATCCATTGGGGGAAGAGGGTGCTGCTTCCAATAGCTCAGATGAGGAGCATCCACAGCAGACATCGACATCGCAACACCTGTTATCTGGCAGGCCCGGAGCACTCCAAAGACAGGTTCCAAACATCAAAAGAGTTGCTGGACAGCTTGTCCAGAGGGTCAAAAGATCACAGCGTGTTAGGCCGCAAAATGTCTGCCAAAGTAGGAAGAGTGCAGTGTGGCACTTTTTTGACCAAAATCCTCATGATCAGGCCAAGGTTATCTGTAAGAAGTGCGCAAAGACCTTTAGCCGAGGGAAAAATCTGAAAAATTTGAATACCAGTTGCATGCTTAGACATTTAACCAGCATGCACTTGCAAGCGTGGACACAACACCAAACCTCAAGTGCCATATGTGCAACTGATCACAACGAAGGTAGTCAGCAACGCTACATTGTTTCCCCCACTGTAACCCCACCGGTTAGCACAGCAGCAAATGTTGAGGTGTCGTTGCAAGGCCACAGCAGTCAGGGAATCCCACTGTTATATCAACGAAAGACTGATTCTAGGCCATCAGAAAGAACACCAACTCCATCACCATCATCAACCCTCTCTCAGTCCGCCCTGTCCACTGCTACTTCCACCATATGCAGCTCTCAAGTCCAGCTCACCCTCCCAGACACTATGAGTAGGTCAAGAAAGTACTCAGTCTCTCATCTGCATACACTGGGTTTGAACGCCCACATTGCCAAACTAATCTCGTTTGAGATGATGCCCTTTCGGTTGGTGGAAAGCACAGCTTTCCGCGAACTCATGGCCTATGCAGTACCACGCTATGACCTACCCAGTCGCCACTTCTTCTCTCGCAAAGCCATCCCAGCCCTCCACCATCATGTGAAAGACCGCATTGTCCATGCACTCAAGCAGTCAGTGAGCGGAAAGGTGCACCTCACAACTGATGCATGGTCCAGTCGGCATGGCCAGGGCCGTTACGTGTCCATCACTGCGCACTGGGTTAATGTGGTGGATGCAGGGTCCACAGGGGACAGCGGTGGTGGGACAGTGCTGCCTAGCCCACGGTATAGGAAACAGTTGGCTGTAGGTGTTCGACCCTCCTCCTCCTCCTCCTCCAGAAGCGAAAGCTCGTCCACAGAGCACAGTCGTACGAGCACTCCATCTGCAGCTGCCACTGTTGCACACGATGTGTCCCCCTATCGAGCAGCTAGTGGAAAGCGTCAGCAGGCTGTGTTGCAGATGATGTGTTTGGGCGACAGACACACCGCCGAGGTGCTGGCCGAGTACTTGAAGCGATAAACTGAGTCATGACTGGGCAGTGTACATCTTGAGGCAGGCAAGGTAGTTAGTGATAACGGCCGTAATTTTGTGGCAGCCATAGCCCTTTCAAAACTCAGCCATATACCTTGCTTGGCTCACACCTTGAACCTGGTGGTGCAGTGCTTCCTCAAAAATTATCCGGAGTTAACAGCCCTGCTCCAGAAGGTGCGGAGACTGTGCACGCACATCCGCCGGTCGCCTGTACACTCCGTTCGTATGCAGAAGCTGCAGCGATTGCTCCACCTTCCCAACCACCGCCTCATTATCGACATTGCAACAAGGTGGAACTCCACCCTGCACATGGTGGAGCGGCTGTGCGAGCAGAGGCAGGCCATAATGCATTTGTGGGAGGATACACGGCCAGGCACTTTGAGAGCAGACATGGAGTTGACAGGTGTGCAGTGGTCGAAGCTGAAAGACCTCTGTAAAGTCCTTCAGTGTTTTGAGGAATGCACACGGCTGGTAAGCGCAGACGACGCCATCCTAAGCATGAGCATCCCACTTATGCGTCTGCTCATGCAAACTTTGACGCACCTTAAGGAGCAGGCGTCTGCAGCCAATGTTGATGAGGAGGAAGAGGAGGAGGGAATCCTTGATGACATTCAGCCATTGTCTGCTCAGGGACCTCTCCTGGACGAGGTGGAGGAAGAAGAGGAGGAGGAGGAGGATGATGGGGATGATTACTTAGGGGAGGAGGATGCATCTCGTGGGGCAAGTGAAAATGTTGGCGTGGCAAGGTCTGGTACAGGGTTTGTGCGTGACTGGAGGGATGTGGATTTGCCAGAAAGTGCTCCTCCACCCAGCACTCGCAGTGCATCATTGACACCGGGAACATTGGCCCATATGTCAGATTATGCCTTGCAGATCCTAAAAAGGGACCCACGCATTGCCAAAATGATGAACGATGACGACTACTGGTTGGCCAGCATCCTGGATCCACGCTATAAAGGCAAATTACAAAACATCATGCCACAGGAGAACCTTGACCTAATATTGGCTAATAAGCAAGCAACTCTGGTAAATCGGTTGCTTGAGGCATTCCCAGCACACAGCAGCGGTGATGGTTCTCACACGAGCCGTACGGGCCGGGGGCATGTTTGTGGTGCACACAGCAGAAGTGGCGTTGGAGACAGGGGTTTCATGACAATGTTGTGGACTGATTTTTCAAATACCGCTCACACAACTGGTAATACTGCATCGATGGAAAGTGACAGGAGACAGCAGTTGTCAACTATGGTTACAAACTACTTTTCCTCCCATATCGATGTTCTCCCACACAGGTCATTCCCCTTTGACTATTGGGCCGCTAAACTGGACACCTGGCCTGAATTGGCCCAATATGCCTTACAGGAGCTCGCTTGCCCAGCTGCAAGTGTGCTATCGGAAAGAGTCTTCAGTGCAGCTGGATCAATCCTGACAGAAAAAAGGACCCATCTGTCAACCCAAAATGTGGATGATCTAACCTTCATTAAAATGAACCATGCATGGGTTTCCAAGGATTTTGTCCCACCTTCCCCTGATGACACATAGGGTGACAGAAAAATGGCTTGCTTTGGTCCACCTCTTCCTGGGACTTGACCTATTTCGCCTTTTGCATCAGCGGAATGTCCAACATCAACATATGCCACTTTCTAAAACTCCCTAACTGTGCTGCCTCCCCCCCATGGCCGGGGTCACCACCTAGCGCACGACACCGTGCGAGTGCCGTTGCCCTGGACAGGTGGGTAGGCCGACTCTTAGGTGCGGGCACTGGCACAGGGTCCCTCATAGTGCAATCAAGTGTCTCTGACGGTGGTGGTGCACACCTGCCGTCAGACACACCGCCGTACTATGAGGGGCCCAGTGCCAGTACCGACGCCCACTAGTGGGCCCCCCTTGCTTGGGCAGGGCCCCAGCATTTGCAATCTTTACCTCTCCCTGCTCCTCCGCTGTGTAATCTGGGCCGTCAAATCCATACTGTGCCTGACACCGTCTGAGCCTGCCTCCTGATGTACAGACATATATTTTGAATGTGTACGCTATCCATACATGTTATCCGGGGATACGGTACCCTTTCTAACCTTTGTGCAATCATGTGCAATCCATACTGGGCCTAACACCGTCTGAGCCTGCCTCCTGATGTACAGACATATATTTTGAATGTGTACGCTATCCATACATGTTATCCAGGGATACGGTACCCTTTCTAACCTTTGTGCAATCACGTGCAATCCATACTGGGCCTAACACCGTCTGAGCCTGCCTCCTGATGTACAGACATATATTTTGAATGTGTACGCTATCCATACATGTTATCCGGGGATACGGTACCCTTTCTAACCTTTGTGCAATCACGTGCAATCCATACTGGGCCTAACACCGTCTGAGCCTGCCTCCTGATGTACAGACATATATTTTGAATGTGTACGCTATCCATACATGTTATCCGGGGATACGGTACCCTTTCTAACCTTTGTGCAATCACGTGCAATCCATACTGGGCGTGAGAACGGCTGGCGAGCTGTTAAGCAAGCTACAGCACCTGTGGTTTGCACACGTAAGTTTTTTTCATTTTTTCAGGAATGACGGTTAGGCCTAATTCCGGAACTGCGGTTGACCTGCACTTACTGGGAAATCATTGTTCGCGGGTAATAATTGTCATCAGTGATCCCCATCACTAACGTTGTTCAGCGGGTTATCTGCACCTGTAAGCGACAAACGCTGGCCTTTTCAGTGTAGCGCACATGCAGCCACGGACATGTAATGGCATGACACAACAGTTATTGGCCAATCTCATGTGCCAGAGCCTCACGTGTCCCTCTAGTAAGCCGGACTCGGACCGCGTGGCATAACGGAGTCTCGTTCGTTAACGGAATTAAGCTTGCAATGTGTGCATCTGTTCTGTAGCTGGCATGGTTGAGGTTTCCCAGGTGGAGTCGAATTTAACCGTAGGCTCCACTCCTGGTGGTGCCCTTCTGGACATTCCTTTAAGGTTCAGCTTTGCAACCATACTGCCCACGTAAAACAAACACTTTGCCTTCATGAACGCTGTTTGGAGGGTCATGACTCGTGGGAATAACGCCGCCCAATCAGTTAACCTGCTAGAGAGATCCTTCGTTGCTCCCAAGCATGACATCACACTCCCTAGGAAGAAGGTAATGCCACTGTGGCGACCGTACTCCTGGGGGCGACACAAGTGCACTGATGCCCAGCCACTGCTCGATGAATCTGCTGGTACATTGACCCAGACCACTACATTCCCCTCGCACGCTACTCGGCCTGAATCTGACCCTGATGAAACTCAGGTTACCCTTCCCATATACAGTTCCATCTTACACGGTGACAAAGAGGAAGCTGCAGATGAAAGTGCAGGTTCGGCCCACCCGCCATCAGACACACCACCGTACTATCAGGGGCCCTGTGCCAGTGCCGTCGCCAACGAGTGGGCCCCCCCCTGCTTGCTCAGGATCACAGCACTTGCAAAGTTGAAATACTGTGCAGTGAGATGGAAGATGGGGACGACGAGGAGTCCAGACAAGTACAGGGATTCCCTAGCGAGGAGACTTATTTGATTGTTTTCAATGTTGGGACAGCAATTTTTGGGGAGCACTATACTCTGGGGAATGATAGATGGTGCCCACCATACACTGGAACATTCCAAAGGTGGACATCAGACACTGGAGCAGCATTTACAGGGCCCATTATACACTAGAGCAGTAGAAATGGGGCCCATTATGTTTGGAGCATTATTTGGGCCCATAAGACAGTGGAGCTTCATCCATGGGGACCAACATATACTGTAGCATTATGTGGAGCTCATAATATACTGTTTCAAACATTATATGGGACCAATGATTCTGTATGGAGAAATAGATGGGCCTCGTCATGAGATGTAAAAAGTGAAGTATTTTTCATTGTACTATACCGCTATTTCTCTGCCGTATCGGAGCATGATGAGTTGTGGTATGTGTTAAAGGGGCGCTCTTTCGCCCAGGGCACATGAAAACCTGGAGCCAGCCCTACCCCCCCACAACTTTAGCCAAATAACCCCCATTTTTCAGTGCGTAACTTGTATGATGAAGTTAATTAAGGTTGACAAGCTTAAGTAAGAAGAATTGATGCTTTTGGCATTCAAATGGGCACTGTAGGTGTGTTTCCTGTCCTCCTCTCACTGCCGACTTTTATTCCCCATTGACTTACATTGGGTTTCGTGTTTCGGGACGACCCCGACTTTTCCCTAAAATCGGACGATCTTGCTCGACCCGACTTTTGGAAAAGTCGGGTTTCACGTAACGAAACGCGACCCTAAAAAAACAAAAGTCGCTCAACTCTACATGTCACTATTTATTTTAATTTGTTTTTTTTCTCTTTATTCCACAGCACGGTGAGCAGCACTCGGGAGCCTGCACGATTGGACCCTTCTGAGGCGATCCCTGAGGAGACCGGCACCAAGGGACACTTCGACCGCCCCGGTACATCTGCACCTTCCCACACATTACAGCCATCTGTCCCATCCACCAGTGCAGGAGCATCGTGGCCGACAACATTACATGAAGCTGCTGGTGAGGAGATCGCTTTCCCTTTACCCCACCCTTCTGCCCCTGCCACCTCTAGTACACCTGCGGGTACTGGGCGGCAGCGGCAGAGGGGTCAGGAAAAGACTTATGCGCCAGAGTTCTTGCATCTGAATGCATCTTTCCAGAACTGTCTAAAAGTCTTGTCAGAGCAAATCTCCACAGGCTTTCAGCAGATCAACTCAAGCATTCTGGAGGTGAAGACACTTCTGCAAACCATGCATTCAGAAGCAAGATCTTCGCCAAACCACACCTTTTTCAGGTCTGTTGTGGAGCGCATGGAAACGCTCTCTCCTAGCCAGCAGATGCATGTAATGCATTCGTGCCACGGTGCTCTCCAGCACGTTACCTCCCAACCTCCTCCTCCCACCCCAGTAGTTCCTCCACCTGCACCCCCTCCAGCCACTTTCCATCCTCCCCCTCCTATTACATACCAGCCACCTCCCCAGTACCAGCAACCTCCCCAATACCAGCAACCTCCCCATTACCAGACATCTCCCCACTTCCAGCAACCTGCCCCGTACCAAACTCCTTCCCCATACCAAACTCCTTCCCCATACAACTTTCCATCAACATCATCTGCTCCTACAGTCCCTGCCCAACCCTCCACTCCACCACCCACCACCTCTTCTGCCTCCCACATGTCCACCCATTCTCTAGCTTTTTCCACACCTTCACCTCTAACTGTTCCTCCCCCACCACGATCCCAGTCCTCTCTCCACACTCCCAGTGTCGAAGTGTCCCGCAGCCCCTCCAGCAGTATTTCCACCCCACACTACACAAATTTATAATGTGTGTATTTTAATAAAAATGACCAGTTTTATGGTTTCAAACCTTTATTAAAAAAGTTTATTTAAATTTAAAAAAAGTTTACTAAAAAAAAAAAGATTAAATAAAAGTTAAATTATTGTTTACACTGGTTGTCTGTCATTTCTTTCTGCGGCGAAATATGTTAAAAAAAAAGTTAAATACAGGGTATTTAAAAGGTAAAAAGGTATTCAAAACCAGGTATATAACTGTGGGTAAATTTAGCTTTTTGCCACAGTTGTGTTCCTGCTTGTGTTTGAAGCAAAGTATTTCACCTAAAAAGTTGTGTTTATTGTTGGTGATTTCCTAACAATGTACACAACTTTTGTTAAAAGGTGAAATACTTTGCATAAAACACAACCAGGTACACACCTGTGGCCTAAAGGTAAAAATAGTAAGACCATGACAAGATAGCCAACTTTGGTTGGCAAAGGTATATACTGTTGGTACAGAAGGTACACAAGTTTGGTTAAGGGCACAAATCTTTCACACTCTGTCATCCTGCCAGGGTACTCTGCCATCCTGCCAGGGTACTCTGCCTTGAGGTGACATAAAGTATAGTGCAAAATTGTCCCTCATTACTGAAACCATCACAGAACTTCTAGTGGTAATGTTCTGGTAATCTTGCAAGGTGGTTTCTTCAGAGGTGTCCTCAATGGAAATGGGTTCCTTGCAGATAACAAAATTGTGGAGTACCACGCAAGCTTTGATCACCTCGTCCACAGTTTCTGTCTTGAGGTTGATCGCAGTCAATAGGACCCGCCATTTGGCTGTCAGAATACCAAAGGTACATTCAACCATTCTTCTTGCTCTTGTGAGGCGGTAATTAAAAATGCGTTTTGTTCTTGACAATCCTCTGCTACCGTATGGTTTCAAAAGGTGTTCTGACAGCTGGAAGGCTTCATCCCCTACACAGACAAATGTCATAGGTGGACCAGATGTTTGCGGCAGCGGTCTAGGGGGTGGGAACTGGAAGGTGTTTCCATACAGTTTACGCCCCATGGCAGACAGTTTGAAAACTTGAGAGTCATTGGAGCGGCCATAGGCCCCAATATCAACAGCAATAAATTTGTATTCCGCGTCAGCGATGGCCATGAGGACAATTGAAAAATATTTCTTGTAATTGAAATATTCCGATCCCGATCCGGCTGGCTTTACAATGCGGATATGTTTCCCGTCCACAGCGCCCAAGCAGTTCGGAAACTGACATATCTGTTGAAACTTTTCAGAAATTTCAATCCACCTCTCTGTTGTGGGCTCTGGTAAAAACTCTTCAGCTAAGGAGTCCCAAAGTGCACGGCATGTGTGCTTCACTATTCCAGATATGGTGGAAATCCCGAGTCTGTACTGGAAATGCAGTGACGAAAGGGATTCTCCAGTTGCAATAAATCTGTGGGGAATTAACAAACAATAAATTAGTTTAAAATAACAGCATTACATACCAAAACTGAGCTATAACACTTGGAGATACAAACTACCACCAACAAGATTGCAGTGAAAGTGTGCTCTGATGCGAGCATATCCAATAAATGTGGCTTACCTTAAAGTCACCATCAGACGCTCTGCGGGTGAAACAGAGAAGCGGCAATAGGTGTCCGCTTTTCTTATGAGGTGTGCAATGCGCTCCACCAAGTAATCAAAATTCTCCATTTTCATCCGAACATATCCAAAAAATTTCTCCGGCTTTCGTCTAAGGTCCATGCAGAGTGTAGAATAGACCCCACGCGTCATTCTCTTGGCTGTGATGGGGTGGATCCACAAACGTCGTCTACGATGCCTGATGCGCTGCTGTCTCGCTCTCTCCTTCTCCAGAGCAATCACCCTCAAACGATTCGCCTCCGCTGTAAAATCCGCCAAATTCTTCAAAATATTTCCAATCACAACATCCATCTTCGCCAGTCACTTGCTCTTCTCTCCAACCTGCATTTTCTCCTCTACAACCTGTCAAAGAAGGGCTGTAAGAACACGGTATATATAGTTTTTCAGTAGCCAATCCCGTTCGGAAGGCCACAAGGGGCGTTTTTAAAAACCGGATCCGGCGTAATCCATCGAAAAACGGATCGAAAAACGGATGAACCGGATGAGACAGATCCAGTTTTGGCTGTCATGCGCAAGACTGATCCGGCAGAAAACCGGATCCGTCACATCCGGGTTTTACAAAACATTTGCCGGATCCGGCGCTCTGGCGCGACGCCGGAACGCGCCTGACGGCGAAAACCTGATGTGTGAAAGTAGCCTTTACGCCCGGTCGTCTTATACGCCAGAAAATACGGTACATTAACTACAAACAAATACTTTATTCATTGCTGTGAAGCCATTCGTGAATAGCTACTCCTGTATACATACAATATCCAGTTACTGGCACCACTAGTAGTCTTTACTTTCAGCCATCTTTTCTAATATAATTTGTCTGCTTTTGTGCAATAGTGGACAATAGAGTTGAGCGGATCGGGTTTCATGAAACAAAATTTGTTTCAGATGAAACTGGTCCGGCTAGTGCAAAAAAAGTCGGAGTTTTGTCCGAAACCCGACCCAAATGCAAGTCAATGGGGAATAAAAGTCGGCATTGAGTGGATAACATTCATCCACTCAATGTCAACTTTTATTCCCCATTGACTTGCATTGGGCTCGGGTTTTGGTCGAAACTCCGACTTTTTTTGCCCTAGTCGGACTAGTTTCATCTGAAACAAATTTTGTTTCATGAAACCCGATCCGACCAAAGTCGCTCAACTCTAGTGGACATACATCCCCCCTGAGGAAGCCCACGCGAAACGCACATTGGGGCTGCGCACACAGGTTACTACAGTGGTGACAATGGGTAAGGGCATTTTGTTGGCACTTATTATATTAATTTTATCTGGGACTTGTGTGCTCTTTTCATTCTCTTGTGTTGTTTTATTTGTTGGTTGGAAGCCAATCGTGAATAGCTACTCCTGTATACATACAATATCCAGTTACTGGCACCACTAGTAGCCTTTACTTTCAGCCATCTTTTCTAATATAGTTTATCTGCTTTTGCGCGATAGTGGACATCCCTGTTTTTATGCATTTCAGCGGACTAGCACACTGTTCCATTTCCTCTACCAGCAGCTATATAGCCCCTAAATCTCTATCTCCCAGACTTACAGATTACGCACCTGTGTTTTTACCTATTTTGTGTTACATGATATATTTCTTCTCTATTAAAGGATAGGTATAGCAATGTTATGACTAATTGTCTTCATCAGGAACAATGAAAGATTTAGAAAGAAGCTTTAATTTCTTTCTATTAGGCTAGGTGCAGACGACCGTGTATTCTCTCATCCAAGAGAATCGGAACAATTATGCAAATCACACTTTGATCAATCTAAGAGTTTGATCAGAGTGTGAGCATGGTAGGATCTGATTTTTGCTGAGGAGAGGATGAGAAAAAAATGTCTCCAACTTCTCCATTCTGTCAGTCTGACAAAATCATACTGCACTCAGATGTCATCTAAGTGCAGTCCGATGGTTGTCACTGACTCATTGATTTGCATGATCAAATGCAATGTAATTATCGGATCCAACTAGGGCATGCTGCGATTTATTCCTTGGACTGACTGTCTGAGAAAGAAATCTGACATGTGCAAAGCCCCATAGAATAACATGGTGACAAGTGCTATCCATCAAAACGAGGGATAGCACTTGTCCGATGATTATGGTTGGGTTTACAAGCCTTAATACTGGTGAATGTAATGTAAACCAGCGTCTCCTATTTGCTACTGCTAATCTGTGATTTCCACAAGATGGTTTCCCCCTTTGTTTGGTGGTCCTGTCTGAAAGAGAAAGGCAACAGTCATCCAATAGTATTTTGTGTTATGCCTATTTATATAGCAGTTTAGATAAATGCACAATTCAGAATTAACATAACAACAAATCCTATGTTACTCATACAGTCCTGCCTATGAGAGAGCCTTTAGGCCGGGGTCACACTGGCGAGGAATATGGGCGAGTGAGAGGCGCTAAAAGCACGCATTAGACACGGACCAATGATTCTCTATGGGGTCACTCGCACCAGGCGTATATTTCTCATCCGTATCCTACGCTCCGTGCCAATCGCAGCATGCTGCGATTGTCAGCGTACTACGCACGTAGTACGCCAATGCAAGTCTATGGGTGCGCAAAAAATACGGATTACACACGGACCAGACATGTGACGTGCGAGCAATACGCAGGTCTTTTGGCTGGTGACAGGAAATGGGCCAATCCATCATCAGGAAGCCTAGACATGCAAATGAGCTCAAAAAGCGCTCCAGACATCCAGGAAGTACGCCTCCACGGAGTACAGCAGCGTCATGGCGTCCACATACATAAATGTGGAGATGCTCATTGTCCTGGTGCAGGAGCGTCCCGAAATATGGGACCCACGCGACGCAAATTATGCTAACCGGGCAAGAAAGGAGGCGTCATGGAGGCGCATCTGTCGCCAGATGTACCATGACTTTGGTGACAGACCACGTGATGAACAGCATAAAATTCGTAAGTGCAACCATATAAACATCATTAACCTTAGCGCACAAAAAAAAATGAATCTAGAATCAGCACCCCCTTCCTGCGCATGTACTTTTAGCCTCATGAGGCCGTTACATTAGGGTGTGACACGTGGCTTCACACAGCCATAATTTGGGGTTAGGCCACAAGCTCCTCATCCTCCTAGCCAAAAAAATTAGTTTATCTGCCCAATTACATATGCCACCATGGGTAAAACGCACACCCCAGAAGGCCCCATGCCTAGACAACTGTTAGAAAATGTGACCTCTCAAATATGTGAATTTGACAATATTTCCTGTCACATTGCAGTGGAAGATGTGATGAAACGCTGGTGAAGCATCCGGAACCAGTTCCGCCGGGAACGCCAGCAGCGGTCCAGGAGTGGGGATGCTGGATATGTCAAAAGAAAGTACATATACTATGACCGGCTGTTCTTCCTCGCCCCAATTCTGGATCTGAGACCGTAAGTACATACCTCACACCACATTACACAAATACATTACACAAATACTTTACAGGGACAAAAATATTGATGTATTTTTGCCTCTTTTCTATTTCATAACAGAACTCAATCCAACCTTACGGATCGAGGAATGGCCTCAGAGGCAGAGCCCATTATAGATCCTGTAGGGGATGAGGTGGCTGGCCCATCTTCTCCCCCTACAAGACGGATGGCTGAAGATGAGGCCTCATAGGACAACACAATGGCTGGCCTACACACAACACCACCAGGATGGTCTGCTGCTGCCACATCACCCATCCTGGAAGAGCCGGGCAACTTGAGCAGCAGCCCAACTGCCCAGATCAGGTCCTCCCCACAGGCTGCTCTTACATCACGGCGAACAAGAAGAAGGCGCCAGGTCACTATTCAAGAGAGCAGGACCAATGTGGACACGGGTGCTCAATTATTTGTCTAGAGTAACTACAGATGATGGGGAGGAGGCCTATGCACGTAGCCTCACCCTTTATCTCCGTGCCCTTACCCGTGAGGTCCGGCTCCATATTAGGGGATGTATTCAGATCCTGCTTGATGCAAGCGCCCCCCCCAATACCCCATATGAGGTTTTTGAATTTCTGGAGAGGTGGCAGCTCTCACCACGAAATCTAATGCGCATGAGACCATCCACACAGATGCTTGCTCAAGCAGGGTCCGAACAGCCCCTAATACGTGGGCCAACACCTCAACCCCTTCCTCCCCCTACCCAAACTTCTATTCTGCAGCCCCAAATGTCAGCCTCTAGCCAACCCCACCAATATGGCCACTTGTACCCATCCAGTGTTGGAGGCTGGTCCCAACCTGGTTGGGGACGATCTGGCTATCTTGGTGGGTATGAGCCACGTGCCTACCACAGCCAACAAGAAGCCCCTCACCATCATCATTACTCTGGCCAGTATCCCCAACAGTCCCAGGAGGCTGGACAATTCCAGCATCATGGGCAACAGTATGGCCCCACACAGGGCGATGTTGGCCACAGTGTCCAGCAGCACCCACAGGCTGTTCTTCCACGTTCCCCTTCCCCAACCTATGAGGATTTATGATTCTCATGGGGGGAGATGTCCAGTGAGTTTTAACTGGTGCTCCTAATAGAAAGGAAAAAACAGGTGTTCTCCATCACCAACATTTAGAACATAATTTAACATTCACATTTTTAAACAATGTTTTCCAAACATATGAAACAATCCATCATGACAGGCAACGCTACCTCACGCCTTTCAGACAGATATTACATGTGTGTACAAAATAGAATATTTAAACGCGCTATACTGTAAAATGGAAGGATGAAAATACACTACTCACTTGCTTAGGCCTAGGAAAGGCGTGCTGGCCTTAGTGAAGTAGTCACCTTTTTAGCTAGCAATCTCTATTAAAAAAATTCAAGGCGACCAGCATTCAGAATATCACGCTCTCTCTATGTCTTAACAAGTGAGTTTTGTATTTTCATCCTTTCCAGTATAGCATGGTTAAATATTCTCTGTTCTACAGACAGGTAATATCTGTGTGAAAGCTGTGAGGTAGCCTTGCCTGTCATGGTGGAATCTTTCTATGATTGGAAAACATTATGAGGAAATGTGAGTGTTATCTTGTAGCCTTTATTTTGGTGATGGAGCTCACCTTTTGTTGGCAAATCTAGTTTAATCTAGTCATGCAGCAATGTTGTTATTGCCTAATCTTTGTTGGTGTTTTCTTATGTAATGTTAATTTTTTAAAAAGTTAAAGAAGGCACAAAGGGTCATTTTGCCCATTGCCAAAATTTTCTTATGGCAATATTATGTTTGCCTTTAAGCAAACCAAAAAAAAAAAGGCAAAACTAAAAATTTGTCTACTCTAGTTAACGTCTCTGTGTGATTTTTCACTATCCCTCACAACATACTAACAGACACAAACCAATGCAATGAAACACTCATAGAATCATAAGGGCTTGAGTAATATATATTTAGACACAATTAAAGAAACAAATTATAACATAGACACAGCATGCTCTTGTCAAGAAGTTGCCCCCTCAGGTGAGATAAAGTAATTAGTGAAAATATCACGCACTTTTAGGCCAGAGAGCGGTCTACGTTGAGGGATGATAGGTGGTCTCACCCTGCGCACATTGTCCGGCCTATGCACAATACCATCAGAGGAGGAACAATCATGTATCCTGGTGAAGTTATGCAGAAGAACACAGGCTTTCACAACTTCATTCACATTTTGCTCACTCAACTGAATGGCAGACTGGAGTACCCGCCATTTGGCACAAAGAATCCCAAACGAACACTCCACCAGTCGCCTAGCACGTGATAGGCGCAAGTTAAAAATTCTGCGCCTGTGGTGAAGGTTGCGCCGGGGATATGGCCTCATGACATTGCGCGATAACTGAAAGGCCTCATCTGCCACAAGGACATAAGGGACTGATTCTTCGGGGGAGCCTGGTAGCTGGCGTGGTGGTGGTGGTAGATCCAACTGGTTGGTGCGTAGCCGCCAAGCCATTATGGAAGTATTGAAGACTCTAGAGTCTCCCGTCCTTCCATAGGCCCCAATGTCAACAATTATAAACTTGTATTGAGGGTCTACCAGAGCCAACAATACAACAGAAAAGTATTGTTTATAATTGAAGAATTGGGAGCCAGAGTTCGGCGGCTTACGCACCCTGATATGTTTGCCATCCAGGGCCCCAATGCAATTTGGAAACTGGCAGTTCTCCTCAAAGTCCCTTGATATTCTTAACCAGTCTTCCATCCTGGGCTCGGGCATGACCACTTGATGGAGACTTGTCCAGATTTCTGTACATGTAGACCTCACTATGCCTGAAATGGTATACTTTCCAATGAGAAACTCATGGTGGAGGGCGGCATAAGACAGGCCAATGGACAGGAAGCTGTAGAACAACAGAAATATTTAAGTTTAGAATGGCTAAAGTAAAAAAAAATCAGTTACATGCCGACCAAACTTGGTAGGAATTGAGAGAGAATAACACACACATATTTGGTGGCACAATGACTAAGTGATATGCAGGACATATTAGATGTAACATTCTGCTGTGTCAGTTGAAACATATTTTGAGTAAGATGAGGGCATTAAACTTTGTCCAAGAAGGCCCAAATACATAATTTAGCACACACATTATGAACATAGAGAATGTGGTTGTGTAGTACATACCGTATTGTGAGTAGAAGTCGCTCCTCTGCAGATATCGCTTTGCGCATCCTTGTGTCCTGAAAGGTTATCCCAGGGTGCACTGTCTCCAAGAGTCGATCAAATGTGGAAATGCTCATGCGACAGTACTGGTAAAATTTCTCCGGATGCTCACGCAGAGAAGAATAGAGGCGGTGAAAATGACCTCTTGTGAGTCATTGCCTCAAAAGTGGATGGACCCACATGCGTCTCCTCCTCCGCGGATCCACTATCACTGGGTATGGTTGCCCAAAGCGCCGTGACAAAAGCCAGGTAAAGAGAACCTGCTCAGCTGTATTGAATCTCAGACCTTCTGCCATGCTGCACAAAGAACACCAACACTCCTCGTGAAAGCAAGGTGACAAATGTACAGAATGTAGGCAGCCACCTGTTTCTGAGTGTCTAAATAGGGTGCAGGCTAATGATTTAAATTGTTTGCAGGCCTCAAAACCGATAAATGTCCATTTTGCAAGGCTGCAAGAAAATCTCGCCATACGGATTGCATACGGATGCCACACGGATTACATACGGATGCAGACATGCGCAAAATACACGACCTCACCTTGCTTACGGATGGCCTACGGAGCACTATTTAGGGGTCATTCATCCGTATTACGCCTGTAAACTACGGACCGTATTTTGCGCAGGTTAGTGTGACTCCAGCCTTATGCTTTTTTCTTTTGTACAAATCACATGCCTCCATATTTGACCGTCAGGAGAACAGGAACAGACAGATAAACCCTCCCAACTTTCTGTAGAGAAACAAAGACCTCCCAAACTTCCTCTAGAGAGACAGATACCCACCCCTATTTCCTGTAATGTGTCTGTGTCTCTGCTGGTATGGATTATACCTGACAACAGGCAGTGAACAGCAAGATAGCCCAGAAGGGCAAAACCTAGTGGTCTGCATTTTGTATTGATTTTTTTAAGCAAAGTTGTTTATATCTAAAAAATGTTATCATATAATCTATCAAATTAGATGAAGTTGTCAGAAAGTACACAGACAATTCAAAATGAGAACATGTGTTAGGTTACTGTACGCCCACGCAACATCTTTATCAGGTGGATTCTTTCTGGAACTCACCTGAAAAAGTGCTAGAAAACTGTACAAAGGAAGAAACATTTGCACTGCAGTGTCAAAATGACTTACTGTGCGTAAGTTACATCTTTTGTCACTTCACTTCTTTTACCCGCTTCAAGCTTTGAAAGCCGTGAAACGGCTAAAAAGTCAACAGTCCATTGCTTGGAAGCTAATAGAGATATATGTGTATGTGTTTATATGTATGTATTGTGATAATGTAGGGTATTATATTGTACAGTAATGTAAGATAGGTAGTGTAGGGTATAGATATGTAGATAGCTGTGACTATAGGGTAAGATATAATTAATGTTTGAGACTAGCCCACAGTGGGAGGGGGTTGTGTTAGGGAAAGTGACTGGTTTCCTATTTGATAGTTAGTTAGATAAGGTTTGGGGTGCTTAGTTAGCAGAGCTGCACAAAGGTTGACCCTGAGTGAGAGGAGACTAAGAAGAAGAGATACTGAGATCCTATAGAAAACATGACAAAAGAGACAGAGTGGCCTTCTGGAGATGTGTCTTAGGAGAGGATGCCTAGCCATGAGACCTCCAGCTTGTAACGCAGAAGGTAAGAGGCCTTTCAGTAGGAATGAGAACTGGCGAAGGGTCCTGAGCAGTAGATCCAGGGCACCATTAGTGGAAGAAATAGGATGCGGAACTCTGAGCATTTAAAAGAGGCCTGTGAATCAAGACTGCAGCATTAAAGTTGGGTTGTGGCGAAGTAGGGAGAAACAGTGTGCCTTGAAAGCACTGTAGTATACTGCACAGGATGGATACTGTGTGGAATAATGCTTCACACTAACACTGCACCCGCTATCCCTTGTTTATAACCCTTCCCAAATTGCCATCAGTTAAGAGGTTTTTTTGGAAGGGATGTCTCTCTTAATGAACTGTAAAGCATCTGGTCCTGGCCAGCCCACAACGTCAGCTAAATGCAACCTGCAGGGGTGTAAGGCCCTCACAGCAAAAGTCCACACACTCAGCCAGGACCCCCACTTTCATGATTCTTGCGGGGCGCCGGAGGCAAGTTCATCACGTTACAGGGGTATAAGTTTATTTAATTTTACTTGATCAATGGTTCACCAAAGAAACAAGTTTCCATAGATTGTATCATTACTACTGGAGCAGGGAAACAGTCTACAGCACCTTGTAATCCCAATTAAGAAAATATTTTTTTTCAAACTCTGAGAAAGTTATGTAAGTCATCAGTTGAGCCCCTTGTGCAAATCCGTAATTACATGTATCTATGTCATATACCGACACTGGTGGATTGTGCTTTTCTCTCTCCTTTCTAAGGTTTAAACCGAACAACTTCTAATTTCATACATCGTTTGAAGTCTTTATTTTTCCAATCGCTTTCATATAGCCTTTAATGATATAGTCAGTGGGTATTTTACAAAGTCATCTCAGTCGATCTTTTTTTTTTCCAAATGAAAAAAAAAAGATTAAAAAGAATTTTCATTTTTACCTCTGGAAACTTTTTTTTTTCCTTGCTTGTTATTCAAAGAAATGAATATATTTAGAAGACAGCAAAAGATTTTAATGCATTTAGGAAAAAGAAAAGCAACATCGTTCCCATTTGTTTCTTCCGAGGCACTTTTATAAATTACAGAAAAGAGCTAATACATTTCTAAGAACATATAAAACAAAACGCCGGTTTTGAAGTATTATAATAAAACAACTCAGCTCTTTTCATGTCTGGTGTCTTTTTTAATGAAGATCTTCTGGCGGCTCTTGAATGTATAACTAGTTTGTATCAGTGAATAAAGCTGTCTGTTCTGATGATTGACATGAGCCCACTTTACAGTGGGATTCTGAAAATTAGTCCACAGAGGTCCATTTTTTTTCAGGTATTTTTTCAGACTGAGAGCTGCCCTCCAACTATAGTAGAGGTTTCTTCACCTCTCTCATTGGTATTCTAATCTGGCAGGGTTGTCCTGCTTTTTAAAGTAACTCTGAGATTTTTGATAGTATCCCCCCTGACACATTACTTAGCCAAAAGGATTCAAATGAGATTCAAGAAACATGGAATAAAGCACAAAGGGATCGGAAAGTGCACAATTAATAATCATACGGTTAATTCATTTTTAATGCATAGATTTTCTTGGTGTTCCATTTCTCATGTAAATGAAAGAAAAAAAATCACTGAAATAATTTGCAGATTTGGGAGAATTTAACAGTAAAAGAAAATACTCGTATGTACACGATCATAAAATTTGTATACATATTTTTTGTAATTTACTTTTAATTTTTTGTAATACATTCACTATTAAAAAAATGTACAGTATTTAGAAAATATAAGATAAAAACATACAATAGCATAAAAGGCAAAACAAAGAGCCATTTTGGAAAACAAAAGGATGTTCATTTATCGCAGCGTAGCCCATTCAACGTGATATCGTGATCCTCTACAACGCAGTAAGAAAATGCACATTCATACCTGTAAAGTAAATAAAGAAAAAAAAGCAATAACCTAAGCGCATCGATTTCGGAGGTTTTCCATAATGGTTCTGGTTCAAGGAAACGTCAGTCGGGTTCCTGGGTAATGAAAGGTACAAAACAGGATGTGTATCCAGTAAACATTAAAAAATAGGGTAAGTTAAAACATCACATTTATTTGGAATACTAAAAGCAGGGAAAAATTAAAATCAAGGTGAGTGAGAATAAAGTAGGGAAAGACATCAGGTGTACACCAGAGCAAAGAAAACCTGAACTGTGTAGTACGATGGTGAAGCAGTTATATCCAGTGCAAGAGTTTGGGTAACCAGACACCTCAATCCTCTTGCCCCTGTATGCTGTTTTATCCCCATGACAGCACTTTGTGGCTAAACAAATTAGTTTAAAGCTTATGATGTTTGCTCAAACTCACCTGTGGCAAGTAACAGATATGAGCTATATGAAAATCACACCTGGAACCAAATAAAAAGCAAAGAAGTTGACCCAATCTTTGCATTGTGTGACTGTGTGTTCCACACAAAGCATGGAGAACAAAAAGATGAGAAGAAAACTGTCTGAGGACTTGAGAACCAAAATTGCTGAAAAATATCTAGGCTACAAGTCCATCTCCAGAGATCTTGATGTCCGGATAGAGGATAAGCAGCCCTAATTAAGTTCCAAAGAAATTCCAACTGTCCTGCAGGCTCGGTGCATCAGTGTCATCATAATCTATGCATCAACATTTGAAGGCAAAGAAACGCTATGGTAGGATCCCATTGCTAACACAGAGACATAAAAATCTAGACTGCAGTTTGCCAAAATGTACATGACTAAGCTAAAATCCTTTTAGGAAAGCGTCTTGTGGACAGATGAGATGAAGATAGAGCTTTTTGGTAAAGCACATCATTCTACTGTTGAAAAACAGAATGAGGTCTACAAAGAAAGGAACACAGTGTACCTACAGTCAAATATGATGGAGGTTCAAAGATGTTCTGGGGTTGCTTTGCTGCCTCTGACACAGGGTTCCTTGACTGTATGTAAGACATCATGAAATCTAAGAATTACCAATGGATTTTGGGTCGCAATGTAGTGCCTAGTGTCAGAAAGCTGGGTTTCTGTCCCTAGGTCATGGGTAATGATGGGCAAACCGTGAATGTTAGGGTCTGACAGGTTAGGCCAAACAGTTTACAGAAGTTTATAACGTACAGCGGTACAATTAAAAAATCATATTTTTTCCACAAAAATGATCTTTTCACCCCAATTTTTATTTTCCCAAGGGTAACAGGACCCTAAAAGTTATTGTGCAATTTGTCCTGAGTATGCTGATACCCCACATGTGGGGGTAAACCACTATTTGGGCGCATGGCAGAGCTCAGAAGGGAAGCAGCGCCATTTGACGTTTTTGGCTGGAATTGAGATCGGACATCATGTCGTTATTGGAAAACCCCTGATGTACCAAAACAGTGGAAACCCCCCACAAATGACACCATTTTGGAAACTAGACCCCCTAACGAACTTATCTAGATGTGTGGTGAGAGCTTTGAACCCCCAAGGGCTTCACAGAAGTTTAAAACATAAAGCCGTACAATTAAAAAATCATATTTTTTCCACAAAAATGATCTTTTACCCTCAATTCTTATTTTTCCAAGGGTAACAGCACCCTAAAAGTTATTGTGCAATTTGTCCTGGGTATGCTGGTACCCCACATGTGGGGGTAAACCACTATTTGGGCGCATCGCAGAGCTCGGAAGGGAAGCAGCGCCATTTGACATTTTTGGCTGGAATTGAGATCGGACACCATGTCGCGATTGGAAAACCCCTGATGTACCTAAACAGTGGAAACCCCCCACAAATGACACCATTTTGTAAACTAGACCCCCCAAGGAACTTATCTAGATGTGTGGTGAGCACTTTGAACCCCCCAGTGCTTCAAAGAAGTTTATAACGCCCGGGCGTGAAAATAAAAAATTCGTATTTTTTCCACAAACATGATCTTTTAGTCACCATTTTTTTTATTTTCCCAAGGGTAACAGGAGAAATTGGACCCCAAAAGTTGTTGTCCAATTTGTCCTGAGTATGCTGATACCCCATATGTGGAAGAAAACTACTGTATGGGCACACGTCGGGGCTCGGAAGGGAAGTAGTGACGTTTTGGAATGCAGACATTGATGGAATGGTCTGCAGGTGTCATGTTGCCTTTGGAGAGCCCCTAATGTACCTAAACAGTGGAAACCCCCCAAAAATGACCCCATTTTGAAAACTAGACCCCCTAAGGAACTTATCTAGATGTGAGGTGAGCACTTTGAACCCCCAAGGGCTTCACAGAATTTTATAATGCCAGGGAATGAAAATAAAAAAATCGTATTTTTTCCACAAACATGATCAATTAGTCCCCAATTTTTTCATTTTCCCAAGGGTAACAGGAGAAATTGAACCCCAAAAGTTGTTGTCCAATTTGTCCTGAGTACGCTGACACCCCATATGTGGGAGAAAACTACTGTATGGACACACGTCAGGGCTCGGAAGGGAAGTAGTGACGTTTTGGAATGCAGACATTGATGGAATGGTCTGCGGGTGTCATGTTGCCTTTGGAGAGCCCCTAATGTACCTAAACAGTGGAAACCCCCCAAAAATGACCCCATTTTGAAAACTAGACCCCCTAAGGAACTTATCTAGATGTGAGGTGAGCACTTTGAACCCCCAAGGGCTTCACAGAAGTTTATAATGCCAGGGAATGAAAATAAAAAAATCGTATTTTTTCCACAAACATGATCAATTAGTCCCCAATTTTTTCATTTTCCCAAGGGTAACAGGAGAAATTGAACCCCAAAAGTTGTTTTCCAATTTGTCCTGAGTACGCTGACACCCCATATGTGGGAGAAAACTACTGTATGGACACACGTCAGGGCTCGGAAGGGAAGTAGTGACGTTTTGGAATGCAGACATTGATGGAATGGTCTGCGGGTGTCATGTTGCCTTTGGAGAGCCCCTAATGTACCTAAACAGTGGAAACCCCCCAAAAATGACCCCATTTTGAAAACAAGAACCCCTAAGGAACTTATCTAGATGTGTGGTGAGCACTTTAAACTCCCAAGGGCTTCACAGAAGTTTATAATGCCAGGGCATGAAAATAAAAAAATCGTATTTTTTCCACAAACATGATCAATTAGTCCCCAATTTTTTTATTTTCCCAAGGGTAACAGGAGAAATTGAACCCCAAAAGTTGTTGTCCAATTTGTCATGAGTACGCTGACACCCCATATGTGGGAGAAAACTACTGTATGGACACACGTCGGGGCTCGGAAGGGAAGCAGTGACGTTTTGGAATGCAGACTTTGATGGAATGGTCTGCGGGTGTCATGTGCGTTTGGAGAGCCCCTGATGTACCTAAACTATTGAAACTCCCCACAAGTGACCCGATTTTGGACACTAGACCCCCCCACGGAACTTATCTAGATGTGTGGTGAGCACTTTGAACCCCCAAGTGCTTCACAGAAGTTTATAACGCTCGGACGTGAAAATAAAAAAATCATTTTTTTCCACAAAAATGATATTTTTGCCCCCAATTTTTTTATTTTCCTAAGGGTAACAGGAGAAATTGGACCCCAAAAATTGTTTTGCAATTTGTCCTGAGTAGGCTGATACCCTACATGTGGGGGTAAAACACTGTTTGGGCGCATGGCAGAGCTGGAAGGGAAGGAGCACCATATGACTTTTTCAACTCAGAATTGGCTGGAATTGAGATCAGACGCAATGTTGCATTTGGAGAGCCCCTGATGTGCCCAAACAGTGGAAACCCCCAATTCTAACTCCAACCCTAGCCCCAACACACCCCTAACCCTAATCTTAGCCCTAACCCAAGCCCTAACCCTAGCCCTAACCCTAACCCTAACCCTAGCCCTAACCCTAATCCTAACCCTAGCCCTAACCCTAACCCTAATGGAAAAATGGAAATAAATACATTTTTTTTTATTTTATTATTTTTCCCTAACTAAGGGGGTGATAACGGGGGGTTTGATTTACTACTTATGGCGGTTTTTATGTTTGGCAGCTGTCGCACGCTAAAAGACGCTTTTTATTGTAAAAATAGTTTTTGCATCACCACATATTGAGAGCTATAATTTTTCCGTATTTTGACCCACTGAGTCATGTGAGGTCTTATTTTTTGCGGGACGAGTTGACGTTTTTATCGGTACCATTTTCGGGCACGAGACATTTTTTGATTGCTTTTTATTCCGATTTTTGGGACACAGAATGAACAAAAACCAGCGCTTCATGAATTTCTTTTGGGGGGTGCGTTTACATCGGTCCGCGTGCGGTAAAATTGATAAAGCGGTTTTATTCTTCAGGTCAGTACGGTTACAGCGATACCTCATTTAGGTCAATTTTTATGTTTTGTCGGTTTTATGCAATGAAAACTATTTTATATAAAAAATAATTATTTTTGCATCGCTTTATTCTGCAAGCTATAACTTTTTTATTTTTTTCGCTGATGATGCTGTATGGCAGCTCATTTTTTGCGGGACAAGATGACGTTTTCAGCGGTACCATGGATATTTATATGCGTCTTTTTGATCGCGCGTTATTACACTTTTTGTTTGGCGGTATGATAATAAATCATTATTTTTTGCTTCGTTTTTTATTTTTATTTTTTAAGGGGTTCGCTATAGGGGTTAACTAATGGGACAGTTTTATAGGGCAGGTCGTTACGGACGCGGCGATACCTAATATGTGTACTTTTATTGTTTTTTTTTTTTATTATTTTCAAAAAATGAATTTATTGGGGAATATTTTTTTTTTTTTTTACTAATTTATTTGGCGATTTTTTTTAAATTATTTTTACACTTTTTTTTATTTTTTTTTACTTTATTACATAGTCCCAGGTGGGACATCACTGTCCTGTGACAGATCGCTGATCTGTCACATCACAGATCACTGTGACAGATCAGCGATCTGTCACAGGCAGTGCCGAAGGCTTCCTCATGCCTGCGCTTTGCAGGCACTGAGGAAGCCAGCTTCCTGCAGGCCCCTGAAGGCCCCCGTCGCCATCTTGGATTCAGGGGCCTGGAGGAAAGGAGCCCCCCGCAGCAGCGCTGCTCATTGTGCTGCCGTGGGGGGCTCAGGGAAGCACGGAGGGAGCCCCCTCCCTGCCGATGCTTCCCTTTAACTCCCGGTACACCGCGATCATGTTTGATCGCGGTGTGCAAGGGGTTAACGTGTCGGGGGCGGTCCGTGACCGCCCCTGACACATTGTGCCGGGTGTCAGCTGTGATAATCAGCTGACACTCGGCCGCGATCAGCGGCGCTCACCACGTGGGCGCCGCTGATCGCAGTAGACGTACTATCCCGTCCACGGTCATACGGGCCCGGGTACCGTGGACGGGATAGTACATCGGATGTCAGGAAGGGGTTAAAGAATACTTTGACACCATACATTTGGTACTACTCACTATGTATTTCAGTATTGGTACTACTCAATAAGTACATTATTATCATTATTGTTATTATTTTTACAGATTTTAAATTAAAGCTGCCCAGTCTTACAAATTACTCCTTTTGGCATTAGCCCAAATCTCCAGAGTATGTTTTTTTTCTTTTTAGCAATTTTTTTGCATCCACATTCTTTGGACACATAATTGCCATTTTGTTATATCGACGCCAAATTCATTCTTATATCCACTTCTGATTTTACTTATTGCATTTAAATAGAGCAATCTTACAGCCATTTAATAATGTTCATTATGCATGGTAAATACAACTGGCAATCAGCTATCTTTGTGATGCAAGATTGTTAAGGTGCTTATTATCCATTCTGCTTATCATGGTTTGCTTGGAAATTTTAGAAACGTATTATTTAATTATTTATTTTAAATAGGTAGTCAATTAATTTGGCTGAAAAAGAAATGATGTGTGTGTGCGTGTGTGTGTGTATATATATATATATATATATATATATATATATATTAACTGTGTAGACAATGGGCAGATTCACTATTGTGGCAGAATTCTGGCTCAAATCATTTTAACTATATACAGGTGCATCTCACAAAATTAGAATATCATCAAAAGGTTAATTTATTTCAGTTCTTCAATACAAAAAGTGAAACTCATGTATTATATAGAGTCATTACACACAGAGTGATCTACTGTATTTCACGTGATTACTTCTGTTAATGTTGATGACTATGGCTTACAGCCAATGATAACCCAAAAGTCATTATTTCAGTAAATTAGAATAGTTTATAACATCAGCTTGAAGAAATGATTTTAAAATACAAAATGTTGGCCTACTGAAATGTATGTTCAGTAAATGCACTCAATACTTGGTCGGGGCTCCTTTTGCATCAATTACTGCATCAATGCGGCGTGGCATGGAGGCGATCAGCCTGTGGCACAGCTGAGGTGTTATGGAAGCCCAGGTTGCTTTGATAGCAGCCTTCAGCTCGTCTGCATTGTTGGGTCTGGTGTCTCTCATCTTCCTCTTGGCAATACTCCATAGATTCTCTGTGGGATTAAGGTCAGGTGAGTTTGCTGCCAATCAAGCACAGTGATACTGTTGTTTGTAAACCTGGTATTGGTACTTTTGGCAGTGTGGACAGGTGCCAAGTCCTGCTGGAGAATGAAATTTCCATCTCCAATAAGCTTGTCGGCAGAGGGAAGCATGAAGCGCTCTAAAATTTCCTGGTAGACGGCTGCGCTGTCTTTGGTCTTGATTAGAGTTGAGCGAAACGGGTCGAAAAAATTCAAAAGTCCCCGACTTTTGGCAAAGTCGGGTTTCATGAAACGAAACCCGACCCTAGGATGAGGTCGGCCACGAGGTCTGCGACATACGCGCCAAAGTCGCGTTTCAAAAGTTTGTTTTGCGCTCTTTTTCAGCCAATCAGGATCCACGGACACTGTGGGCAACGTGATGACATAGGCACGGGTCACCACCATCTTTCAGAAGGGCATGCAAGTGATTGGCTTGCTTTGGTGGGCGTCACAGGGGGTATAAAAGGGCATGCACGCCGACCGCCATCTTACTTCTGCCGATCTTAGTATAGGGAGAGGTTGCTGCTGATTCTGTAGGGAGAGCGTTAGGCAGGGAAGAAGACAAAAAAACTGCTTCTGCTGCTAGCGATTTGGCCTGCACAACACACCAGTCACTGTGTGTGCAGTGCAAGGGGAGGCTATATAGTGGTGTATCAGTGGTGTTGGTTGTTGGGCTGCCTTTTAAGGCTTCCTGACAGGCTGGCATTGCTGTTTACCCACTGCTCCGCAAACTGCTTTTTTAAAAGCAATCCCAATTTTTTTTTTTGCCCTGCTGAGAAGAAAAAAAAACAGCTTCTGCTGCTAGCAATTTGGCCTGCACAACACACCAGTCACTGTGTGTGCAGTGCAAGGGGAGGCTATATAGTGGTGTATCAGTGGTGTTGGTTGTTGGGCTGCCTTCTAAGGCTTCCTGACAGGCTGGCATTGCTGTTTACCCACTGCTCCGCAAACTGCTTTTTTAAAAGCAATCCAATCTCCCTTATCCTCTAGTCACTTTTGTCACAGCTGTGCCATCGAGCCTGTCACATAGCGCTCAGATATCAGTGGGCCTCACACAATCCAAAAGTGTCCAGTGTCCAAAAGTGTGTGCAGATATTCAAAATCTCCCTTATCCTCTAGTCACTTTTGTCACAGCAGTGCCATCGCGCCTGTCACATAGAGCTCAGATATCAGTGGGCCTCACACAATCCAAAAGTGTCCAGTGTCCAAAAGTGTGTGCAGATATTCAAAATCTCCCTTATCCTCTAGTCACTTTTGTCACAGCAGTGCCATCGAGCCTGTCACATAGCGCTCAGATATCAGTGGGCCTCACACAATCCAAAAGTGTCCACTGTCCACAAGTATGTGCAGAAATTCAAAATCTCCCTTATCCTCTAGTCACTTTTGTCACAGCAGTGCCATCGCGCCTGTCACATAGAGCTCAGATATCAGTGGGCCTCACACAATCCAAAAGTGTCCAGTGTCCAAAAGTGTGTGCAGATATTCAAAATCTCCCTTATCCTCTAGTCACTTTTGTCACAGCTGTGCCATCGAGCCTGTCACATAGCGCTCAGATATCAGTGGGCCTCACACAATCCAAAAGTGTCCAGTGTCCAAAAGTGTGTGCAGATATTCAAAATATCCCTTATCCTCTAGTCACTTTTGTCACAGCAGTGCCATCGAGCCTGTCACATAGCGCTCAGATATCAGTGGGCCTCACACAATCCAAAAGTGTCCAGTGTCCAAAAGTGTGTGCAGATATTCAAAATCTCCCTTATCCTCTAGTCAATTTTGTCACAGCAGTGCCATCCAGCCAGTCACATAGCGCTCAGATATCAGTGGGCCTCACACAATCCAAAAGTGTCCAGTGTCCAAAAGTGTGTGCAGATATTCAAAATCTCCCTTATCCTCTAGTCACTTTTGTCACAGCAGTGCCATCGAGCCTGTCACATAGCGCTCAGATATCAGTGGGCCTCACACAATCCAAAAGTGTCCACTGTCCACAAGTGTGTGCAGAAATTCAAAATCTCCCTTATCCTCTAGTCACTTTTGTCACAGCTGTGCCATCGAGCCTGTCACATAGCGCTCAGATATTCATTGGGCCTCACACAATCCAAAAGTGTCCAGTGTCCAAAAGTGTGTGCAGAGATTCAAAATCTCCCTTATCCTCTAGTCACTTTTGTCACAGCAGTGCCATCGAGCCTGTCACATAGCGCTCAGATATCAGTGGGCCTCACACAATCCAAAAGTGTCCAGTGTCCAAAAGTGTGTGCAGATATTCAAAATCTCCCTTATCCTCTAGTCACTTTTGTCACAGCAGTGCCATCGAGCCTGTCACATAGCGCTCAGATATCAGTGGGCCTCACACAATCCAAAAGTGTCCACTGTCCACAAGTGTGTGCAGAAATTCAAAATCTCCCTTATCCTCTAGTCTCTTTTGTCACAGCTGTGCCATCGAGCCTGTCACATAGCGCTCAGATATCAGTGGGCCTCACACAATCCAAAAGTGTCCAGTGTCCAAAAGTGTGTGCAGATATTCAAAATCTCCCTTATCCTCTAGTCACTTTTGTCACAGCAGTGCCATCGAGCGTGTCACATAGCGCTCAGATATCAGTGGGCCTCACACAATCCAAAAGTGTCCAGTGTCCAAAAGTGTGTGCAGAGATTCAAAATCTCCCTTATCCTCTAGTCACTTTTGTCACAGCAGTGCCATCGAGCCTGTCACATAGCTCTCAGATATCAGTGGGCCTCACACAATCCAAAAGTGTCCAGTGTCCAAAAGTGTGTGCAGATATTCAAAATCTCCCTTATCCTCTAGTCACTTTTGTCACAGCAGTGCCATCGAGCCTGTCACATAGCGCTCAGATATCAGTGGGCCTCACACAATCCAAAAGTGTCCACTGTCCACAAGTGTGTGCAGAAATTCAAAATCTCCCCTGCCCTATAGACACCTTGTACCTTGTTTTACATTACTATATAGTTTGTTGGATTTTGTCTACATTTCTACCAAAAATGAGGAAGTCTGGTGGAAGAGGCCATGGAATTGGCAGCTGGTAATGATGGTGTTGGTAGTGGATCTGATGGTAGTGGCAAGAGCAAAATAGGACCGAATGCAGGAGGTGCTGACCCTGCGTCATCGTCTGGCTACATAAGGCCTCGAACGCTTAGTTTTCTAGGAGTTGGCAAACCGCTTTTAAAGCCAGAGCATCAGGAAAAAGTTTTGTCTTACATTGCTGACTCAGCCTCCAGCTCTATCGCCTCCTCTTCTTCAGTTGTAAAAAGTAAAAGCACTGAGTCGTCATTGGAGGCTCATGTTCATGAACCACACCTTTCCTTGTGTCCTTCACCGCAACCAAGATTGAAGGATGACGCAGGCCATACTACTGATTACTCCATGGAGCTGTTTTCACATACCATGCCTGGATTATCAAGTCAAATGGTGAATTACCCAGGCCAAGATGAATCTGACATGGAGTGCACTGATGCACAGCCGCTGATGGATGATTCTGCTGGTACATTCACTCAGAGCACTACATTGTCCTCGCAGTGTACAGAGCCAGATTCTGACCCTGATGAGACTCAGGTGCCCCTTCCCGCACACTATACCACCATACACGGTGATACAGAGGAAGGTGCACATGACATAGAAGAGGAGGTGGTGGATGACCCAGTTGTTGACCCAGATTGGCATCCATTGGGGGAAGAGGGTGCTGCTTCCAATAGCTCAGATGAGGAGCATCCACAGCAGACATCGACATCGCAACAGCTGTTATCTGGCAGGTCCGGAGCACTCCAAAGACAGGTTCCAAACATCAAAAGAGTTGCTGGACAGCTTGTCCAGAGGGTCAAAAGATCACAGCGTGCTAGGCCGCAAAATGTCTGCCAAAGTAGGAAGAGTGCAGTGTGGCACTTTTTTGAACAAAATCCTCATGATCAGGCCAAGGTTATCTGTAAGAAGTGCGCAAAGACCTTTAGCCGAGGGAAAAATCTGAAAAATTTGAATACCAGTTGCATGCTTAGACATTTAACCAGCATGCACTTGCAAGCGTGGACACAACACCAAACCTCAAGTGCCACATGTGCAACTGATCACAACGAAGGTAGTCAGCAACGCTACATTGTTTCCCCCACTGTAAGCCCACCGGTTAGCACAGCAGCAAATGTTGAGGTGTCGTTGCAAGACCACAGCAGTCAGGGAATCCCACTGTTATATCAACGAAATACTGATTCTAGGCCATCAGAAAGAACAACAACTCCATCACCATCATCAACCCTCTCTCAGTCCGCCCTGTCCACTGCTACTTCCACCATATGCAGCTCTCAAGTCCAGCTCACCCTCCCAGACACTATGAGTAGGTCAAGAAAGTACTCAGTCTCTCATCCGCGTACACTGGGTTTGAACGCCCACATTGCCAAACTAATCTCGTTTGAGATGATGCCCTTTCGGTTGGTGGAAAGCACAGCTTTCCACGAACTCATGGCCTATGCAGTACCACGCTATGACCTACCCAGTCGCCACTTCTTCTCTCGCAAAGCCATCCCAGCCCTCCACCATCATGTGAAAGACCGCATTGTCCATGCACTCAAGCAGTCAGTGAGCGGAAAGGTGCACCTCACAACTGATGCATGGTCCAGTCGGCATGGCCAGGGCCGTTACGTGTCCATCACTGCGCACTGGGTTAATGTGGTGGATGCAGGGTCCACAGGGGACAGCGGTGGTGGGACAGTGCTGCCTAGCCCATGGTATAGGAAACAGTTGGCTGTAGGCGTTCGACCCTCCTCCTCCTCCACCTCCTCCAGAAGCGAAAGCTCGTCCACAGAGCGCAGTCGTACGAGCACTCCATCTGCAGCTGCCACTGTTGCACACGATGTGTCCCCCTATCGAGCAGCTAGTGGAAAGCGTCAGCAGGCTGTGTTGCAGATGATGTGTTTGGGCGACAGACACACCGCCGAGGTGCTGGCCGAGTACTTGAAGCGACAAACTGAGTCATGGCTGGGCAGTGTACATCTTGAGGCAGGCAAGGTAGTTAGTGATAACGGCCGTAATTTTGTGGCAGCCATAGCCCTTTCAAAACTCAGCCACATACCTTGCTTGGCTCACACCTTGAACCTGGTGGTGCAGTGCTTCCTCAAAAATTATCCGGAGTTAACAGCCCTGCTCCAGAAGGTGCGAAGACTGTGCGCGCACATCCGCCGGTCGCCTGTACACTCCGTTCGTATGCAGAAGCTGCAGCGATTGCTCCACCTTCCCAACCACCACCTCATTATCGACATTGCAACAAGGTGGAACTCCACCCTGCACATGGTGGAGCGGCTGTGCGAGCAGAGGCAGGCCATAATGCATTTGTGGGAGGATACACGGCCAGGCACTTTGAGAGCAGACATGGAGTTGACAGGTGTGCAGTGGTCGAAGCTGAAAGACCTCTGTAAAGTCCTTCAGTGTTTTGAGGAATGCACACGGCTGGTAAGCGCAGACGACGCCATCCTAAGCATGAGCATCCCACTTATGCGTCTGCTCATGCAAACTTTGACGCACCTTAAGGAGCAGGCGTCTGCAGCCAATGTTGATGAGGAGGAAGAGGAGGAGGGAATCCTTGATGACATTCAGCCATTGTCTGCTCAGGGACCTCTCCTGGACGAGGTGGAGGAAGAAGAGGAGGAGGAGGAGGATGATGGGGATGATTACTTAGGGGAGGAGGATGCATCTCGTGGGGCAAGTGAAAATGTTGGCGTGGCAAGGTCTGGTACAGGGTTTGTGCGTGACTGGAGGGATGTGGATTTGCCAGAAAGTGCTCCTCCACCCAGCACTCGCAGTGCATCATTGACACCGGGAACATTGGCCCACATGTCAGATTATGCCTTGCGGATCCTAAAAAGGGACCCCCGCATTGCCAAAATGATGAACGATGACGACTACTGGTTGGCCAGCATCCTGGATCCACGCTATAAAGGCAAATTACAAAACATCATGCCACAGGAGAACCTTGACCTAATATTGGCTAATAAACAAGCAACTCTGGTAAATCGGTTGCTTGAGGCATTCCCAGCACACAGCAGCGGTGATGGTTCTCACACGAGCCGTACGGGCCGGGGGCAGCTTGGCAGAGGTGTTCGTGGTGCACACAGCAGAAGTGGCGTTGGAGACAGGGGTTTCATGACAATGTTGTGGACTGATTTTTCAAATACCGCTCACACAACTGGTAATACTGCATCGATGGAAAGTGACAGGAGACAGCAGTTGTCAAATATGGTAACAAACTACTTTTCCTCCCATATCGATGTTCTCCCACACAGGTCATTCCCCTTTGACTATTGGGCCGCTAAACTGGACACCTGGCCTGAATTGGCCCAATATGCCTTACAGGAGCTCGCTTGCCCAGCTGCAAGTGTGCTATCGGAAAGAGTCTTCAGTGCAGCTGGATCAATCCTGACAGAAAAAAGGACCCGTCTGTCAACCCAAAATGTGGATGATCTAACCTTCATTAAAATGAACCACGCATGGGTTTCCAAGGATTTTGTCCCACCTTCCCCTGATGACACATAGGGTGACAGAAAAATGGCTTGCTTTGGTCCACCTCTTCCTGGTACTTCACCTATTTCACCTTTTGCATCAGCTGAATGTCCAACATCAACATATGCCACTTTCTAAAACTCCCTAACTGTGCTGCCTCCCCCCCCATGGCCGGGGTCACCACCTACCGCACGACACCGTGCGAGTGCCGTTGCCCTGGACAGGTGCGTAGGCCGACTCTTGGGCGCGGGCACTGGCACAGGGTCCCTCATAGTGCAATCAAGTGTCTCTGACGGTGGTGGTGCACACCCGCCGTCAGACACACCGCTGTACTATGAGGGGCCCAGTGCCAGTACCGACGCCCACGAGTGGGCCCCCCTTGCTTGGGCAGGGCCCCAGCATTTGCAATCTTTACCTCTCCCTGCTCCTCCGCTGTGTAATCTGGGCCGTCAAATCCATACTGTGCCTGACACCGTCTGAGCCTGCCTCCTGAGACATATATTTTGAATGTGTACGCTATCCATACATGTTATCCAGGGATACGGTACCCTTTCTAACCTTTGTGCAATCACGTGCAATCCATACTGGGCCTAACACCGTCTGAGCCTGCCTCCTGAGACATATATTTTGAATGTGTACGCTATCCATACATGTTATCCGGGGATACGGTACCCTTTCTAACCTTTGTGCAATTACGTGCAATCCATACTGGGCCTAACACCGTCTGAGCCTGCCTCCTGAGACATATATTTTGAATGTGTACGCTATCCATACATGTTATCCAGGGATACGGTACCCTTTCTAACCTTTGTGCAATCACGTGCAATCCATACTGGGCCTAACACCGTCTGAGCCTGCCTCATGCTGTATAGACATATATTTTGAATGTGTACGCTATCCATACATGTTATCCAGGGATACGGTACCCTTTCTAACCTTTGTGCAATCACGTGCAATCCATACTGGGCCTAACACCGTCTGAGCCTGCCTCATGCTGTATAGACATATATTTTGAATGTGTACGCTATCCATACATGTTATCCGGGGATACGGTACCCTTTCTAACCTTTGTGCAATCACGTGCAATCCATACTGGGCCTAACACCGTCTGAGCCTGCCTCCTGAGACATATATTTTGAATGTGTACGCTATCCATACATGTTATCCGGGGATACGGTACCCTTTCTAACCTTTGTGCAATCACGTGCAATCCATACTGGGCCTAACACCGTCTGAGCCTGCCTCCTGAGACATATATTTTGAATGTGTACGCTATCCATACATGTTATCCAGGGATACGGTACCCTTTCTAACCTTTGAGCAATCACGTGCAATCCATACTGGGCCTAACACCGTCTGAGCCTGCCTCATGCTGTATAGACATATATTTTGAATGTGTACGCTATCCATACATGTTATCCAGGGATACGGTACCCTTTCTAACCTTTGTGCAATCACGTGCAATCCATACTGGGCCTAACACCGTCTGAGCCTGCCTCATGCTGTATAGACATATATTTTGAATGTGTACGCTATCCATACATGTTATCCAGGGATACGGTACCCTTTCTAACCTTTGTGCAATCACGTTCAATCCATACTGGGCCTAACACCGTCTGAGCCTGCCTCATGCTGTATAGACATATATTTTGAATGTGTACGCTATCCATACATGTTATCCAGGGATACGGTACCCTTTCTAACCTTTGTGCAATCACGTGCAATACATACTGGGCCTAACACCGTCTGAGCCTGCCTCATGCTGTATAGACATATATTTTGAATGTGTACGCTATCCATACATGTTATCCGGGGATACGGTACCCTTTCTAACCTTTGTGCAATCACGTGCAATCCATACTGGGCCTAACACCGTCTGAGCCTGCCTCCTGAGACATATATTTTGAATGTGTACGCTATCCATACATGTTATCCGGGGATACGGTATCCTTTCTAACCTTTGTGCAATCACGTGCAATCCATACTGGGCCTAACACCGTCTGAGCATGCCTCCTGAGACATATATTTTGAATGTGTACGCTATCCATACATGTTATCCAGGGATACGGTACCCTTTCTAACCTTTGTGCAATCACGTGCAATCCATACTGGGCCTAACACCGTCTGAGCCTGCCTCATGCTGTATAGACATATATTTTGAATGTGTACGCTATCCATACATGTTATCTGGAGATACGGTACCCTTTCTAACCTTTGTGCAATCACGTGCAATCCATACTGGGCCTAACACCGTCTGAGCCTGCCTCATGCTGTATAGACATATATTTTGAATGTGTACGCTATCCATACATGTTATCCAGGGATAGGGTACCCTTTCTAACCTTTGTGCAATCACGTGCAATCCATACTGGGCCTAACACCGTCTGAGCCTGCCTCATGCTGTATAGACATATATTTTGAATGTGTACGCTATCCATACATGTTATCCGGGGATACGGTACCCTTTCTAACCTTTGTGCAATCACGTGCAATCCATACTGGGCCTAACACCGTCTGAGCCTGCCTCATGCTGTATAGACATATATTTTGAATGTGTACGCTATCCATACATGTTATCCAGGGATACGGTACCCTTTCTAACCTTTGTGAAATCACGTGCAATCCATACTGGGCCTAACACCGTCTGAGCCTGCCTCATGCTTTAGAGACATATATTTTGAATGTGTACGCTATCCATACATGTTATCCGGGGATATGGTACCCTTTCTAACCTTTGTGCAATCACGTGCAATCCATACTGGGCCTAACACCGTCTGAGCCTGCCTCCTGAGACATACAGTCATATGTTAAAGTTTGGGCACCCCTATTAATGTTAACCTTTTTTCTTTATAACAATTTTGTTTTTTGCAGCTGCTATTTCAGTTTCATATATCTAATAACTGATGGACTCAGTTATATTTCTGGATTCAAATGAGGTTTATTGTGCTAACAGAAAATGTGCAATCTGCATTTTAACAAAATTTGACCGGCGCAAAAGTATAGGCACCTCAACATAAAAGTGACATTAATATTTCGTAGATCCTCCTTTTGCAAAAAATAACAGTCTCTAGTCACTTCCTGTAGCTATTCATGAGTTCCTGGATCCTGGATGAAGGTATTTGTGACCATTCCTGTTTACAAAACAATTCCAGTTCAGTTAAGTTTGATGGTCGCCGAGCATGGACAGCCCGCTTCAAATCATCCCACAGATGTTCAATGATATTCAGGTCTGGGTAATGGGATGGCCATTCCAGAACATTGTAATTGTTCCTCTGCATGAATGCCTGAGTAGATTTGGAGCGGTGTTTTGGATCATTGTCTTGCTGAAATATCCATCCCCTGAGTAACTTCAACTTCGTCACTGATTCTTGCACATTATTGTCAAGAATCTGCTGATACTGAGTTGAATCCATGCGACCCTCAACTTTAACAAGATTGCCGGTGCCGGCATTGGCCACACAGCCCCAAAGCATGATGGAACCTCCACCAAATTTTACTGTGGGTAGCAAGTGTTTTTCTTGGAATGCTGTGTTTTTTAGCCTCCATGCATAACGCCTTTTTGTATGACCAAACAACTCAATCTTTGTTTCATCAGTCCACAGGACCTTCTTCCAAAATGTAACTGGCTTGTCCAAATGTGCTTTTGCATACCTCAGGCGACTCTGTTTGTGGCGTGCTTCCAGAAACGGCTTCTTTCGCATTACTCTCCCATACAGCTTCTCCTTGTGCAAAGTGCGCTGTATTGTTGACCGATGCACAGTGACACCATCTGCAGCAAGATGATGCTGCAGGTCTTTGGAGGTGGTCTGTAGATTGTCCTTGACTGTTCTCACCATTCTTCTTCTCTGCCTTTCTGATATTTTTCTTGGCCTGCCACTTCTGGGCTTAACAAGAACTGTACCTGTGTTCTTCCATTTCCTTACTATGTTCCTCACAGTGGAAACTGACAGGTTAAATCTCTGAGACAACTTTTTGTATCCTTCCCCTGAAAAGCTATGTTGAATAATCTTTGTTTTCAGATCATTTGAGAGTTGTTTTGAGGAGCCCATGATGCCACTCTTCATAGGAGAATCAAATAGGAGAACTACTTGCAAGTGGCCACCTTAAATACCTTTTCTCATGATTTGATACACCTGGCTATGAAGTTCAAAGCTCAATGAGGTTACAAAACCAATTTAGTGCTTCAGGAAGTCAGTAAAAAGTAGTTAGGAGTGTTCAAATCAAGAAAATGATAAGGGTGCCCATACATTTGCACCGGTCACATTTTGTTTAAATGCAGATTGCACATTTTCTGTTAGTACAATAAACCTCATTTGTATCCAGAAATATAACTGAGTCCATCAGTTATTAGATATATGAAACTGAAATAGCTGTTGCAAAAAACAAAATTGTTATAAAGAAAAAAGGTTAACATTAATAGGGGTGCCCAAACTTTAACATATGACTGTATATTTTGAATGTGTACGCTATCCATACATGTTATCTGGGGATACAGTACCCTTTCTCACCTTTGTGCAATCACGTGTAATCCATACTGGGCGTGAGAACGGCTGGCGAGCTGTTAAGCAAGCTACAGCACCTGTCCAGACAAGTACAGGGATTCCCTAGCGAGGAGACTTATTTGATTGTTTTCAATGTTGGGACAGCAATTTTTGGGGAGCACTATACTCTGGAGAATGATAGATGGGGCCCACCATACACTGGAACATTCCAAAGGTGGACAACAGACACTGGAGCAGCATTTACAGGGCCCATTATACACTAGAGCATTAGAAATGGGGCCCATTATGTTTGGAGCATTATTTGGGCCCATAAGACAGTGGAGCTTCATCCATGGGGACCAACATATACTGTAGTATTATGTGGAGCTCATCATATACTGTTTCAAACATTATATGGGACCAATGATTCTGTATGGAGAAATAGATGGGCCTCGTCATGAGATGTAAAAAGTGAGGTATTTTTCATTGTACTATACCGCTATTTCTCTGCCGTATCGGAGCATGATGAGTTGTGGTATGTGTTAAAGGGGCGCTCTTTCGCCCAGGGCACATGAAAACCTGGAGCCAGCCCTCCCCCCCCACAGTTTGTAGCCAAATAACCCCCATTTTTCAGTGCGTAACTTGTATTATGAAGTTAATTAAGGTTGACAAGCTTAAGAAAGAAGAATTGATGCTTTTGGCATTCAAATGGGCACTGTAGGTGTGTTTCCTGTCCTCCTCTCACTGCCGACTTTTTTTCCCCATTGACTTACATTGGGTTTCGTGTTTCGGGATGACCCCGACTTTTCCCTATAATCGGACGATCTTGCTCGACCCGACTTTTGGAAAAGTCGGGTTTCACGAAACGAAACGCGACCCTAAAAAACCAAAAGTCGCTCAACTCTAGTCTTGATAAAACACAGTGGACCTATACCAGCAGATGACATGGCTCCCAAAACCATCATTAATCGTGGATACTTAAGTGAATTTGAACATTCTGAGATTGAATTCACAGTTTGAAAAAGAAAACAAAGAAACTTGCCCAGCACCATTACCCACAATGCTTAAGGATCAGAAAGTGGGCCAACGTCACTTTGCGTGGCTGTGTTGGCCTATCCATAATGCCTGCACCTGTGTAATCTCCAAGTGGAGCACATTTTGTCTGGAAGAATCATTTTCCATCTCATGAGTCACTGGGTAAGTCTTTTTCTTCAAAAATGGTTACCATCTTATGGTCAGCAAGGTTCTCTCTCTCTTTCTTCTGTAGACTGTAAGCCCCTATGGTCAGTGTTTATTTTCTTTTCTCTCTCCTAGCCATATGTATATTTTCAGAGAAATTACAAACTTTCCAGTATTGAGAGGTGTGCAAACTAATTTGCTGCAAATCTAATTTTTGGGGAAAATTTGGTAAAGTCAACGAAATTGAATTTCAAAGGATTCGCTGATCTCTAGTGAGGCTATTTTTTTTAACATTATACTTTGAAAGACCCCAGAGTATAAATGAAATTGTGGAAAATAGACATTTTCTTGTACAATCTGTGCAATTTGGCAAATTTGAATCTTGGCAGATTTGATAATGTTTACTAGGTACCATTGTTCTTTTCATTATTTGAGTTGCTTTTCTCTAGACCCTGTCCAACTTTTTATAGCCCTCTTCATTTTATACATTTTCAGTCAAAACTGCACAGAATATTCCATTTATGGATGGGCTATTGATTTACAGAATATATTGAAAAACAATGTCTGTACATCTTGTGCCCTAGTCATGGATCTCAGGATCTTAGTTGCCTTGACAGCAGCTGCCTAACAATGACTGCTATAGTTCACTTTATCCCATAGCCCTTCTCTTCCTTTATTAAATATTAATGTGTGTTGTGTGCACCTTTCCAACCATACTTTTTTAATAAAAAAATATTAAGGGGGTTGCCTGTTTTAGTGCTTTTTTTAACCCATTGTTTTTATCTGCATAAAATAACAAATACAGCTGTACTTACCCTTGCATTTCCTCTCTTTTGCTGCCACCAGTCTTGTTATCACTGCAGCAGTGTTGCAGATGTGGATATAGCACCAGACCACTGAGCCCCACGATTGGCTGCAGCAGTCACATAATGTTGATATGACATACTGCTGCAATCACGTAAACAAAGACCGAATATAACGATGGAGAGCCAGCAATGCAGTGGCAATATGTAACTAAGTACAGTTGTATTAATTATTTTTATGTACACAAAAGCAATAGAATTCTGTTGTGTTCCACGCCTTGCTTTGTAGGTGGCCTGGCATGCTCCCATGTGATCGTCTGCCTGGACCTCTATAAGGCTCACCAAGAAACAAACCTGTGTCTTAGTATTAAGACTTTTAGTGTTACTGAGTCCTGTCTGCCTGCATCTTTCAGTTCCTTTGCTACCTGCTTCCTGGTCTCCTGTCTGCATGTGGCCTCCAGTAACTCTACTACCTGCTTCCTAGTCTCCTGTCTGCCTGCTGCTTCCAGTGATTCTACTAGCCATCTCCCACATGACTCACCTGCTTGCTGTACTGACACATATGGCCCGTCCACCAAACTGGACCTTGAGCTTAGAGAATCCAACCCACCTGGTAAACCAAAACAATAGGCATGTTTACAGAAGTCAAGATGATTCACACACAACATTCCCTTTCAGATTTTTGAACTTTATTTTCTGACAGAAACCATAATTTGCACAACCATGCCAGTATGTGTCACAGGATAAAGAACTGAGAAACCGGTGGAGGATTAAAATGCATAAAGCACTCACTGAACCCTGAACTTGCAGCTCCAAGCAAACAAAGCAAGTCTAAAGGTCCTGTCACACATAGCGATCTCGCTAGCGAGATCGTTGATTTTGTGACGCCACAGCGATCTCGCCAGCGATATTACTGTGTGTGACGGGGATCAGCGACCGGCCCCCCTGCTGGGTATCGCTGATCGTGCACGATCGGCCTGGGCCATTTTTCGATCACTGGTCTCCCGCTGGCCAGCGCGCATCGCTGCGTGCGAGAGCGAGAGCCCAGCGATCAGCAATGCTGGATGCCGGTTTCTAATGTAAATATCGGGTATACAGGAGCCATGCGGCTCTTAGATACCCGATGTTTACCTTGGAAACCAGCGTGTATGCCAGTTTCCAAGGTAAACAGCGGGTATCCAAGAGCCGCAGCTCCTGGATACCCGATGTTTACATTAGAAACCAGCTTGCTCACTGGTCCTGATCACTGGAGGGCCTGTCTAACGATGTCCCAGCGATCCCATCCATGTCGGATCATTGGTGGGATCGCTGGGACATCGCTATGTGTAACCGGGCCTTTAGAAATAAAGGAAGCAATAAAGAAATTGTCCAACAACATGGTGCAAATAAAACTTCACGTAAAAAAAGAAATCTAAAAATAATTGTTTTTCAATGTTGCACATATCCTTTAGGTTGCAATTTTTCTATTCAATTTTCTCCACTTCATTATTTACATAGATCAAAAAAATAGATCATTACATATTACCACCTTCTGCGTTAATAGTCTTACGTTTTTTAGGATTTTGTTTCAGGTATGGAAAATTGATAATAAAGTGGTCACCTGGCGGTTCTATCTTAAATAACAATTGCAGCACAGTAAACGCATATGTCTACCAATGTGGGCAGCCAATATAAATATTTATAAAATATTGGTGCATATGGAATATATAAAAGTTTCTAATGAGTACCCACCTTGGCTGTACTTATCCTTGTAATGGGCTGTATAATCCACTCAGTTTGAATGAAGCAGGATAATCGTGATGTAGCAGATTGTAGTAGGGAAGCAAAGCTTGTCCCAGCCAGAGGCGCGAATATCAAGAACTACTTCTAGTTTAAACTTCCTTCCCTAATACGGTTCAATGGAAAAAGGCACAGACAAAATGGATCTTATGCATTACAGAACAAACGTTTTTCTCAGCCCTGATTAATACGTTCCCGTTATTAGGGAAGGAAGTTAGAACTAGAAGTAGCTCTTGTTATACGTGAGCCTCCAGCCAAGAAGGGTTTTACCTCTCATCCTCCAGCAATTCAACAATTCAAATGGGAGTAGCCTTTCCTTCATTTACTTCATGGACTACGATCTACTACATTCACATCATCCTGCATCCAAACCAAGTGGATTAACATTTTTTCTCTGTTCAATCTTCTTTGAATATATCTTCTGTAGTGTGGCTAATGATCGCATAGTCGATGAGAGGTATGTGTCACAGAGATGGCTTGTCTCTGTGATGTAACCCAGGGTATTTTTCTTTAGCGCATGAAAACACTAAGAGGTTCGTTTGTCTCACCTGAGTCCGTTTGCGGGTAGCTATGAGAGGTCGGTGGGTCTGGCTACCCACATACCTCACTTTTGGGTGTGGCTACAGACTAGATAATGGAGGCTGTTGTTTGTCACATGGTCTGTGACTGGAGGCATGGAGGCGTCCAGTGTGTGTTTTGCGGAGACACTGACCTGAGCAGGCGGACCCGCTGTGCTATATGAACTGTTTGTTTTCTGTTTGTTTCCATTTTGTGCCATCGAAGGCCATCTTTTGCTTGCTTAAACTTAAGCGGGTTTATGGAGCAAATTAACCTGACTGAAATTTTTATGAAAACCGTTTCCTGTGTTTACCTCAATCCGCAGCCGAGTGAGTTAAAACCTTACACTTCTTACTTGTTTAATTGAACAAGTTTTAGATCACTCTGTTATGTTTTATTATTCACCTTATTGACTAGAACTATAATCCCTTGCCAAAAATTGTTAAAACATCCCCCAAATAAAGAGAAATTGTGATCAAACCAAGTGGATTATACACCCAAGGAGGGTACTGATTAAAAACAGATTTTATAAATCCCATATGTACCAATATTTTATAAATATTTTAATATGGACAGTTTACAATGTCATTAATAATTTATTATATTTTGTGTATATGTGAGGAATACTATTTATGTATTTCATCCTACATTTATCTTCAGTCTTCCGTAAGTAGATTTAATTTAATTCTTAGTTGCCTATAAATGCAGCTCTATTTGGAAAACACTAGCTGTCATGATGTCTCTCATACAGAACACAGAGAAACCCTGCTACCCTTTCCTATTCATACTTGTACATACTATGGAGGACACTATACTGCAGTAACGAAGTGTTGCTGTGAATCCAGAATTGGGGTGGGATAGACCACTCATTAGATGCAACAGCATTTCTGACACTCTGCCTGTTTGTACTGTAAATGCTCCATCCTCCTCCTGATTCCCTCTCCATAAACTTCTATGGGCAGGAGTCTGAACAAATTAAAATACCTATCTTCTCTTTCCTATGATTGATTTTTAGCAGTAAATAAATAACGAATAATCATAGGAGAAGTGGCTAATTTGTGGAAACAGAGGCATTTTTAAGTAATAAATCATGCTATAAAGTTCATCAATTAAGCTTGAACTATTAAATTGATGATAATTCTTTAAAGGACATTGTCCACTATGTTAAGATAGCTGACCTATCCAAACGATATCAGATTGGTGGGTGTACGACAACTGACACCTCCATCTATCGGCTGTTTGCTGTCCAGTGCCGGACAGATATAAATAGTATACTGAGCCAGACAACATGTCTCCATACACGGTATACAGGCCACTGCTAAGAATTAAACTCCTATTCAAATAAGTACAGTAGATCATCAAGTAGTGGTCAGTATCTCCTTTGCAGGACTTTATTGTTCAGGAACCAGAATGGAACAGTTGCTGCACATATAAGGTTTTCTCCATTCATTTGTATAGGAGTTATTCAAATTTTTGAGCATGTACCACCTAAGGATATGTAACAATTGCCTTAGATGGGACAACCCCTTTAACCCCTTCACCCCCAAGGGTGGTTTGCACGTTCATGACCGGGCCAATTTTTACAATTCTGACCACTGTACCTTTATGAGGTCATAACTCTGGAACGCCTCCATGGATCCCGGTGATTCTGACATTGTTTTCTCGTGACATATTGTACTTCATGTTAGTGGTAAAATTTAATTCAAATAACTTGCGTTTATTTGTGAGAAAAACGGAAATTTGGCGAAAATTTTGAAAATTTCGCGATTTTCCAAATTTGAATTTTTATGCCCTTAAATCACAGAGATACGGCACACAAAAAACTTGATAACTAACATTTCCCACATGTTTACTTTACATCAGCACAATTTTGGAACCAAAATTTTTTTTTGTTAGGAAGTTATAAGGGTTAAAAGTTGACCAGCGATTTCTCATTTTTACAACACCATTTTATTTTTAGGACCACATCACATTTGAGGTCACTTTGAGGGGTCTATATGATAGAAAATACCCAAAAGTGACACCATTCTAAAAACTGCACCCCTTAAGGTGCTCAAAACCACATTCAATAAGTTTATTAACCCTTTAGGTGCGTCACAGGAATTTTTTTGAATATTTAACAAAAAAATGAACATCTAACTTTTTTTCATAAAAAAAAATACTTCAGGTTCAATTTTTTTTATTTTACCAAGGGTAACAGGAGAAATTGAACTGCAAAAGTTATTGTGCAATTTGTCCTGAGTACGCAGATACCTGATATGTGGGGGGGAACGACTGTTTCGGCGCATGGCAGAGCTCAGAATGGAAGGAGCGCCGTTTGACTTTTTCAATGCAAAATTGGCTGGAATTCAGATTGGATGCCATGTCACGTTTGGAGAGTCCCTGATGTACCTAAACATTGGAAACCCCCTACAAGTGACCCCATTTTGGAAACTAGACCCCCCAAGGAACTTATCTAGATATGTGGTGAGAACTTTGAACCCACAAGGGCTTTACAGAAGTTTATAACGTACAGCGGTACAATTAAAAAAACATATTTTTTCCACAAAAATGATCTTTTCACCCCAATTTTTATTTTCCCAAGGGTAACAGGACCCTAAAAGTTATTGTGCAATTTGTCCTGAGTACGCTGATACCCCACATGTGGGGGTAAACCACTATTTGGGCGCATGGCAGAGCTCGGAAGGGAAGCAGCGCCATTTGACGTTTTTGGCTGGAATTGAGATCGGACACGATGTCGCGTTTGGAAAACCCCTGATGTACCAAAACAGTGGAAACCCCCCACAAATGACACCATTTTGGAAACTAGACCCCCTAAGGAACTTATCTAGATGTGTGGTGAGAATTTTGAACCCCCATGGCCTTCACAGAAGTTTATAACATAAAGCCATACAATTAAAAAATCATATTTTTTCCACAAAAAATGATCTTTTCACCCTCAATTCTTATTTTTCCAAGGGTAACAGGACCCTAAAAGTTATTGTGCAATTTGTCCTGAGTACGCTGATACCCCACATGTGGGGGTAAACCACTATTTGGGTGCATGGCAGAGCTCGGAAGGGAAGCAGCGCCATTTGACGTTTTTGGCTGGAATTGAGATCGGACACGATGTCGCGTTTGGAAAACCCCTGATGTACCAAAACAGTGGAAACCCCCCACAAATGACACCATTTTGGAAACTAGACCCCCTAAGGAACTTATCTAGATGTGTGGTGAGAACTTTGAACCCCCATGGGCTTCACAGAAGTTTATAACATAAAGCCATGCAATTAAAAAATCATATTTTTTCCAAAAAAATGATCTTTTCACCCTCAATTCTTATTTTTCCAAGGGTAACAGGACCCTAAAAGTTATTGTGCAATTTGTCCTGAGTACACTGATACCCCACATGTGGGGATAAACCACTATTTGGGCGCATGGCAGAGCTCGGAAGGGAAGCAGCGCCATTTGACGTTTTGGGCTGGAATTGAGATCGGACACCATGTCGCGTTTGGAAAACTCCTGATGTACCAAAACAGTGGAACCCCCCCACAAATGACACCATTTTGGAAACTAGACCCCCTAAGGAACTTATCTAGATGTGTGGTGAGCACTTTGACCCCCCCAGTGCTTCACAGAAGTTTATAACACCCGGGCGTGAAAATAAAAAATTCGTATTTTTTCCACAAACATGATCTTTTAATCACCATTTTTTTATTTTCCCAAGGGTACCAGGAGAAATTGGACCCCAAAGGTTGTTGTCCAATTTGTTCTGAGTATGCTGATACCCCATATGTGGGAGAAAACTACTGTAAGGGCACACGTCGGGGCTCGGAAGGGAAGTAGTGACGTTTTGGAATGCAGACTTTGATGGAATGGTCTGCGGGTGTCATGTTGCCTTTGGAGAGCCCCTAATGTACCTAAACAGTGGAAACCCCCCACAAATGACACCATTTTGTATACTAGACCCCCCAAGGAACTTATCTAGATGTGTGGTGAGCACTTTGAACCCCCCAGTGCTTCACAGAAGTTTACAACGCCCGGGCGTGAAAATAAAAAAATCGTATTTTTTCCACAAACATGATCAATTAGTCCCCAATTTTTTCATTTTCCCAAGGGTAACAGGAGAAATTGGACCCCAAAAGTTGTTGTCCAATTTGTCCTGAGTACGCTGACACCCCATATGTGGGAGAAAACTACTGTATGGACACACGTCGGGGCTCGGAAGGGAAGCAGTGACGTTTTGGAATGCAGACTTTGATGGAATGGTCTGCGGGTGTCATGTGCGTTTGGAGAGCCCCTGATGTACCTAAACTATTGAAACTCCCCACAAGTGACCCCATTTTGGACACTAGACCCCCACGGAACTTATCTAGATGTGTGGTGAGAACTTTGAACCCCCAAGTGCTTCACAGAAGTTTATAACACTCGGACGTGAAAATAAAAAAATCATTTTTTTCCACAAAAATGATATTTTTGCCCCCAATTTTTTATTTTCCTAAGGGTAACAGGAGAAATTGGACCCCAAAAATTGTTTTGCAATTTGTCCTGAGTAGGCTGATACCCTACATGTGGGGGTAAAACACTGTTTGGGCGCATAGCAGAGCTTGGAAGGGAAGGAGCACCATTTGACTTTTTCAACTCAGAATTGGCTGGAATTGAGATCAGACGCCATGTTGCATTTGGAGAGCCCCTGATGTGTCCAAACAGTGGAAACCCCCAATTCTAACTCCAACCCGAACCCCAACACGCCCCTAACCCTAACCCTAGCCCTAACCCTAGCCCTAACCCTAACCCTAGCCCTAACCCTAACCCTACCCTAACCCTAACCCTACCCCAACACACCCCTAACCCTAACCCTAGCCCTAACCCTAATGGAAAAATGGAAATAAATACATTTTTTTAATTTTATTATTTTTCCCTAACTAAGGGGGTTATAACGGGGGGTTTGACCCACCGAGTCATGTGAGGTCTTATTTTTTGCGGGACAAGTTGACGTTTTTATTGGTACCATTTTCGGGCACGTGAAATTTTTTGATCGCTTTTTATTCCGATTTTTGGGACGCAGAATGAACAAAAACCAGCGTTTCATGAATTTCTTTTGGGGGGGGTGCGCTTACACCGTTCCGCGTGCGGTAAAATTGATAAAGCGGTTTTATTCTTCGGGTCAATACGGTTACAGCGATACCTCATTTAGGTCGTTTTTTATGTTTTTGTCGGTTTTATGCAATGAAAACTATTTTATATAAAAAATAATTATTTTTGCATCGCTTTATTCAGCGAGCTATAACTTTTTTATTTTTTCGCTGATGATGCTGTGTGGCAGTTCGTTTTTTGCGGGACAAGATGACGTTTTCAGCGGTACCATGGATGTTTATATGCGTCTTTTTGATCGCGCGTTATTACACTTTTTGTTTGGCGGTATGATAATAAATCATTATTTTTTGCTTCGTTTTTTATTTTTATTTTTTAAGGGGTTCGCTAAAGGGGTTAACTAATGGGACAGTTTTATAGGGCGGGTCGTTATGGACGCGGCGATACCTAATATGTGTACTTTTATTGTTTTTTTTTATTATTATTTCCAAAAAATGGATTTATTGGGGGAATATTTTTTTTTTTTTTCTAATTTATTTAGCGATTTTTTTAAAATTATTTTTACACTTTTTTTTATTTTTTTTTACTTTATTAAATAGTCCCAGGTTGGACATCACTGTCCTGTGACAGATCGCTGATCTGTCACATCACAGATCACTGTGACAGATCAGCGATCTGACACAGGCACTGCAGAAGGCTTCCTCATGCCTGCACTTTGCAGGCACTGAGGAAGCCAGCTTCCGCAGGCCCCCGAAGGCCCCCGTCGCCATCTTGGATTCGGGGGCCTGGAGGAAGGGAGTCCCCCGCAGCAGCGCTGCACATTGCGCTGCCGTGGGGGGCTCAGGGAAGCACGGAGGGAGCCCCCTCCCTGCCGATGCTTCCCTTTAACCCCCGGTACACCGCGATTGTGTTTGATCGCGGTGTGCAAGGGGTTAACGTGTCGCAGGCGGTCTGTGACCGCCCCTGACACATTGTGCCGGGTGTCAGCTGTGATAATCAGCTGACACCCGGCCGCTATCAGCGGCGCTCACCACGTGGGCGCCGCTGATCGCGCCGACGTACTATCCCGTCCCCGGTCATACGGGCCCGGGTACCTTGGACGGGATAGTACGTCGGATGGCAGGAAGGGGTTAACCCTGAATTTGTTTTGCGGCTTATGCCTGAAACTTGTCCACTTTGCATAATAATACACAGACATTTAAAAAAAATAAACATTTCGTAACATTTCTCTAAACAATATTCTATAATTGCATTATCTTTTAAAATAAAGAAACAAATATAAACGTGACATTAATTAAAAAAAAAAGTGTTCAATTAGATTAACAAGGACGTAATTAACCAAAACAAAACATTACAATATTCTAATACTTTGTCCAAAGAAGATTTTTTTTTTTTTAATTATGGTGGAGCGGCTTCATCTGGAATCCCTAAGTGTTCACATCCCACCTGAACTTTCTGTACCTTTGGTTAAGTACAGACAGAAGCTGTAGGTCCCTCAGTGACTACAACTCCAAACCACACACGACATTCTCTGTTCTTTCCCTATTAAAATTTTACAGGTCAAAAATCCAAAACCTACTTAAGAAAAATTGTTCCTATTCATCACAAATGACAAGACAGAACAGGTTAATCTTTGCAATAATGGTGTGGTAATTAGAACCTTTGTAGTTGATAAAGTGTGACTGTTAATCAATGCTTGGCTAATTAATCAATAATTTAATCATTAGACCTTTAAACGAGCATTTCCTCTAATTCCCTGATCATATAGCTGTAAAATGTTGCTGTTATGTTTCAATATATAAGGAAAAATTGGATTAAATTTGAAGTTATTTAAACCTGTTATTTGACATGGTACAGCTTACTGAACATGTCAGTTTATGTGTATTTATTTCTTTTCTTTTTACTTTTCCTGTAATATTTAAAAACTTTATAAAAGGAATTTAAAAAAAATATTTAGAAAGTATATTACATCTTTGTGCAAATTTGAGAAGCTTTTCGTCAAGTTTCGATTGAAAACAGGACATTCACTTTTACTATTTAGTTCACTTTCTATCAACATCGTGACCTATGGTGAAGAAATGGAAGAACAGATATAAAGTGTGGCACTGGCAGATGATATTTTTGAGAAGAGAAACAGATAGATAAATAGATGAAAAAGCAGAGAAAGTGGTCAACACTAGAGTTGAGCGAAATGGGTCGGCCAGATTCATAAGTCGCCGACTTTCGCCAAAGTCGGGTTTCGCCGAGCAAAACCCGACCATAGCGTGAGGTCGGCCATGCGGTCGCCGACCCGAGCGCCAAAGTCGGGTTTCCCATAATGCTTCCAGCGCCTTTTCTCAGCCAATGATCAAAGACGCACACTGTGGGCAACGCGATGACATGGGCAGCGGCCACCACCATCTTAGAGAAGGGCATTCAAGTGATTGGTTTGCTTTCTGTGGCGTCACAGTGGCTATAAAAGCCCTGACTGCTGACGGCCATTTTACTTCTCCCAATCTTAGCACAGGGAGAGGTTGCTGCCGCTTTTTCTCAATAGGGAGAGTGTTAGGCAGGAAAGAAAAAAAAGTCTGTGCTTCTGCTGATAGCGATTTTCACTGCACAGTTAGTGTGCAGTGACAGGCTGTGTGCAGCAGCATTGGTTATTAGGCTGCCTTATTAGGCTACCTGATAGCTGCATTGCTGTGTGCACACTGCTGTGCAGACTGCTTTTTACAAAGCACTCCTACTTTTATTCTTTTTTATGCACAGTTACCGAGTGTTCAATTTTTCACACACCGTACAGAGGTGTACACTCCTCACACACTACCATGTACCAGCTGGTATCACGGACAAATACATGCTATCTGTGTGTGACTCTGGAAAAAATAGACGGAGATTTAAATTTTTTCTATACAAACACCGTATAGAGCTGTCTGCTTCTCAAACAGTATTGTATATCTGCTGTTTTGGATTACGGTCAAATCCATACAGAGAAAGCGTGTGTGTGATTCCGGAAATACATATATGGACATTTCCATTTTTCCATACACCGTATAGAGCTGTCTGCTTCTGAAACAGTATCGTATATCTGCTGTTTGGATTACGGTCAAATACATACAGAGACAGCGTGTGTGTGTGACTTCGGAAATACATATACGTACAATTCCATTTTTCCATACACCGTATAGAGCTGTCTGCTTCTGAAACAGTATCGTATATCTGCTGTTTGGATTACGGTCAAATACATACAGAGACAGCGTGTGTGTGTGACTCCGGAAATACATATATTTACATTTCCATTTTTCCATACACCGTATAGAGCTGTCCGCTTCTGAAACAGTATCGTATAGCTGCTGTTTGGATTACGGTCAAATCCATACAGAGACAGCGTGTTTGTGACTCCGGAAATACATATACAGACATTTCCATTTTTTCATACACCGTATAGAGCTGTCCGCTTCTGAAACACTATCATATATCTGCTGTTTGGATCACGGCCAAATACATACTGAGAGATCGTCTGTGACTAAGGAAATATATACGGAGATTTAACTTATACAGCTGTACGCTCCTCATACAGTACCATATATCTGCTGTCATTTTTGGTACATTTTCCCAAACATGAGGAAGTATGGTGGAAGAGGCCGCGGACGTGGGTGGGGGGGCAGCTGGTACTGATGGTGGTAGTGGTGCATCTGCTGGTTATGCCAAAAGTACAATAGCAGCTAAGGCAGGAGATGTTGAGCCTGCGTCATCGTCTGGCTCAAGAAGGCCTGTAAGGTTCCATTTTCTGGGAGCAGGTAAACCGCTTTTAAAGTCGGAGCATCAGGAACAGGTTTTGGCTTACATTGACGAAACAGCCTCCAGCTCTATCGCCTCCTCTTCTGAAGTTTCAAAAACTGCAAGCACTGAGTCGTCAGTGCAGGGTTCTGGTCAGGAAAAACACCTGTCCTTGTGTCCTTCACCCCCACCAAAAAGTTAAGGATGCGGCAGGCCACATTTCAGATTTACTCCATGGAGCTCTTTTCACATACCATGCCTAGGTTATCAAGTCAAATCCTGAATTCCCCAGTCCTAGATGTATCTGACATGGATTGCACTGATGCACAGTCACTGCTAGATGATTCTGTTGGTACATTGACCCAGAGCACTACATTGCCCTCGCAGTGTACTGAGCCAGAATCTGACCCTGATGAAACTCAGGTGCCCCTTCCCGCATACTATACCACCTTACACGGTGACACAGAGGAAGGTTCAGATGAAATTGAAGAGGAGGTGATGGATGACCCAGTTGTTGACCCGGATAGGCATCCATTGGGGGAAGAGGGTGCTGCTGGCAATAGCTCAGAAGAGGAGAAGGATCCACAGCAGGCATCGTCATTGCAGCAGCGGTTATCTGGCAGGCCCGTATCTGTCCAAAAATGTGGTAAAAAAACAAAAAGAGTTGCAGGACAGCTTGGCCAGGCGGTCAAATTAGCACAGCGTGCAAGCCCTGAAAATGCATACCATAGTAGGAAGAGTGCAGTGTGGCACTTTTTTGAACAAAATCCTATTGATGAGGCAAAGGTTATCTGTAGGAAGTGCGGAAGGACCTTTAGCCGAGGGAAAAATCTCCGAAATTTGAATACCAGTTGCATGCTTAGACATTTAACCACCATGCACCTGCAAGCGTGGATGGACTACAAAACCTCAGGTAGCACCTGTGCACTGGTAAGCACACCACCAGCAAGAAATGTTGAGGTGTCGTCGCAAGGCCAAATCAGTCAGTGAATCACAATGTTTTTGCAACAAAAGACTGAATCTAGGCCATCACCAACACCACCATCACCTTCACCAACCCCCTCTCAGTCCGTCAGGTCCACCGCTAGTTACCCCATATGTAGCTCTCCAGTCCAGCTCACCCTACCAGACACTCTGAGTAGGACAAGATACAAGAAAGTACTCATTCTCTTATCCGTGTACACTGGCTTTGAACGCCTACATTGCCAAACTGATTTCATTAGAGATGATGCCCTTCCGTTTGGTTGAAAGCGAAGCATTCCAAGAGCTCATGGCCTACGCTGTCCCACGCTATGACCTACCCAGTCGGTACTTCTTTTCTAGAAAAGCCATCCCTGCCCTCCAGCTGCATGTGAAAGACCGCATTGTCCATGCACTCAAACAATCAGTGAGTGGAAAGGTGCACCTCACAACAGATGCATGGGCCAGTAGGCATGGCCAGGGCCGTTACATGTCCATCCCTGCGCACTGGGTTAATGTGGTGGATGCAGGGTCCACAGGGGACAGTGACGGTGGGACAGTGCTGCCTAGCCCACGGTATAGGAAACAGTTGGCTGTAGGCGTTCGACCCTCCTCCAGAAGCGAAAGCTCGTCAACAGAGCACAGTCGCACGAGCACTCCATCCGCAGCTGGCAGTGTTGCACACGAGGTGTCCCACTATCGAACAGCTAGTGGTAAGCGTCAGCAGGCTGTTTTAAAGATGATGTGTTTGGGCGACAACAGACACACCGCGGAGGTACTGGCAGAGTACTTGCAGCGAGAAACTGAGTCATGGCTGGGCAGTCTACATCTTGAGCCAGGCAAGGTAGTCAGTGATAACGGCCATAATTTTGTGGCGGCCATAGCCCTTGCAAAACTCAGACACATACCTTGCCTGGCTCACACCTTGAACCTGGTGGTGCAGTGCTTCCTAAATAATTATCCGGAGTTAACAGCCCTGCTCCTTAAGGTGCAAAGACTGTGCTCGCACATCCGTCGCTCACCCGTAGACTTCAGTTGTATGCAGAGGCTGCAACTATCGCTCCACCTCCCCAAGCACCGCCTAATCATAGACGTTGCTACAAGATGGAACTCCACCATGGTTGAGAGGCTGTGCGAACAGAGGCAGGCTGTAATGCATTTGTGGGGGATACCCCTTGATGAAGGCCATCTAGCCGAAACGTGCATTGGGGAGGGTACACCAGGGTGGACTGCTACTATCGACCAGTCTAATAAGTAATATCATGTAGTGAATTCAATTGGTGTGATTATTGTTTTCTGTATCCATCTTTGTTTGGCGGCAGGTTCCACTATCTGTGATGGCCACATTTGTGTCCTTATTTTGCACACCATGACTGGTTGTCTTACACTAATATGGGATAATGTTAAACATTTAATTCCTATACTATGTATTGATAAAATTATATGTATCCCTCTGTCCATGTGCCAGTGGTGTACCCCATGTCTTTGCCCATGTGCTATTTATGGTCAATTTTTTACTTTAACTCCACCTTTTTTCTGTATTCCTGGTATACTTTAATAAAATCATTTTGGTAATTTTGTAAAAAATTGTAGTGTGTGACTTTTTTCGCTGTTTTTTCATATATGTTCTAATCATAGAAGTTGCAACAAGGTGGAACTCCACCATGCACAAGGTTGAGAGGCACAGAACAGTTGTTCGCACAGAACAGAGGCAGGCTGTAATGCATTTGTGGGAGGATGCACGGGCAGGTAGTTTGAGGCCAGACATGGAGTTGTCGGGTGTGCAGTGGTCAAAGCTGAAAGACCTCTGTAACGTCCTTCAGTGTTTTGAGGAATGCACACGGCTGGTTAGCGCAGACGATGCTATGATAAGCATGAGCTTCCCACTTATGGGTCTGCTCATGCAAACTTTGATGCACATTAAGGATCAGGCATCTGCAGCGGAGGAAGAAGAGGAGGAGGAGGAAAGCCTTTATGACAGTCAGTCATTGTCTGCCCAGGGAACTGTCCTGGACGAGGTGGAGGAAGAAGAGGAAGAGAAGGAGGATGAGGATGAGGGGGATAATTATTTTGGGGGAAGGATACTTCTCGGGGGGAAAGAGAAAATATTGGCTTGCCAGGCTCAGGTACAGAGTTTGTGCGTGACTGGAGGGATGTGGATTTGGCAGAAAGTGCTCCTCCACCCACCACTGTCAGTGCATCATTGACACCTGGAACATTGGCCCACATGTGTGATTATGTATTGCGGATCCTAAAAAGGAACCCCTGCATTGCCAAAATTATGAAGGATGACGATTACTGGTTGGCCAGAATCCTCAATCCACGCTATAAAGGCAAATTACATAACATCATGCCACAGGAGAACCTTGAGCTAATATTGGCGATTGTTAATACTGAATCGATTGCAACAGACAGGAGACAGCAGTTGTCAACTATGGTTCAAAATTACCTCTCCTCCCCTATCGATGTTCTCCCTCACAGTTCATTCCCCTTCGACTACTGGTCCTCTAAACTGCACACTTGGCCAGAATTGGCACAATATGCTTTACAGGAGCTCGCTTGCCCTGCTGGTAGTGTGCTATCAGAAAGAGTCTTCAGTGATGCTGGATCAATCCTGACAGAAAGAAGGACCCGGCTGTTGACCCAAAATGTTGGTGATCTCACCTTCATTAAACTGAACCATGCCTGTGTTTCAAAGGATTTTGTACCACCTTGCCCTGTTGACACATAGGTTGCCAGCAAAATGGCTCGCTTTGTCCTCCTCTTGCTCAGACTTCTGCAATTCCTCCATTTACAGCTGCTGAACATCCAGCCTACACCTCAACATATGCCATTTTTAACACCTCCCTAACTGGGCTGTATCCCCCAAGGGCCGACGTCAGCACCTGGTGCACCCGGGCAAGTGCCGGGGCCATGAGCAGGTGGGGGGCCCACTCATGGGTGATGGCACTGGCACAGGGCCCCTCACAGTACGCCGGTGTCTCTGACAGTGGGAGACCCACTCGCCATCACAGACACCGTCGTACTATGAGGGGCCCTGTGCCACTGCTGTCGCCCACGAGTGGGCCCCCCCTGCTTGCTCAGGGCACCAGCACTTGCAATACTTACCTCTCCCTGCTCCACTGCTGTGACCTCTTCCGCGTTTCCTTACAGTGACTTTCAGGTCAGAGAGCGCAAATACGTCACGTCTGTAAGCCCTCTGCCTGAACAGTCCAAGTGCAGAGAGCTTGAATATGGCGACACTGAGGAGTCTAGAGTGGAGCAGTGCCCAGCGAGGAGAGGTATTTCATTTTTTATCATGTTTGGAGCAATATATGGAGATTGGGGAGCATTATACACTGGAGAATTTTATATGGGGCCCATCATACACTGGAGCATCATATACAGGGCCCATTATACACTGGAGCATTATAAATGGGGCCCATTATATATGGAGCATTATACACTGTTTGCATAAATATTATTTGGCAAGCTGTTTTTGATAGGATTCTTCTTATTACTGAACAACAAATATGTTCTCAATCAACCGAAAAGACTCATAAATATCAAAGCTTAATATTTTTGGAAGTTGGAGTGGGGTTTTTTTTCGATTTGGCTATCTTAGGAGGATATCTGATTGTGGAGATAACTATTACTCTGCAGAATTATTAGGCAACTTAATAAAAACCAAATATATACCCATCTCAATTGTTTATTTTCACCAGGTAAACCAATATAACAACACAAAATTTAGAAATAAACATTTCTGACATTCCAACCCCCCCAAAAAAGGGACCAACATAGCCAGTTAACCACCTTTCTTTACGATGACACTCAAAAGCCTTCCATCCATACATTCTGTCAGTTGCTTGATCTGTTTACGATCCACATTGCGTGCAGCAGCCACCACAGCCTCCCTGACACTGTTACGAGAGGTGTAATGTTTTCATTCCCTGTAGATCTCACATTTTATGAGGGACCACAGGTTCTCTATGGGGTTCAGATCAGGTGAACAAGGGGGCCATGTCATTATTTTTTCTTCTTTTAGACCTTTACTGGGCAGCCACGCTGTGGAGTATTTGAATGCATGTGATGGAGCATTGTCCTGCTTGGAAATCATGTTTTTCTTGAACGATACCAACTTCTTCCTGTACCACTGCTTGAAGAAGGTGTCTTCCAGAAACTGGCACTAGGTCTGGGAGTTGAGCTTCACTCCATCCTCAACCCGAAAAGGTCCTACAAGTTCATCTTTGATGATACCAGCCCATACCAGGACCCCACCTCCACCTTGCTGGCGTCTGGGTCAGAGTGGAGCTCTCTGGCCTTTACTGATCCAGCCTCGGGCCCATCCATCTGGCCCATCAAGAGTCACTCTCATTTCATCAGTCCATAAAACCTTACAAAAATCTGTCTTAACATATTTCTTGGCCCAGTCTTGACATTTTATCTTATGTTTCTTGTTCAAAGGTGGTCGTTTTCCAGCCTTCCTTAGCTTGGCCATGTCCCTGAGTATGGCACACCTTGTGCTTTTTGATACTCCAGTAACGTTGCTCTGAAATATGGCAAAACGTGTCAAATGGCATCTTGGCTGCTTCACGCTTGATTTTCCTCAATTCATGGACAGTTATTTTCAGCTTTTTAATCAACATGCTCCTTGCGACCCTGTTGGCTATTTGCCATGAAACGCTTGATTGTTCAGTGATCACGCTTCAAAAGTTTGGCAATTTCAAGACTGCTGCATTCCTCTGCAAGACATCTCACAATTTTTGACTTTTCAGAGTCCGTCAAATCTATCTTATGACCCATTTTGCCAAAAAAATCAAGTGACCTAATAATTAAGCACACCTTTTATAGGGTGTTGATATTCATTAGACCACACCCCTCCTCATTACAGAGATGCAAATCACCTGATTTAAATAATTGCCAGTTGGCATTCAAGCCTATAGAGCTTGGAGTAGGACAACATGTATAAAAAGGATGATGTGATGAAAAGACTCATTTGCCTTATAATTCTGCACACAGTGTATAGGCCCATCATACACTGGAGCATCATCCATGGGGCCCATCATATACTAGAGCATCATATGGGGCCCATCATATACTAGAGCATCATATGGGGCCCATTACATATGGAGCATTATATAGGCTCATGATACAATGGAGCATCATCCATGGGGCCCATCATATACTAGAGCAGCATATGGGGCCCATCATATACTAGAGCATCATATGGGGCCCATTATATATGGAGCATTATATAGGTCCATCATACAATGGAGCATCATCCATGGGGCCCTTCATATACTAGAACATCGTATGGGGTCCATTATATATATAGCATTATATAGGCCCATCATACAATGGAGCATCATCCATGGGGCCCATCATACACTGGAGCATCATCCATGGGGCCCATCATATACTGGAGCATCATATGGGGCCCATCATATACTAGAGCATCATATGGGGCCCATTATATATGGAGCATTATATAGGCCCATCATAAAATGGAGCATCATCCATGGGACCCATGATACACTGAAGCATCATGCATGGGGCCCATTATACACTGGAGCATCATCCATAGGGCCCATCATATACAGGAGCATCATATGGTGGCCATCATATACTAGAGCATCATTAGGGGCCCATTATATATGGAGCATTATATAGGTCCATCATACAATGGAGCATCATCCATGGGGCCCATCATATACTAGAGCATCATATGGGGCCCATTATATATATAGCATTATATAGGCCCATCATACAATGGAGCATCATCCATGGGGCCCATCATACACTGGAGCATCATTCATGGGGCCCATCATATACTGGAGCATCATATGGAGCCCATCATATACTAGAGCATCATATGGGGCCCATCATATATGAAAGCATCATATGGGGCCCATCATATACTAGAGCATCAGATGGGACCCATCATATACTAGAGCATCATATGGGGCCCATTATATATGGAGCATTATATAGGCCCATCATACAATGGAGCCCATCATATACTGGAGGATAATTTGGGGCCCATCATATACTGGAGCATCATATGGGGCCCATTATATATGGATCATTATATAGGCCCATCATACAATGGAGCATCATCCATGGGGCCCATTATATACTGGAGCATCATATGGGGTTCATTATTTATGTGCCATTATATAGGGTATGGAGCATTATATGGAGCACATATGGGGCCTATTCTGTATGAAGCAATATATGGGGTTCAGTATTCTGTATGGCGCACTATGTGGTGTCCATAATACTGTATGGTGGAATATACTGTCCATTTTTGAGCTATTGTAGAATTTAAACTAGATATCAGTCATGTAATGTAAGAAGTGAAGTATTTGTCATCATTGCACTATACCAATATTTCTCTGCCGTATCGGAGCATCATGAATTGTGGTATGTGTTAAAGGGGCCCACTGACACTCTTTCATGAAACCCGACTCGACCCTAATATAGGCAAATTCGCTCATCTCTAGTCAACACTCAATACCAGGTTCCATGCAAAGAAAACGTATGTATTTCTTGGACCATGTGAATAGGTGGCTGAAATGGGTATATGTAAAAATGTAGGTTTATTGTCTACGTGTTTCAGAGTCCACTGATTATTTCCTTAGGACAACCATACATAACATGCAACATGTATGGTTGTCCTGAGGAAGGAGTCAGAGGATTCTGAAATGCATAGACAATAAACCTACATTTTTACCTTGCCAACAACCTATATAGCATATACGGATATTCATGAAAGACAATTAAAACCTACTCAACTAATGAATAAACCAAATTAAATTAAAGTCCAGATTATGAAAACTTAAAAAATATTTTATTAATTACACAATAAAAGCAAAACCAGACAAATAAGACATAATGCAATACCATAGAATGTCGTAATGTAAGAAGGTAGTTACATAGTAAACACATAAGCCATAAGTAAATATAGTGATCATAAAAGTTCTATCCGCAACAAAGTGCATATAATGAGCAGGTGAAGAGTATAAAAACTCAAATAAAGTGCATAGGAAATGTAATAAGATCATAGATACCCGTGATCAATGGCTAAATGCGTCTCCAGCTCCCTCCAACGTACATTTCGCCTACCGTGGCTTTCTCAAGGAGTCCTTGGTTTTGCTTTTATTGTGTAATTAATAAAATATTTTTTAAGTTTTCATAATCTGGACTTTAATTTAATTTGGTTTATTCATTAGTTGAGTAGGTTTACATTTTTACCTTACCTGACTCAAGAGAGCACAGAACAACTTTTATTCCTGACACTACATTATAACTTGTTCACATAGGCCAGAAAATGTTTTTTTGCATGAAATCTCTAATTGAATGCATCCCATTTTTACCTTTTTTATGCACCATAGATATGTGAGTTGCAACCTGTAAGCTGGCATTTATGCCTGCACTTACTTATGCCTGCACTTATACCTGCACTTATGCCAGCACTCATATCTCCAGTTCTGCACTCATATCTGCACTTATGCCTGCACTTACACCCCCGCTTACACCCGCGCTCATGCCTGCACTCATGCCTGCGCTTATGCCTGCACTCATATCTGCAGTTCTGCACTCATATCTGCATTTATGCCTGCACTTATGCCTGCACTTACGCCAGCACTTGTGCCTGCACTTACGCCTGCACTTAACGCGCGCACTTACGCCTACACTCATATCTACAGTTCTGCACTCATATCTGCACTTATGCCTGCACTTAACGCCCGCACTTACGTCCTCATTTATGCCTGCACTCATATCTGCAGTTCTGCACTCATATCTGCACTCATATCTGCACTTATGCCTGCACTCATGTTCTCGCTTATGCCCACGCTTATAACTGGGACATGATCTCCCTGCACTAACACTCTCATACATATCAGAATGATACAATGGCTGAGTCTTGTGCATTGGCACATGGACATAGAGGTCAGAGCCCTGGCATCATCATACAAGTCTGAGAGTCGAAGTCAAGAATGAAGTTGGATCTGAGCATGCTTGCTCAGACTGCTGTCACTCACTGAGACATAGCCTCGCCCCCACCAGTGATGTGCCTTGCTCTGTTCATCTGATTCTGGTTCCCAAATCTGAAGTAGCAGAGCCAGAATCAACAGAAGGATCTATGACTCACACAGAAATGAGCTTACAGGAGCATGGCAGGTAATAAATGTATTAGAAAAGTGTTACCTAGTAAGAATTAAAAAAAAAAGAAAGGAAGTTAAATCAGTAATGTTAAACCTCTTTAAATCTTAACTGGGGACTTAATCATCATTGTTATAGGGGCACGCAGAGTTTTTTGACCGTCAAAGGTGCACATGGGACATTATTTCTTTATAGGGGCACTGTTTTTAAGGACACTTGTACGGGGCATTAATATTTTATAGGGGGCAATTTTACCATCTATAGGGCGGTTGACTTTTTAAGGGGCACAGTGGTGGCATTACTATGTGGGCCATTAAGAGAGGCTCTGTTATTGTGCCACATAGTAGGTGCAGTAATAGGGACACATACGGGCGCAGCGGCTCATATTCGGTTACATAGAAGAGAGGACATTCCAGCTTCAATAGAAACATTTTATTTACTCATATAAAAAAATGTAAAAATGAGGACTTAATGTAACAAACAGATACATCAAGTGGTGGGAAAATACAAAAGGAAATTTCCATTAAATGAGGGACATCAAGCAACAGATAGATATGAGATAGAGAGATGAGATAGATGGAGTGAGGAGATAGAGAGATGAGATGGATGGATACATAGATAGGAGACAAAAAGATATATGCATATTTTATTTTTAAAATATGTGTTTATATTTTATATTCCATTTTCATACGCTATAAAATTGTCTCCCTCACTATATCTGCATGTGTAAAGTGTTCTCGGATTGTTCTGTCTGTGACTCCAGATGCTGGATAGAATTTAAATCATTTATTCACAAGGAAGCATCAAGAGCAATGCAAATTTTTTCTGGAATAATTTCAATAGCCTCATTTTACTTCCACTGTTAATTCTGCAAAAAAAAAACCTTCCTAAATGATAAAAACTGATAACAGTACTGACAAGAAAATTAATACCTAAAGAATACCCTTCATGGTCATAGAAGTAAGACATGACAGTCCCAGGATTGAGGTAATCCACTATGAATAAGAAGAAGCTGCAGCATGGAGGGCATAATAATACAACAGCAATGAACAATGTTGCTGTGAATCCAGCACTTTGGTGAGATAAAACACTTACAGTGGGGCAAAAAAGTATTTAGTCAGTCAGCAATAGTGCAAGTTCCACCACTTAAAAAGATGAGAGGCGTCTGTAATTTACATCATAGGTAGACCTCAACTATGGGAGACAAACTGAGAAAAAAAAATCCAGAAAATCACATTGTCTGTTTTTTTTTCATTTTATTTGCATATTATGGTGGAAAATAAGTATTTGGTCAGAAACAAAATTTTATCTCAATACTTTGTGATATATCCTTTGTTGGCAATGACAGAGGTCAAACGTTTTCTGTAAGTCTTCACAAGGTTGCCACACACTGTTGTTGGTATGTTGGCCCATTCCTCCATGCAGATCTCCTCTAGAGCAGTGATGTTTTTGGCTTTTCGCTTGGCAACACGGACTTTCAACTCCCTCCAAAGGTTTTCTATAGGGTTGAGATCTGGAGACTGGCTAGGCCACTCCAGGACCTTGAAATGCTTCTTACGAAGCCACTCCTTTGTTGCCCTGGCGGTGTGCTTTGGATCATTGTCATGTTGAAAGACACAGCCACGTTTCATCTGCAATGCCCTTGCTGATGGAAGGAGGTTTGCACTCAAAATCTCACGATACATGGCCCCATTCATTCTTTCATGTACCCGGATCAGTCGTCCTGGCCCCTTTGCAGAGAAACAGCCCCAAAGCATGATGTTTCCACCACCATGCTTTACAGTAGATATGGTGTTTGATGGATGCAACTCAGTATTCTTTTTCCTCCAAACACGACACGTTGTGTTTCTACCAAACAGTTCCAGTTTGGTTTCATCAGACCATAGGACATTCTCCCAAAACTCCTCTGGATCATCCAAATGCTCTCTAGCAAACTTCAGACGGGCCCGGACATGTACAGGCTTAAGCAGTGGGACACGTCTGGCACTGCAGGATCTGAGTCCATGGTGGCGTAGTGTGTTACTTATGGTAGGCCTTGTTACATTGGTCCCAGCTCTCTGCAGTTCATTCACTAGGTCCCCCCGCGTGGTTCTGGGATTTTTGCTCACCGTTCTTGTGATCATTCTGACCCCACGGGGTGGGATTTTGCATGGAGCACCAGATCGAGGGAGATTATCAGTGGTCTTGTATGTCTTCCATTTTCTAATTATTGCTCCCACAGTTGATTTCTTCACTCCAATCTGGTTGGCTATTGCAGATTCAGTCTTCCCAGCCTGGTGCAGGGCTACAATTTTGTTTCTGGTGTCCTTTGACAGCTCTTTGGTCTTCACCATAGTGGAGTTTGGAGTCAGACTGTTTGAGGGTGTGCACAGGTGTCTTTTTATACTGATAACAAGTTTAAACAGGTGCCATTACTACAGGTAATGAGTGGAGGAAAGAGGAGACTCTTAAAGAAGAAGTTACAGGTCTGTGAGAGCCAGAAATCTTGATTGCTTGTTTCTGACCAAATACTTATTTTCCACCATAATATGCAAATAAAATGAAAAAAAAACAGACAATGTGATTTTCTGGATTTTTTTTTCTCAGTTTGTCTCCCATAGTTGAGGTCTACCTATGATGTAAATTACAGACGCCTCTCATCTTTTTAAGTGGTGGAACTTGCACTATTGCTGACTGACTAAATACTTTTTTGCCCCACTGTACTAGCGAAAGCAACCATGTTTATTTTTGTCAGATGGGTGCACTAACTGCATAGCTCCTTCCATGTAATAGGATGTTATGGGGCAGGATGGAATTAAAAGGATATTTCCATCATACAAAGTAATGGATTGCTAAGGTATACCATCACTTTGTGATTGCTGGGGTTCCAATTACTGGAAACCTCACTGATTTTGGAACAGACTTAAATGGAGAAGTACTTTAGTTCCCTGATTATTCTTGGGATCATTTAAATCCCACAGATTACAAGATTCCAGTGATCTGCTTCACTTTGTATCATATAAATAACCATTTAAATGGGTTTCTGCTATTTAATATCAATCATTTTTCCATAGTATAGGTCAACAATATCGGATCAGTGGGTGTCCAACATCCAGAACCCCCACTGATCAGCTGTTGTAACCCCTGATGGCAGCCAGATGTAAACGGTGTACGGATATGCAACTGTGCGGCTACATAAAGCATTTAGTGGCTGCTGCTGGTTGCAACTGTCACCAGGTTTTTGCCACCTAATCTGAGAGCAGCAAAATGGAGAGACAGAAGTCCTGAGTACAGATAGGTGTCACTTACTGGTCTTCTTGCTGTAGCTTTAATAAAATCACTGCTACCATATAGTCGAACCACACAAACCACAGATTGTCAGCTTTCTGCCTATGCACATGTAAGGAGATAGACCTGTCCACGGGTACCTGTATGCTGGGTCCAGAACTAGAAAGGCTGCATCCTTTGTTCCTGGGGGGAAGCCTGAGTGGGGCGGACCTTCACCTGCTGCAGGAGGGAAGGAGGAGAGAGACAGAGCTTCCTGCTGACCCAGAGAGGCGGGGAGAGCCAGAAAAGGGCACGCAGCAGCAGAGGCATAAAAGGAAAAAGCACGCAAAGTGGGGCAGTCTGATGTCAGCGGGGAGCAGCGCAGAGAGCAGCACGCAGACCCATGAGCAGCGCGCTCTGCTTCCCCCACCAGAGAGTACCGGTGTGGCAACAGGCAATATAGAAGGAGCCCCTGTCGCCTGCAGAGAGAGCTGTGCAGAGCAGAGTCATGTCAGCAGAGCAGAGCCGTGCAGAACCATGTCAGCAGAGCAGAGCCATGCAGAGCCATGCACACAGAGAAGAGCTGAGCCGAGTGTTGCTGCAGCGAGAGAGAGAAGTGCTCCGTCAGGGGAGCACCAGCTCCACACAGACCAGCGACTGCTGTCACCCGCTGCCAACTGCGGGGACCAGAGAGAGAGAGAGAGACGGGCAGTGTGTGCCCGGTGGTCGACATAAAGCCAGGAGCCAGACACTTCAGGATCGTGAGTACCAAAGGTGTGCCGCCTGAAAGAGACCGGTAACGTGACCGTAACCTACACCCTGACTGCGCTAGTAAATCTAGGCCCCAGACAATTGTGACTTGACTTGGCCTTCGTATACTTGCAGAGCCATTCTGTGCTCATACAAGACTGTGGCCCTTACCATTATTCAGCCACTACAGTATATGGACTAGGGACAGTGGAAGGTACTGAAGGCTGACCACTGTCACCAGAAGATGGGGTATTGTCATTTACTTGGTCCCACTGGAAAGGGCATCGTGCCAGCCGTTGTATGTGCAATTGAGTACGCAGCCGGAGCTGCAGATTTAGGACTTCCTAACACGCTGGCTACTGAACTGCCGTTAACTGTACCGCTGTACCTCACATTGCAAAATCCATTGTCATTTATATTGTTTAACCTTTTACCTCCCTGCGTGGAGTATTCCCCTGTAAATAAACCTGTTAACCCCTGCTCTGCCGGCATCCCGTTACTGCATCCCGCGTTCCTGCTTGTTATCTTACACACAGTGTACCCAGAAAGTTACCAATCAGTGGTGTGGGGGTGGAGTTATACAGAGCTCAGCATTTGAGAACCGGTAGATCTGCAGCAGAGAAAGCCGTAAATTTATCAAAACTGCAGCAAAATTGGAAAGTAAGTGATACATAACTGGAATGAATGCGTCTGCCCCTGCTTCATGTTGCTCTCAGCAAAACCTGATGGGAGATTCCTTTAAAATACATTTCTTCCATGCAAATGACAATCTCTTACTGGTCATTTGAAAGAAAATGTAAACTTTGGCAATGAAAACGTTAAGTATACATTTTCTCCCCCCCTCCAACCAAACAAGAATGCATTGAATGAAACTTTCGTTTGCTACAATGCTTCCTACAGATTTCCAACAAAGGGCAAAACAACGTTATTATTTTTTTTGTTTGTTTCATTCAGATGAAAATGTTCAATTTCTGCCTCGTACAATAGCTTGCACCAGAACAAAAAGCCTCTCCGCTATTTACAATATACCCCTGTAAGCCACAAACTTCCGAGACTAATACTTATCACTTGAGGGTTAGTTCCATGTGACCTGTATAGGATGTCCATAAATAGCAGAAGGCAAGTCATTTTCTCTGTGCAGGCGCTAAGCTGTTGAGTAGAAGACAGAGAGGTAGTTGTGGATGTTGTGAAATAATCATTAACTTACACACTTGTCATTTCTTGTACATTCACTCAGAACTAATGCACATCACTTTTTTCAATTATAATCATTCCACCATTTAACAAGCACAAAAGGAACGTTGGATTCCAATTTGCCACTGATGCTTCGCTCTTATTTGCTCATTGCCGGACATTTAAGAAGGACTATGAGTTGGCTTATGATCATGGGGCATGCTTTCTCTTCAAATGGGGCTTATCTTACATCTCAATGTGAAGTCAATTTAGCCATGGTCGTCTGTCAGTGGTGTTTTCCCTTTATTATTGTTCAACAACACATCAGACAAGAAATGTTCTGCTTAACCCTTTACTTGTTAAAGAGAGTCACCAGGATGTACAGTAAATCTTAAGGTATATATTGAAGTACTTATGTACAGTCAATGTCATCAGAACCTAATAATTGTATGTACACTATATGGATCAACAGGCTCTTACGCAACGAAAGTTTTCGATAAGACCCCTCTGGTAGTGTCTTGTATTTCTCTACCCACTGAAAAATCATGCACACTTGGAAGCTAGGAGGCTTGAAATTAATTAAAGTGTATGGAGACATTAAAAGGGTTGTCTCATGATCTTTAAAGGAACCTGTCATGAGGTTTCCCCTTTTAAAGTGAGCCTCTCTGATCTTTCCCGGCGCCTTTGCACTGCAGTACTTTGGTCTCTCCTCAACAAGGCAGATAAATACGCCTGTGCAGGAGCGTGATGCCGGGGAGCAATGTAGCAAGCAGGAGGACGGCAATCATAAGAAGATGGGAGACGCCGGACCCAGACCAGCGACAACCCTTGGACTGGACCGTCCCCCCCAGGTGAGTATAAGAAGTTATATTTCTTATCTTTCAGGTCAGATCGGGGGCTTATCTACAGCATTATAGAATGCTGTAGATAAGCCCTGAAAGGTGGTGGCCGTAATTTATATCGGCCAAACCTGGTGACAGGTTCCCTTTAAGTATGACCACGACCAATATGGCCTCTTTTAAAGCATACTGGAATCCTGTAAAAAATCCATTCTGCAGATCTCCCCAAAAAAGGACTTGTATGATACTCACAAACTGCACAGTCTGGTTTGATGGGTGTCTATAATCTTGATTTGGCGCCTCCTCTCTTCTTTCAATCACCACCCTCGTTCCCTGCTTCATGTAGATGATGCATGCTATGTCGTCCACACAGTGACCCAATTATGATCCTGCGAAGGCATACTTCTTTCTGCCTTGCCGAGGGTAGAGCAAAGTACTGTAATGAGCATGTGCCAGGAAAGGCCAAAGAGAGATGATGACCCAGAAGTAAAGCTGGATCATGCACACTACAGTACATTGCTCTGCCCTTGGCAGGGTATAGAGAAGTGCGCCTGCATGGGAGCGTGATGGAGGACACTGTGTGGGTGATGAAGGTTGCATCATCCACATGAAGCAGGGAAGGAGGATGGTGATCGTAAAAAGAAAGGATGCGCCAGATCAAGATCAAAGATGCCCATCAGACCAGACCATACCATCTGAGTTTGATAAAAGGTCTTTTTTGGGATCTACAGACTGGATTTGGGACTTTTTTTTACAGCATTATACTATGCTATAAAAAGGTCTTAATGGTGGTGTCTGTACTTTATATAGGGAAAACCTGGTGACAAGTTCCCTTTCATATGTAAAATTAAAAGTGCTTGTACAAATAAGCAACTTTTCAAATTACTTTGTAATAAAAATCCCGACGAGTAAAGAGATTCTTAATTTTTGTATTTAATGTTCAATGTCTATGTCACCATCACTAAGGCAATTTAGCAGTGTTGACTAGTCTCCTAAGCAAGGAGTGCAATACTTTGAAGCTCTTTTTTAGAGTTTGTTAGAGCTGCCCTAGAGCTTTAGCGATTGATCCGGACCGGTGCAGTTCTGCTGTGGTCCTCCAATGCTACAGAGACAAAGTTGTCCCTTCTTGCATCATCAAAGGTCACACAGGTCGGGACAGCAGTGTGACAATGCTGCTGGTCAAAATTGTTAATCAAGCAGGAGTGCAAAACCCTGTAATGGAAACTATGTATCTTGAAAATCATTTTATAACAATAATACCTAGTAACCTTTTACCATTTAGTAAGATCTTCTAAAAACCGCCAACCATTCATTACATATGTAGGATTTTATGGTGCCCTTTGAGACTTAGGGCCCCGTCACACATAGCGATCTCGCTAGCGAGATCGCTGCTGAGTCACAAGTTTTGTGACGTAACAGCGATCTCACCAGCGAGATCGCTGTGTGTGACAGCGATCAGCAACCGGCCCCCCTGCCCTGCCGGTATCGCTGATCGCTGTAGGAAAGCCCTGGACATTTTTTTGGTCACTGGTCTCCCGCTGGCCAGCACGTATCGCTGCGTGTGACAGGCGGGAGATCAGCGATCAGCTGGTAACTAAGGTAAGCGCAGGGTTTCTAAGCACTGCGCTGTGCTTAGAACCCTCTGTGTACATTAGTTACCAGCGCGCTGATGCAGGGAGCTGGTAACTAAGGTACACATCGGGTTTCTAAGTGACGCACATCCCTTAGAAACCCGATGTGTACCTTAGTTACCAGCTCCCTGCCTCAGCGTGCTGGTAACTAACGTACGCAGCGACGCGCCCGCTCGGCGTCACTGGTGCTGATCGCTGGTGAAGCTGCCTGTTTGACAGCTCACCAGCGATCATGTAGCGATTCACCAGCGATCCTGACATGTTGATATCGTTGTCGGGATCGCTGGTGGGTCGCTATGTGTGACGGTACCCTTAGACTCGTATAAAAGCACCATAGTTCAAGGAACTGATGTTATAAAAGTGCATATGCTTGTTAGATTTGGTATTTTTTTTTTATAATATTCTGATCAGGGCTGGGACATACAGAATTTATTGTAGGTCGCATCGGCAGGATACTGAGAAGCATACAGTAAGTACAGGAGTGGCATTGGATCAGTTTTTCAATTTTTGAATTTCGAGCCCAGTCATATTTGTTGTAATTTGTAGGTTTCCCAATAGTAAAAAATCAAAAAAAATATCTGACCTATGGCACAGAAACAATTCGAGAATGCACTGGGTGACAATCTTTTCTACTTTGCTGTTTTCAATGTTCTGTAAATGATGAAATGTTTTTACTAACCAATTATCTGTGTCTCCACTTGCAGTGGGCTGAAGTTTACACACTTGACGTTACAGGAATGCTGCTGCAAAGGGCCCAATTTCACACCTTTTCAATGTCTTTTAGAGTATATTAACACAGTGGTCTTTAAGGAGTTTTTTTTTAGTAGATTCGTTCAAAAATCCTCTTCAAAAAACGCAAAAATAACACACACTTCCTATTCATTTTTAATGTAGGTCCTCTTTGTTTACTGTTCATGTGAAGAGTTTTTTGAGCATTTTTTATTCCTGAAAAAGTTTTGAAAAACGAGTAGTGGACAAAAAAAAAAGCAGGTCAATTATTTGAAATGGATCCTGAAGGAACCTGCTCCAAAGTAGGAACTGTCAAATTAAAAGATTGCAATAACTTTAGTGAAAAATATCTTCTGAACCATTTCAAACCAATTTAAGAAAAGAAAAGATCCTCCAAAAACTTCCCGCAAAAAATAGCAATTCCTAAAGCGGTTTTTCTCTAGTTCGTAATTTCTAAAGAAGTATAGCTGATGTGAAGTAAAGCTTCTAGCTTCATACAAATAAAGAGACATTTAACCATAATTAAAAAAAAATCTGGTAACAGATTATAAACTTAGAAAAAAAACACAAGTAAAATTCTCCTTGCTTATCCCCCTAGCCTCCAACAGTTGATGGTCTCTTATAAGTCTTTGTACTTTCATGGGGTGGATAGGTAAAGTGAGTAATACTGACCCCTTTTGTCTTTAGACTAGATTCACATTTGGAGAATGTTTAGACATATACGTATATACTACGACAGGTACATTTCTTTTCTAGTGCAATCAAAAAACAACACTGTCCTTTCAAAATGTAATTTTAATTTGGAAACATTTGTTTAAAAAGTGTGGCATACAGTAGCCAGGTACCCAATGAATACCTCAAAAGAGTTGAGAAAACTTTTTATGTTTTGTAGACTTTATACATTATATCTGTCCTAAATATTAAATAGTGAAGTAACAGTTTTCATAGATTTTTTGCAGCCGATAGAAACTTGTTGAAAACTTTGCTGCATGAATTTTTCCTCTGATATTAGTGGGGTGATACTTGCACACTTTTGTGTAAGGATGCCACTTGTGACACTTCTTTAAACATTTAGATCTCAGTTCAGCAGTTCGTGCTGGATATAGAAGAAAGCTAGGCTTCCTAAGCATGAATCCTTAAAAAGTCTTCTAAATATATAATAATATCTGCAAAACAGGCCAGTCATTGTCAGAATAAAAGGGTTTTTAAATACTAAAAAGACCATATTCTCTTTTAGGGACATTCACATGGTAGAGTTCATCAAAGCTAACAAAGCACGGACCATTTTTACTGATTAATCTAAAAAGTTGCAAAGAGTTCTCAGTTACGTTTTTGTTAACTTGTTAGTTACCGTATGTCTTTTTAAATGGTTTATTACTGAATCTACATTACTGGACATGGATGAAAGAAAGCCTGAAGAATTATGGACACATATAAAGACTACTGTTACTAAAGAAGCCAGTAAGGCTAGTTTCACACTAGCGTTACAGGGCACAGCGCAGGGCCGCAGCTAAGCCCCCAGCCACGCCTCCTCTGGTCAGCTCCTCCTTTAATCGCATAACACTGCATGCGATCAGCGTACCCTATATTTAGCGTTGGGTACTCTGGTCGTGCGCTGGCACACTTTTGCCGGCGCTTGCGCCCTTTTGGCTTTGAGCCTAGCGCACAAAAACGCACTCTGTTGCATTTTTGTGCACTCGGCGCAGCGCCAAAAGGGCGGATGCGCCGGCAAGAGTGTGCCGGTGCACGACCAGCATATCCAACGCTAAATATAGGGTACGCTGATTTCATGCAGCATCATGCGATCAGAGGAGGAGCTGACCAGAGGAGGCGCGGTCGGGGAAGGGGCTTAGCGGCAGCCCTGCGCTGCCCCCTGTAATGCTAGTGAACAAGAAGCACAAGAGACCCTCACGGCCATGGTTAACAGAAGACACCCTAAAGATCATTGAAGAAAAACTAATGGCAAAAGCAATTTAATTTAAAGTGTTTCCCTACTGTGCATTGTTTCATCAGTAAAAAACTAAAAAAGAGCCATTAGAGCAGACAAAGAACTTTAGAACATCAGAAGATGTGTACAAATAGAACATCTGAGGGACAAGACCAGGAAACCATACCTAAGCATCAAAGAAATACTACGAAAGTTTGAACCAAAAGTGGGCATGTTGAAAGGAGCCAAGGGGAACAAACTAACTGAACCAGAACAGATCAAGTAAAAATGGAAAGAAAGAGCACATGGAACTCCTCTAGAAGGGTGACTCTGTGATACAGGAAGAAACTGAGTCTGGAAATGATAGTTGAACATCCTTAAAGACAAAGTCATTCCTGTGCTAAAACTTCTGACTTACAATGAAGTGCCTGGACAATAGTTCAATAGAGATAATAAAGTCTTCTGAAGCAGCAGTTGATGCCATCACTTGCCTGTGTCAACAGATATAGACATCTGATAAAGGCCCAAAGAATTGACAAGATCAGTGCTTATTCCTTTGGAAACTATCGGACTATTGCGCTCACACCTTATGCCAACTAACACTACTGAAGATCCTAAAAAGATGGTTATAAACTTATTTTGACAAAGAACTTCTAAAGGAACAAGAGATGTGATTGCTAACATTAGATGGATAATGAAAAAGGCCAAAGAATACAATATTTTTGCTTCATCAACTATAGCAAAGCCAGAGTGTTGATCACCAGGAACATTAGAATACCATAAAAGATATGCTTGTGCCAAACCATTTTATTAGACTCATTAGGAATCTCTACATCGACCAAGAAGCAACAGTCTGGAATATGGAGACACTAGGTGGTTCAAAGTAGAGCGAGGTTGCATACTGTCACCATTTCTCTTCAATTTATATGGAGAAGCTATTTTCAAGAAGGTTGGACTTGCCAAAAAGATGAACGAATCAAAATTACTGGAAGAATTATCAACAATCTTAAATATGCATTCATCTTAAATACAGCATTGATAGCAACAAGCATAGATGGAATGAAGGACTTATTACTGAGTGTCAATATAGAAAGCTCAAACTTGGAACTGCTACTCAACCCAAAGAAGGCAAAGATATTGATTACTGCCAGGTATGACTGGGGCTCATTGGAGATGGATGGCAACAAACTGGAAGCTGTAGAGGACTTCAACCTACTTGGATCAATAACTCAAGTTGCAGCAATGACACTGGAAGGCAATCGGAGAATTGCTATGGGCAAATAAATAATGAAGTCAAGGTCTTCAAATCGAGGAACATTTTACTGGCAACGAAGATGTCGCTCATGTATAGTTTGATCTTTTCTATGGAAACATAAGGATGCGAAACCCGGACGATAAAGAAGCAAGACAGAAGAAGAATTGACGCCTTCGAAATGTGGTGCTGGAAAAGGATGTTATCAATGCCATGGATGACAAGAAGAGCAAACAAATCAATTTTGGAACAAATCAAGCCAGACATGTCACTGGAAGCAAGGATCACTTGCCTATGACTGACAACTTTGGACATATTGTGCAAAGAAAACAATCACTGGAGAAGGACATCTTGGTCGGAGGCATAGAAGAAACAAGACAAAGAGGAAGGTCACCGACCCAATGGCTTGTTACCTTCAAGCCTAAGGTGATAAAGACCCTAGTGGACCTATCTAGGTTTGCACAAGATTGATCTTCCTATCCAGCATTCATTCATTAATCCACTATGGCTCAAGATGGAGCCAAAAGCTGTTAAATAATAAATAATCACTAAATTATCAAACATACTGTTGGATAAATGTAAAATTGTGTTTAGGGTTGACTATTATATAAAATCCTTAGAGAGAGTTAAGAGGGTTGTTCCTTGACTTGAACAAAGTCAATTTTAATCAACAACCTCAGGAAAATGGAATGTGAGAGGCCCAGCCGAGATCTCAGTCCACGCAAGTGTTGCCTCCGGTGGCCCAAGGCTTCGGGAAGATGACCACAGGGAAACCAATGATGCATTCTGCTCTACTCACTGCCAACTTGGAGCTTCAGCAGTGGCGTAGCGTGTGGGGGCGGTCTGCCCCAGGCGGCACGTGTGTGGGGGCGGCGCGGCAGCAGCAATTCAATTCCTCTCCTCTGACTGTGGGAGAACAGCGCGGACTCCGCGGAGGCGGCACAGTGCAGGCACTTTCTACCCTCTACGCCACTGCCTTGCTGGACTCGGACTCGGAGCCCCGGCTGCTTTCCGCTCCTGAGCCGGTGCTGGGCGGAGGTGTTGGCTGCTTGGGGCTGGTTGTTCGGTCGGAGCTGCCCGAAGAACACGTGGCGTGTGGCTGAGGTGACGCAGGAGGAGCGGATCCCGGGACACAGGAGCCGGTGAGTGAGGGGGACGGCGGGAAGCGCTGCCCAGCCTGCCCGTGATGCCTGTGAGGGGAGGGAGACACCGCGGTATGTGATTGCCCCTTGAATTTCATTCCATCATATAATATTATGCTACAGGGGGCATCTAGGTAATTACTCCCTCTCCCCCATTTACTAATGCTAAAGTTGAGGCTCCCTAATCCTTGGAGTTGGATTGCCTACATCTTCATATAGCTGATATTATGCAAAAGAGTTGGGCTCTGTAGGGAGAGGACATGGGGGGCTGTGCAGAGGAGGACATGGGGGGGCTCTGTAGGGAGAGGACATGGGGGGGCTCTGTAGGGAGAGGACATGGGGGGCTCTGTAGGGGGAGGACATGGGGGGGCTCTGTAGGGAGAGGACATGGGGGGGCTCTGTAGGGGGAGGACATGGGGGGCTCTGTAGGGGGAGGACATTGGGGGCTCTGTATGGGGAGGACATTGGGGGGCTCTGTAGGGAGAGGACATGGGGGGGCTCTGTAGGGAGAGGACATGGGGGGCTCTGTAGGGAGAGGACATGGGGGGCTCTGTAGGGGGAGGACATTGGGGGGCTCTGTAGGGGGAGGACATGGGGGGGCTCTGTAGGGGGAGGACATGGGGGCTCTGTAGGGGGAGGACATGGGGGGCTCTGTAGGGAGAGGACATGGGGGGCTGTGCAGGGGAGGACATGGGGGGCTCTGTAGGGGGAGGACATGGGGGGCTCTGTAGGGGGAGGACATGGGGGGCTCTGTAGGGGGAGGACATGGGGGGGCTCTGTAGGGGGAGGACATGGGGGGCTGTGCAGAGGAGGACATGGGGGGCTCTGTAGGGGGAGGACATGGGGGGCTCTGTAGGGGGAGGACATGGGGGGGCTGTGCAGGGGAGGACATGGGGGGCTCTGTAGGGGGAGGACATGGGGGGCTGTGCAGGGGAGGACATGGGGGGCTCTGTAGGGGGAGGACATGGGGGGGCTGTGTATGCGAGAACATGGGGGGGCTCTGTAGGAGGGACATGGGGGACTGTGCAGGGGGGTACATGGGGAGGCTGTGTAGGGGAGGACATGGGAGGCTGTTCTGGGGGGTACATGGGGAGGCTGTGTAGGGGAGGACATGGAGGGGCTGTGCTGGGGGGTACATGAGGAGGCTGTGTAGGGGAGGACATGGGGGCTCTGTAGGAGGGACATGGGGAACTGTGCAGGGGGGTACATGGGAGGCTGTGCTGGGGGGTACATGGGGAGGCTGTGTAGGGGAGGACATGGGAGGCTGTGCTGGGGGGTACATGGGGAGGCTGTGTAGGGGAGGACATGGGGAGGCTGTGCTGGGGGGTACATGGGGAGGCTGTGCTGGGGGGTACATGGGGAGGCTGTGTAGGGGAGGACATGGGGGGCTGTGCAGGGGAGGACATGGAGGGGCTGTGCAGGGGGGTACACGGGGGTGGGGGGCTGTGCAAGGGGAGAACATGAGGGCTCTGTAGGGGGTGTACTGTGGGTCTGTGCAGGGGGAGGACACATGGGTCTCCTTACACTGTTTTATGGTGCAGCTCTCGGCAGGGCAGTGGTGGAGGTTCAGTAGGGTCATCACGCTAATACATACACATATATATAGAGAGAGAACTGCAAGAAGATGAAAGTCTAGAAATTTAGAAATAATAACAGCAGAGTTAGTAGTAGACTAAAAATAGATCTTTGAGTGTAGTGTGGGCTCTTCGGATTCTTCCGGATTATCAAAGAGCAAAGGGGTGGCAAATTTTTCGACCGCCCCGGGCGCCACAAACAGTTGCTACGCCACTGAGCTTCAGCATCACCATATGTCTACCGCCGCTGGTACCCTGAGGAAGGAACACTGCTTCATCACTGCCGCAACCCCCCCAGTAAGCCTGCATTCCGACTAAAATACGCACCCCCATTTTCCTGCCAAACTTTTTATCGAAAAAGTGCGTCTTATAGTCTGAAAAATATGGTAAATAGATAAATGACTAATATAACAATATAAAACTAGTAATGATATGACTGTCAAGACGGATAAAATATATTTTACAAGGATATTATATAAAATGTATAAATGCACAGATCTGAGTTCATCTCCTCCTGTTGGAATAATCCATTGAAGGTCCCTGATGAAGGCTAAATGGTGAAACGCTACTATAAATTAGCTATTGTTTCTATGTATAGCCAAACTCTTATTGCCATTTAGGTGACCATGAGTGACTGCACTTAATATAGGTAGGCTATATGAAATATTTACTTTTTATCTATTTACTTTACGCAGCATATATACTAGTTATCAAATATCTCGTGTGAATACTGTTTTCTGGCTGAGTTCTTTTTTTTTTGCTTTTTATTTTCTTGCTTTTGCTTAATTTTAATTAAAATTGTCACAATTTCTGTCTTTTTCGTTTTCTAAGATATGGCTCCCTATAAAAAAAAACAGCTAAAGTATATATCTCTTAAGATCCCTATCCCTTGTTGTTATAGTTTTAATAGATTTTTTTCACGATTGTCTTATTATATGTTCTTTATAGGTAAGCACATTGATTTGTTTCAGGTTGTGCATTCAGGAAGAAGAAGTGCAGAGACTCATTGATTTGGACTCTTCACATTGTATCCTTCATAACTAATGTCCAAGGAGTAATTTACTCACCTTCTTGGCATCAATACATTATGTAGAGAAGATAGGTACATATGTATGATTATGGCTTATTGCAGTCCTTTCAAAGATGCTGACAAACCTCACATTTGCAAATATTATATTATTAAAACCCTTTCATTAAATTTCTGGTCTGAATGGAAGAGACTACAATTTCAATTTAATTTAAAGTGTTTCCCTACTGTGCATTGTTTCGCTGAGAAAGCTGTTTTCCTGCCGCTCGTATGAAATTGCCACCGTGCTTTCAAGTAAATAAGAAGGAAATAATTGAGAGACGAGAGCTTAAAACTCCGCAGCCTTCAATGAACACAAACATGATAATGCTATCATAATGCTATTAATCACTTTAGAGATCTGGATGTGATGAAACTGTTTTTATTAAATCATATAGTCATTCTCTATGACAGTAATATCTTTCCAGGCTTATATTATGGATTTAAAGTAATTGTATTGATTTTGCAAAAAGTGTTTTTTTTGGGGGGCAGTAATAACATTTAATGGACCGTACTCTGAATATATCCAGCCAGCAGAGGAGCTTTTAAAAATGCAGCATTAATAAAGTAGAGGTATTGCCGATCATGAGAGTAATCTCACAGATGCCAGAGTAAGAATCTATTTATTATGTTCTCATAATTGCACCGTTCTGTATTCATTAAGCCTTTATTGGACTATAATTCTGAATTATATCTTAGCTGGGAAGTTATTTGTTAGTTATTCTAAAAATAATGTCTTACTGTCTTACTGCCTCGGCGTAACCCTTGACTCTACCCTGTCCTTCAAACCGCACATCCAAGCTCTTTCTACCTCCTGTCGCCTCCAGCTCAAAAATAGAATCTGTCTTTTCCTCAACCCTCAATCTACTAAAATGCTTGTGCACGCCCTCATCATCTCCCGCCTCGACTACTGCAACATCTGTTATGAATGGGTCACCGAGGAGAAAAAAACAAAACAAGCTAAGTCACAGAAAACCAGAGAGGTTGGTTACTATGCAGATTGCAGATCCCGGATCTTACCACACAACTAGCAGTAGCCGTGGAGCTTGCCTACGATGTTCCTAGATGCCTCGTCACAGCCAGAGGACTAAATAAGCCTAAAGCAAGAAAAGGGAAAACTAACTGCCCCAGAGCAGACCCCAAAGGAATAGATAGCCCCCACACAAGTATTGACGGTGAAACAAGATGAAGGCACAAACACAGGCAGGAAAATAGGCTGAGCAAATGATGAGGCCCAAACTAACTAGGCAGGAAAGGAAAGGAAAGACACTGTCTGCAACCTGCAAAAAATCCTACAAAAATCATGTCTGATAGCAAAATTAACCCTGAAGTCACTAGACTTCTCCCACTATATCAGCACTCTGAAATATTCTGAGACAGAGCAAAAAGAGACTGAACTAGTAAGGGACAAAAAGCCAATTGGCAAAATACTGATAAATAAGAGTGGAAATTCAGCACAGCCCCCAGCTGGGGCTGGCTGACCACACAAAAAACTGAACAGACCAACAAAATCAAATGTGAACATTGGCAGAAAAACTTAGCTTTAGATGACTGGAACAGAGCTGAAAACCAAGAGCTGACAAGCCAGAAGGAATCACCAGCAACTGAATAGGGTGTCGGCTGTCTTAAATCCAATCTGAGAATCCTGAGGTCCAATCGTCATCCTCATTCTCAGGTGGCAGACCTCCACCGATCAAACCAGCCTCACCACCTCCTGTCACCACCAGAGGGAGTCTGGAAGGGGAACTCACAACTGGTGAATCAGAGAATGAACTCACAACAAACATCCTTTTCTGTGGTCTCCCTGCTAACACTCTCGCATGTTAGGTGTCGGATTTCTGTGTTTACTCCGCAGGGATCCAGACCCTCACATTCTGCAGTCTCCTGCTGTTTATCTACTGCGGAGGAGACTGCAGAGGAAATTGCCTTGCAGCAAATCTCTCCTGAGGCTAAGTCCTTCTGTCCTCCTACTGAGCATGCTCATGGGATGATCTCCCATTGGAGATCGGGAGTCATGTGCTCAGGTCCCACTCCAGATCTCATTGGTCCATCTCAGAGATCTGGAAGCTTGCGGAAGGTCCCAGCTGCTATAAAAGGCACGCATGGCTGTTCCGCCATGCGCTAGTATAGACTTACTTGCTGCTGTGTGTATGAAGACGGATGTATGATTCTGGTGAATGACTCATTATAAAACCCCTTCCCTCTGATATTACGTATGTGGTTAGGGACTGAGTCAGAATCAACGCCAGCGCTCCTCTGCTGCAACATCCACAGCTGCTAGCGTCCTACATAGCACTTGCGCCTTAGCCTTGTCGTTTAGCGGCAGTGTCCACGCCTTGCTGCAGTAGCAGCCCCTTTGCATTCACAGTTGCGACGCTCCGCACATGGTAAGTCTAGATGGACGTAGTGCTGCCGTCTTGGGCTACTCCTGTGACCTGATACCGTGTGTGCATTTTTACTGAGTACTGTGACCTCAACAGGCTCAGTCTTTTGTGTTTATACTTATTTGTCATCTCTGTGAATTAACTGAGATTGCTCTGCGCACCTGGGTGAAGTTTAACCCTGTGCGCATTTCCGCCATATTGCTCCTGCCACCACTTAGCAGCGGTTATAATAATAATATAATAATAAATTTTATTTTTATAACGCCGACGTATTCCGCAGCACTTTACATTTCAGAGGGGAATATCACCTACTGCACGGTGGACCCCGAGCGGCGAACACACTTTATTATTATTTTTATTTAGTGCGTTCCGCCGTTCCTAACATCGCACCTCTCCAGTCCATCCTTAACTCTGCTGCCCGACTTATTCATCTCTCTCCTCGCTACTCCTCCACTTCTCCCCTCTGCAAATCTCTTCACTGGCTTCCATTCCCTCAGCGTATCCAGTTCAAATTACTAATACTGACCTACAAGGCCATCTATAACCTGTCTCCTCCATATGTCTCTAAACTAATCTCCCGATACCTTCCCTCACGTAATCTCCGGTCATCCCAAGACCACCTTCTCTCCTTCACACTTATTCGTTCCTCACCCAACCACCTCCAATTTGTATATAACCCCTTCTCATGTACAGCACCATGGAATCAACGGTGCTATATAAATAAATAATAATAATAATTTTAGAAAAAAGATTTGAGATTTTTCACGCACAGAAGTAAAAAAAATGTTTGTGCAAACTCAGAGTTGTATGCTGGTGTCCATAGCCCTCAATTATGTGTACTATATTTTCCGCATGTCACAAATTTCAGACTGTCACATGCAGAGTTTTTTTTTGCTAATAAGACAGAAAGAAATTATGTCAAATTGGATGCCATCTTGTTCCCTAGAGGTTGTGACCTGCCGGTGCCATTGTTTCAATGTTTGCTGGAAGGAGTCCAAGGATAACTTTCAATGTAAATTAATGTAAGTCTATTACTTCTGACTTCTGATCAATCAGGAGTTACAATCACAAGATGGTGTCCCGGGACCATAGTGGCACCAATAACAAGTGATGATGGCAGCCCATAAGTATAATTCCAGGGGCATGGACCTTACATTGGTAGAACCAGTTCAGCACTGAAAAAAATAAAAAGCTGGAGTGGTGTTTAAAAATCCTGATCCGGCCAATTATTTTCATTTTTAAAGGTAAAAAATGTTTCAATTTATTTTTTTATTTCAATTGAATAAAAAATTTAGAAAATGAAATGTTAATGACCTCTAGAGCATCCCCAGACACTCCTATTCCAAGATCACCACATATTTGATTAGTAAAAGTTAAACTTCATACAGTTCCAGTGCAAAACTATGTATCTCCATGGCTACAGAGTCCAAAAAAACTGTGTAGACTCACCTTGTAGTCATTTGTTACCTCTCTGTACTCCACTTTTACTCCCCCTTTTCCTGCTAATGTATAAACAACAGAAAAGGGAGAATACGGAAAGTATATGCCGGTTGATTGGTTTAAGCTGACCATAAATGAATACACAAGTAAAGAACTGGTCTTCAGGGGTGCCATGGTGTGCTGTATGACAAGTAAAAGAAGTCTATTACCAATTGTAAGCATGACTATTTACTAGAAGATCCTTAAAACACATATTATGGCTTTCAGCTCTAGACAGGAACCTTTGTCAGGTGAGTATTGGATGAAGGCTCCGGTCAGGAAATGAAAGCCAGTTTGTGTGTTCTAAGAATCTTCTAATTAAGGAATCACAAATGATGAGAGACTTCTTTACTTGGCGGACAGTGCACCACTGCACCCTTGCAAACCAGCTCTTCACTTACCCAAACCCACTCGGAGAACCTGATAGGAAGTGTTTAGTGGCAGTACTGTACAGAGGTGAGTGTGTACTACACTCTGTTAGACTCACTCATGAGATGGATCTTCTAAGCCCAAAGTCCCGGTAGTCACACAGGCCATGGACAGAATGCATTAACACTGACTACTGTGAAACTGGAAACCGCAGTTAGAAAGGAGGGATTGCCGGAAACTGCAGGCAAGCAAGTAGGAAATGTCCAGGAAACAGCAGGCAGGCAAACAGGATGTTGGAAACCACAGTCAGATGAAAGTTGTCCAGGTAACTGCAGGCAGGTGGGAGATCACAGGCAAGTAGGCGGAAGACATCCAAGAGAATGAAGGCAGACATACCATGTCTAGGAGACCACAGGCAGGTGGGAGACGCCCAGGAGACCACAGGCAGGAGGGATGCTCAAAACCGATGGCTGTAGGTAATGTCCAGGAGAAATAAAGTAAGGAGGCAGGATGCTGGAAACAACTGACAGGTGGTAGACATCAAGGAGACCACAGACAAGCTGGTAGGAGATGTCCAGGAGACCATAGGAAGGTAAGCGGGAGACATTCTGGAGACTACAGAAATTGGCTGAGCAGGTCAAGGTATATAGAGGAAGCGAGAGTCTAGCAACACTGAAGTCTTAATACCAAAGACCAAGTGTGTGTCTTTGTGAGTCTCATACAGGCCTAGGTTAATGATTACATGGGAGCACACCAGTCCATGTGCAAAGCCTTGTGTGGAGCACTACAGAGATTAGTGGACCGGGTTGAGAGAAGCAAAACACAGATCCGGAACATGTGCGTAACACACACTCACTGCTACTTCCGTATCCATTCTCAGCTAGCGCCACCATAACTCCCTAACAGTATAGATCAATAGACGTATCACCGAGATCAACTGTTGGCAACATCTGCCCAGCCTCAGAAACTTCTATGAGAAAAAAAATAAGAAAACATGGAAAAATAAAAAATAAGCCAAGCACTCGAGACCTGGACTGGAGTGAATACTGGAGCATAGGGGCAATCAAGCTAATAAAACTCTAAGCTAAGGTATATAACTTACTTTTTACATCTAATGTTGGGATATATTACTTACTAGCGGAAGAGCGTGGCGTTGCCTGGGCATAGTAACCAACTGTGGCTAGTTATAGCAAATTATAATGATTATATTGCACATAAAAACATTTCACATCATATATTCAACACCACAGATTTGCAACACAAATTAACTAAACGATTACCCAAGTATTGAGAGTATTTTATTTTCAACTCATTCAAGAGCCTTTTGATAAACAACATGTTTGTTTTTTCCTTTCGGTGCAAAGATGAACAGATTTTTGGCAGTTCCAACTCTTGAACAGATCACGTAAAGTTGACCATGAGAAAAGCATGGAGATTGCAAATCGATCCCTACTACTTAAATCGTTCCCTACTAGTTTCAAGGACTGTCCCTGAGCATTGTTAATGGACATTGCAAATAGCAGTTGAACTGGAAACTGGAGGCATTTAAAATAAAAATAAATTAAAACAAACAAATCAGATGGAATGAGTGGAATTCTTGGAATGAAAATGTCCTCTCCTGTTGCACATCCTGTTTCTGAGCTGTGTATCTAACCCTATCCTGTGTGATAATGTCTGCTGAGCTGTGTACCTAACCCTCTCCTGTGTGATACTTTCTGCTGAGCTGTGAATCTAATCCTATCATGTGTTACTGACTGCTGAGCTGTGTATCTAATCCTATCCTGTGTGATACTGTCTGCTGAGCCGTGTATCTATTCCTATCCTGTGTGATACTGACTGCTGAGCTGTGTATCTAATCCTATCCTGTATGATACTGACTGCTGAGCCATGTGTCTAATCCTCTCCTATGTGATACTGACTGCTGAGCTGTGTATCTAATCCTATCCTGTGTGATACTGACTGCTGAGCCATGTATCTAATCCTGTCCTGTGTGATTCTGGGCTCCCCCTGCAGTCTGTGTCAGAGGGTGGTCTGCGTTGGCGCGGTAATAAATTGTGTTATTTCCAGCTTTACAGAAGGATGATAACATAATTGAAATGATAAGAATAATATGCCTCAGTTACCACAACTGTCTACAAAGAAAACTGTTGCTGATAGCAACCAATCACAGCTCACTTTTCATCTTTTAAACAGCTCTGGGACAGCGTGGCGAGTTTTGAGTGGCGACTTTTGTCTTTCGACTTTTATGTGGCGAGGTTGGTGTATGTGTGGTGAAGTGTGTGCTGAGGGTGGTATATGTGTTGAAGCATGTGGTAGTGTGTGGCGCATTTTGTGTGTGTGTTCATATCCCCGTGTGTGGTGAGTATCCCATGTCAGGGCCCCACCTTAGCAACTGTATGGTATATACTCTTTGGCACCATCACTCTCATTCTTTAAGTCCCCCTTGTTCACATCTGGCAGCTGTCAATTTGCCTCCAACACTTCTCCTTTCACTTTTTCTCCATTATGTAGATAGGGGCAAAATTGTTTGGTGAATTGGAGCACGCGGGGTTAAAATTTCGCCTCACAACATAGCCTATGATGCTCTCGGGGTCCAGACGTGTGACTGTGCAAAATTTTGTGGCTGTAGCTACGACGATGCAGATGCCAATCACGGACATACACACATACATACATACACTTTTTCCCCATTAAGTACCAAGGGGCAAAATTGTTTGGTGAATTGGAACGTGATGGGTTAAAATTTCGCCTCACAACATAGCCTATGACGCTCTCGGGGTCCAGACATGTGACTATGCAAAATTTTGTGGCTGTAGCTGCAGCGGTGCAGATGCCAATCTGGACATACTGTACATACATACACACATTGAGCTTTATATATTAGATGTTGGAAAACCCCTTTAACCCCTTCATGACCCAGCCTATTTTGACCTTAATGACCTGGCCATTGTTTGCAATTCTGACCAGTGTCCCTTTATGAGGTAATAACTCTGGAACGCTTCAACGCATCCTAGCGATTCTGAGACTGTTTTTTCGTGACATATTGGGCTTCATGTTAGTGGTAAATTTAGGTCGATAATTTTTGCGTTTATTTGTGAAAAAATCAGAAATTTGGCGAAAATTTTGAAAATTTCACAATTTTCAAATTTTGAACTTTTATTCTGTTAAACTAGAGAGTTATGTGACACAAAATAGTTACTAAATAACATTTCCCACATGTCTACTTTACATCAGCACAATTTTGGAAGCAAAATATTTTTTTGTTAGGAAGTTATAAGGGTTAAAAGTTGACCAGTGATTTCTCTCTTTAGGGACCACCTCACATTTGAAGTCACTTTGAGGGGTCTATATGGCAGAAAATACCGAAAAGTGACACCATTCTAAAAACTGCACCCCTCAAGCTACTCAAAACCACATTCAAGAAGATTATTAACCCTTCAGGTGTTTCACAGCAGCTAAGGCAATGTGGAAGGAAAAAATGGACATTTTAATTTTTCAAACACAAATTTCCTTTCAGCATCAATTTTTTCATTTTCACATGGGCAACAGGATAAAATGTATCCTAAAATTTGTTGGGCAATTTCCCCTGAGTACACCGATACCTCATATGTGGTCATAAACCACTGTTTGGGCGCACGGCAGGGCTCAGAAAGGAAGGAGTGCCATTTGACTTTTTGAATGGAAAATATGCTGGAATATTTAGCGCTTGCCATGTCATGTTTGGAGAGTCGCTGTGTGCCTAAACACTGGAGCTCCCCCACAATTGACCCCATTTTGGAAACTAGACCCCCCAAGGAACTTATCTAGATGCATAGTGATCACTTTGAACCCCCAGGTGCTTCTCAAATTGATCCGTAAAAAAAAAAAGTACTTTTTTTTCACAAAAATTATCTTTTAGCCTCAGTTTTTTCATTTTCACATGGGCAACAGGATAAAATGGATCCTAAAATTTGTTGCGCAATTTCTCCTGAGCACTCCAATACCTCATATGTGGTCATAAACCACTGTTTGGGTGCACGGCAGGGCCCGGAAGGGAAGGAGCGCCATTTGACTTTTTGAATGGAAAATTAGCTCCAATCGTTATCGGATACCATGTCACGTTTGGAGAGCCCCTGTGTGCCTAAACATTGGAGCTCCCCCACAAGTGACACCATTTTGGAAACTAGACCCCTTAAGGAACTTATCTAGATGTGTATGAGCACTTTGAACCCCCAAGTGCCTCACAAAAGTTTATAACATAGAGCAGTGAAAATAAAAAATCATTTTTTTTTCCTCAAAAATGATTTTTTAGCACGCTATTTTTTATTTTCACAAGGGTAACAGGAGAAATTGGACCACAAAAGTTGTTGTCCAGATTGTCCTGAGTACGCTGGTACCCCATATGTGGGGGGGGCACTGTTTGGGTGCACGGCAGGGAGCAGAAGGGAATGAGCGCCATTTGACTTTTTGAAATGAAAATTAGCTCCAATCGTTAGCGGACACCATGTCGTGTTTGGAGATCCCCTGTGTGTCTAAGCTTTGGAGCTCCCCCTCAAATGACCCCATTTTGGAAACTAGACCCCCTAAGGAACTTATCTAGATGCATAGTGAGCACTTTGAACCCCCAAGTGATTCACAGAAGTTTATAATGCAGAGCAGTGAAAATAAAAAATCTTTTTTTTTCCTGAAAAAAAATTTTTTAGTTGGCAATTTTTTATTTTCACAAGGGTACCAGGATAAATTGGACCCCAAAAGTTGTTTTCCAGTTTGTCCTGAGTACGCTGGTACCCCATATGTGGGGGGGACCACTGTTTGGGCACACGTCGGGGCTCGGAAGGGAAGTAGTGACATTTTGAAATGCTGACTTTGATGGAATGGTCTGCGGGCGTCATGTTACATTTGCAGAGTCCCTGTGTGCCTAAACAGTAGAAACCCCCCACAAGTGACCCCATTTTGGAAACTAGACTCCCCAAGGAACTTATCTAGATGTGTGATGAGCACCTTGAACCCCCAAGTGCTTCACAGAAGTTTATAACGCAGAGCCGTGAAAATAAAAAATCATTTTTTTCCCTCAAAAAAAATGATTTTTAGCCCGCAAATTTTTTTTTCACAAGGGTAACAGGATAAATTGGACCCCAAAAGTTGTTGTTTAGTTTGTCCTGAGTACGCTGATACCCCATATGTGGGGGATGACCACTGTATGGGCACACGTCAGGGCTCGGAAGTGAAGTAGTGACGTTTTGGTATGCAGACTTTGATGGAATGGTCTGCGGGCATTATGTTACATTTGCAGAGCCCTTGATGTACCTAAACTGTGGAAACCCCCCACAAGTGACCCCATTTTGGAAACTAGACCCCATAAGGAACTTTCCTAGATGTGTGGTGAGCACCTTGAACCCCGAAGTGCTTCACAGAAGATTGTAATGCAGAGCCATGAAAATAAAAAATCTTTTTTTTCCTCAAAAAATGAATTTTTAGCTCGCAATTTTTTATTTTCACAAGGGTAACAGGAGAAATTGGACCCCAAAAGTTGTTGGCCAGTTTGTCCTGAGTACCCTGGTACCCCATATGTGGGGGGGAACCACTGTTTGGGCACACGTTGGGTCTCAGCAGGGAAGTAGTGACATTTTGAAATGCTGACTTTGATGGAATGGTCTGCGGGCGTCATGTTACATTTGCTGAGCCCCTGTGTGCCTAAACAGTAGAAACCCCCCACAAGTGACCCCATTTTGGAAACTAGACCCCCCAAGGAACTTAACTAGATGTGTGGTGAGCACCTTGAACCCCCAAGTGCTTCACAGAAGTTTATAACGCAGACCCGTGAAAATAAAAAATAATTTTTTTCCCTCAAAAAAAATGATTTTTAGCCCGCAATTTTTTTTTCACAAGGGTAACAGGATAAATTGGACCCCAAAAGTTGTTGTTTAGTTTGTCCTGAGTACGCTGATACCCCATATGTGGGGGATGACCACTGTATGGGCACACGTCAGGGCTCGGAAGTGAAGTAGTGACGTTTTGGTATGCAGACTTTGATGGAATGGTCTGCGGGCATTATGTTACATTTGCAGAGCCCTTGATGTACCTAAACTGTGGAAACCTCCCACAAGTGACCCCATTTTGGAAACTAGACCCCATAAGGAACTTGCCTAGATGTGTGGTGAGCACCTTGAACCCCGAAGTGCTTCACAGAAGATTGTAATGCAGAGCCATGAAAATAAAAAATCTTTTTTTTCCTCAAAAAATGAATTTTTAGCTCACAATTTTTTATTTTCACAAGGGTAACAGGAGAAATTGGACCCCAAAAGTTGTTGTCCAGTTTGTCCTGAGTACGCTGGTACCCCATATGTGGGGGGAACCACTGTTTGGGCACACGTTGGGTCTCAGCAGGGAAGTAGTGACATTTTGAAATGCTGACTTTGATGGAATGGTCTGCGGGCGTCATGTTACATTTGCTGAGCCCCTGTGTGCCTAAACAGTAGAAACCCCCCCACAAGTGACCACATTTTGGAAACTAGACCCCCCAAGGAACTTATCTAGATGTGTGGTGAGCACCTTGAACCCCCAAGTGCTTCACAGAAGTTTATAACGCAGAGCCGTGAAAATAAAAAATAATTTTTTTCCCTCAAAAAAGATGATTTTTAGCCCGCAATTTTTTTTTCACAAGGGTAACAGGATAAATTGGACCCCAAAAGTTGTTGTCCAGTTTGTCCTGAGTACGCTGATACCCCATATGTGTGGGGGAACCATTGTTTGGGCACACGTCAGGGCTCGGAATGGAAGTAGTGACGTTTTGAAATGCAGACTTTGATGGAATAGTCTGCAGTCGTCATTACGTTTGCAGAGCCCCTGATGTGCCTAAACAGTGGAAACCCCCCCACAAGTGACACCATTTTGGAAACTAGACCTTCCAAGGAACTTATGTAGATGTATGGTGAGCACTTTCAACCCCCAAGTGCTTCACAGAAGTTTATAATGCAGAGACATGAAAATGAAAAAAACATTTTTTTTCCACAAAAATAATTTTTTAGCCCTCAATTTTTTATTTTCCCAAGGGTAACAGATGAAATTAGACCCCAAAAGTTATTGTGCAATTTTTCCTGAGTACGCTGATACCCCATATGTGGGGGTAAACCACTGTTTGGGCACACGTCGGGGCTTGGAAGGGAGTGAGCACCGTTTGACTTTTTGAACGCAAAATTGGCTGGAATCAAAGGTTGCACCATATCGCGTTTGGAGACCCCCTGATGTGCCTAAACAGTGGAAACCCCTCAATTCTAACGCCAACCCTAACCCCAACACATTCCTAACCCTAATCCCAACCCTAACCATAAACCTAACCCCAACACACCCCTAACCCCAACACTAACCATAACACTAACCACAAGCCTAACCCTAATTCTAACCCTAATTCCAACCCTAACCCTCATTCCAACCCTAACCCTCTTTCCAACCCTAACCCTCTTTCCAACCCTAACCCTCTTTTCAACCCTAACCCTCTTTCCAACCCTAACCCTAACCCTCTTTCCAACCCTAACCCTCTTTCCAACCCTAACCCTAACCCTCTTTTCCAACCCTAACCCTAACCCTGATGGAAAAATAAAAATAAAAATATTTTCTTTATTTTATTAGTTCTGCCTACCTATGGGGGTGATAATCGGGGGGTTCACTTACTTTTTATTTCATTTTGATCACTGTGAGAGTGATCAAAATGAAATAATGGAATCTGCAGCCGGCAGATTCGGGCGGGCGCACTGCGCATGCGCCCGCCATTTTCTAAGATGGCGGCGCCCATGAACCAGACCCGCCGGACACCGGGAGCGACAGGGGGACTTAGAAGGTGCCGGGGGCGGTGAGAGTGGGTGAGGGGGATCGGAAGCTGGCGGGGAGCGGAGGGAATGGGAGGGGGGCAGATGATGACGGCGGCGGCAGATCGCCGCTGTCATTCAGTGGCGGGGGGGCAATCGCCGGTGGGGGGGGTCGAATCGGTGTCTCCAGCCATGTCTGATGCTATTGCAGCATCGGCCATGGCTGGATTGTAATATTTCATCAATTTTCATTGATGAAATATTACCATCGCTCTGATTGGCTGTTTCACTTTTAACAGCCAATCAGAGTGATCGTAGCCACGTGGGGCGTAGCCACGCCCCCTGTGGTGAATTACAAATTCATGACACAGGGTATGCGTCATAGGTCGGATTGGCACCGACTTTCATGACGCATATGCTTTGAATAATTTCTGTCCTAAAGTTAAAAGTATCCAAGACATTTTGGGACGGACTGGTTGAAGCCCCATTGCCTCCCTGCAATCCAGCCATATAGTTGTCATCTCTACCATCTCTCTTTTCCTTTCCAATACTAATTGCGATACACGCAAATGTTTTTCCCGCAAATCAAATTTTATGAGAAAATTTGTCAAAGCCGGAGAATTTGAATTTCAAACAATGAGCTCATTTGTAGTGACAAAGCTTGAACCTATTTCAAGGTTTGCTGTCTATATAAAAATGGAAATAATGTAAGTGGTTATATTTGCTGGTGATGTCTTGGCTTATACTGCATATACATGTACTGTTTCATTTGGGCAATTTTAATTTACCAACAACAACACTTTTAATAAAATTTTAATCCAAATTTTTTTCTCAATCAAGGATTCTGTCTTTAAACAGACATTGGGTATTTATATATTGCTACAAAAAAAGCAAGAAAAAAACAATTCCTCATTTTCTTTCACTTGACTTGAAGCAAGAGATTTCTTGGTGCAATTGCAATTTTAACAGCTCCAGCTAAACACTTTTGTAGCACTAAGCAAATCTTCACTGGGGTAGAACTAAGATCTGGAAGTAATCATCAGCGAACAGCGAACATCAGAAATTCCGAAGGAAAAAAAACATATCGGCACAGCTGGAATCAGCTGCTACTTCAGATAGGAATCAGGTACCTAGTCTCTGGAGGATATTTTCCTATCCACTGTCCTTTTTGTCTTATATGTGGAAGTAAGAAGCACCAGGGTGCTGATAGTGGCACAAGAGCTATGGTATATGGCTCCTGCTGGGAGCAATAAATAAAAAAAGTAAAGCTGTCATTGCTGGTTTGTGCTTTCTCGCTTGCTTTTACCTTTAGATTCTTTGATATTTTTTGTGCAACATGTCTGTTTGCTTTATTATGAGTCTCGATCAGAAGTTTCTTAATATGTATATATACAGCATGGGTCCGATTGATCATTTACTGCATGCAGTGCTTAGGAAAGGTTGGTGATCTAATGATCCTTTTATTGGTTTCAATATGCTTAGTGTGATCTACCTTTCAGCAAGATGTTATTGCGAGAGGGCGGACTGGGACCCAGTTTTTAACATTTTGTGTGTATATCTTGACCTGAAGAGAAGCTGCTACAATTGAATGCAAAATGATCTATTTGACTAAGTTTTGATAAGTCTACAGCTATTTGCTAATGTACATTGTTTGGTTAAGGGGTCAAATACATTGCCTCGTGACTTGTTATTTGCTAGATTTCTTACACACAACATCAATATAGCTGTTTCCATGAGTCAAACAATTGTATTAAAGATTAAGGTATAGAACTTACTATACATTTCATGGAGCTTTGTAAAATAAGACTTTAAGTATGACTACCTGATGGCAGCAAGGAGACAATTTTCTTACTTCTGGATGAGAGATATTTTGCATACTAGCTTTAGCCGCACAATCAATATCAGTACTACAGCTGTAGAGAGGCAGCTTCCGATAATTTTGTTTACGCTGACAAATAATACTTTTTTGTCATTTAGAACGTCACTCCTTTACTGATAAGCGAAAGACCCTTGTTCTGGGCACTGAAAGTCTGTCTGAGTTTTAATACAAAGTACAAGCCAGACCTTCCCATTTCATTGTTCACCAGAGCATCATTATCACGGTCTTTTGCTTTTACCGAGTTCCAAAATGGATGGTTTTGTAGAAAAGGTAGAAAAAGCACTGTAAGTTTAGCAAAAGAATCCTCAACATCCTCTCTAGGTTAAGGGACTCTTGTGTGTCACTGTGTCTGCATGACTATGAATGTTTCTGAACACAGCTTGACAGACTAGTACGTATCCTTTTTCTTTCCTCCTTTGCCTTTGAAGTAAGCTGAGTTGTAACAAAGTCGAACACTTACAACCAATACAAATGGGACATTCCCAGGTATAACCAGGATGTTATCAAATCTGTGAGAGTGTATCAGCTAAACGGGCTCTAATATAACTTGTGAGAACTAAAGACTATCAACAAGCTCCTTCAAGCCAATGACTTAAAATTTCAATTTCAGGTAGTGTCTAGAAGTTTGACCAACAGTCTCAATCTTGGCATACATAGGCATTTAGTTGGGTCTTATCCTGAGAACTTTCTTGCATGCCCATGACCTATTCAACTCTTAGTATCCAATGGTGTCCATTTTCTAAGGAAATACTGTTAAATCTCAGGCCCAGGCCCAGTTGAATTCACAGGAAAATTAACTCTACCACCAGGAAAAGACTATCATACCATTTGGCACTTCAATGATTTTCTCCCAAGATTCCATATGGTTGAGAATATTCAAGAGGCCTGTGAACTTATGAACTGTTTTAAGGATACCCTTGGCTTGCCATGACATGTCTGCTTCTAAACTTGGAGATCATGTTTATCCAGGACTATCAAAGGGTCATCAAAGATCTGTTTAGAAACAGTTCCAATCATAGACAAATCGGACGTCTTTGAAGGAGACAAATGATACCTCTATACTTCCACTACTACCATTGGCATTTTATTATTATTATTATCATTATTTATTTATATAGCACCATTAAATCCGTGGTGCTGCACATGAGACGGAGTTTCATCAAAATACAAATATACCTTACAGTAAACAAACTGACAATGATAGTCTGGTGCAGAGGGGAGAGGACCCTGCCCTCATGGGCTTACATTCTACAGGATGGTGGGGAAGGAGACAGTAAGTCAGAGGTTGCAGTAGCTCAGATGACGTTGAGTTGGCCACACGGTCGTTGCAGGTTGTAAGCTTTTTTGAAGAGGTGAGTTTTCAGGTTACGTCTGAAGGATCCAAATGTGGTGGATAACTGGATATGTTGGGGCACAGAATTCCAAAGGATGGGGGATATTCGGGAGAAATCTTAGTGGCAATTGCGTGAGGAGCGAATTAGCATGAAGGAGAGGAGGTCTTGGGAGGACCAGAGATTACATGAGGGAAGATATTGAGAGATTAGGTTGGAAATATATAAGGAGGAGAAAGGTTATGGATGGCTTTGTAGGTCAGTGTTAGTAGTTTAAAATGGATACGCTGGGAAATTGGGAGCCAGTGGAGGGATTTGCAAAGAAGAGAAGTCGGAGTGTAGTGAGGAGAGAGATTAATTAGTCGGGCAGCAGAGTTAAGGATGGACTGGAGGGGTGTGAGAGTCTTAGAAGATAGGCCACAGTGGAGGATGTTGCAGTAGTCGAGGCAGGAGATGATTATGGCATGAACAAGCATTTTGGTAGAATGAGGGTTGAGGAAAGGATGAATTCTGGAAATATTTTTGAGCTGGAGGCAACAGGAGGTGGTGAGAGCTTGGATGTGTCATTTGAAGGACAGGACAGAGTCAAGGGTTAGTCCCAGGCAGAGGATTTCCTGGACAGAGGAAGTGTGATTTAATTTATTGTGATAGATAGATAGATCAGGTAGGGAAGATATGCGAGACGCGGGAAAGATAATTAGTTCAGATTTATCCACATTGAGCTTGAGGAAGCAAGAGGAGAAAAAGGCGGATATGGCTGATAGACACTATGGGATCTGGACAGCAGAGAGGTGATATCTTGGCCAGTGAGGTAGATCTGATTGTTAGATAGATTGTACTGGAAGCCATAGGACTTTGAGTTGTCCCAGGCCAAGGGTATAGATTGAGAAGAGGAGTCCTAAGACAGAGCCTTGAGGGACACCAACAGAGAGAGGGCGAGATGAGAAGGTAGTGTGGAACTAGGAAAGGCTAAATGTGCATGTTAGCACTGCCTCTGACCCCACTGCTGGTCCCGCTGCTAGCCTAGTACTTACTGCCCCCGGCCCAGGTTCTTCCGCTGAAGGCTCTCTGCTCACAGCCATCGGCTCTTGGTCCACCGTGCTGACCGCTCCAGTGCACGACTCCTGCTTCCCTGCTTCTGTGCACGCCTCTGGCTCCCCTGCTTTCTGGCAGGCTGCTTCTCGGGGCGCTTCTCCTCTGCCGTCGGCCACGCGCACAGTGCCTCTGCGCATGTGCCATAGAGCCAGGCCGTGTGTCCCTGCGCTCCTTATGCCTTCTGGCGTGACCTGACCCAGCAGCACCCTCGGACCTATCAGAGATGCCCACCAGGTATTTCAGGCCGCCTTCCTTTAGTGGAGGCATCTGACTATTGAGTTTGCTCTCTATGTGTCTAGGCCCTGCTTGCCATTGCTAGCCCCGCTTGCCTCCGCTCGCCTCCGCTAGTCATACCCTGAATCCGCTCGGTACCCCCGGTCCCTGTTTTGCCCTGTCATTGTCCTCTCCTTATCCTGTGTGTGTCCTCTGCTTCTTTCAGTGCCTGCTCCAGTCCTGTCAGCCTCAGGGCTCCTGCTCCGTCTCTCAGTCCTGCTTTCTACCAGCTCCTCCCTCTGGACTCTGATTCTCCCGGACCCCTCTCCTGATCTCCGGTCTCTCTGCACTGCCTGCTCATCTTCCTGAGCCGACCCCTGGTCCTGGCTACCGTGGTGCTTGAAGTCCCTGAGCCTGCTCCCTAACAGTCCCTGTATGGGGGTAGGTTCCACCTGGTGTGCTCGCTCGGGGAGGGTTCAGTACCACGGTCCAGTGGGTCCACTCTTGCACCTGTCACCCTCGGCGTAACAGAGCGGTTTGGAAAGTATGAGGAGATCCAGGATGGGGAAAGGTCTTTGGTACCAAAGGAAGAGAGGATCTGTAGTAGAAGGCAGTGGTCAACTGTGTCAAAGACAGAGGACAGGTCTAAAGTAGAAGGAGGAGTATAGAGAATTGTCTGTTAGCTTTGCCTGTAAGTAAGTCATTAGTAAGTTTGGTCAGGGCAGTCTCAGTGTAAAGGTGGGGATGGAAGCCAGATTGTATGTTGTCGAAGAACGAGTTAGATGCAAAGTGAGAGGAAAGTCCAACGTGGAAGTACTGCTCAAGGAGTTTGGAAGTAAATGGGAGCAAAGATATGGGGCGGTAGCTGGACATAGTGCTCGGGTCAAGGGGTTGCTTTTAGAGGATAGGTGTGATTGTAGCATGTTTGAAAGGCATTTATGCCTTTTTATAAAGCTGTGATTCTATTCCTGTGGTTATGTAATTGGTACTATTAGATGTTTATTAGAAAACTTGCAAACAAGAAAAAGCTCTAATGAAGTATAGTATAATATATGAAAATTATAAATGAAGATGCATATAATAAATGGAATAGTACAAAGCAGCTCCACACCGGTGGAAACAGCCTTCAAAGAACAAAAGTCAGAAGGAATACTGCCTAAGATAATATCGCAATATATTTTGTCTGGAGTAAAAGTAGTTAAAAAACGATTCGCACAAAAGAAGTAACACCTGCAACAGGAGGATAAAAAAGTAATATAAACAATTGTCAGATCAAGGGTAGGTAAAACTGAATCATATAGGATAAAGGAAATAGTATATAGATAGGTAAATACGCAATATTACCCATTGAATAATGAGCAGCACAAGTACTAGGAAGTATTATCACTGTGGATAATCATGAGGTAGTATGATGCATAAGTGGAAAGTCAGATATTAGTGCAGTCTACTCATGAAACAAATTCTACTGGTGAGATGACGTCCTCCACAATGTTAGTTTCGGCACAATGCCCTCTTTTAGAAGAGTTTCTGACATTTGCAGGAACTTCTGACTTGAAGAGTTGCAGAGTAGGTCAAGGGATGCTAAGTGAACAAAAATAATTTCAGGCATTCAAAAAAATCAATTTCAGGTCAAATAGAGAATGTACACCAGTACAGTAATCAGAGATGCATCTTTTAATGAGCTGAGAACATGTAAGTCCATGATATCACCAGAAAGGATTGCTTATGCCTGGAAGTAAACATTCAAAGTTTTCATTAGAAATTCTGATATTAAAATGAGTATTTTATAAGTATTGATATAAAGTGAAAGTGCTCCTGATTCCAAGTATCAAGTAGTGACAAAGGACTGTGGGCATCTACCCAGTCCCTCAAAATAGGGACACATTAGGCTATCCCTGTCCCTCAGATTACACGGGATGGTGGAGATGTTGGGGTTTCATACCTTGCTATGCTCCTATCTTACCCTTATCTGTTCCCTTCTCCATCCAGTGAGAAGTATATAAGCAAACACTATCCAGACAGACAAGGGTATACAGACAAGGATAAAAAAAAGCTACAGTAATACAAAAACGCTCACAAATAACAGAGTGAGCAACAGGGGAGGAATAGGAAGGAAGACACCAAATGGGAGAGGATAAGGAAAAACATGGAAATCAACTCCACACAGCAATGTCCTGAAAAACTCTCCAACCTCTTACTCCAAACACTGAAGTCTCTCCTTTAACTCCAAAAAAGATATTGGTAACTATCACTGGCAAGGTCAGCAGTAAGAAGGAGGGTTCTTATACCTTCTGGGAGTAATAAACTCAGAACAACTGATACAACCCAAGGCAGAGAACTCCAGGAGTCCAACAAAGCAGTCAGTTTAAGCAAAGAAAGCCAGAACTGATAATAGGACAGTGAAGTCATTCTAACTACTTCAGGTGTATGTGTCACCACATACTGAGAACATCTTACCCCACTCTGTTGTGGTATTCCGTGACACCAAGTATACACAGTTTTTGCCCACCTGGCCTGCCAGACAATTGCAGCTTGCATAGAGCAGCACGAGATCTCAGCAGAAGGGTCGATTTACTCTGAAAAGGTGTGAAACAGGCTTAATGGGTTGAGACTTATTTTAATCGGTCAGAAAGTATTATGTCGTAGAGATAAGCGAATCACCTTGAAGCAGAGAGATATTTACATTGTATTTTGCAAAAAAAGTAGATTCATCAGAATTCTATGTATTTGCCTTTTGTTTTGCATATATATCAAAATAGTGTCTGTTTGGTCACCATTTCGCTAAATTTAAAAGAACCAGGAAGGAATTATAAATATACATAAAATTAATAATAATAATAATAATAATAATAATAATAATAATATGGCTTTCACCTGTTCCACCATGTAGTCATGCTCCAGTCCCATCATCTTCTTTCATCCGTTAACTGGCTCAGTCTTTAGTGAACTATCTCTGACATATTTTGGCATTATTGCCGTCTTCCAGAACCCAACATCTCTGGCATCTCCTGCACATACTACACCGTAACACCAACGATGCTGGACTCTGGACCATGCCAAAAATTATGGATGACGGTGACCATATAAAAGATGACCGGAGCAGGGCTTCGGGGCAGGAAAGGTGAGGGCAGGGAGAGTATGCATATATTTTTAAAGATTTAATTATTTGAGAGATCTGATGAGACCTCAAAGCATAATAATCTACATTTGAAAAATTCAGTTTATAGTTCTCGAATAACTTTGAAGGAAATCAAATTTCCCGGTTAAAATTGCGACAACTGCCGAGTCTGAATAATGGCAGATTTGCTTATCACAAGTATACAGATATTTTGACATAGATTTTTAAAGTAAACACACTGGCCTCATTAGGTCTTAAAAAAATTCAATTTAATAATTTCTACTATGAAATCTGGTGACGAATCCACTTTAAAATTGCCAGTGAACTGATCTAGCTTTGTAAAATGTCCATAATAATCCCTTTAGCTAGTCTGCTTATTTAATGATGCGATACAAATACATATATGATGGGGGGGAAAAGTCATGTTTATTTATTTCTGAATTACTAAGTTCATAATAAGCTTTATGAAATGACGAGAGCAGAAGATAAAAGTTCAGTGCTTTATAATAATATTGGATTATTCAACAGAGTTAGCTGTCAAACCGCATTGATATTACAATGGCAATTTTATTCAAACCAAATTCAGCTTCAGATCATTTTTGCTCTGCGTCGTATAACTATTTCAGGCAATGGATCAATGCGATATTACCACAGAAAATATCATTTTCTTTTTACAGAAAATTATAGTTAAAATAAAGGCTGACAGTGAGGGCATTTCCTGGCAGATAATGACTGACTGGCAGACTGATACTCTAAATTTCTACACCGTAACAACATAAATTGATATATTGGCTTTAGCGTTTCTTTGTTTCTGCTTCAATGTCAAATACAAATTCAATGATCATTACAGGAAAAGTTGCACAAATTATTCTACATATGTAACTTTAAATTCATTATAGACCTGAACTTTGTACGTCCTTGTGAGTCGGTTTATTCGGATAGATTTCAGATGCTGTTGAGCTTTTAAAATAATATTTCGGTAGATGCACATAAAAGTAAGGATTTGATACATAGTAAACCAGTATAGTGTCAATCTGAATCTCTCTGATGGTTTGCTTTGAAGCAGTAATTCATTTGCCACTATATAGTGCTTACACAATGTTAAAAGAAAACCTCAAAGGTATAGAGTACATTTGGTGAGTAACCGTAGATCAAAAGTGATGCAAATCATTATAGGTATATAGTCATTCTACGTGCTCACATGGACGCAATCGTTGGACATGATCGGTAAACATATAATAAAAAACGAAGAAAAAAAAACGAAAAGTCCAATAATTGAGGTGAATAATAAATAATAAACTTTATTTTGAAATAAACAAGTGTGGTAAAAGCGGGGAATGCCAGAGGAAAAATTAGGGCACAACCCAAAGAACAGAATAAATGAACAATTGATGAGAAGAAAAATAAATAAATATTGAAAAGTCAATTCGTGAAAAAATGAATGGTTATCAACAAGCAGCCTGAAAAAATAACTAAAATAAGGAATAAAAATTGAATAAAAAATGAACCATGCAAACAGTTTGTGTATAGTAACCAACAATAATGCCTGTGTGCAAAATAGCTAATATAAGGTGCATGGCTTGTGCTAATATTGCTGCTCAGCAAGGTAATTTTAAGAATGGCAAAAATTACATGGAGACACGTGAGATTTCAGGATTGGATATATACATAAGTAAAGTGCAAGTGCAGTGAGTTTATGTATATTATCATCACTATGTCCTCAGACCATGATAAAAATAAATAAATCGCAAGATGAGCTATTATCTTAAAATGTGTAAAGTGTCCCTTGGATGCGCCCACCCTGACGCGCGTTTCGGCGTCAGCCTTCGTCAGAGGTGATTTGATACATAGTAAACCAGTATAGTGTCAATCTGAATCTGTCTGATGGTTTACTATGAAGCAGTAATTCACTTGCCACCATATAGTGCTTACATAATGCAGCATTGATTAGAAGCAATACATACGTATACATATGAAATTGTAGGAATACAGAGATATAGTATCACCCGTTAGATGTCTATCAGCCTGGATCCACCGGCGAGTTTCCGCCTCTGCTCCTAGTGTCTGGCATTGGCTGCAGTGTTGATGTCACGGGCCAACAAGGCTACTTTCTGACAATGAGCTTTTATCACGTTATTGACGCTGTATATTTTCGTTGTGCCAAAAAAAGCTGCATCTTACAGTTCCAGCAAAGTGGATGGGATTTATAGTAATCTCATGCCCACTGTGATTCTTATTAATGCAGTGTAAACTGACCTGCGGTGTGTGTTTCAAATTCGCAACATGTCAATTTCTCTTGTGGGTACGCTGAATTTTCTGTGTGGAATAACATTAGGTGTAGAAATTCCACAAGTAAAAACCCATCGTGGCGAAAATGCTTAAAAAATGGATGTAAACTGCACCTAAGTATGTCATTAAGGTTTTGTCAAAGCCAAACACCAGGAAGTATCAAAAACAAAGCAACTTTATTAAAAACATGACACATCAACAAGAGACAAAAACCACAGTGTCAAAAATGCGATAAAAACGCATGTTACAGAACCGCACACAAAAACGCAATAAAAAAATGCAAGCAATCTAATGTAAATAATAGGTGCAGAAGTTCTGCAACATCAAAAACACAACAAAATGCACTCACAATGACTGAGAATGTAGCCTTATATAATACCAGTTTATTTTGATGTCAACTTCCTCGCATCTTCCATATAATTATTAGCTCTAACCATCCCACGCCCCAGATGAAGTTAAATTCTACTTTTCCCAAAATTATATAACCTACTCTATATAGAGTTCTTTGTAACTAAGGGATTATGGACCTGGTAGAGCTTGTTAAACTAAGCCATAGGCAGTGATATAATTATAATGAGTGTAGGGGCTGTAATCACAGGAGCCTAAAGGGACCAAAAGGTCTTTTTAACCCATATAACTAGACCAATACTAATACAAATCCGTTATAGTTGGGGCTCTGTTGGAGATTTTGCATACGTCTCTCTGCTACTGGGATTTTCTCTGCAATCAACAATGTAACTCTAGGAAAACATTGGCAGAATACGAAAATCTGATAAAGCATTCCAAGATATCGCATAACAGAAACAACTAATATATACCTCCATAAATACCTAATGTATACAGAAAGGCTCAATAGACTAATTAGTGGTTATACATAAATGCATCTACCATTTCCTGGGGAAGCTGCAGCAGTCCAAATGATAAGTCCACCGATATAATACATTGACGTACCTGATCAACCATAGCGCGAGCAGATGATGTTTAGCATCTCTGTGTTTTGCTTTTAGTTTTAGGGCGCGTCTCATATAACCAACTCCACACTATGACGTCCCCATGCCTTTTAAACAATAAAGTACAGGGCCATTTTATAACATATCATGAGCTGAAGAAAACCTTATGCTAAAATGATATGCTCAATATTAATATCTACATCAATTGTGCTACAGTTTGGCAATTTCTTTAATTTTTCGGAAATAACTTGGAATTATTTTGTCTAATAAATTGACGAGATAACTCAATATCCATCAACCTACAAAATATGCTATACCAAATCATAGACAAACAAGAAGGAAACCCCCAAAGCAACGCTCAAAGAGTCCTAATTAAAAATATATAATATTTTATTGGACATACATTACGGACAAAGGGGAAAATAGTGGGCAATGAAGTGATACAAAATCCACACTACCGCATGAGTGTAAAAAGCAAGGTGCTAAGACCAGTAAACCCAAATGTCTCACATCATAATATCTATATCATAATAGTCATGAAAGATCAAAAAACACAAATAAGATCAAATTTAATATGCCACCAAAAATTGGTAACACGTGTGTACTATGTATATAATAGGGGGACAGTGGATACATAATTAGTCCACAAGGAGTCATTACAGATGCATCGTATTGCTGAAATAGCTACCAGTCCACCCAAAGACTAATTCAGACCCACATGTTAATTACCTCAAAGGCAGCAGAGACAGGTATACATGGTCCAGGCACCCACCCCGACGCGCATTTTGGATATTTAATCCTTCATCAGGGGACATGCCTTTTAAACAGTAAAGTACAGGACCATTTTTTTAACATATCATGAGCTGAAGAAAACCTTATGCTAAAATGATATGCCCAATATTAATATCTACATCAACTGTGCTACAGTTTGGAAATTTCTTTAATTTTTTGGAAATAACTTGGAATTATTTTGTCTAATGATTTGTCGGGATAACTCAATAGCCATCAACCTACAAAATATGCTATACCAAATCATAGAACATGGCAATCTACCTTGATAGCAATCCTATTGGTAATTTTATTGAATACTCCAGGGGATAGTCTATTCTTAAACCGCTTAGCTATAAATTAGTGACCACCCTTGACCCTAGTTTTTAGAACATCATCCCAACATTCATTTAAGTATGGAACCTACGTGTTGATGAAGAGGCTGGTGTGGCAACATCTGATCTATCTATTTGTTTCTCTTGACCTTGACTTGACATTTGTCAAGGAACAATACACTGGGGAACCATTTCTGTGATAGGGTAGGAAACATATATATACACAGGTATAGAGTAAATTTACGACTTGGTTAAAACTGGTCATACATACATCTATAGACCAATTTATATTTTGGTATTAATTATGATGCTTAAGAGGACTTAATAGTAATAATCTTTATTTTTATATAGCGCTAACATATTCCGCAGCGCTTTACAGTTTGCACACATTATCATTACTGTCCCCAATGGGGCTCACAGTCTAAATTCCCTATCTTTGGAATGTGGGAGGAAACCCACGCAAACATAGGGAGAACATACAAACTCCTTGCAGATCTTGTCCTTGGTGGGATTCAAACCCAGGACTCCAGCGCTGCCAGGCTGAAGTGCTAACCACTGAGCCACCGTGAATGTTATTGTATAATATATGAAAGATATATTGAGCTTTCCTGTTTGCTGCACAGTTTGTCCTTAAAAAAATCAAAATGTCTTCTTTTATTTTTTCGTGACAAGTTTACCTTTTATTCTTAAGGCCGCATGAACATTAAAGTAACTGAACTAACTCCTGGGCCAACTATCTAATGTTTATTTGCAGATTTTCAAGCTCTATCTCGACATATGATGCCATGGAAATGAAAGTATAAATTACAACACCCATCCTTTTGTTCTAAAAAGGATTCTGTAAGTAGCTTTTTCCCCTCTCCCCAATTAAGGCCCTGTAAACATGGACACACGTACACCCATTGAATTCATTGGTGGTGCGCACATGTCCATTTTTTTACAAGCACCGTGTGCCCGTGTGAAAATCCCTCAGACATCAGTTTTTTACATGCAACACATACAAAATGCATTCCACACAGGTGCACACTGATGATACATGGATGACACGGGAACCCACGCCATTTTTTTTATAATTCTTAATTTTACACAGGAGATACACAGCGGGTGCTGAATTTAACTCCCATCCTTGTCTCCTGGTCATGTTAATCTCAGGGAGACGAGGAGACAATGACAAGCTCTGCTTTCAGCAGCTGGTTTATTATGCCTTTAATTACAATGAAATTATTGCCCGTTGTCCGCCGTATTTGGGCTACTTGAGCTTCTTTGCCAACTTTTCACCAAAATGATAACAGATTGTGGCTATAATACCTTGACATTCACATTCTGACTTACTAAGTGGCACTAAACCGAGAGTGACTAAAATGCGCCCATGACTCAATTATATTCAGCCAGGTGCAATACCAGGGGTAGGCATGCTCGCCATTATCTTGGGAAAGGCTAAGTCTACGTGCACATGTTGAGTATTTGGTGAATTTTTTGGTAATTTTTTTTTTACCTCAGTATTTGTAAGCCGAAACCAGGGGTGGGTGATAAATACAGAAGTCGTGACGTGTTTCTATTATACTTTTCCTCTGATTGTTCCTCTCCTGATTTTGGCTTACAAATGCTGATGTAAAAAACTGACCAAATACTGAACGAGTGAACGCGACCTTATGCACAATATGAATTTACCTTCCATTGGAGGTTCCCTCAACCACATGCGGCTGCCAAGTACCTTCCTTAGGGTATCAGTGCTTTGTACTATAAAACTGCGTAACATAATAATAACAACAACACAGTGTGCTACAAATGACAGAAAGGATCAGAGGATATTAGAGAATTATTACACCGGAGACAAAATCAATGTAATTCTAGTTACAGTGCTCTGATTGCTAAACTCAGGAGCATTTCTGTGGGAACTAGAAAAGTAAAGTTTAGTTATATCAGCACAAGTGCTTCATAGAATTGAGGAATTACATTACACCAGATCAGGTTTGTCTTTTGTAGTAGAGTTCCTCATCTAAGGCTATAAAATAACTTATTCTCTGCTTGCTATTAGAGTTGAGCAAATTTGTTCAGATTCGATCGCCAAATCTGAATTTGCCATATTTGTGCCATTTTTCTACCTTATCCATGCCGAATGTATGTTTCCAAACATATTCAGCAATTTCTACTTGCATTGACTCTCATGGCGTTCGGCTATGTTTGACGAATATTGCAAAAACAATTTTCCCTGCCGATCGTATTCGGAACCAAATCCGAACAAATTCGCTCAACTCTACTTGTTATCACTGGAACTGAATCTTCACATCTAATTGATGAGGTTCACCATAAAAAAATCCATTAAAATAAGTTATGATGGATTTCAATGAAAGAAAAATTGATAGCTTATCATTAGGGCTTGTGCACATGACCCTATTTTTGGTCTGAGTGTGATTCGACAAAACATTGGATTGCACTCGGACCAAATGTTATTCAATGGGGCTATACACATTTCCAATATTTTCCTTGGAGCGAGCCGGTCTGCAGAAAAAAATTCACTGCATGCCCAAGTTGGATGCAATTCAATCATCTGATCGGTGCAATAGTAAAGGGGCATTTGTTATGATGAGTCACCGAAGAAGGAAAAAACAAAATACCAGCTAAATCCAGAAAAAACAGAGAGGTTGGCAGCTATCATATTGCAGACCCCTGAACCTATTAACAACCTTTAGCAGTAGCCGTGGGGGGTTCCTACGGTGCCCTAGACCCCTCGATCACAGCCAGAGAACTATATAGCCTAAAGACAGAAAGGGGAAAAACTAAACTGCCCCAGAGCAGACCCCAAAGCAATAGGCAGCCCCCAACATATAATGACGGTGAAGCAAGATGAAAACACTAACACAGATAGAAAGATAGGTTGAGCAAATGATGGGGCCCAAGCTAACTACATAGGACAGGATAGGAAAGCTGCTGTCTGCCATCCGCAAAAACCCTATCAAAATGGGCCAACCGACTGATAGGAAAAACAGGCCCTGAAGTCGCTAGGCTTCAAAAGACTATTTCAGCACTCAGGTATATTCTGAAGACAGAGCAAAATATCAACAGATCAGAGACAAAAATGGAGTTCAGCTCACCCCCTGCCGGGGATGGCAGAACTCCCAAAAAAAAAGGCAAAACAAAAACAAAACTGAAGAGTACAAAGAAGAGCAGAAAACTTAGCTTTGAGATGCAGGAATCAGACTGGCCTCCAAGAATCCAGCAGGAAAATCACCAGCCAGGAAGAAGGGCGTCGGCAGCCTTATATCCAGTCCTCAATTCCAGCCACCCAGTCATCATCTAGCTGCCCATGTGTTTGGTAATCAGCCTCACTACCTTCCTTCACCAGAGGAGGGAGTTCATCAGACCTCAATGGTGAAGGGAAAAATGAACTCACAAAATCATGAATAAGCATTTGTTAAAAAATCTCATTTTATGATTATTGTGCCATGTAAACAGGCTGACGATCACCAGATGAACGATCTTTTGCGCAGAGTAAAAGATCATGGTTCTTGGTGGTGCATAAACAGAACTTGCTCTGTCAAGAACTATGGTAGTCTACGCACACTGAGTGACCTTAGTGTACATCATATGCTTTGGTCTGCTGGTGTAAATAGTCAGTCAAACAATTGTCGATTGGTAAAAGTTTACCGGATGGTGGTCGTATTTTGCAGTTGGCTAGTCTGTGTAAATGTATCCTTGGATTCCCACATATTTAATATATCCTAAGCAAAGGTTCTTGGTATCCTTGTCCTGGAGAACCCCTTTAGTTCCCAAATTGCCAGTGCTGTTATCGTGTTTGCTATCTGCCAATATTCAAAAATTGATCCCTATGTCAAACAGTTGCTTTATTACTTTAAAATTGTCTGTATAGTGTAAATATATATTTATTTATTAAAGGGGATATCCGGGACTTTAAAAAAAGACGCAGTTGCTAGCAGAGGCAACTACCTGTCTGTTGTATCCGGAGTCGGTCATTGAACGCTCCTGACAGAAATTTAGCTGCTGCCTGTCAATAGTGAGGCAATTTCTCTTCCTGTTGACAGGGCGGCACACTTTGTGTCATGCTGATTAATGCTGATTGACATTTGGCTTTCACCAATTAGGCAACAGAGAGCCGGCTGTCAATCAGCATGACATCAGTAGTCATGCCCTGTCAACAGGAAAAGAAACCACCGCTCTGTTGATGTGACATTAGCAGAAGTCTGTGACTGCTCTGTGCCAGTGGAGAACGGTGCCAGGTACAACAGGCAGGTAGGTAGCAACTACCCACCTGTTAGTGCTTAGGCACATTTTTTCTTAAAGTGCCGGATATTCTTTTTAATGCTGAATTAAATCATTTAATACTCAGTTGTTTCTTGGAAAACTCAGAGCTGGTGCACACTGATTGAAAAATATAGAACAGGTTTGGGACAGTGCCACATTGCAAATTGCATAATAATTGACTTGCCATCTTTTTGGCCCTTAAAAAATCATCTGAAAAAAAAGGACGGGTGGCTATTATATATGACACTTAGCCAAGTCACCAGTTACATCGATTTGTATATGTCCCATTGTGCCCACTTCAAATCTCTTCTCCCCTACATCTGTATATCTTTACTTTTTAATTTTCTGTGCAAGGACCCTCGAAAATTACCTTCAATTCCATATCAAGAACCCCTAGGCACTCCCAATGCTGCCATAAGGAATCTCGGTGAGGCACAGTATGCAGCCCTAGAAACAATGCGTTCTAGGAAAATATCATTTCGTAGTATGGATCCATACAACACAAATATGTAATAAAACTTTTTTGCATGCAACAATGTATCTTGCATTTGAACCGAGCCATATATAACCCTATACTCGTGTATGGTTGAAATATTTAAAATTTGCACAATATTTATTTCTTTAAACACCAGTATCTCTATATTTATTTTGTTCCTAAATTCTGATTCTGACCAAGGCAGACTCAATCCTATAAATGTAAGTATCTCCATTCCTGTCTGAAGCTTCATTTTTCATTGGAAGGTCATCTGATATGCTGGTTCTCTATGTTCAAACCACATGTAAAAAAAAGAAAAAATCTTGTCCAATACAGTTTTTTATGCTCACTACAGGAGGACGTGTTCGTGCTCTTTAAATAAATTATTTGGGCCATTAAATTTACATGAAGGTAATGGATAGTTTTCTATATATTCCCCAAGGTTGAGAATGGTTGACTTGAAAAACATTTTCCACTGTTTTAACTTTAAAAAAATGAAACTTCTGTACACATTTTTGTTACCCAACTAAACTAAAAAAAATAACAATAAATATCAAAAGGAGACAAAAATTATTCTAAAATGTTAAAGTTACGGCAAAATTATAGCTAAATCCGCATATTTAGCTAACCATGAAGCCATAAGAATATTACTTAGAAGTGGGTCAAAAATTTCCAGTGGGTTATTTTTACCCAAACTTTAATCATTAAAAAATGGTAAAAATATTGTACTGGAAATTTACCGGATATAAAAATGTTTGTAGAATTTTCGAGTTAGAGATGGACAAAAATGTTCAACTTTTTTTCCAATTCAGGATGGAAAATAGAAAGCAGATACCTGATAAAGTGGGATAGACAATATATATATATATATATATATATATATATATATATATATAAAATCACTCATACTACCTTTAAGCAAAATTTTTCATGGGTACTTTGGAATAAGGTAAATTCAGAATTTTACAGAATTTGACGTTTATATGTAATGAAATATTACAACATATGCTGCTAAACCGTTCATCAGACAGTAGCATGGAGGTAACTCGGTTTCTGAGAAAGTGAAAGCAGCAGATTTTACAAGCCACATGTACCAAGGTATTGTTTCTTATGACTCTATCTTTTTGCCTAATACATAGATTAAAGTGAATACTGGTAGGAGAAACAATTGTTACTAGAGATGAGGAAATTTCCACAAAATTCACGTTCTTTCAAATTGGCTTGCAGATTTTACTTGGTCTAAATAAATTTGAATCTGCACCACCCAACATGTCCTCCATCTACCACAGTACCGATGCTCTCCATTCGGCAACTGATTTAAAACTAACATCCTCCATAATCCGAACCTCCCACTTCCATCTCCAAGACTTCTCTCATGCTGTGCCAGTTTTCTGGAATGCACTACCCCTGAAGATCTGATTTATACTTGGCCCCCACATTTTTAAGCAACACATCTCTTTAGACAGACCTATCACCTCACATCACTAATCTAACTCTTCCCTGTTCACCACTCTAATCTATAGTCAGAATCTGGTCCCTCTTATTCATCTGTCTCTATAGTAAAAGATTTTTTTTTAGTTTTTATATTTTAAATTTATTATGCTTTGGGATGTGGAGACCCCGGAGCATATTAAGGGAGATTAAATTGGAGGAGAAACTTTTCCGTGAAAAGGAAAATTCATGAAAAACAAGCGAATTCGAGTTTTGCCTAATTCGCACATCTTTTCAGAATGGGGTCATTGAGTGGTCTGCTCGTATGTTGGCAAGACCAGACAAAAAAGACGCTAATTACATATCCAAATATTTCAGGAGTTTTAACATAGAAAGTGCAGGGGTTGCAAATGCATTTGCATTTTGATACCCTAGGTAGCACCTGAAACATACACAAACCTAAATACTGCAAATTACACGTCAAAGTAAATACGAAACTTACACCAGAAATAATCTGCTTGAAGTAAGAAAATATTATAATCATGGGTCCACAAATTTTGTAAAGTACATGATACTTAATGTTCATCACTAGTGATGAGCGAGTATACTCGTTGCTCGGGTTTTCCCGAGCACACTCGGGTGTCCTCCGAGTAGTTTGGCGTGCTCGGAGATTTCGTTTGTGTCGACGCAGCTGCATGATTTTCGGCTGTTAGACAGCCTGAATACATGTGGGGATTCCCTAACAAACAAGCATTCCCCACATGTATTCAGGCTGGCTAGCAGCCATAGATCATGCAGCTACTTCGACACAAACTAAATCTCCGAGCGCGCCCAAATACTCAGAGACCACCCGAGCATGCTCGGGAAAACCCAAGTAACGAGTATACTCTCTCATCACTATCCATCATGCTTGCAACCTCCTGGAATATCACAGTATCTGTAAGGTTGAGTGAAGGCTTGCAATAAAAAAGCTGTGAAAATCACAATATTATCCATACTTTTTATGAGCATTTTAGTAAGATTTTTGGTTGAGATAAAAAAAAGTTAGGACTCAGTCTGCTATAGAGAATAGGATAAATAATGCATGCTACATTTGTGTTGCTCAACAAGATGTTACTTGGAGAGATTTGGTGTGAAACATTTATAGCAGCCATGTATTTTATTGTAGCTGGCCCAGAGCCAAGCAATATGTTTCTTGACAAAAAAAAAATCTACCTTGTAATATGAGAACCTCCAAGGCATAATTATGCAATAAAGTTCTTATTGTGAAAACTGGAAGCTGGCCAAAGCTTGTACAAATATAGCGAATGTCACGGGCAAATTTATTATCCTTTACTATTAACGGGGTAGGCAGGTTTTGTTTACAAAGCCTAATTCTTCCTTAATTACAACCACTATAAAATAATTACTATCCATGGGATAACAGTGCAAAACCAAAGCTCATAGCAGAACGAAACTGCATGAGGTCGGGTATCGTAGCACACTTTCTTGTGACTTTGAACAGCTTGAAACAAGAGGAAACGGAATACACAACAAAATGAAAAAACTCAAATATTGTGGTTAGTGGAATCCAAACTTTTTAGCCACTTAAATATAAAGAAAAAAAGGCACAAGTTTATCGCCATAATCATAATAACCAAAAGAACCATTTTTCCAGGTAAGTTTTACTGCGCAATGAATGCCATAAAAACTAAAGCCAAAACTAAATCTTGTCCTGCAAAAAATAAGCACTCATATTAGAGATGAGCGACTTTTCCTTTTTTCGGGTCGAGTCAGGTTACATGAAACCCGACTTTCTAAAAAGTCGGGTCGAACGAAACCGGCCGACTATAGGGAAAAGTCGGGGTCCAACTGAAACACGAAACCCAATGCAAGTCAATGGGGAAGCATAGACGGCAGGGAGTGGAGGACAGTAAACACACCTACAGTGCCCATTTCAATGCCAACAACATCAATTCTTATTACTTAAGCTTGGCAACCTTAATTTACTTTATAATAATAGTTACGCATGGAAAACTGGGGGTTATTTGGCGAAAGTTGTGGGGGACTAGGGCTGGCACCAGGTTTTCGTGTGCTCTGGGCCAAAGAGTGTCAGTGCGCCCTTTTAACACATTCCACAATTCATAATGCTCCGATACGGCACAGAAATATAGATATAGTACAATGAAAAATACTTCACTGCTTACATGACATGACTGATATCTATTTTAAATTCTACAATAGCTCAAAAAATGGACAGTATATTACTCCATACAGTATTATGGCCACCACCTAGTGCGCCATACAGAATAATGAGCCCCATATATTTCTCCATACAGAATCATTGGTCCCATATAATGTTCCATACAGTATATGATGAGCTCCACATAATGCCACAGTATATGTTGGTTCACATGGACGCTGCTCCAGTGTGTTATGGGCCCAAATAATGATCCATATATAATGGGCCCCATTTCTAATGCTCCAGTGTATAATGGGCCCCGTAAATGCTGCTCCAGTGTCTGATGTCCCCCATTTGGAATGCTCCAGTATATGATGGGCCAAATGGATGATGCTCCAGTGTATGATGGGCCCCATATATCATTCTCCAGTGTATATTGCTCCCCAAAAAATGCTCCCAACATTTAAAAAATTAAATTCCTCTCCTCGCTGGGCACTGCTCTACTCTGGACTCCTCAGCATTGCCATTTAAAAGCTCTCTGCACTTGTACTGTTCCGGTAGAGGGCATACAGACGTGATGTCATCGCGCTCTGTAACCTGAATGTCACTGTCAGGAAAGGCGGAAGACGGCACGGCGGTGGAGCAGGGAGAGGTAAGTATTGCAAGTGCTGTGGCCCTGAGCAAGCATGGGGGGTCCACACGTGGGCAACGGCACTGGCACAGGGCCCCTCATAGTACGACGGTATGTCTGATGGCGATTGGCCCTCCCACCGGCAGGGACACTTTTGCGTACTATGAGGGGCCCTGTGCCACTGCCGTCACCCACAAGTAGGACCCCCCACCTGCTCAGGAAACTGGCACTTTCATCTGCACCTTCCTCTGTGTCACCGTGTAAGGTGGTATAGTATGTGGGAAGGGGCACCTGAGTTTCATCAGTGTCACTTTCTGGCTCTGTAGAGTGCGAGGGGCATGTAGTGCTGTGGGTCAATGTACCAGCAGAATCATCTAGCAGTGGCTGTGCATCAGTGCACTCTATCTCCAATTCATGTTGGACTGGGGAATTCAGAATTTCACTTGATAACACAGGCATAGCCTGTGAAAAGAGCTCAATGGAGTAATCTGAAGTGTGGGCTGCCGCATCCTTCACTTTTAGTGGGCGTGAAGGAGACAAGGAAAGGAGTGGTTCCTCACCAGAAGTTTGCACTGACAACTCATTGCTTGCATTTTTTTAAACTTCAGAAGAGGAGGCGATAGAGCTGGAGGCTTTTTCGGCAATGTAAGGCAAAACCAGTTCCTGATGCTCCAGCTTTAAAAGCAGTTTACCTACTCCCAGAAAAGGGAGCCTTAAAGGCCTTCTTGTGCCAGCTGATGACGCAGGCTCAACACCTCCTGCCTTAGCTGCTATTGTGCTTTTGGCAATACCAGCAGATGCACCACCACCACCACCAGTACCAGCTGGCCCCCCCACACCCACGTCCGCGGCCTCTTCCACCATATGTAATAATTTTTGTGAAAATGGATTAAAGATACCAGCAGATATATGGTACTGTTTCAGAAGCGGACAGCTCTATACAGTCTAGGGATAATTGTAAATCTCCGTATATATTTCATGAGTCAGACACAGATGGTCACAGGCTCAGTATGGATTAGACAATAATATAAAAATTTGCAAAAGGGTACAGTATCACTAGATACAAGGTATATATAGTATATATAGTATAGTTTAAACATACTGAATCTCCATATACATTTCAGGAGGCAAACACAGACGCTCTCAGACCCAGTATGGATCCGACAACAATATAGAAAGTTGAGAAAGGGTACTATGGCGACCCTGAGGGTACGGTCACCACACAGGTACTGCACCTCATCCAAAGGTGTGGTATCCCACCCTCAGGTAAGGAGGGATCACCACTCAGGACTCCTAACCCTGCACTCAACACACACACATGTTAGTCAGTGCTTTCTGGGTGTACCCGGTGGGAGGATGGCCTCATCCCAGACTGACTAGGAAAGGGTGTTGGGGGTTACTATGGAAGGTAGGTACAGTGGGAGGAGCTTAGGTAGTGGAGTGACTGTGGGCATCCAATCAGAGAGAGCAAGCTGACAGTTGATAGGTGGAGCTAGTCTGAGGTAAATGGATCTTTCTAGAGAGTTGTCAGTTGGTGACAGGACAGAGTAAGAGCAGGATTGCTGTGAGAGGGCGGAGGGTCAGAGAAGAGAGAAAAATCTTCCTAGACTGGAAGGAAGGGGTACTTGGGGCACTGGAAGTGCAATAAGCCACCTGTGAAGCCCGTTTCTGGAGAAGGAAGGACCAGGCCTTGTTGGGGAAGGTGGCTCCTGAAGGTAGTGGAGAAATACAGGGTTCAGCTAGAAAGATGGAGGCTGAGGTAACTTTAAGTGCCTCAGTCGCAGCCGCATTCAATACTCAAAAAGGCAGCAGTTGGAATAAAGGACCCCGGAGTCTGACCCACGTTGCCCGGTGTGATCCGTGGCTGCCGGCTTGGGACACTGCTTGCGTAGGCCCACAGCAAGAAGGAAGGGAGTGATCAGCGCAGAGACACGGCCTAGAAAGGATATCCAAGGAGGAGTCTTGAACAGGTGTTCCTGATCTACCTTTGAGTTTGCCAAACCCCTCCCTCGGATGACACAGTACCAATCGGGTCATCTTGTGCACAAAACTTTTGAGGAAAAACTCAGAAACTGCACCCAACTGTGTCCTTGGTGGCTTTTACAACTCGCCTGCTACACACGCTACACTCACCATCACCGTCAACGGCTCACAAACACCATCTCAACTGCCCTGGGATACAGCCATGGATTGGATTGCCATGACAGGACACGTTGAGAAATGGTGGCAGGAACGTCACACGTCTGTGACTATGAAAAATGTGAAAGGTGATCATAAAGCACCATTGCATCTGATTGGGAGTTGACGTCCATTACAAATGGTAGCCATTGGTAATCTGAAGGTAGAGGCCAGCAGGACAGGACATAACTGCATCTTAACCATCATCGATCAGTACACCAAATTTGTAGTGGCCGTCCCTGTGTTGGATTTAATTGGCCAGACTACACAGCGGTGGAGCAGGGAGAGGTATGTATTGCAAGTGCTGTGTCCCTGAGCAAGCAGGGGGGACCCACTTGTGGGCGCCGGTACTGGCACAGGGGCCCTCATAGTACGTCAGTGTGTCTGAGGGCGAGTGGGCCCCCCCACATCAGAGACACTTTATTGTACTATGAGAGGCCCTGTGCCAGTGCCGTTGCCCAAGGGTTAGGCCACACACCTGTTCAGGGCAACAGCACTTGCCCGGGTGCAGCAGGTGTTGACCCCGGGCCTGGGGTGGGGGGGCAGCTTATTTGGGGTGTTTAAAAAATGGCATATGTTGATGTGTAGGCTGGACTTTCAGCTGCTGCAAATGGAGGAATTGGAGATGTCAGAGGAAGAGGAGGACGAAAGCGAGCCTTTTTTCTGGCAATCTATGTGTTATCAGGGGAGGGTGGGACAAAATCTTTTGAAACCCATGCATGGTTCATTTTAATGAAGGTTAGATCATCAACATTTTGGGTCGACAGACGGGTCCTTTTTTCTGTCAGGATTGATCCAGCAGCACTGAAGACTCTTTCAGATAGCACACTACCAGCAGGGCAAGCGAGCTCCTGTAAGGCATATTGTGCCATGTGTCCAGTTTTGAGGCAAACTAATCAAATGGGAATGACCTGTGAGGGAGAACCTTAATATGGGAGAAGTAGTTAGTAAACATAGTTGACAGCTGCTGTCTCCTGTCATTTGCAATCGATTCTGTATTAGCTGTCCTGTTCGCGGGACTTGAGAAATCAGACCACAACATGGTCAGGAAACCCCTGTCTCCAACGCCAGTACGGCTGTGTGCACCACGAACACCTCTTCCATTTTGCCCACTACGGCTCGTGGGAGAACCAGCTCCGCTGCTGTGTGCTGGGAATGCCTCAAACAACCTGTTTACCAGAGTTGCTTGTTTGTTAGCCAATATTAGCTCTAGGTTCTCCTGTGGCATGATGTTGTGTAATTTGCCTTTATAGCATGGATCGAGGATGCTGGCCAACCAGTAGTCATCATCGTTCATCATTTTGGCAATGCGGGGGTCCCTTTTTAGGATCCACAAGGCATAGTCACACATGTGGGCCAATGTTCCAGGTGTCAATGCTGCACTGCCAGTGTTGGGTGGAGGAGCACTTTCTGGCAAATCCACATCCCTCCAGTCATGCACAAACCCTGTAGCTGACCTTGGCACGCCCACATGTTCTCTTGCCCCCTGAGAAGCATCCTCCCCCGCAAAATAATCATCCCCCTCATCCTTCTCTTCATCTTCTTCTTCTTCCTCCACCTCATCCACGACAGTTCCCTGACCAGACAATGGCTGACTGTCATCAAGGCTTCCCTCCTCCTCCTCCTGTTGCTCCTCAGCTGCAGACACCTGATCCTTGATGTGCGCCAAAGTTTGCATGAGCAGACGCATAAGTGGTATGCTCATGCTTATGATGGCGTCGTCTGCGCTTACCAGCCATGTGCACTCCTCAAAACACTGAAGGACTTTACAGAGGTCTTTCAGCTTTGACCACTGCACACCCCACAATTCCATGTCTACCCTCAAACTGCCTGTCCATGTATCCTCCCAGAAATGCATTACAGCCTGCCTCTGTTTGCACAGCCTCTCAACCATGTGCATGGTGGAGTTCCATCTTGTAGCAATGTCTATGATTAGGCAATGCTTGGGGAGGTTTAGTGATCACTGCAGCTTCTGCATACAACTGGAGTGGATGTTTGAGCGACGGATGTGCGAGCACAGTCTTCGCACCTTATGGAGCAGGGCTGTTAACTCCGGATAATTATTTAGGAAGCACTGCACTACCAGGTTCAAGGTGTGAGCCAGGCAAGGTATGTGTGTGAGTTTTGAAAGGGCTATGGCTGCCACAAAATTCCGCCCATTATCACTGACTACCTTGCCTGGCTCAAGTTGTAGACTGCCCAGCCATGACTCAGTTTGTCGATGCAAGTACTCGGCCAGTACCTCCGCGGTGTTTCTACTGCCGCCCAAAGACATCATTTTTAAAACAGCCTGCTGCCGCTTACCACTAGCTGTTCGATAGTGGGACACCTCGTGTGCAACACAGACAGATGTGGATGGAGTGCTCGTGCGACTGCGCTCTGTCGATGAGCTTTCGCTTCTGGAGGAGGAGGAGGGTGGAACGCCTACACCCAACTGTTTCCTATACCATGGGCTATGCAGCACTGATGCACTGCCGCTGTCCCCTGTGGAGCCTGCATCCACCACATTAATCCAGTGCGCAGTGATGGACACGTAATGGCCCGGGCCATGCCTACTGCTCCATGCATCTGTTGTGAGGTGCACCTTTCCACTCACTGATTGTTTTAGTGCATGGACAATGAGGTCTTTCACATGCCGGTGGAGGGCAGGGATGGCTTTTCAAGAAAAGAAGTGCCGACTGGGTAGGTCATAGCGTGGGACAGCGTAGGCCATGAGCTCTCGGAAAGCTTCACTTTTCCTAGCGAAAATATTTTGTTTGCGTGAAAGGTTTGACCTAGCGACGACACCTCAACATTTCTTGATGATGGTGTGCTTAGCGGTGGTCTTACAGTGGGGGAAACGATGGAGCGTTGCAAGCTAACTTGAGTCGGAACAAGTGCACATGTGCTACCTGAGCTTTTGTAGTCCGTCCACGCTTGCAAGTGCATGTTGGTTAAATGTCTAAGCAAGCAACTGGTATTCAAATTTCTTAGATTTTTCCCTCTGCTAAAGGTCCTTCTTACAGATAACCTTTGCATCATCAGTAGGATTTTGTTCAAAAAAGTGCCACACTGCACTCTTCCTACTATGGTACAAATTTTCAGGGCTTGCACGCTGTGCTAATTTTACCATCTGGCCAAGCTGTCCTGCAACTCTTTTAGTTTTCTTGCCAAGTTTTTTGACAGCTACGAGCCTGCCGGATAACCGCTGCTGCGATGACGATGCCTGCTGCGGATCCTTCTCCTGTTCTGAACTATCGTCACCAGCACCCTCTTCCCCCAATGGATGCCAATCCGAATCAACAACTGGGTCATCCATAACCTCGTCTTCAATGTCATCTGCACCTTCCTTTCTACCTTCCTCTGTGTCACCGTGTAAGGTGGTATAGTATGCGGGAAGGGGCACCTGAGTTTCATCAGGGTCTGATTCGGGCTCAGTAGACTGCGAGGGAAATGTAGTGCTGTGGGTGAATGTACCAGCAGATTCGTCTAGCAGAGGCAGTGCATCAGTGCACACCATGTCAGATTCATCTTGGACTGGGGAATTCAGGATTTGACTTGATAACCCAGGAATGGTATGTGAAAAGAGCTCCATGGAGTAATCTGAAGTGTGTGCTGCAGCATCCTTCACTTTTGGTGTGGGTGAAGGACACAACGAAAGGTGTTGTTCCTGACCAGAGGCCTGCACTGATGACTCTGTGCTTGCAGTTTTTGTAACTTCAGAAGAGGAGGCAATAGAGCTAGAGGCTGTTTCGGCAATGTAAGCCAAAACCTGTTCCTGATGCTCCGGCTTTAAAAGCGGTTTACCTACTCCCACAAAAGGAAACCTTAAAGGCCTTCTTGTGCCAGATGATGACGCAGGCTCAACACCTCCTGCCTTAGCTGCTATTGTGCTTTTGCCAGAACCAGCCGATGCACCACCACCACCATCAGTACCAGCTGCGCCCCCCCGCCCACCAGCCTCTTCCACCAGACTTCCTCATGTTTGGGAAAATGTACCAAAAATACCAGCAGAGAAATGGTACTGTATGAGTAGCGCACAGCTGTGTAAGGTGTATGTAAGAAGTGAAATCTCCGTATATATTTTGTGAGTCACAGACACTCACCCAGTATGTATTTCACCATAATCCAACAAGCAGATATACGGTACTGTATCAGAGGTGTACAGCTGTATATGTTGTTGGTGAAACTGTCAATCTCCGTATATGTATTTACGGAATGTCACACACACACGCTGACTCTGTGTAGATGTGACAGTAATAAGAGCACCAGATATCCGATACTGTTTGACAATCGGACAGCTCAATACGGTGTATAAAGAAATGGAAATGTCCGTATATGTATTTATGAAGTGTCACACACACATGCTGACTCTGTGTAGATGTGACAGTAATAAGAACACCAGATATCCGATACTGTTTGATAATCGGACACCTCTATACGGTGTATTTACGGAAAAATGTTAATCTCCGTGTATTTTTTTACGGAGTCACACACATATAGCTTGTATTTGTCCATGATACCAGCCAGTACACGGTAGTGTGTGAGGAGCGTACACCTCTATATGACGTGTGAAAAAATGTACGCTCAGTATCTACTGTGCAGAAAAAAAGGAATAAAAGGATTTTTGCTTTTAAAAAAGCAGTCTGCACAGCAGTGTGCAAACAGTAATGCAGCTATCAGGGAGCCTTATAAGGCAGCCTAATCACCAACAGAGCTGCTGCACACAAAAGTGTGAAAAAATGAAGGATTGGTAACTGTGCAGAAAAAAGTAATAAAAGTATTTTTGCTTTTAAAAAAGCACTCTGCACAGCAGTGTGCAAACAGCAATGCAGCTATCAGGGAGCCATATAAGGCAGCCTAATAACCAACAGAGCTGCTGCACACAAATATATCCTCCCCTGTCACTGCAAACTATACCATTGTGTTTTACAGTGACATTCTCTATCAGCACAAGCAATTTTTTTTACTTTTTCCCTGCCAAAACACTCTCCCTATTGAGAATGATCAGCAGCAACCTCTCCCTATGCTAAGATCGGCAGAAGTAAGATGGCGGTCGGCGGTCACAGCCTTTTATAGGCACTGTGACGCCACACAAAGCCAGCCAATCACTTGCATGTCCTTCTCTAACATGTGTGCGTCCTTCATGATTAGCTGAAAATAGGTGCTGGAAGGATTGTGGGAAACACGACTTTGTTGCTCAAGTTGGCGACCTCATGGCCGACCTCACGCTATGGTCGGTTTTCGATCGGCGAAACCCGACTTCAGCAATAGTCGGCAGATTCTGAATTTGGCCGACCCGTTTCACTCAACTCTAACTCATATTGCTAAATTGATAGAAAAAAAAAGTGTTACAGGAGGTTTGTCAGTGGTCGCCCGGCAGCTTTAAAAAGGGCTACTATCATATCGCACACAAGCCCTGGCCTTAACCCTTTAAATCTTGTCTGCGGATGTGGAATTACACTGGAACCCTGAGGTGAGACCTCAGAGTAGCTGCTGGCCGGTGGTGGAGGCTGGCAGGAAGGGACATTTTGCTAAGTCAGAACCAGGAGGACATATAAGGTAAAAAGTCAAAAGCCAGAAGAATGGTCAGGAAATAGGACAGAGCAAGAATAACACAGGCTGCACATGGGCAAGCTACAAACAAGCTACAGCCAACCAAAAGTTGTAGTCACTATATCTGACAATTAACCCTCAGGAGTTTAAAGGGGTTGTCCTCTACTTAATTCCAGTGATGGCTCCATTCCAACGGTGTCGGCCGTGGCTCTCCCGGGGCTTGCGCGACACTGTTATGTCATTATTCTCTTCTACAGATGCAATTAGCATCCAGAAGAGGTGAGAGAGAAGCAGCAACTCTCATTTCCTCCGGATGTCAAGATTGGTGTTAAGGAGAGGAGGGTAAAGCCAGCACCAATTGGCCACATGGATCTTGTGACCTAATTTCATGTGAGCCCGAGGAGAGCAAGGGCCAACAAAACTGGAACGATGACGGCATCGAAGGTGAGTATAAGAGAATTTTTTTTTTGCTGGGTTGAAATATAACTATTCAGAAGGCGTTGTCAAAGAAGTGGACAACCAGTTTACATAGCCCAGCAATACTAACTATCCAGCTTTTAACCCCCAAGCTTCCAGGCTAGGAGCATCTACAAGTCCCTTCAATAAAGCAGGGCTACCGTATAGTTGCCTTGTGTTGCCTGACAGCAGAAGAAATAGAGGGGACGGGCGCTGGCACAGATGAGAGAGGAGGAAAACGAGACCACAAAAACAATATTAAAAATTGGTTAGGAAAGGGTTTATATAGGCAGTACTGCATTTGTACCAGTTTTTATATGAAAATGTTGTCAATTGTTAGAATATTATGATATAGCTTTCATCATGTAGGATATTGCCTCTTACTTAACATCAATCATTCAATAAAAGAGGAAAATTGAAAAGTCAAAACTTTCTCCAACACATTTGACCATTAAAAATGACTCATATTGTTATTTAATGCAGTTACTGAAAACGTCCATAAAATTTAAAAATCAAGAACAATAAGGAACAGAATCATTGTAATCCAATAATTCCTCTTCGGAGACATAAATATCTTTATTGTGTAGCAGGAAGATCTCATACCACAGATCTGACCTCTGAAATACGAATACCTTTTAATGGTGACCGGCTGTCATGTGGGCATTGACTCTGCCTCTGGCACCAACCAATTTTGCTCTATTCTTTTTCAGTAGTTAAAAGTCTGGTGCTGCTCGAGGCTAGACGGCTGGTCACCTGCTTTTCTATGGTGTCTCCATATAAACGCATTGTGTCACTAAGCTTTTGCAGCATCTTACTGCCGAGCAAACATGCAACTTCCATCATCAGTTACTTAGATCAATACCATCGAATCAATTAGAAGGCAACCTGATAAAGTACTTAATGCAACATTTGTGTGGTTAAAGAGTATTTGTTATGTAAAGGACTTGTCATTGTCCTAATGAATAAGCAATGATTGCACTGACGGTAAAATTAGTACAGGTGTAATATTTGTATTTGCGAGAAAAAAAAGAAAAATCATTAAGAAGGTCTTTTTACAGTTGAAAAATGTTAGATAAATCTGTATGAGAAGCTGAGATATATTAAAATGCCTCCATGCACATTGGATTAAAGATGGAGGACCCTACAGATTTCAGTAGAACATCTAATGTGTATGGGATCCTTTCTGAATGATGTTGGAGAAGAGAATGATCAGGCAATTTAAGAGGGTTTTCTCAAGTTGTTATTGCCTTTCTATTAAATACGGGGCAACTTCCCGACCACTGGATCCCCTCTGATCCAGAGAAGCAGGGCTTTGAAGATTCCAGTGTGAATTGATTGGTCGACCATGTGCATCTCACTCCATTCATTCTTCTGGGAGTGTCAAAGACTAAGCTAGCACACCATTCGGCTTTCTCCAGGAAACCATAAAGAATGAAATGAGTGGCAACGCGCATGGTTGACCACTGCTCTTCAAAGTTCTGGTTCTAGGGATTAATGGCGGTACCAGCGGTCAGACCACCAATAGATTCAGAAGTTATACCCTATCTACTGGATAAAGGATAACTTCCAAGCTTGAGAAGACACCTCTAAATTTAAACCACTGATCTTTTTGGTCCCTTAAGGACATAAGCCACCACCAGAGCAGCTGGTGGCTTTCTGCTCTCTGCCGACTGACTAAGCTAAGCGTCCATTGGTATAGGAAAGTCGAGACAGATAGTTGCCACTTGAACATGCTTGCTCATTTGTGTGGGTGCCCTAAATGTAAAAAGTTTTAAAACATAGCCGCAAATTAACCCTTATATTATATATCTTGACCATCTTCTGCAAGAAATGCCAATAAAGAATGCTGCCAGAGAACCTTCACCATCACCGTCCTTCACTAGGTAACAACTGAAGCAGGTGCTGACAATCAGGCACGCTTAATGCAACCTTTTCAAGCTCCTTGGATACCTTGAGCAAGCCATATCCAACCCATGAGGAACGAACTCAATGGGCATCTGTGATTTCTATAGCAACTGCGACAGGTGCCTTGAGAGGCAGAAAATAAAAAGGTTATGACTAGCCTAATTTTTTTTTCCTTAAGTTTCAACTTAATTTCTCCATAAAAGGAGTTGTCCACCTCTTGGGACATTTTTTTTTAACTTAAAGGGGTTGGTCACACTGACAAGCACTTCTGTCCATAAAATGGCTACATTCTTGAAATTTGGTTAGACATGGTCTGTAGTTATAAATCAGCAGAGAGGAACTCAAAAAAAAAGATAAAGGAGTTGCAAACTCTCCTATCAGACCATTATAATGAGCTCACTAAGAAATTCCCAGTTAACTTATTCTGCAACCAGCAATAAAGGGTGCATCGCAGAGGGTATAGAAGTAAAAAGGCAAAATGTTTAATGGAACCCAATTACAAAAATCAAAAATGATATTTTTAGCCAGTAATATAAGCATTTAATATAAGCATTTACTTTATAAGAAAAAAAAATATCCTGGGGCAACTATTTTAATAATATATATACAGTCATATGTAAAAGTTTGGGCACCCCTATTAATGTTAACCTTTTTTCTTTATAACAATTTTGGTTTTTGCAACAGCTATTTCAGTTTCATATATCTAATAACTGATGGACTCAGTTATATTTCTGGATTCAAATGAGGTTTATTGTACTAACAGAAAATGTGCAATCTGCATTTAAACAAAATTTGACCGGTGCAAAAGTATGGGCACCCTTATCATTTTCTTGATTTGAACACTCCTAACTACTTTTTACTGACTTCCTGAAGCACTAAATTGGTTTTGTAAACTCATTGAGCTTTGAACTTCATAGCCAGGTGTATCAAATCATGAGAAAAGGTATTTAAGGTGGCCACTTGCAAGTAGTTCTCCTATTTGATTCTCCTATGAAGAGTGGCATCATGGGCTCCTCAAAACAACTCTCAAATGATCTGAAAACAAAGATTATTCAACATAGCTTTTCAGGGGAAGGATACAAAAAGTTGTCTCAGAGATTTAACCTGTCAGTTTCCACTGTGAGGAACATAGTAAGGAAATGGAAGAACACAGGTACAGTTCTTGTTATGCCCAGAAGTGGCAGGCCAAGAAAAATATCAGAAAGGCAGAGAAGAAGAATGGTGAGAACAGTCAAGGACAATCCACAGACCACCTCCAAAGACCTGCAGCATCATCTTACGGCAGATGGTGTCACTGTGCATCGGTCAACAATACAGCGCATGCATAACGCCTTTTTGTATGACCAAACAACTCAATCTTTGTTTCATCAGTCCACAGGACCTTCTTCCAAAATGTAACTGGCTTGTCCAAATGTGCTTTTGCATACCTCAGGCGACTCTGTTTGTGGCGTGCTTGCAGAAACGGCTTCTTTTGCCTCACTCTCCCATACAGCTTCTCCTTGTGCAAAGTGCGCTGTATTGTTGACCGATGCACAGTGACACCATCTGCAGCAAGATGATGCTGCAGGTCTTTGGAGGTGGTCTGTGTATTGTCCTTGACTGTTCTCACCATTCTTCTTCTCTGCCTTTCTGATATTTTTCTTGGCCTGCCACTTCTGGGCTTAACAAGAACTGTACCTGTGTTCTTCCATTTCCTTACTATGTTCCTCACAGTGGAAACTGACAGGTTAAATCTCTGAGACAACTTTTTGTATCCTTCCCCTGAAAAGCTATGTTGAATAATCTTTGTTTTCAGATCATTTGAGAGTTGTTTTGAGGAGCCCATGATGCCACTCTTCATAGGAGAATCAAATAGGAGAACTACTTGCAAGTGGCCACTTTAAATACCTTTTCTCATGATTTGATACACCTGGCTATGAAGTTCAAAGCTCAATGAGGTTACAAAACCAATTTAGTGCTTCAGGAAGTCAGTAAACAGTAGTTAGGAGTGTTCAAATCAAGAAAATGATAAGGGTGCCCATACTTTTGCACCGGTCAAATTTTGTTTAAATGCAGATTGCACATTTTCTGTTAGTACAATAAACCTCATTTGAATCCAGAAATATAACTGAGTCCATCAGTTATTAGATATATGAAACTGAAATACCTGTTGCAAAAACCAAAATTGTTATAAAGAAAAAAGATTAACATTAATAGGGGTGCCCAAACTTTTACATATGACTGTACATGCATAGAGTTTTTTTTTTTTCCTCCTCTCCATGTCACAAATGTCAGATTAGATTTGCCCTTTGATGAAAACCAACTGGCTGCAGTAGTAGGACTACCTCATTGCTCTGCTGTTAGTGGAATCCTGCCTCTTACCCAATGTCGGAGTGGGATGACAAGGGTCCAACAAAAACATGGATTCTGGAGGCTGACTGCAAGCATTACATCCCCATATAGGCATCTACAAAATTATATACTGTATTTGGTAGATTGCTAAATGAGTGGTGAGATGCTGCCCTTGTCTGTATGTGGCACCCCTGAGGGTTCAGTAGCCATAGAGGTGCTGCACCTCCTCCTGAGGTGTAATATCCCACTCCTCAGGTAAGATGGTGACACCTGACCAGACTCCAGCACCTGCACCCAGCACAGAAACCTTAGAGCAGCAGAGCACTCTATATGACCCCAGCTTGGTTCATGAAGGGTGCTGGGAGGTGGGTGGAGCTTAGTTTGCACTAGAGAGGGGGAAAGCTGACAGGAAGTTAGGGAGATCCTGAGAGAGGGATGGAGTGAAAGGCAAGGAAAGAGAGAGATCAGTTCTTCAGTAGAAAGATGGAAAATTATGGAACGTGAGGAGCAGAGAACTGGGATCGGAGCTAGAGCAGAGCCCTTTCCTAAGTTTAATGCGCCAAAGGCCGGACGCCGGTATCTGAGGCTGTGTGTGATTCTAATGATCCTACAGCAGAAACCTTCTTCCTGTGTCAACCTACTCAGCACTGCTACATCTCTGTGCCTAATACTACACCGTCTACCTAAACATCTACTACTGCTGCCCTGGGACTAGAGCTCTGCCTGTGGAGAGCTATTACACCTCTGCTGCACCACACCATCTGTCCCAGAGGATCTGCACTGCAGCGCTGGTCCCCTTCTGACCAGAAACCACAGGTGGCATCACAAACTTGTCTACACAAACTTTATTCCACCTATTTTACATGGACACCCAGGGCCACAGACCAGGTCACCGCCACCGCGACACATCCCCTTTAAAAGACCGGCCCGGTACCGAGTAAGTGAACCCCACTTGCCTTGGGGGTGCTCAATTTACATAGTGAAATAAGTGTACAGTATTGTTCCAAGTACCGCTTATATAGAGTGATGAGATTCCACTCCACAGGGGCCCACCAGAATATTTACCTACTCCCCTGTGGTTCAGTCTGAGGCTGTTCTTACCTATTTGAGGGATATACCTAGTAAGATTTCTACAAGCCTGTTTTAGAGATATTCTGTGTTTAGTTTAGTTTATTTCTAGCTTTACTATTCTTTTATGTGCATTTAGGCTAAGTGCATACGTAGCAGAAAATTTCTGCTGAAAAACCTGACTCCCTTCCCAGAAACCACGCGTTTTTTTCTGCGCATTTTCCACACATTTTCTGCTCAGTTTTTGCTCAGAAAACACGCGTTTTTATGCGTTTTTTTTGCGCATTTTCAAAACGCAATAGAAATAGCCAGAAACGCAGAAAAATCCGCAAAATTAATGAGCATGATGCGTTTTTTTCGCGGTAATAAACGCATCAATATGCACAAAAGGTGCAAAATGCATAGAAATGAATGGGAAGCTTATTTTTAGCGGTTTTATAGCGGTTTTATTGGAAAAAACACTAAAAATACAGCTAAAAAAGCGCTGTGTGTGAACACAACCTTAAGAGCGTTCTCTCCTGTACTTTTGGTGTATTTAAAGTGTTTGGCCCCTAATTTAATATCTGATTGGTGGAGTTGGGACATGCGATACCCTTGACAATCCGCTGTTTCTAGCGCTGGTGGTGGGATGTTTTTGGATGTTGCTAGAACACAGTAGATTAGTCATTTCTATAGTGGCTGTGGGCAGGTAATGAAGAATACGAGGGAATCTGCAGTACCAGTCCACAGCCACCATAGTTTTGACGGAGCTGCTGTGTTCCAGCAACATTCGAGAACTTCTAGCCACCACTGATAACAGCTGAATGACGGAGTATCATAGGCTAACAATAAAAAAAAAATAGTGGCCAAACCCTTTAAGTGATACATGGGATTAACAATTTACATTAAGACAATTGTAATTGGGAGTAGCTGTGGGGTTCTTAACACTTCATCACTTCCATGATGTAGCTTTTTAAAACTTTGCTTTTTTCTGCACTTCATTCTTTTTTGGTCCTGGACAAGCAAATGCATAAGAAAGTCAGAGGAGTCCCGAAAGGTGCTTGACTGGGGGCACTGCACGGCGCGTATGCTGAAATGGGCACTGCATAGCATGGCTCATGTAGGAGAGTGGAACCTGTGGTTCTCCAACTATTGCAATATTGAAATTCCAAGGATCATCCAACAGCGGCAGATTGTCATGGCATGCTTGAAGTTGTGGTTTTGCAGCAGCTAGGAAACTACCGGTTGCTGTTCATCAATAAAGGCACTGTATATCACTACTTTTATGGCTATCGTATGACACAATGTATATGGGTACTGTATAGCATTCATGCTATGCGGTGCTTCACCATCTTTTCATTCCTGACCATATCATGTGCCTTCTGTATGTTTTCTCCCTATATAGAAAACCCATAGGGGTATCTTTTGTCCAACTCTCTTGCAGTGACGATGAGGCCACCACCACTGCAATGTGTGAACAAGGCTGGAAAAACATCTTCCAATTGATTCAATCTTTCTAATATGATCTGTCACTCCACTACTGGTCATTAGTAGAGTTGAGCGACTTTTGGTTTTTTAGGGTCGCGTTTCGTTTCGTGAAACCCGACTTTTCCAAAAGTCGGGTCGAGCAAGATCGTCCGATTATAGGGAAAAGTCGGGGTCATCCCGAAACACGAAACCCAATGTAAGTCAATGGGGAATAAAAGTCGGCAGTGAGAGGAGGACAGGAAACACACCTACAGTGCCCATTTGAATGCCAAAAGCATCAATTCTTCTTACTTAAGCTTGTCAACCTTAATTAACTTCATAATACAAGTTACGCACTGAAAAATGGGGGTTATTTGGCTAAATTTGTGGGGGGGGGAGGGCTGGCTGCAGGTTTTCATGTGCCCTGGGCGAAAGAGCGCCCCTTTAACACATACCACAACTCATCACGCTCCGATACGGCAGAGAAATAGCGGTATAGTACAATGAAAAATACCTCACTTTGTACATCTCATGACGAGGCCCATCTATTTCTCCATACAAAATCATTGGTCCCATATAATGTTTGAAACAGTATATGATGAGCTCCACATAATGCTACAGTATATGTTGGTCCCCATGGATGAAGCTCCACTGTCTTATGGGCCCAAATAATGCTCCAAACATAATGGGCCCCATTTCTACTGCTCTAGTGTATAATGGGCCCTGTAAATGCTGCTCCAGTGTCTGATGTCCACCTTTGGAATGTTCCAGTGTATGGTGGGCCCCATCTATCATTCTCCAGAGTATAGTGCTCCCCAAAAATTGCTGTCCCAACATAGAAAACAATCAAATAAGTCTCCTCGCTAGGGAATCCCTGTACTTGTCTGGACAGGTGCTGTAGCTTGCTTAACAGCTCGCCAGCCGTTCTCACGCCCAGTATGGATTGCACGTGATTGCACCAAGGTTAGAAAGGGTACCGTATCCCTGGATAACATGTATGGATAGCGTACACATTCAAAATATATGTCTATACAGCATGAGGCAGGCTCAGACGGTGTTAGGCCCAGTATGGATTGCACGTCATTGCACAAAGGTTAGAAGGGGTACCGTATCCCCGGATAACATGTATAGATAGCGTACACATTCAAAATATATGTCTATACAGCATGAGGCAGGCTCAGACGGTGTTAGGCCCAGTATGGATTGCACGTCATTGCACAAAGGTTAGAAGGGGTACCGTATCCCCGGATAACATGTATGGATAGCGTACACATTCAAAATATATGTCTATACAGCATGAGGCAGGCTCAGACGGTGTTAGGCCCAGTATGGATTGCACGTCATTGCACAAAGGTTAGAAGGGGTACCGTATCCCCGGATAACATGTATGGATAGCGTACACATTCAAAATATATGTCTATACAGCATGAGGCAGGCTCAGACGGTGTTAGGCCCAGTATGGATTGCACGTCATTGCACAAAGGTTAGAAGGGGTACCGTATCCCCGGATAACATGTATGGATAGCGTACACATTCAAAATATATGTCTATACAGCATGAGGCAGGCTCAGACGGTGTTAGGCCCAGTATGGATTGCACGTCATTGCACAAAGGTTAGAAGGGGTACCGTATCCCCGGATAACATGTATGGATAGCGTACACATTCAAAATATATGTCTATACAGCATGAGGCAGGCTCAGACGGTGTTAGGCCCAGTATGGATTGCACGTCATTGCACAAAGGTTAGAAGGGGTACCGTATCCCCGGATAACATGTATGGATAGCGTACACATTCAAAATATATGTCTATACAGCATGAGGCAGGCTCAGACGGTGTTAGGCCCAGTATGGATTGCACGTCATTGCACAAAGGTTAGAAGGGGTACCGTATCCCCGGATAACATGTATGGATAGCGTACACATTCAAAATATATGTCTATACAGCATGAGGCAGGCTCAGATGGTGTTAGGCCCAGTATGGATTGCACGTCATTGCACAAAGGTTAGAAGGGGTACCGTATCCCCGGATAACATGTATGGATAGCGTACACATTCAAAATATATGTCTCAGGAGGCAGGCTCAGACGGTGTCAGGCACAATATGGATTTGACGGCCCAGATTACACAGCGGAGGAGCAGGAAGAGGTAAAGATTGCAAATGCTGGGGCCCTGGCCAAGCAAGGGGGGCCCACTCGTGGGCGTCGGTACTGGCACTGGGCCCCTCATAATACAGCGGTGTGTCTGACGGCGGGTGTGCACCACCACCGTCAGAGACACTTGATTGCACTATGAGGGACCCTGTGCCAGTGCCCGCGCCCAAGAGTCGGCCTACCCACCTGTCCAGGGCAACGGCACTCGCACGGTGTCGTGCGCTAGGTGGTGACCCCGGCCATGGGGGGGGAGGCAGCACAGTTAGGGAGTTTTAGAAAGTGGCATATGTTGATGTTGGACATTCAACTGATGCAAAAGGCGAAATAGGTGAAGTACCAGGAAGAGGTGGACCAAAGCAAGCCATTTTTCTGTCACCCTATGTGTCATCAGGGGAAGGTGGGACAAAATCCTTGGAAACCCATGCGTGGTTCATTTTAATGAAGGTTAGATCATCCACATTTTGGGTTGACAGACGGGTCCTTTTTTCTGTCAGGATTGATCCAGCTGCACTGAAGACTCTTTCCGATAGCACACTTGCAGCTGGGCAAGCGAGCTCCTGTAAGGCATATTGGGCCAAATCAGGCCAGGTGTCCAGTTTAGCGGCCCAATAGTCAAAGGGGAATGACCTGTGTGGGAGAACATCGATATGGGAGGAAAAGTAGTTTGTAACCATAGTTGACAACTGCTGTCTCCTGTCACTTTCCATCGATGCAGTATTACCAGTTGTGTGAGCGGTATTTGAAAAATCAGTCCACAACATTGTCATGAAACCCCTGTCTCCAACGCCACTTCTGCTGTGTGCACCACGAACACCTCTGCCAAGCTGCCCCCGGCCCGTACGGCTCCTGTGAGAACCATCACCGCTGCTGTGTGCTGGGAATGCCTCAAGCAACCGATTTACCAGAGTTGCTTGTTTATTAGCCAATATTAGGTCAAGGTTCTCCTGTGGCATGATGTTTTGTAATTTGCCTTTATAGCGTGGATCCAGGATGCTGGCCAACCAGTAGTCGTCATCGTTCATCATTTTGGCATTGCGGGGGTCCCTTTTTAGGATCCGCAAGGCATAATCTGACATGTGGGCCAATGTTCCCGGTGTCAATGATGCACTGCGAGTGCTGGGTGGAGGAGCACTTTCTGGCAAATCCACATCCCTCCAGTCACGCACAAACCCTGTACCAGACCTTGCCACGCCAACATTTTCACTTGCCCCACGAGATGCATCCTCCTCCCCTAAGTAATCATCCCCATCATCCTCCTCCTCCTCCTCTTCTTCCTCCACCTCGTCCAGGAGAGGTCCCTGAGCAGACAATGGCTGAATGTCATCAAGGATTCCCTCCTCCTCTTCCTCCTCATCAACATTGGCTGCAGACGCCTGCTCCTTAAGGTGCGTCAAAGTTTGCATGAGCAGACGCATAAGTGGGATGCTCATGCTTAGGATGGCGTCGTCTGCGCTTACCAGCCGTGTGCATTCCTCAAAACACTGAAGGACTTTACAAAGGTCTTTCAGCTTCGACCACTGCACGCCTGTCAACTCCATGTCTGCTCTCAAAGTGCCTGGCCGTGTATCCTCCCACAAATGCATTATGGCCTGCCTCTGCTCGCACAGCCGCTCCACCATGTGCAGGGAGGAGTTCCACCTTGTTGCAATGTCGATAATGAGGCGGTGGTTGGGAAGGTGGAGCAATCGCTGCAGCTTCTGCATACGAACGGAGTGTACAGGCGACCGGCGGATGTGCGCGCACAGTCTTCGCACCTTCTGGAGCAGGGCTGTTAACTCCGGATAATTTTTGAGGAAGCACTGCACCACCAGGTTCAATGTGTGAGCCAAGCAAGGTATGTGGCTGAGTTTGGAAAGGGCTATGGCTGCCACAAAATTACGGCCGTTATCACTAACTACCTTGCCTGCCTCAAGATGTACCCTGCCCAGCCATTACTCAGTTTGTCGCTTCAAGTACTCGGCCAGCACCTCGGCGGTGTGTCTGTCGCCCAAACACATCATCTGCAACACAGCCTGCTGACGCTTTCCACTAGCTGCTCGATAGGGGGACACATCGTGTGCAACAGTGGCAGCTGCAGATGGAGTGCTCGTACGACTGCGCTCTGTGGACGAGCTTTCGCTTCTGGAGGAGGAGGAGGAGGAGGGTCGAACGCCTACAGCCAACTGTTTCCTATACCGTGGGCTAGGCAGCACTGTCCCACCACCGCTGTCCCCTGTGGACCCTGCATCCACCACATTAACCCAGTGCGCAGTGATGGACACGTAACGGCCCTGGCCATGCCGACTGGACCATGCATCAGTTGTGAGGTGCACCTTTCCGCTCACTGACTGCTTGAGTGCATGGACAATGCGGTCTTTCACATGATGGTGGATGGCTGGGATGGCTTTGCGAGAGAAGAAGTGGCGACTGGGTAGGTCATAGCGTGGTACTGCATAGGCCATGAGTTCGCGGAAAGCTGTGCTTTCCACCAACCGAAAGGGCATCATCTCAAACGAGATTAGTTTGGCAATGTGGGCGTTCAAACCCAGTGTACGCGGATGAGAGACTGAGTACTTTCTTGACCTACTCATAGTGTCTGGGAGGGTGAGCTGGACTTGAGAGCTGCATATGGTGGAAGTAGCGGTGGACAGGGCGGACTGAGAGAGGGTTGATGATGGTGATGGAGTTGGTGTTCTTTCTGATGGCCTAGAATCAGTCTTTCGTTGATATAACAGTGGGATTCCCTGACTGCTGTGGCCTTGCAATGACACCTCAACATTTGCTGCTGTGCTAACCGGTGGGCTTACAGTGGGGGAAACAATGTAGCGTTGCTGACTACCTTCGTTGTGATCAGTTGCACATGTGGCACTTGAGGTTTGGTGTTGTGTCCACGCTTGCAAGTGCATGCTGGTTAAATGTCTAAGCATGCAACTGGTATTCAAATTTTTCAGATTTTTCCCTCGGCTAAAGGTCTTTGCGCACTTCTTACAGATAACCTTGGCCTGATCATGAGGATTTTGTTCAAAAAAGTGCCACACTGCACTCTTCCTACTTTGGCAGACATTTTGCGGCCTAGCACGCTGTGATCTTTTGACCCTCTAGACAAGCTGTCCAGCAACTCTTTTGATGTTTGGAACCTGTCTTTGGAGTTCTCCGGGCCTGCCAGATAACAGCTGTTGCGATGTCGATGTCTGCTGTGGATGCTCCTCATCTGAGCTATTGGAAGCAGCACCCTCTTCCCCCAATGGATGCCAATCTGGGTCAACAACTGGGTCATCCATCACCTCCTCTTCTATGTCATGTGCACCTTTCTCTGTGTCACCGTGTATGGTGGTATAGTGTGCGGGAAGGGGCACCTGAGTCTCATCAGGGTCAAAATCTGGCTCTGTACACTGCGAGGACAATGTAGTGCTCTGAGTGAATGTACCAGCAGAATCATCCATCAGCAGCTGTGCATCAGTGCACTCCATGTCAGATACATCTTGGCCTGGGTAATTCACCATTTCACTTGATAATCCAGGCATGGTATGTGAAAACAGCTCCATGGAGTAATCAGTAGTATGGCCTGCGTCATCCTTCAATCTTGGTTGGGGTGAAGGACACAAGGAAAGGTGTGGTTCATGAACATGAGCCTCCAATGACGACTCAGTGCTTTTACTTTTTACAACTGAAGAAGAGGAGGCGATAGAGCTGGAGGCTGAGTCAGCAATGTAAGACAAAACTTTTTCCTGATGCTCTGTCTTTAAAAGCGGTTTGCCAACTCCTAGAAAACTAAGCGTTCGAGGCCTTATGTAGCCAGACGATGATGCAGGGTCAGCACCTCCTGCATTCGGTCCTATTTTGCTCTTGCCACTACCATCAGATCCACCACCAACACCATCATTACCAGCTGCCAACCCCCGCCCAATTCCATGGCCTCTTCCACCAGCCTTCCTCATTTTTGGTAGAAATGTAGACAAAATCCAACAAACTATATAGTGATGTAAAACAAGGTAAAAGGTGTCTATAGGACAGGGGAGATTTAGAATTTCTGCACACACTTGTGGACAGTGGACACTTTTGGATTGTGTGAGGCCCACTGATATCTGAGCGCTATGTGACAGTCTCGATGGCACAGCTGCCTGTGACCAAAGTGACGAGAGGATAATGGAGATTTTGAATCTCTGCGTACACTTTTGGACACTGGACACTTGTGGATTGTGTGAGGCCCACTGATATCTGAGCGCTATGTGACAGGCTCGATGGCACAGCTGCCTGTGACCAAAGTGACGAGAGGATAATGGAGATTTTGAATCTCTGCGTACACTTTTGGACACTGGACACTTGTGGATTGTGTGAGGCCCACTGATTTCTGAGCGCTATGTGACAGGCTCGATGGCACAGCTGCCTGTGACCAAAGTGACGAGAGGATAATGGAGATTTTGAATCTCTGCGTACACTTTTGGACACTGGACACTTGTGGATTGTGTGAGGCCCACTGATATCTGAGCGCTATGTGACAGGCTCGATGGCACAGCTGCCTGTGACCAAAGTGACGAGAGGATAATGGAGATTTTGAATCTCTGCGTACACTTTTGGACACTGGACACTTGTGGATTGTGTGAGGCCCACTGATATCTGAGCGCTATGTGACAGGCTCGATGGCACAGCTGCCTGTGACCAAAGTGACGAGAGGATAATGGAGATTTTGAATCTCTGCGTACACTTTTGGACACTGGACACTTGTGGATTGTGTGAGGCCCACTGATATCTGAGCGCTATGTGACAGTCTCGATGGCACAGCTGCCTGTGACCAAAGTGACGAGAGGATAATGGAGATTTTGAATCTCTGCGTACACTTTTGGACACTGGACACTTGTGGATTGTGTGAGGCCCACTGATATCTGAGCGCTATGTGACAGGCTCGATGGCACAGCTGCCTGTGACCAAAGTGACGAGAGGATAATGGAGATTTTGAATCTTTGCGTACACTTTTGGACACTGGACACTTGTGGATTGTGTGAGGCCCACTGATATCTGAGCGCTATGTGACAGTCTCGATGGCACAGCTGCCTGTGACCAAAGTGACGAGAGGATAATGGAGATTTTGAATCTCTGCGTACACTTTTGGACACTGGACACTTGTGGATTGTGTGAGGCCCACTGATATCTGAGCGCTATGTGACAGGCTCGATGGCACAGCTGCCTGTGACCAAAGTGACGAGAGGATAATGGAGATTTTGAATCTCTGCGTACACTTTTGGACACTGGACACTTGTGGATTGTGTGAGGCCCACTGATATCTGAGCGCTATGTGACAGGCTCGATGGCACAGCTGCCTGTGACCAAAGTGACGAGAGGATAATGGAGATTTTGAATCTCTGCGTACACTTTTGGACACTGGACACTTGTGGATTGTGTGAGGCCCACTGATATCTGAGCGCTATGTGACACGCTCGATGGCACAGCTGCCTGTGACCAAAGTGACGAGAGGATAATGGAGATTTTGAATCTCTGCGTACACTTTTGGACACTGGACACTTGTGGATTGTGTGAGGCCCACTGATATCTGAGCGCTATGTGACAGGCTCGATGGCACAGCTGCCTGTGACCAAAGTGACGAGAGGATAATGGAGATTTTGAATCTCTGCGTACACTTTTGGACACTTGTGGATTGTGTGAGGCCCACTGATATCTGAGCGCTATGTGACACGCTCGATGGCACAGCTGTGACCAAAGTGACTAGAGGATAAGGGAGATTGGATTGCTTTTAAAAAAGCAGTTTGCGGAGCAGTGGGTAAACAGCAATGCCAGCGTGTCAGGAAGCCTTAGAAGGCAGCCCAACAACCAACACCACTGATACACCACAATATAGCCTCCCCTTGCACTGCACACACAGTGACTTGTGTGTTGTGCAGGCCAAATCGCTAGCAGCAGAAGCAGTTCTTTTGTCTTCTTCCCTGCCTAACGCTCTCCCTACAGAATCAGCAGCAACCTCTCCCTATACTAAGATCGGCAGAAGTAAGATGGCGGTCGGCGTGCACGCCCTTTTGTACCCCCTGTGACGCCCACCAAAGCAAGCCAATCACTTGCATGCCCTTCTGAAAGATGGTTGTGACCCGTGCCTAGGTCATCACGTTGCCCACAGTGTCCGTGGATCCTGATTGGCTGAAAAAGAGCGCAAAACAAACTTTTGAAACGCGACTTTGGCGCGTAAGTCGCCGACCTCGTGGCCGACCTCATCCTAGGGTTGGGTTTCGTTTCATGAAACCCGACTTTGCCAAAAGTCGGCGACTTTTGAATTTTTTCGACCAGTTTCGCTCAACTCTAGTCATTAGTATACAGTACTAGAGTTGAGCGAAACAGGTCGAAAAAATTCAAAAGTCGCCGACTTTTGGCAAAGTCGGGTTTCATGAAACGAAACCCGACCCTAGGATGAGGTCGGCCACGAGGTCGGCGACTTACGCGCCAAAGTCGCGTTTCAAAAGTTTGTTTTGCGCTCTTTTTCAGCCAATCAGGATCCACGGACACTGTGGGCAACGTGATGACCTAGGCACGGGTCACCACCATCTTTCAGAAGGGCATGCAAGTGATTGGCTTGCTTTGGTGGGCGTCACAGGGGGTATAAAAGGGCGTGCACGCCGACCGCCATCTTACTTCTGCCGATCTTAGTATAGGGAGAGGTTGCTGCTGATTCTGTAGGGAGAGCGTTAGGCAGGGAAGAAGACAAAAGAACTGCTTCTGCTGCTAGTGATTTGGCCTGAACAACACACAAGTCACTGTGTGTGCAGTGCAAGGGGAGGCTATATTGTGGTGTATCAGTGGTGTTGGTTGTTGGGCTGCCTTCTAAGGCTTCCTGACACGCTGGCATTGCTGTTTACCCACTGCTCCGCAAACTGCTTTTTTAAAAGCAATCCAATCTCCCTTATCCTCTAGTCACTTTGGTCACAGCTGTGCCATCGAGCGTGTCACATAGCGCTCAGATATCAGTGGGCCTCACACAATCCACAAGTGTCCAAAAGTGTACGCAGAGATTCAAAATCTCCATTATCCTCTCGTCACTTTGGTCACAGGCAGCTGTGCCATCGAGCCTGTCACATAGCGCTCAGATATCAGTGGGCCTCACACAATCCACAAGTGTCCAGTGTCCAAAAGTGTACGCAGAGATTCAAAATCTCCATTATCCTCTCGTCACTTTGGTCACAGGCAGCTGTGCCATCGAGCGTGTCACATAGCGCTCAGATATCAGTGGGCCTCACACAATCCACAAGTGTCCAGTGTCCAAAAGTGTACGCAGAGATTCAAAATCTCCATTATCCTCTCGTCACTTTGGTCACAGGCAGCTGTGCCATCGAGCCTGTCACATAGCGCTCAGATATCAGTGGGCCTCACACAATCCACAAGTGTCCAGTGTCCAAAAGTGTACGCAGAGATTCAAAATCTCCATTATCCTCTCGTCACTTTGGTCACAGGCAGCTGTGCCATCGAGCCTGTCACATAGCGCTCAGATATCAGTGGGCCTCACACAATCCACAAGTGTCCAGTGTCCAAAAGTGTACGCAGAGATTCAAAATCTCCATTATCCTCTCGTCACTTTGTTCACAGGCAGCTGTGCCATCGAGCCTGTCACATAGCGCTCAGATATCAGTGGGCCTCACACAATCCACAAGTGTCCAGTGTCCAAAAGTGTACGCAGAGATTCAAAATCTCCATTATCCTCTCGTCACTTTGGTCACAGGCAGCTGTGCCATCGAGCCTGTCACATAGCGCTCAGATATCAGTGGGCCTCAAACAATCCACAAGTGTCCAGTGTCCAAAAGTGTACGCAGAGATTCAAAATCTCCATTATCCTCTCGTCACTTTGGTCACAGGCAGCTGTGCCATCGAGCCTGTCACATAGCGCTCAGATATCAGTGGGCCTCACACAATCCACAAATGTCCAGTGTCCAAAAGTGTACGAAGAGATTCAAAATCTCCATTATCCTCTCGTCACTTTGGTCACAGGCAGCTGTGCCATCGAGACTGTCACATAGCGCTCAGATATCAGTGGGCCTCACACAATCCACAAGTGTCCAGTGTCCAAAAGTGTACGCAGAGATTCAAAATCTCCATTATCCTCTCGTCACTTTGGTCACAGGCAGCTGTGCCATCGAGCCTGTCACATAGCGCTCAGATATCAGTGGGCCTCACACAATCCACAAGTGTCCAGTGTCCAAAAGTGTACGCAGAGATTCAAAATCTCCATTATCCTCTCGTCACTTTGGTCACAGGCAGCTGTGCCATCGAGCCTGTCACATAGCGCTCAGATATCAGTGGGCCTCACACAATCCACAAGTGTCCAGTGTCCAAAAGTGTACGCAGAGATTCAAAATCTCCATTATCCTCTCGTCACTTTGGTCACAGGCAGCTGTGCCATCGAGACTGTCACATAGCGCTCAGATATCAGTGGGCCTCACACAATCCACAAGTGTCCAGTGTCCAAAAGTGTACGCAGAGATTCAAAATCTCCATTATCCTCTCGTCACTTTGGTCACAGGCAGCTGTGCCATCGAGCCTGTCACATAGCGCTCAGATATCAGTGGGCCTCACACAATCCACAAGTGTCCAGTGTCCAAAAGTGTACGCAGAGATTCAAAATCTCCATTATCCTCTCGTCACTTTGGTCACAGGCAGCTGTGCCATCGAGCCTGTCACATAGCGCTCAGATATCAGTGGGCCTCACACAATCCACAAGTGTCCAGTGTCCAAAAGTGTACGCAGAGATTCAAAATCTCCATTATCCTCTCGTCACTTTGGTCACAGGCAGCTGTGCCATCGAGCCTGTCACATAGCGCTCAGATATCAGTGGGCCTCACACAATCCACAAGTGTCCAGTGTCCAAAAGTGTACGCAGAGATTCAAAATCTCCATTATCCTCTCGTCACTTTGGTCACAGGCAGCTGTGCCATCGAGCCTGTCACATAGCGCTCAGATATCAGTGGGCCTCACACAATCCACAAGTGTCCAGTGTCCAAAAGTGTACGCAGAGATTCAAAATCTCCATTATCCTCTCGTCACTTTGGTCACAGGCAGCTGTGCCATCGAGCCTGTCACATAGCGCTCAGATATCAGTGGGCCTCACACAATCCACAAGTGTCCAGTGTCCAAAAGTGTACGCAGAGATTCAAAATCTCCATTATCCTCTCGTCACTTTGGTCACAGGCAGCTGTGCCATCGAGCCTGTCACATAGCGCTCAGATATCAGTGGGCCTCACACAATCCACAAGTGTCCAGTGTCCAAAAGTGTACGCAGAGATTCAAAATCTCCATTATCCTCTCGTCACTTTGGTCACAGGCAGCTGTGCCATCGAGCCTGTCACATTGCGCTCAGATATCAGTGGGCCTCACACAATCCAAAAGTGTCCACTGTCCACAAGTGTGTGCAGAAATTCTAAATCTCCCCTGTCCTATAGACACCTTTTGCCTTGTTTTACATTACTATATAGTTTGTTGGATTTTGTCTACATTTCTACCAAAAATGAGGTAGGCTGGTGGAAGAGGCCGTGGAATTGGGCGGGGGTTGGCAGCTGGTAATGATGGTGTTGGTGGTGGATCTGATGGTAGTGGCAAGAGCAAAATAGGACCGAATGCAGGAGGTGCTGACCCTGCGTCATCGTCTGGCTACATAAGGCCTCGAACGCTTAGTTTTCTAGGAGTTGGCAAACCGCTTTTAAAGGCAGAGCATCAGGAAAAAGTTTTGTCTTACATTGCTGACTCAGCCTCCAGCTCTATCGCCTCCTCTTCTTCAGTTGTAAAAAGTAAAAGCACTGAGTCGTCATTGGAGGCTCATGTTCATGAACCACACCTTTCCTTGTGTCCTTCACCCCAACCAAGATTGAAGGATGACGCAGGCCATACTACTGATTACTCCATGGAGCTGTTTTCACATACCATGCCTGGATTATCAAGTGAAATGGTGAATTACCCAGGCCAAGATGAATCTGACATGGAGTGCACTGATGCACAGCCGCTGATGGATGATTCTGCTGGTACATTCACTCAGAGCACTACATTGTCCTCGCAGTGTACAGAGCCAGATTTTGACCCTGATGAGACTCAGGTGCCCCTTCCCGCACACTATACCACCATACACAGTGACACAGAGAAAGGTGCACATGACATAGAAGAGGAGGTGATGGATGACCCAGTTGTTGACCCAGATTGGCATCCATTGGGGGAAGAGGGTGCTGCTTCCAATAGCTCAGATGAGGAGCATCCACAGCAGACATCGACATCGCAACAGCTGTTATCTGGCAGGCCCGGAGAACTCCAAAGACAGGTTCCAAACATCAAAAGAGTTGCTGGACAGCTTGTCCAGAGGGTCAAAAGATCACAGCGTGCTAGGCCGCAAAATGTCTGCCAAAGTAGGAAGAGTGCAGTGTGGCACTTTTTTGACCAAAATCCTCATGATCAGGCCAAGGTTATCTGTAAGAAGTGCGCAAAGACCTTTAGCCGAGGGAAAAATCTGAAAAATTTGAATACCAGTTGCATGCTTAGACATTTAACCAGCATGCACTTGCAAGCGTGGACACAACACCAAACCTCAAGTGCCACATGTGAAACTGATCACAACGAAGGTAGTCAGCAACGCTACATTGTTTCCCCCACTGTAAGCCCACCGGTTAGCACAGCAGCAAATGTTGAGGTGTCGTTGCAAGGCCACAGCAGTCAGGGAATCCCACTGTTATATCAACGAAAGACTGATTCTAGGCCATCAGAAAGAACACCAACTCCATCACCATCATCAACCCTCTCTCAGTCCGCCCTGTCCACCGCTACTTCCACCATATGCAGCTCTCAAGTCCAGCTCACCCTCCCAGACACTATGAGTAGGTCAAGAAAGTACTCAGTCTCTCATCCGCGTACACTGGGTTTGAACGCCCACATTGCCAAACTAATCTCGTTTGAGATGATGCCCTTTCGGTTGGTGGAAAGCACAGCTTTCCGCGAACTCATGGCCTATGCAGTACCACGCTATGACCTACCCAGTCGCCACTTCTTCTCTCGCAAAGCCATCCCAGCCATCCACCATCATGTGAAAGACCGCATTGTCCATGCACTCAAGCAGTCAGTGAGCGGAAAGGTGCACCTCACAACTGATGCATGGTCCAGTCGGCATGGCCAGGGCCGTTACGTGTCCATCACTGCGCACTGGGTTAATGTGGTGGATGCAGGGTCCACAGGGGACAGCGGTGGTGGGACAGTGCTGCCTAGCCCACGGCATAGGAAAAAGTTGGCTGTAGGCGTTCGACCCTCCTCCTCCTCCTCCTCCTCCAGAAGCGAAAGCTCGTCCACAGAGCGCAGTCGTACGAGCACTCCATCTGCAGCTGCCACTGTTGCACACGATGTGTCCCCCTATCGAGCAGCTAGTGGAAAGCGTCAGCAGGCTGTGTTGCAGATGATGTGTTTGGGCGACAGACACACCGCCGAGGTGCTGGTCGAGTACTTGAAGCGACAAACTGAGTAATGGCTGGGCAGTGTACATCTTGAGGCAGGCAAGGTAGTTAGTGATAACGGCCGTAATTTTGTGGCAGCCATAGCCCTTTCCAAACTCAGCCACATACCATGCTTGGCTCACACATTGAACCTGGTGGTGCAGTGCTTCCTCAAAAATTATCCGGAGTTAACAGCCCTGCTCCAGAAGGTGCGAAGACTGTGCGCGCACATCCGCCGGTCGCCTGTACACTCCGTTCGTATGCAGAAGCTGCAGCGATTGCTCCACCTTCCCAACCACCGCCTCATTATCGACATTGCAACAAGGTGGAACTCCACCCTGCACATGGTGGAGCGGCTGTGCGAGCAGAGGCAGGCCATAATGCATTTGTGGGAGGATACACGGCCAGGCACTTTGAGAGCAGACATGGAGTTGACAGGCATGCAGTGGTCGAAGCTGAAAGACCTTTGTAAAGTCCTTCAGTGTTTTGAGGAATGCACACGGCTGGTAAGCGCAGACGACGCCATCCTAAGCATGAGCATCCCACTTATGCGTCTGCTCATGCAAACTTTGACGCACCTTAAGGAGCAGGCGTCTGTAGCCAATGTTGATGAGGAGGAAGAGGAGGAGGGAATCCTTGATGACATTCAGCCATTGTCTGCTCAGGGACCTCTCCTGGACGAGGTGGAGGAAGAAGAGGAGGAGGAGGAGGATGATGGGGATGATTACTTAGGGGAGGAGGATGCATCTCGTGGGGCAAGTGAAAATGTTGGCGTGGCAAGGTCTGGTACAGGGTTTGTGCGTGACTGGAGGGATGTGGATTTGCCAGAAAGTGCTCCTCCACCCAGCACTCGCAGTGCATCATTGACACCGGGAACATTGGCCCACATGTCAGATTATGCCTTGCGGATCCTAAAAAGGGACCCCCGCAATGCCAAAATGATGAACGATGACGACTACTGGTTGGCCAGCATCCTGGATCCACGCTATAAAGGCAAATTACAAAACATCATGCCACAGGAGAACCTTGACCTAATATTGGCTAATAAACAAGCAACTCTGGTAAATCGGTTGCTTGAGGCATTCCCAGCACACAGCAGCGGTGATGGTTCTCACAGGAGCCGTACGGGCCGGGGGCAGCTTGGCAGAGGTGTTCGTGGTGCACACAGCAGAAGTGGCGTTGGAGACAGGGGTTTCATGACAATGTTGTGGACTGATTTTTCAAATACCGCTCACACAACTGGTAATACTGCATCGATGGAAAGTGACAGGAGACAGCAGTTGTCAACTATGGTTACAAACTACTTTTCCTCCCATATCGATGTTCTCCCACACAGGTCATTCCCCTTTGACTATTGGGCCGCTAAACTGGACACCTGGCCTGAATTGGCCCAATATGCCATACAGGAGCTCGCTTGCCCAGCTGCAAGTGTGCTATCGGAAAGAGTCTTCAGTGCAGCTGGATCAATCCTGACAGAAAAAAGGACCCGTCTGTCAACCCAAAATGTGGATGATCTAACCTTCATTAAAATGAACCACGCATGGGTTTCCAAGGATTTTGTCCCACCTTCCCCTGATGACACATAGGGTGACAGAAAAATGGCTTGCTTTGGTCCACCTCTTCCTGGTACTTCACCTATTTCGCCTTTTGCATCAGTTGAATGTCCAACATCAACATATGCCACTTTCTAAAACTCCCTAACTGTGCTGCCTCCCCCCCATGGCCGGGGTCACCACCTAGCGCACGACACCGTGCGAGTGCCGTTGCCCTGGACAGGTGGGTAGGCCGACTCTTGGGCGCGGGCACTGGCACAGGGTCCCTCATAGTGCAATCAAGTGTCTCTGACGGTGGTGGTGCACACCCGCCGTCAGACACACCGCTGTAGTATTAGGGGCCCAGTGCCAGTACCGACGCCCACGAGTGGGCCCCCCTTGCTTGGCCAGGGCCCCAGAATTTGCAATCTTTACCTCTTCCTGCTCCTCCGCTGTGTAATCTGGGCCGTCAAATCCATACTGTGCCTGACACCGTCTGAGCCTGCCTCCTGAGACATATATTTTGAATGTGTACGCTATCCATACATGTTATCCGGGGATACGGTACCCCTTCTAACCTTTGTGCAATGACGTGCAATCCATACTGGGCCTAACACCGTCTGAGCCTGCCTCATGTTGTATAGACATATATTTTGAATGTGTACGCTATCCATACATGTTATCCGGGGATACGGTACCCCTTCTAACCTTTGTGCAATGACGTGCAATCCATACTGGGCCTAACACCGTCTGAGCCTGCCTCATGCTGTATAGACATATATTTTGAATGTGTACGCTATCCATACATGTTATCCGGGGATACGGTACCCCTTCTAACCTTTGTGCAATGACGTGCAATCCATACTGGGCCTAACACCGTCTGAGCCTGCCTCATGCTGTATAGACATATATTTTGAATGTGTACGCTATCCATACATGTTATCCGGGGATACGGTACCCCTTCTAACCTTTGTGCAATGACGTGCAATCCATACTGGGCCTAACACCGTCTGAGCCTGCCTCATGCTGTATAGACATATATTTTGAATGTGTACGCTATCCATACATGTTATCCGGGGATACGGTACCCCTTCTAACCTTTGTGCAATGACGTGCAATCCATACTGGGCCTAACACCGTCTGAGCCTGCCTCATGCTGTATAGACATATATTTTGAATGTGTACGCTATCCATACATGTTATCCGGGGATACGGTACCCCTTCTAACCTTTGTGCAATGACGTGCAATCCATACTGGGCCTAACACCGTCTGAGCCTGCCTCATGCTGTATAGACATATATTTTGAATGTGTACGCTATCCATACATGTTATCCGGGGATACGGTACCCCTTCTAACCTTTGTGCAATGACGTGCAATCCATACTGGGCCTAACACCGTCTGAGCCTGCCTCATGCTGTATAGACATATATTTTGAATGTGTACGCTATCCATACATGTTATCCGGGGATACGGTACCCCTTCTAACCTTTGTGCAATGACGTGCAATCCATACTGGGCCTAACACCGTCTGAGCCTGCCTCATGCTGTATAGACATATATTTTGAATGTGTACGCTATCCATACATGTTATCCGGGGATACGGTACCCCTTCTAACCTTTGTGCAATGACGTGCAATCCATACTGGGCCTAACACCGTCTGAGCCTGTCTCATGCTGTATAGACATATATTTTGAATGTGTACGCTATCCATACATGTTATCCGGGGATACGGTACCCCTTCTAACCTTTGTGCAATGACGTGCAATCCATACTGGGCCTAACACCGTCTGAGCCTGCCTCATGCTGTATAGACATATATTTTGAATGTGTACGCTATCCATACATGTTATCCAGGGATACTGTACCCTTTCTAACCTTTGTGCAATCACGTGCAATCCATACTGGGCGTGAGAACGGCTGGCGAGCTGTTAAGCAAGCTACAGCATCTGTCCAGACAAGTACAGGGATTCCCTAGCGAGGAGACTTATTTGATTGTTTTCTATGTTGGGACAGCAATTTTTGGGGAGCACTATACTCTGGAGAATGATAGATGGGGCCCACCATACACTGGAACATTCCAAAGGTGGACATCAGACACTGGAGCAGCATTTACAGGGCCCATTATACACTAGAGCAGTAGAAATGGGGCCCATTATGTTTGGAGCATTATTTGGGCCCATAAGACAGTGGAGCTTCATCCATGGGGACCAACATATACTGTAGCATTATGTGGAGCTCATCATATACTGTTTCAAACATTATATGGGACCAATGATTTTGTATGGAGAAATAGATGGGCCTCGTCATGAGATGTACAAAGTGAGGTATTTTTCATTGTACTATACCGCTATTTCTCTGCCGTATCGGAGCGTGATGAGTTGTGGTATGTGTTAAAGGGGCGCTCTTTCGCCCAGGGCACATGAAAACCTGCAGCCAGCCCTCCCCCCCCACAACTTTAGCCAAATAACCCCCATTTTTCAGTGCGTAACTTGTATTATGAAGTTAATTAAGGTTGACAAGCTTAAGTAAGAAGAATTGATGCTTTTGGCATTCAAATGGGCACTGTAGGTGTGTTTCCTGTCCTCCTCTCACTGCCGACTTTTATTCCCCATTGACTTACATTGGGTTTCGTGTTTCGGGACGACCCCGACTTTTCCCTATAATCGGACGATCTTGCTCGACCCGACTTTTGGAAAAGTCGGGTTTCACGAAACGAAACGCGACCCTAAAAAACCAAAAGTCGCTCAACTCTATACAGTACTATAAATTAGTCCCAGAAAGGGAAAGGTTAAGAGAAAAATCCGCAATGGTTTTGCATGTCATTTGGACAAAATAAAATACTGGAACGGGGCAACAAAATGCATGTTAAACCGGTGATTATCCAGGCTCACTAATGAATGCACTGTAATGCCTCAGCAGCTAATCAGATGGATGAATGGATGTTATTGGTACACGCGGTGCCGGCATTTAATTAAATGGAGAAAATACAGATTCAACGCAAAGAAATCTTTTTACAGACTAAGTGCAGGAAATGAATGTATTTTCCTAGCACTAGATAAAGACATTCAGAAGTAACATCAATACCTGGACCCTCTATTGGAAGAGTGAAGAAGAATGAAGGAATGTCAGAGTGACTTCATAAATGGCTTCTGGCTTATTATCTACGATACTTTATATTGTATAAGCGATGCACTAAGTTATAGTTGTGCGACCTTGAAGTTTCCTTTTACTATGGCTGTCTTCCTTTTTCATAGCCCATGTACTTGTTATTTTCAGCACTTTTCTTTACTAAGCTATATGCTCTGCAATGTTTGCCTTATGCGTATCCTGCAAGCAGATATTGCTCTTAAGGTGAGCACACACAAAATCCGCATGCTGCTAAGATCTGATTTTGAAGCTGGTTTTCCTACATAACTGCAAGGCCATTTACAATCCTTGTTGGATAACTTGTGTGGCTGTTTACCTGAAAAAAATTCTGAAGCCATTAAAGGGTAACTCTACTCTTAAAGAGACTCTGTCAGTAGGTTTTTGTTATGTAATCTGAGGACAGCGTGATGCTGTGGTTAAAACACAGAATTCATCGATGGGTCACTTATCAAGCTGTGTGCTCTTGTTTACTTACACTGAAGGTTTGATCACTAGAATAGTATCATTGCAAGGTCTGATGTGCACATGACTGCTAGTCCAACTCCACCCCTCCTGTGATAAGCAGCTCACTGTCAATAAACAATATACACACAGAGCCTGGTGTGGACGGGGTTAGCTTTATCAGCTCTGCTGCATTGCTAAATCTAAAAACTCTGATTGTATCAGAACGGCAGTACCCAGTAAACTAAATAAAATATATTTGTAATCAGGGTCTCGTTGACTACATCATGCTGCTCTAAGATGAGGTACCAAAAATCTGCTGACAGATTCCCTTTAAGTAATTTCTTAGAAGAACCTGGACACGAGTACCAACACTATTTCAGACCTTTTTATATCTTTTATGCTTAATTTTGGCCAGTTTTCCATTATGCCGGCTTTATCTCTCAAAGGGGAACCTGCCATCAGGATTTAACCATAAAAGCCATTGCCACCACATTTTTCAGCTTTTTAATGCTTTTCTACAAGCCTACTAAATCCCTCGTGCAGCACTGCATATCTTAAAGCAAAATTCCAGCACTTTTTTTTATTCCAGGGATGAAGTGGTGCTACTAATCTAAGTTTCCTGCTCCTATGCTTACCAGCCGCCAACTTCAGCTGTTATGGGCACCTCTTCGGGCAATCTCTAGCAGTTTGTGACCTGCTGGATCACTCTATTGTTTGCTGGGCAAGATGGAAGTCACAACTCAATGTAAGTCCATCAGAGCCAGAATGAGGTCCCCATAAATTTACATTGAGAGCTTGTGACCGTTACCTCTGAGTCCAGGTCAGTTAGAAGTTGCGGTTGCAAGATGGTGGTGTGGGACCAGAAGAGCTGAAGAAAGCAGCTGGTATGTATAAGACTAGGTTCCAGGAACTTAGGTTAGTAGCACCACTCCAGTGCTGCAATAAAGAAAAATGCTGGAGTGGTGCTTTTAAAAAAGCTTTGAAGTTGTCCAGCCCTATATTATAATGTGCGCCAAGTCATAAGATGGACATTTCTGGACCATGCTCAATGACCCCTCTTTGCCTTATAACAATTTCCCTCTGCCTAAGAATGATGTGGATGAAATCTTCAACTTTATCCACACTGCCAACATGTGCAGACTCTCTGCCGGATGTGTACATCAATTATAAATGGAGGAGTGGCATTACTAGGGGATGCAGAAAATAATCCAGAAATGCCCAATGGATCAGTCTGTGCACATTAAAATGCAGGGCTGGACAACTTAAGGCATATGGCACGGCATGGGGGATATAACGGACTTGTAAGGAATTTTTTAAAAGGCTGAAGAACATGGTGGCATTGGCTTTCGTAGGGAAAACCTGATGACGAGTTCCTTTTACTTTTCAATTGACTGTGAGCTGTTGGAAGAAGAAGACTGGCTATTAGGAGTTGTCCGATACACAGCACAGCACGCAGAGAGGGATTTCTGCTCTTCATTTCTGAGCACACAGAGAGACGCAGTAGCATAAGGAGAAATCTTACAGCAATACTGAGCAGTAGAGATTTGATAATGAGCTGGTAGACTGTCTTCTCAAAACCAGGAAGGAGTTGATCTATTTTTTTTGAGAATGGGTGGTAAGTTCAAGAGGCAAGGGGATCGGGAAAAATGGCTCATAAATGGAGAAATAAGCAGATTTTTAAGACAAGATATATTACAAAGTTTTATATTTGCCTGCACTATTAATGTGTAGGAAAATAGAAAAAATTGGAGTCCGGCTGAAGAGGACTGGATTTTCCTTTTCTTTTTCTTTTTCAAAAGAAAATATAGTGCATACAAAACAAAAATTTACATGGTTGACATGACCCAGTCGACGCGTTTCGACTGCACTAAGAAATTTTTCTTTTGTATGCACTTTATTTTCTTTTGAAAAAGAAAAAGAAAATCCAGTCCTGTTCAGCGGGACTCCAATTTTTTTCAATTTTCCTTGATGTGAGGCCAAAGCGAGGCCGGTGGTCTGAGCCCCAGGAGGATGAGCATAGAGCAACTAGGTGAGCTGGAATCAAGTTTTTATAACTATTACTGTATGCAAAGTTTATTGAAATACACTTCCCATTTATTATTCAATTATAAAATGGATGGAGCGTCAAAGCTGCAGACGATCAGTGGTTCATGATTAGCTGCAGCTGTTTTGTGACAACTGTGCCAGAAAGGAGAGAGAGAAAATAGCCGGTAGATTCAAGTAGCAATGCTTACAGGTAGGTGAGAATTTGTTCTTTTTTGTTCAATTTTGAATCTAAAACCTCCCCTGTAAGACTATGAGAGATGATTATGTCAGACGTATTACAAGACTCCCTTACTGACAAACTCGGATGAAACACAGGGAAAAAGAAGGGATCACATGAACTTTATCATATTCATCAATTATTCCTACCTTTACAAACCTTGAGGTTTAGTTAACTGGTGATAAATATACTCATACATCCTTATAATCCACTAGTGTAAGTTACATTAGGGCAATGAGGCATATATAGCAGACAAATGAATGTTAACCATTCGACAAATGAGCCTTCACATTCGCAGCTTTATTCTATGCTATATTCGATTTCCCTTTGTCATAACTGATACAAGTCTGTTCCAATGATTCCATTTCTTTTGAGGAGCGTAAGATCATCTCTTCAATCTTCATGTAAAATACCAATATATTTAATATACAGAATGTAGTGGTGCATTTTATGGCTGGCTAGATGGTGAAATGTGGTTTCCTAAATTAATTTGACCCAAAGGACGTGCTTTGTTCCATATCATTCTGGTCACTGAAAATACAGCTCTCAATTTGTTCAAATCTGAAAATCATTTCAATGTTCCTCAGTTTTGCAGGGATAAAATGAAGCAAAAACCTTGAAAAGTTATTCTATGCATGGATATATAGAAAGTTAGACAAAAGGCATTTTTGTATGGCAACGAACTTTTTTTTTTTTAACAGTGGTAGACATTGCAAAGCCGGGCTCTGCCCGATCCTATAAATCATCTCCTGTCTGTGATAAATTCAGACACTCAAAAAAATAGCTTGAAGACACCAGAAACAAGATATTATAATACTTTCTGTACGTAATTTTAAAAAAAGTTTCAATGACTGTCCTGTCCATGATCTCAATGGTGTTTTGGATTTCTTAAAGGGGTATTCCCACCTCCAAGGTCCTATCCCAATGTTTAGTAGGTGTAATAATAATGTTATTAGCAAATACTTCCAATTATAAATGTAGTATAGTTCTTCTGATTCACTATGTCTCTTACCTCATGTGCAGGAATTACGGGACCTTTAGATATCCATGGCTATGACCACTAGAAACTAGTTGTCACTATATCAGTGGTCGTAACCATGGATACCTAAGGTCCTGCAATGCCCCTGCACATGAGGAAAGATACATAATGAATCAGAAAAGCTATACTATATTTCTAATTGGCGGTATTTGCTAATATTATTATTATTATTACTACACATACTACATGGTGGGATAAGACCTTGGAGCTGACAATATTATTCCACCAATATACTAGGAGATTTACTTGATAGACAAGCTACTCTGTGTCTCTCGTTTTATTTCTCCCAATCCTAGGTGCCTAGGCAAAGCTAAACCAGAGGTTGGTTCCAGAAAGAGAAAATCCCGACTCTGACACCCTTTAACTGTTGTGCTTTGTCAAAGTCAATAGGTATAATACACATATTATTACTTATTTAGTGCCATCATATTCCACAGCACTTTACAGTAATTGTCATCAATGTCCCCATTGGAGCTCACAATATAAAATTCCCTATCAGTATGTATTGTGAGTGAGGGAAGAAACTGGAGAACCAGAGGAAACTCACGCAAACCCAAGGAGAACATACAAAATCCTTGCAGATGTTATCCTTGGTAGGATGTGAACCAAGGACCCCAGGGTTGCAAAACAACTGTGCAAACCACTGAGTCACAGTGCTACCCCATTCAGGAGACTCCCAAGATAAGAGGCTCTCAAACCTTTTCGAAACCCCACTAGTCCAATGCAGATTCATGATGGCCCCCAATAATATATGGTTGCATGCTGCCAGCAATTACATGCATATGGGCACATAGCAGCCACCAATAAACAGTGGCCTTTGCAGTCTTGTGCTGTTATGAAGTTTTTACTTGTGCTGGTATTAGATTTTGCTACAGTTTCTGTATTGTAGAGTACTTACTACATACTATTCATTCTAAGGTTTCTGCACTATAGATATTGCTTCAATACAACAGAGATGAGTGGACATTAAAGATGCCTTTCGAAGGACCAGAGGAGTGGACAGTTCCGTTGTTGACGTGCTCCTCTATGCGCCTTCTTCAGGTGTCATGCTGAGTGTGGAATCGGTCTACAGCTTTTGAGTAGGAGTAAAGAGCTGGGAAAGACCTAGAAGACTGGAGAACACATTCATGATGAGAGAAGAAGGTGGCTGGATGAGCGTTGAACCTTGAGGAGCACAGAGATGGACAACTAGCCAGGGTATTTGCTTGTGAAGATTCACTATCAAAATGCTAGGTTGACTAGAAACCAGTCCTGTCTCCTGACACTGACAGATCAAAGCCAAACTAACAAAGGCTGTAATACTCAGAGAGTCTTGGAAGTGTTTAAAGGGCACCTGGTGTACCAACAGTATGACTATTATTTCTGTGAAGCTACGGATTGTTGCAATCTAATAAAAAAAATAGTTTATTAAGACTGTGTCACATTTCATAGACACTAATATTGATTCATTTGTAAGACTGATAAACTGCAGAAGTATTATTGCGTTGGTTGCGTAGAGTTCTACATCACTTTACCAAAGACTGTGGTACAGCTCTGCTAGTTGGTGGTAAAGCTGTATTGATCAAAGACTCTATATTTCCAGACTATTATTGTCACTTTGTACAATTCTTCAGGAATTGTTGATCGCCATTTTGCACTCTCATTTTGTCTTTAGTAAAGATGTTTCATTGCAGGAGAATGCCAGTCAAAGACCAATATGACATCTCATTGAGGCATTATATACTGGCCCGCAGATTAGCTATAGGTCAGATATATGTGCTTGTGGTGACTCCTTGTGGTACTATCCTGTGTCTGTGCATACGTCAATGACATTTATATGGATCGTATGGTTTCCCAAGAGAAAAAAAATCAATTCAGGCAAAAATTTCCTTCCTTCAAAACACAGGAAAACATACCTCACTATGGTATTCACATTATACCTTCACCCCATCTTCAGACCTACTAAAGTACAACCTTTCAAAGCCTAAATTCATAGTCCTGACCTCCACTAATATCTTCTCTGCCCCTCAACCGGCTACTAGGTACATCACATAATTTCTGGCATTTCAGTTCCTTTTCCTTCCAGCCCTTCCTATGACTTATTACATTACATTTCTTCTCTGGACATTGTGTAACCTATTTGCTGCTTTTCCAAGATCATTACACCCTAATACCACATTTCCCAACATTTCTACCCTCATCTTGCTTCTTTTTTTTTTCCTATTTCTGATCACATTCCCCATCTAGTTTCTCTAATGACCTTCCAGACTCGGCAATTTTCCACTTTCATTTTCTTCCTCATATTCTCAAAAGTGAAGAAAAAAAGGATATTTGGTCACTCAGAAAGACATATGATACAACATAGATTACATGCACACAAGAATACAAAAACAATATGCATTAATAATGTAAGAAGAACATTACTGAAGACTGCATGCGGCCCATGCCACCACCTCGTTAATATACAATATTTCATCATTGGTGGTCCCTGCAGCAAAGTTTAGTTTATTTCTTGGCTGGTATATATATATATATATATATATATATATATATATATATATATCCCTTTGTACAATAATATATTGTTCTTATATTCCTGTATAGAAGTGCTATATAGCAGTTGACATATTATAGACATGTCTTAGGTGCTCCAGAACTTCTAGAACTGTACCCAAACTTGAACCTAAGCCTGAACCTCATGGAAATCAATGGGGACCCAAACTTTAAAGCTAGAAAATCTCTCTCTTTCTATCTCTCTCGTCCCCGAACTGGAAAATGGACTTCCAGGAGACGTCCATGTTTGGAATTCAGCACCGGACACTAGGTGTCCAGTACAAACCCCAAACTTTGCAGTTCAGGTATACTCATCTCTAAACATGAAGCTTCGTGTCCACCATTGATATAAATAAAACTACCGCATTCACAACTACAACTTTCCTAGAAAGATTTTAAAAAAAAGTTCTCATGGGGCTGGGAATGTAAAAAAAAAGAAGAAAAATTATACAGCACTTGGAAGAAGGAACAGAGAATTTAAAAGAAAAAAAACAAAGATACAGTCATATGTTAAAGTTTGGGCACCCCTATTAATGTTAACCTTTTTTCTTTATAACAATTTTGGTTTTTGCAACAGCTATTTCAGTTTCATATATCTAATAACTGATGGACTCAGTTATATTTCTGGATTCAAATGAGGTTTATTGTACTAACAGAAAATGTGCAATCTGCATTTTAACAAAATTTGACCAGTGCAAAAGTATGGGCACCCTTATCATTTTCTTGATTTGAACACTCCTAACTACTTTTTACTGACTTCCTAAAGCACTAAATTGGTTTTGTAACCTCATTGAGCTTTGAACTTCATAGCCAGGTGTATCAAATCATGAGAAAAGGTATTTAAGGTGGCCACTTGCAAGTAGTTCTCCTATTTGATTCTCCTATGAAGAGTGGCATCATGGGCTCCTCAAAACAACTCTCAAATGATCTGAAAACAAAGATTATTCAACATAGCTTTTCAGGGGAAGGATACAAAAAGTTGTCTCAGAGATTTAACCTGTCAGTTTCCACTGTGAGGAACATAGTAAGGAAATGGAAGAACACAGGTACAGTTCTTGTTAAGCCCAGAAGTGGCAGGCCAAGAAAAATATCAGAAAGGCAGAGAAGAAGAATGGTGAGAACAGTCAAGGACGATCCACAGACCACCTCCAAAGACCTGCAGCATCATCTTGCTGCAGATGGTGTCACTGTGCATCGGTCAACAATACAGCGCACTTTGCACAAGGAGAAGCTGTGTGGGAGAGTGATGCAAAAGAAGCCGTTTCTGCAAGCACGCCACAAACAGAGTCGCCTGAGGTATGCAAAAGCACATTTGGACAAGCCAGTTACATTTTGGAAGAAGGTCCTGTGGACTGATGAAACAAAGATTGAGTTGTTTGGTCATACAAAAAGGCGTTATGCATGGAGGCTAAAAAACACAGCATTCCAAGAAAAACACTTGCTACCCACAGTAAAATTTGGTGGAGGTTCCATCATGCTTTGGGGCTGTGTGGCCAATGCCGGCACCGGGAATCTTGTTAAAGTTGAGGGTCGCATGGATTCAACTCAGTATCAGCAGATTCTTGACAATAATGTGCAAGAATCAGTGACGAAGTTGAAGTTACTCAGGGGATGGATATTTTGGCAAGACAATGATCCAAAACACCGCTCCAAATCTACTCAGGCATTCATACAGAGGAACAATTACAATGTTCTGGAATGGCCATCCCAGTCCCCAGACCTGAATATCATTGAACATCTGTGGGATGATTTGAAGTGGGCTGTCCATGCTCGGCGACCATCAAACTTAACTGAACTGGAATTGCTTTGTAAGCAGGAATGGTCACAAATACCTTCATCCAGGATCCAGGAACTCATTAATAGCTACAGGAAGCGACTAGAGGCTGTTATTTTTGCAAAAGGAGGATCTACGAAATATTAATGTCACTTTTATGTTGAGGTGCCCATACTTTTGCACCAGTCAAATTTTGTTAAAATGCAGATTGCACATTTTCTGTTAGTACAATAAACCTCATTTGAGTCCAGAAATATAACTGAGCCCATCAGTTATTAGATATATGAAACTGAAATAGCTGTTGCAAAAACCACCAAAATTGTTATAAAGAAAAAAGGTTAACATTAATAGGGGTGCCCAACCTTTTACATATGACTGTATTTGCGGTAGGAAGGAACGAGAGCTAAGATGTGTACTATAATAATAATAATAAATTTTATTTCTATAGCGCCAACATATTCCGCAGCACTTTAAGTTTCAGAGAGGACTTGTACAGACAATAGACATTACAGCATAACAATAATCACATAGATCATAACAGATACCAAGAGGAATGAGGGCCCTGCTTGCTAGCTTACAGTCTATGAGGAAAGAGGTAGACACGAAAGGTGGGTGGTAACAGTTGCCCTGATTGTATGGACAAGCCATAATGTTAAGTGTGTAACAGTACAGGCGCAGAGGGCTAATGGATGCATAAAGCATGTGGGAACATGATGCGGGGAACCTGGTTATGGTAAAACTTTTGTCTGTGCCACACAGGGATAGATTAGGTTAATGTGTTGAGGCGATAGGCCAGTCTGAATAAATGCGTTTTCAGGGCACGCTTAAAATTGTGGGGATTGGGGACTAATCGTATTGACCTGGGAAGTGCATTCCAAATAAATGGCGCAGCATGTGTAAAGTTATGGAGATGGGAGTGGGAGGTTCTGATTATTGAGGATGCCAGCCTCAGGTCATCAGCAGAACGGAGGGTGCGGGTAGGGTGGTATACTGAAACAAGGGAGGAGATGTAGGGTGGTGCTGAGCCATGGAGGGCTTTGTGGGTGAGGGTGTAGGGAAGGTGACCTGACGGACGGACGGATGTGTCAGAATAGAGAGAGATAGGTTTGCACAGTTTAGACAGGTGTCAGTTACTACAGTGTGGAAACAGCTAGGAAAGTGTAGTGGACGTGCAGTACCTTGGGTTGACCATTAGATGGCAGGAAGGAGTATGAGCAAAGGACTTGACATCAGCTTAGGGCTTTAGAAACCGTTGGTCATGGGGGGCGGAGCTACAGTGACAGGGGATCGGGAGAGATACAAATACTGAGGGAGGGTTCCAGAAGGTTCCAGTCCCCAGGGGGAGCTCAAGTGACAGGAGAACTGCGACAGTTTGTGCACTCTGAGGAAAACCAAACCAGGGGGACTGAGGAGAGAGAACGTCAGGGGGGTGGTCCTGACAGGAAAGTACCGCAGAATAGACGAGGCATCGAGGTAAAGCATACCGTACTGAGAGAGACTACTGTTCAGTAAAAGTACTGTTGGTTACATGCCTAGGGCGGCCACAGTGACAGATCTGACAGGAGTGTCAACGAGTGAAGAGGGGACGGTGTATGCATACACGTCCCCAGTGTAAAGTACGGTGTGCGGGAAACGGCTCTGGAAACGGAGGGCTGACAAGTGAAGCGAAGTAAAGTGAATTGCTTTGAAGTGCGGTGTGCTGCGGAGGCTGTCAAGTGGACGGCCAAAGAATAAAGCTTGGACCTGTTGTACCCGACATCTGCCTCCATTGTCTCTGTTACATCTCTGCGCGGTATAAAGAGGAACCACCCCCCCAGCTCGCCCCACAACCCCTACACTGGTAATAAGTTTATACTGAATTCTGGAGTGGATGGGTAGCCAGTGTAATGACTGGCACAAGGTAGAGGCATCGGTGCAACGATTGGTGAGGAATATGATCCTGGCTGCAGCATTCAAGACAGATTGAAGAGGGGAAAGTTTGGTAAGAGGGAGACCGATTAGAATAGAGTTACAATAGTCGAGACGAGAATGAATAAGAGAAACAGTAAGAGTTTTTGCAGAGTCAAAAGTAAGAAAAGGTCGAATTCTAGAAATGTTTTTGACCTGCAGATGACAAGAGCGAGCCAGTGATCGAATGTGGGGGGCAAAGGAAAGCTCGGAATCAAGTATGACCCCAAGACAGTGGGCATGTTGCTGGGGAGTAATAGTGGAGCCACACACAGAAATGGCAATGTCGGGTACTATGATGTGTTGCAGCCGAAGAGCTTCTTCCTCAGAGAGTATAACATGTCAATCAGTGAATTTCAAAGAAACGGAGACACGTCAATAGAAAATTACCAAAGGTGTATAATTTATTACTTTTACTTCTTCATATTAGTTATTGGAATTATTTATTACATAATCTCCCATATTTACTATAATGTTTTGTTTTTTTTTAGATTGAACGCCTTGTCTGGTTATTTTGAAGGCAGATATATTTGAATAATATTATTAATATACTGAAGAGAAGATATAAATTACACTTGGCTGATAATAATATATGCACCTGTTCCAAACCCTAAAAGGTCCTGATGCTAATGAGCCAAATAAAGGGAGAAAAAATTGCTTATATGTGCACTCCTTCTTCATTATAAACTACCAGAGTCATTTTTATTATTGCCAGCACTAACACTTTGCCAGGGAAGTATTTAGCTAAACGTAAAGTCAATAAAAAAAAATTAGAAAACAACTGCAACAATTTGCTTCATGATGTTCATGGTCATCTGCTTAGAATACACTGCAAAGATATTTGCCATCAAAGAAGCTGTGCACAGCTATTACATTTATGTCCTCTCAATATAAAAGATTGATGGGGGCCTGACACCCAACACCTCCATGATCAACTGTCATCATCACCATCAGTGGTGACTGCACCCAGCCAATTCTCATGGATGGGTGCTCCAGGGGTGAGATGCCCACTGATCTTATATCGATGATATGAAAGTAGTAGACAACTTAGTTAATAGTTGTATTTTAATGATTGGTGTTACATACTGCAGGCACGGTGTAGCTTCTAATAAGCCAACCATTCATTAAATGGGTTGTCCACTACTTGGATGAACCTTTCTGAATCCCTATGTTTCCCCCTAGTAAAATAATACTTTTACTCACCTTAGATGCCAGTGCCGTTCTAGCAGAGTTGGCACTGGCTCTCCCGAGGATGGTATGACATTGTTATGTCACGCAATCACTGCAGCCAATGACTGCTCAATGTGCCCTTGAGACGTCAACCTGAATGAACCACCGTACAGGGTGGTAGCCAAGGAGTTTGTGTTGTGACTATATCGTATTGGCCTTTGAGAGTTATGTCTTCTATAAAAGGAAGTAGTTACATTCTGCTGCAACAGGTAGAGAAGGCACAAGGAAAGCAAAGATAAAAAAAATTTTGACGTGTGTCTCCTGCTATGGTCACAGACAGGGTGAACCATGGTAGTGAAAGAGTAGGGAACCGTAAATAACGGGTGACTTGACAGTTCTTTAAAATGTAACCTTAAAAATTACTAACTCACAAAATACAGGCAGACATACATATACTCACTTACTACATAATTGCACAGTTTTATATAAAAGCATGCACTTACACAATATTTTTTTCAATACTTACTACCTTAAGGCTGTGTTCACACATAGCGTAAATGCTGCGTTTTTATGCTGCAATTTTTAGGAAGAAAATCTGCTACGTTTAACTGTCCTAGCAAAATGGATGTGATTTCATGAAAACTCATGCACACTGTGTGTCTAAGAGTTCGTGCACAAGACGTCTTTTTCAAGCAAGTACGTTCTGTGGTCTACCAAAAAAAAGCACAAAATAAATGTAAAAAAAAGGAATGAACATATTCACTGCAATGTAAAAATGACTTGCCATTAGAGTTGAGCGACTTTGGTCGGATCGGGTTTCATGAAACAAAATTTGTTTCAGATGAAACTGGTCCGACTAGGGCAAAAAAAGTCGGAGTTTCGTCCGAAACCCGACCCCAATGCAAGTCAATGGGTAATAAAAGTCGTCATTGAGCGGATGACATTCATCCACTCTTTGCCGACTTTTATTCCCCATTGACTTGCATTGGGGTCGGGTTTCGGACGAAACTCCGACTTTTTTTGCCGTACTCGGACCAGTTTCATCTGAAACAAATTTTGTTTCATGAAACCCGATCCGACCAAAGTCGCTCAACTCTACATGCTATGCCTATGTTCAGGCTTTTGTGTTTCCTTAAACTGCTTTACATTTATAAAGAAGTGACGAGACTAGAATTGAGCAGATCGCTTCATGCAACTTCCGACCATGGTCCAGGTCAGTGCTTTTGCCCTCCGGTATCACAGACTTGATTTATGGCTACACAGGTTGACGATACGTCACTTGTGCACCGTATGCTGCACGTATGACATCGTACCAGATCGGCAAATCAAACGCTGCCCCATGGAATCCTTGACGCTCAAGAAATTTGACTTAGCCAGAGAGCGCTAACCTGAACTGTGGACCAGGATTTGTGTGGTGTGATCTGCTCTTCTCTAGACCTTAACATTCTTTTGGTGTCTTCCACTTTGAACTGAATTACTATTTTATAGATACAATTATTTGAATAAAACACTGCTGCAAAAAAACGATGAAAAGGACAATAAAAAATTATGTTTCAGGAAAAACATTGCCAGTATTTTCCGGAGTGCAAAACTCGTGGCGTACGACAGTGTCTAAAAGACATTATGTGCACATACCCTTAAAGGGAATCTGTCACCTATTTTTTCGAGTATCAGCTTCTGGCACCGCCATCAGGGGCTTATCTACAGCATTCTGTAATCCTGTAGATAAGTCCCCGATGTAACCTGAAAGATAAGAAAAATGAGTTATATTATACTCACCCAGGGGTGGTCCGGGTTCGGTTTTGCTTCCCGTCGTGGCTCCTGTGCAGGTGCACTGATCTGTCCTGTTGAGGGCAGAGCAGAGTCCTACAGTGCGCAGGTGCTGGGAAAGGTCAGAGAGGTCCGGTGCCTGCGCAATGCAGTACTCTGGTCTGCCCTCAACAGTGTGCCTGCGCAGGAGCCACGACGGGAAGCAAAGAAGAGGACGTCACCGTTAGAAGATGGGAGGCTCCGAACTGGACCATGACATCCATCGGACCAAAACCGGACCCAGCACGGCCCTGGGTGAGTATAATATAACTCATTTTTCTTATTTTTCTTATCTTTCAGGTTACATCAGGGGCTTATCTACAGCAATACAGAATGCTGTAGATAATCCCCTGATGGCGGTGCCGGCAGCTGATACTCGAAAAAAATAGGTGACAGATTCCCTTTAACTATGAACTGTGTGGTTATGGGGCAGTTTTGCTTTATAGTCTTCTATGAGGAGCATTACAAAAAAAGTGATGTAAAAAATGCATATAGTAAACATGTAAAAAAAAACAGTGCAGAATCAAAGATTTACTGTACTAAAATAACGCAGTAAAAAAACACCCAAAAGTGTTAGGTTGAGTTTGGAGCCCATTGCCCCTTTCAACAGCGTTGGGGCTGACAGTAACAGTGGAGGGCTACATTCAGCTGTGTAACATAGACTGTGAATAGAGCAGTACCGCAAATGCTTGACCGCGGCTTCATTTTGTAAAAAAGAAGAAGGGCTTCAGAACCCTCTTTATAGTGATTGTTAGGGGTCTTTCGGAATGGTACCTACTATCAATCGGTAATACATCTCCATTGTGGAGAAAACCTCTTTAATATCTAATATGATTATTTTTATCATTATTATTATTGTTATTATTATTTTGATCGTTAATATTATCATTATTATTATTGTTATTATTAGTGTAATATTATTACATTATTTAGCTATTATCATTATTATTGTTATTTTTATCATTATCATTGTTATTGTTGTTATTATTATTAGTGCAATATTATTATATTATTTAGCTACTATTATCGTTATTATTTACACTGTACCATGTAAAATCTAAAAAGAAATTTTGATATAAAAAAGTAATGGATTTTACGAAATGCAAACGATAATTTTTTTTTTGTCAACTAAAATGCCTTCCCTTTAACATGACATACATAATATACCATAAATGCTCTAAATCGGTTGTATCTTAAGAAACGTCCTTTGAGATTACAGTAATTGTTTTCCTTTCCCTGTCCCCAGAGTCAGCGACATAATAAAATGCAAATAAATGCAAATTATGCATAATCTCTAATGCATACCAAAGAGGAGCTTTTAGAAGTGGATACCTTTTTTTTTTGCCAGTGACCAGTCATTGCATTAGTCTGTTTAAGATTTGTGCCGTATATTAAATTGTAAGGTTCAACACTTTGCCAGTTAGTCCGTGCAGACACGCTGAAGTGTAACAATTACGACCACTATTTTAATCAAAGTAGTTCTAGCGTGAAATCTTAGAAAAACGAAGCTGCATCAATAAAGATCGTCGTGATGGAGCCGCTAATAGAAAATGGAGATGCATTAGAAATCAATGCTATAATAATTACAAGGCTGTCCAAAAAGTACTGGCTGTCATTCTGCATACATTAGCTAATGTATTCATAGGTTCATGATAGGTAAGCAAGCAAGCAAGCGGCAACGATCGACAGGCTAATTCCTAGGCTTAGGCAGTCTCACGTGCCTCCGTACGCGGTGATATTTATAGGGGGCTACAATACAAATTACAGTCCGGTAGACTATATATTCCTGATTACCCGGCTTTCTTAAATCAGTCCTCCAGTCACTTGCACACCTGGGGCCTCGAATGTAGTGTAGTTGTCATTTATGCTATCCGTAACACTAGATTGATGACAGTCATTCGCTGATGAAGCTGTATACATCATTTCTGTCCAGGCTGCACTGGCCAGATGGACCCTGACCATCCATCGTCTGTCAGGGACACATCTGTTCTAACTGCTGCTAGGGTACTAACAAGTCATTGCTTTCCAAAGGGACAATATAGTGTATGAACTGAATTAGATGCAATGCAACAATTCAAGTGTCCGAATATGAATATAAATTCTTTATGATGTTTACTTTTATATTTAAACACCTAATAACTTTAGGGTAGGATGCTCCTTTTATATTTAAACACCTTCTACCTATAGGGCTATTTCAGTTTTGTTTGTTTTGTTTTTTTAACCAGGTTTATTATGTTTATGTTTTTTTTTTGTTTTTTTCTCCATTGTGTCTCGCTCTCTCGGTTGCTTATAAGAAAATATTGATTTCCAGTCCAATGACTCAGAATGATATTGTGATTATAGTAAACTAGTGCGAGTCCATGTTTGGTAAGCAGCAAGAAGGTCCCGAGAGACGCTAACTCAATCTGATAGATAACAGAAACACTTCTTGAAATATAAAGAATGATCCAATTATGATGGTACCAATTAGTACACAAACATCTCAAAGGGAAAGGGAAATCTTTTCATTGAGAAAATGACTTGTTAGACAAGGAACTGATCCGGGTGCAGCCTTTTCTAATATAGTATTAGGATTGAAAAATTATTTTCTTATGATTTTTCTATGTAATCATAGCCATAAAAATAATTATTAAAATGTTTTAAAAATATAATAATAATAATGATAAATATTATTATTATTATTAGTAGTAGTAATAGTAGTAGTAGTAGTGTTTCTAAGGTTTTAAATGTTGTTATTTCCTATTTTTCAATTATTCTTTTAGCTATATTTAGGCAAAAACTAAAAAAATAAGCTATTGCGTAACCAACCCCAAAAAAGTATGGGTCCACGCAGGTGCCCAGAGAAAAGTCACACATGACAACAGTTGTGCATACCTAGTCAATGTTTGACTACTTTGTTAATATGGTAATACTAGCTTGGCCCGTGCGAAATTTCCGCACATTGGTCGTCGGGGTCGCAGGCAATTTCAGAAAAAGCAAGCTGGTCAAATGTAAATGTATTTCATGAGATGATGAACACAGGCAGGTATTTATATATGTAGATTGGTAATACAATAAATTGGTTTGATAAGTAGAGACCCAAAAATGTCTTCCGGTTGAGGTGCCACCTGCAGGTCATTGTGTCTTTCTGCAGGTTTATGAAAATGAATGTTTAAACTGTATTTAGTGATAAAATCATGAATGTGTGGTTTGTTTGGCTCTTTTCTTGCTGAAGGGGGCAAGTTTACCTTTCAAATGGTGTATCATGTGTGTGTGTGGGATGAAGTAATCAGCGAAAAAGCAGTGCATGTTTACAAATGTGTTTGCATATGTGACTATCCTACAGTGAAGTGTGAAATCCACCAATGTGCCTGAAATAGGCTAGGTAAGCACTTGTGCAAGCTGGAAAGACCTCAATGCAAATGTTTGGATTTGTTTGTGATGTCTGTAAGCAGCTTTATGGTAGCGTGCTTTGTGGTAGTGTGCTGCCAACTGCAGATCTTTTGACCTTTCAAATGGTGTATCATTTGTTTGAGTGGGTGGAGTATGAACGTAGCAAGTGTGCAATTCAATAGGCAGTGCATGTTTACAAATGTGTTTGCATATGTGACTCACCTGCAGTGAAGTGTGCAATCCTCCAATTTGGCTAAAATAGGCTGGGCAAGCAGTTTGGCAAGCCCCCAAAGCAAATGTTTGGATTTGTTTGTGATATCTTTAAGCTGCTTTGTGGTACTGTGCTTTGGGGTACTGTGGTGCCACCTGCAGTTTATTTTTCCTTACTGCAGGTTTATGAAAATTAATGTTTAAACTGTATTTTGTGATCAAATCATGGATGTGTGGTTTGTTTGGCTATTTTTTTGCTAAGGGGGCAAGTTTACCTTTCAAATGATGGATCATTTGTGTGTGTGGGTGCAGTATGAATGGAGAGACAAGGTGATCACTGAAAAACAGTGTTTAGAAATAATAAAATAGATTTTACAACTATTAAAGAAAATTAGAAAATCTGTCACTTTCCATGAACATGTAATTTTTTTTTTTATCCCATGTCCATGCCGCTGTTTCCTTACTCTGGCATTGTTTTTCTTTTGCTCCTGTGTGACTCTCCATTCCGGAGGAATGTCTCCTTCTTTCTTGTATATAAATGTAATAAATCTAGCCTTTCTAAGTAGGGGTAGAATAGATTAGTCATAAAAAAGAGATTAGGACCACGCCTACTTGGGTAGACTGACTAGATTTATGTAGAGGAAGTTAGACGCCTTATCTCAGGGATGGATAGGGATGGGAACAAAACAAAAACAATGCTAGATTTAGGAGAACAGGTAAAAAAATACATACTGCATGTATGACATGTGACAGGTCTGTTTTAAAAAACGCAAAAAAAAAACCAGGGAAAATGACCATGACATACAGACGGATTCTCTGTGCAAAGAAGCAATGTGTCGCATAAATTCATATCAAAGTAAGCATTAGACAAAGGTTTGTGCATTCAGTATGCGATAATATCATTATTATTTCACTATTTTATGAGTTGCATTCTTTATTTTTTGGGGGCATACCTTGCGCTAGGTCAAAATTTCAAAGAAGACCATAGGTGATCTGTCTGTGTATCTTGGTCTTTTATTCTCTGTTTTCGGGTGTTTTAAAACTGTTTTTGTGGTGTTGTTAAATGTCATTCTTAGGCTAAGCGCCCACATTGCAGAAATGCTGCAGAATTTTCCACAGCATTTCTGCAACTCCCTGCCGCTGGTGAAATACATGCGGAATTCGCATGCATTTTCCCGCAAAACACTAGTGTTTTGCAAGCGTTTTTAGCTTGCGGACTGCTAGCGCTTTCCAAGCGATTTGAAGCATCGCTTGGAAAGGTGATTGACATGTTGGTCACACTTGTCAAGTGTGACCAACTTTTTACTACTAATGCTGCCTATGCAGCATCAATATTAAAAGATAGAATGTAAAAAATAATAAAAAAAAATAAAAATAGTGATATACTCACCTTCTGATGGCTCCCGGAGCTCTCCCGCCTCTCAGCCACGCTGCCAACATCTTCCGTTCCCAGGGATGCATTGCGAGAATCACCTCAGATGACGTAGCCATCTCGCGACCGTGATGTAATCTGGGGTGATTTGCACAATGCATCCCTGGGAACGGAAGATGTTGGCAGCGTGGCTGAGATGCGGGAGAGCTCCGGGAGCCATCAGAAGGTGAGTATATCACTATTTTTTTTTCTATTTTTTACAGGATTATGGTACCCAGGGCCTGGAGGAGAGTCTCCTCTCTTTCAGACCCTGGGTACCATCTGCACATGAATCACTCACTTTATGCATGGTGGGCATAGCCACATGCATAAAGTGAGCATTTCAATGCAATCCTATGGCTGCGGAATTGCCGCGATTCCGCAGAAATAATGGACATGCTGCGAATATTACCACTATGTGATTCCGCAGCGGTAAAATCCAAAGCATGGGAACAGCAACTGCGGAATCCCATAGGATTGCAAAGAAAGCGTTTTGTTAGCGTTTTTTAAGCGTTTACACTGCTGTAAAAAAAGCTGCAAAAACGCTTACAAAACGCAATGTGGGCACACAGCCTTAGAGATGAGTGGATCCCTTTGCATGACCTTGGTCCATGGTCAAGGTCAGTAGTCTCTATCTGTGGAGTAGAGCTGTGCTAATTTCCTTACCTGCTAGCATCCCAGGCTTAGCTACATTTCAACTAACTACTGCTGAGTTACTACTAAATATTATCGGTTATTGATTGAAGGGATATTTCCAAGAATGTAAGCTATCACTGTCCTATGGGGAAAACTTAACAGTTACTGGGAACCCAACTGCTAAGACCCATAGAAACATGGCTAGAGAACATAGAGACTAGGTTCTGCGGTGTCTCAACTTGAAAGAAATGGAGGTGCACATGCCCAGTTTCCATAATATTCACTGCCTACGGGACTTCTGGAGAAAATTAAGTATAGCACTTGCTATTTCAGGCAGTCTCCTAGACAGTGAATGGAACATTTGGCTCCGCAAAGCCCTGTTCTCGTTGTCGAAGTTGCTGGTGGTCCCTGTAGTTGGCGCTCTAGCGAGTAAGTTATACCCTATTAATGGGGGATGAAATATTATATTAGAAATAACTCTTTAACTAGATATAAGGTAAGATGTGACCACAATTTTTGCACACAAATTCAACAACAATTTAGCCCTTCTCTACAAGTTGAAGGAATCTTAATTTTTTTAAGAACACATTCTTCTGGTTCATAGACTGTTGTCATCATCCTCATGCATCTAACAATAAGCGATATAAATCTCTTGTTCAATTCCTCCGTTAAGATTATGGTCAGGAAATAACAGATTGTTATTTAAGTGTTTCCTCTCTTCTCAGCAAAAGTGCAACAAAATTCCCAGGCTGACTGGGAGTGACGCCAAGCCTTAATAAAGTCATGTTATGTGGATACAATAAGGCTTTATGCCTAAATGGCCCTGTGTTAATGTTATGCTAATGAGCTTAAATATGGCTATGGCTTACCGCCATATAATTAGTTCTGTTAAATTATCATTAAATTTAAAAAAAAAATAAAGTTGTAGTCAATATTTTCTTTATGTTCTGACACCTTATGTCCTCTTTTTTACATGGCTCCTGAAATAAAATCTGTGAAAAATTTTATAAAAAAAAATTAACATGATTAACATGAACAACAATCCCACTTTGGCTCTGGTTGATGAGGGGCTCCAAATAAAGTAAAGGCCCCTTTACATTTAGCGATGCACCAGCGATCCGACCATGATACGACCCGGTCAGGATCGCTGGTGCATCGCTAAATGGTCACTAGTGAGCTGCCAAACAGGCAGATCTCACCAGCGATGTAGCGACGCAGCAACGGTCGTTACTTACCTTTCACACGCAGCGATGCTGACGTCCTCCGCCCGCATCCACACGTCACTCGTCGGCGCCAGCAAGAAGCGTCCGATGATATATGGACCCGGCCGATCTCGCGCGATCAGCGACAGACAGCGGGGGAGCTGGTCGGAGGTAAGTATCACACATAGCGATATCGCTAGCAATATCGCTGCTGCGTCACAAAATTACTAGCGATATCGCTATGTGTAAAACCCCCTTTACTGGTTGGGAGACCTTGAAGACAGTTTTGCATTGGGATCTAGTAGATTTAAGCAATGATTCTAAAATAGGAGCAATAATTTTCAAATGAAAATAATTTGCAATTTTTAAAGTGATTTTTTGTGCCTACAGTGTCGATGATCTTTGCTTTAGAGAAGCAAATAATTTCAAATCGATGGAGGGTGAATTTCAGCCAATCAGAAGCAGATTTAATGGATGTAAGTGGGGGCAGCACGGTGGCTCAGTGGTTAGCACTGCAGTCTTGCAGCACTGGCGTCCTGGCTTCAAATCCCACCAAGGACAACATCTGCAAGGAGTTTGTATGTTCTCCCCGTGTTTGCGTGGGTTTCCTCCGGGTACTCCGGTTTCCTCCCACACTCCAAAGACATACTGATAGGGAATTTAGATTGTGAGTCCCATCGGGGACAGCGATGATAATGTGTGCAAAATGTAAAGCGCTGCGGAATATGTTAGCGCTATATAAATTTTATTATTATGTACAATGTTGCAGATCAGCCCAAGTGAGTTGTGAACTGTATTACCCAAAACAGACCCTACTTAAAAAGGTCCCTTCACTCAGCTCATTGATGAGACTGCCCAGAGTCATATCCCCACCCATCTAATTTTAATGTCCTATCCTAAGAAAAACCCAGAAAAACCTTTTACAAGTTATTCCTGAGTGGACAGTTAAGAAGTCATATGTGTCACCACCTACATAGATTTGGCAAAAGAGGACTTTTGTAGGCAATGATCAAATGAACTAAGCTACACAAGAAGCCACAATGCTTTGCCATATCCACTGAATGAATATGACTCAACATTTCAGAGAAACTACACTTTCAAGATTTGGCCCGGTACCAAAACCATAAACCAGAGTAGTCCAGCCCTGACCCGGGCTGACTGTTTCCAGCACTGCTAGATTTGATTGACAGTTCTTTCCATATGCACACGCAAGGGAGAGACGTGTCAATCACCTACAGTATAATACAAGCATGGCTGCTATAGTCTGAGTCTAAGAGCGTATACCACTCGAAACGTGTACAGAACCTCCTGGGCACTTTCTGTGCAGCTATCCCATGTTAGGGTAAAAACCGCAATGATGACTATAGCAGCCATGCTTGTATTTTAATGAAATAAATAAGGAAAATTCTGGATTTTACTCCTTGAGCTGGACTTTACTTTTTCTATGAAGTATTCCAAGACGTCCAAGAGGAGACGTGTCCTTGCTCGGACCTTGCTGCAGCATCAATGAGGGGTGAGCTGAACTAAATCCTTTTTTCTCCAATCACCTACAGTACTGATGTGAATATCTGGTTGTTGTCAGCGCTGGACTACTCTGGTTTCCAGCTATGGTCCCGCTCAGGTCTACACCTTCTTTGTAAATGTCGGAGAAAAATATACCTGACCACATTGGTGCAACTAGGCTCTGCTTCATGCTGCACGTGGTTTGTGTAACATGACTGGCCCAATAGGTTTCATTTAAATAAACATATGCAGGAAATACGGTGCCAGGCCTACAAAAAGTCTATTTACCCTGTCATGTCAGGCATGTCACGCTCCATAAGGAGAAGCATTACCCCTTAAACCCCAGTTAGAGACCTCTCATACAGCCAAATCAAATCTCATGCTTAGCACTGATGAGGGGCGACACTCCGAAACAAGTGTCTGCATATTGCGATTCTGGTTTGCCTTTTATCCTAAGTCATGTGGCAGGGCTCGTTAAAGGGTCTATAGTAACTTTTAAGATTGCTACTTCCAATAGGTGGCACTAGAGTTCGAGTCCTCTTCCTCTCTGAATAGACAACATGCACACCTACAATATAAAATACCCTTGTTGGGTAAATCACATCATGGAGTGGGTTCCAAGGATTGCAGAGGAAGGAAAAAGATGTCAAAGACTCAGCAGTAGAGTTGAGCGACTTTTGGTTTTTTAGGGTCGCGTTTCGTTTCGTGAAACCCGACTTTTCCAAAAGTCGGGTCGAGCAAGATCGTCCGATTATAGGGAAAAGTCGGGGTCGTCCCGAAACACGAAACCCAATGTAAGTCAATGGGGAATAAAAGTTGGCAGTGAGAGGAGGACAGGAAACACACCTACAGTGCCCATTTGAATGCCAAAAGCATCAATTCTTCTTACTTAAGCTTGTCAACCTTAATTAACTTCATAATACAAGTTACGCACTGAAAAATGGGGGTTATTTGGCTAAAGTTGTGGGGGGGGGCTGGCTCCAGGTTTTCATGTGCCCTGGGCGAAAGCGCGCCCCTTTAACACATACCAAAACTCATCATGCTCCGATACGGCAGAGAAATAGCGGTATAGTACAATGAAAAATACTTCACTTTTTACATCTCATGACGAGGCCCATCTATTTCTCCATACAGAATCATTGGTCCCATATAATGTTTGAAACAGTATATGATGAGCTCCACATAATGCTACAGTATATGTTGGTCCCCATGGATGAAGCTCCACTGTCTTATGGGCCCAAATAATGCTCCAAACATAATGGGCCCCATTTCTAATGCGCTAGTGTATAATGGGCCCTGTAAATGCTGCTCCAGTGTCTGATGTCCACCTTTGGAATGTTCCAGTGTATGGTGGGCCCCATCTATCATTCTCCAGAGTATAGTGCTCCCCAAAAATTGCTGTCCCAACATTGAAAACAATCAAATAAGTCTCCTCGCTAGGGAATCCCTGTACTAGTCTGGACTCCTCGTCGTCCCCATCTTCCATCTCACTGCACAGTATTTCAACCTTGCAAGTGCTGTGATCCTGAGCAAGCAGGGGGGGCCCACTCGTTGGCGATGGCACTGGCACAGGGCCCCTGATAGTACGGTGGTGTGTCTGATGGCGGGTGGGCCGAACCTGCACTTTCATCTGCAGCTTCCTCTTTGTCACCGTGTAAGATGGAACTGTATATGGGAAGGGTAACCTGAGTTTCATCAGGGTCAGATTCAGGCCGTGTAGCGTGCGAGGGGAATGTAGTGGTCTGGGTCAATGTACCAGCAGATTCATCGAGCAGTGGCTGGGCATCAGTGCACTTGTGTCGCCCCCAGGAGTACGGTCGCCACAGTGGCATTACCTTCCTCCTAGGGAGTGTGATGTTATGCTTGGGAGCAACGAAGGATCTCTCTAGCAGGTTAACTGATTGGGCGGCGTTATTCCCACGAGTCATGACCCTCCAAACAGCGTTCATGAAGGCAAATTGTTTGTTTTACGTGGGCAGTATGGTTGCAAAGCTGAACCTTAAAGGAATGTCCAGAAGGGCACCACCAGGAGTGGAGCCTATGGTTAAATTCGACTCCACCTGGGAAACCTCAACCATGCCAGCTACAGAACAGATGCACACATTGCAAGCTTAATTCCGTTAACGAACGAGACTCCGTCATGCCCCGCGGTCCGAGTCCGGCTTACTAGAGGGACACGTGAGGCTCTGGAACATGAGATTGGCCAATAACTGGTGTGTCATGCCCTTACATGTCCGTGGCTGCATGTGCGCTACACTGAAAAGGCCAGCGTTTGTCGCTTACAGGTGCAGATAACCCGCTGAACAACGTTAGTGATGGGGATCACTGATTACAATTATTACCCGCGAACAATGATTTCCCAGTAAGTGCAGGTCAACTGCAGTTCCGGAATTAGGCCTAACCGTCATTCCTGAAAAAATGAAAAACTTACGTGTGCAAACCACAGGTGCTGTAGCTTGCTTAACAGCTCGCCAGCCGTTCTCACGCCCAGTATGGATTACACGTGATTGCACAAAGGTTAGAAAGGGTACCGTATCCCCAGATAACATGTATGGATAGCGTACACATTCAAAATATATGTCTCAGGAGGCAGGCTCAGACGGTGTTAGGCCCAGTATGGATTGCACGTGATTGCACAAAGGTTAGAAAGGGTACCGTATCCCCGGATAACATGTATGGATAGCGTACACATTCAAAATATATGTCTCAGGAGGCAGGCTCAGACGGTGTTAGGCCCAGTATGGATTGCACGTGATTGCACAAAGGTTAGAAAGGGTACCGTATCCCCGGATAACATGTATGGATAGCGTACACATTCAAAATATATGTCTCAGGAGGCAGGCTCAGACGGTGTTAGGCCCAGTATGGATTGCACGTGATTGCACAAAGGTTAGAAAGGGTACCGTATCCCCGGATAACATGTATGGATAGCGTACACATTCAAAATATATGTCTCAGGAGGCAGGCTCAGACGGTGTTAGGCCCAGTATGGATTGCACGTGATTGCACAAAGATTAGAAAGGGTACCGTATCCCCGGATAACATGTATGGATAGCGTACACATTCAAAATATATGTCTCAGGAGGCAGGCTCAGACGGCATTAGGCCCAGTATGGATTGCACGTGATTGCACAAAGGTTAGAAAGGGTACCGTATCCCCGGATAACATGTATGGATAGCGTACACATTCAAAATATATGTCTCAGGAGGCAGGCTCAGACGGTGTTAGGCCCAGTATGGATTGCACGTGATTGCACAAAGGTTAGAAAGGGTACCGTATCCCCGGATAACATGTATGGATAGCGTACACATTCAAAATATATGTCTCAGGAGGCAGGCTCAGATGGTGTTAGGCCCAGTATGGATTGCACGTGATTGCACAAAGGTTAGAAAGGGTACCGTATCCCCGGATAACATGTATGGATAGCGTACACATTCAAAATATATGTCTCAGGAGGCAGGCTCAGACGGTGTTAGGCCCAGTATGGATTGCACGTGATTGCACAAAGGTTAGAAAGGGTACCGTATCCCCGGATAACATGTATGGATAGCGTACACATTCAAAATATATGTCTCAGGAGGCAGGCTCAGACGGTGTTAGGCCCAGTATGGATTGCACGTGATTGCACAAAGGTTAGAAAGGGTACCGTATCCCCAGATAACATGTATGGATAGCGTACACATTCAAAATATATTTCTCAGGAGGCAGGCTCAGACGGTGTTAGGCCCAGTATGGATTGCACGTGATTGCACAAAGGTTAGAAAGGGTACCGTATCCCCGGATAACATGTATGGATAGCGTACACATTCAAAATATATGTCTCAGGAGGCAGGCTCAGACGGTGTCAGGCACAGTATGGATTTGACGGCCCAGATTACACAGCGGAGGAGCAGGGAGAGGTAAAGATTGCAAATGCTGGGGCCCTGCCCAAGCAAGGGGGCCCACTCGTGGGCGTCGGTACTGGCACTGGGCCCCTCATAGTACAGCGGTGTGTCTGACGGCGGGTGTGCACCACCACCATCAGAGACACTTGATTGCACTATGAGGGACCCTGTGCCAGTGCCCGCGCCCAAGAGTCGGCCTACCCACCTGTCCAGGGCAACGGAACTCGCACGGTGTCGTGCGCTAGGTGGTGACCCCGGCCATGGGGGGGAGGCAGCACAGTTAGGGAGTTTTAGAAAGTGGCATATGTTGATGTTGGACATTCAGCTGATGCAAAAGGCGAAATAGGTCAAGTCCCAGGAAGAGGTGGACCAAAGCAAGCCATTTTTCTGTCACCCTATGTGTCATCAGGGGAAGGTGGGACAAAATCCTTGGAAACCCATGCATGGTTCATTTTAATGAAGGTTAGATCATCCACATTTTGGGTTGACAGACGGGTCCTTTTTTCTGTCAGGATTGATCCAGCTGCACTGAAGACTCTTTCCGATAGCACACTTGCAGCTGGGCAAGCGAGCTCCTGTAAGGCATATTGGGCCAATTCAGGCCAGGTGTCCAGTTTAGCGGCCCAATAGTCAAAGGGGAATGACCTGTGTGGGAGAACATCGATATGGGAGGAAAAGTAGTTTGTAACCATGGTTGACAACTGCTGTCTCCTGTCACTTTCCATCGATGCAGTATTACCAGTTGTGTGAGCGGTATTTGAAAAATCAGTCCACAACATTGTCATGAAACCCCTGTCTCCAACACCACTTCTGCTGTGTGCACCACGAACACCTCTGCCAAGCTGCCCCCGGCCCGTACGGCTCGTGTGAGAACCATCACCGCTGCTGTGTGCGGGGAATGCCTCAAGCAACCGATTTACCAGAGTTGCTTGTTTATTAGCCAATATTAGGTCAAGGTTCTCCTGTGGCATGATGTTTTGTAATTTGCCTTTATAGCGTGGATCCAGGATGCTGGCCAACCAGTAGTCGTCATCGTTCATCATTTTGGCAATGCGGGGGTCCCTTTTTAGGATCCGCAAGGCATAATCTGACATGTGGGCCAATGTTCCCGGTGTCAATGATGCAATGCGAGTGCTGGTTGGAGGAGCACTTTCTGGCAAATCCACATCCCTCCAGTCACGCACAAACCCTGTACCAGACCTTGAGAGCTGCATATGGTGGAAGTAGCGGTGGACAGGGCGGACTGAGAGAGGGTTGATGATGGTGATGGAGTTGGTGTTCTTTCTGATGGCCTAGAATCAGTCTTTCGTTGATATAACAGTGGGATTCCCTGACTGCTGTGGCCTTGCAACGACACCTCAAAATTTGCTGCTGTGCTAACCGGTGGGCTTACAGTGGGGGAAACAATGTAGCGTTGCTGACTACCTTCGTTGTGATCAGTTGCACATGTGGCACTTGAGGTTTGGTGTTGTGTCCACGCTTGCAAGTGCATGCTGGTTAAATGTCTAAGCATGCAACTGGTATTCAAATTTTTCAGATTTTTCCCTCGGCTAAAGGTCTTTGCGCACTTCTTACAGATAACCTTGGCCTGATCATGAGGATTTTGTTCAAAAAAGTGCCACACTGCACTCTTCCTACTTTGGCAGACATTTTGCGGCCTAGCACGCTGTGATCTTTTGACCCTCTGGACAAGCTGTCCAGCAACTCTTTTGATGTTTGGAACCTGTCTTTGGAGTGCTCCGGGCCTGCCAGATAACAGCTGTTGCAATGTCGATGTCTGCTGTGGATGCTCCTCATCTGAGCTATTGGAAGCAGCACCCTCTTCCCCCAATGGATGCCAATCTGGGTCAACAACTGGGTCATCCATCACCTCCTCTTCTATGTCATGTGCACCTTCCTCTGTGTCACCGTGTATGGTGGTATAGTGTGCGGGAAGGGGCACCTGAGTCTCATCAGGGTCAGAATCTGGCTCTGTACACTGCGAGGACAATGTAGTGCTCTGAGTGAATGTACCAGCAGAATCATCCATCAGCGGCTGTGCATCAGTGCACTCCATGTCAGATTCATCTTGGCCTGGGTAAATCACCATTTGACTTGATAATCCAGGCATGGTATGTGAAAACAGCTCCATGGAGTAATCAGTAGTATGGCCTGCGTCATCCTTCAATCTTGGTTGGGGTGAAGGACACAAGGAAAGGTGTGGTTCATGAACATGAGCCTCCAATGACGACTCAGTGCTTTTACTTTTTACAACTGAAGAAGAGGAGGCGATAGAGCTGGAGGCTGAGTCAGCAATGTAAGACAAAACTTTTTCCTGATGCTCTGGCTTTAAAAGCGGTTTGCCAACTCCTAGAAAACTAAGCGTTCGAGGCCTTATGCAGCCAGACGATGACGCAGGCTCAACACCTCCTGCATTCGGTCCTATTTTGCTCTTGCCACTACCATCAGATCCACCACCAACACCATCATTACCAGCTGCCAACCCCCGCCCAATTCCACGGCCTCTTCCACCAGCCTTCCTCATTTTTGATAGAAATGTAGACAAAATCCAACAAACTATATAGTATGTAAAACAAGGTACAAGGTGTCTATAGGACAGGGGAGATTTTGAATTTCTGCACACACTTTTGGACACTGGACACTTTTGGATTGTGTGAGGCCCAATGAATATCTGAGCGCTATGTGACAGGCTCGATGGCACAGCTGTGACCTAAGTGACTAGAGGATAAGGGAGATTTTGAATCTCTGCACACACTTTTGGACACTGGACACTTTTGGATTGTGTGAGGCCCAATGAATATCTGAGCACTATGAGACAGGCTCGATGGCACAGCTGTGACCTAAGTGACTAGAGGATAAGTGAGATTTTGAATCTCTGCACACACTTTTGGACACTGGACACTTTTGGATTGTGTGAGGCCCAATGAATATCTGAGCGCTATGTGACAGGCTCGATGGCACAGCTGTGACCTAAGTGACTAGAGGATAAGTGAGATTTTGAATCTCTGCACACACTTTTGGACACTGGACACTTTTGGATTGTGTGAGGCCCACTGATATCTGAGCGCTATGTGACAGACTCGATGGCACAGCTGTGACCTAAGTGACTAGAGGATAAGTGAGATTTTGAATCTCTGCACACACTTTTGGACACTGGACACTTTTGGATTGTGTGAGGCCCACTGATATCTGAGCGCTATGTGACAGGCTCGATGGCACAGCTGTGACCTAAGTGACTAGAGGATAAGTGAGATTTTGAATCTCTGCACACACTTTTGGACACTGGACACTTTTGGATTGTGTGAGGCCCAATGAATATCTGAGCGCTATGTGACAGGCTCGATGGCACAGCTGTGACCTAAGTGACTAGAGGATAAGGGAGATTTTGAATCTCTGCACACACTTTTGGACACTGGACACTTTTGGATTGTGTGAGGCCCAATGAATATCTGAGCACTATGAGACAGGCTCGATGGCACAGCTGTGACCTAAGTGACTAGAGGATAAGTGAGATTTTGAATCTCTGCACACACTTTTGGACACTGGACACTTTTGGATTGTGTGAGGCCCAATGAATATCTGAGCGCTATGTGACAGGCTCGATGGCACAGCTGTGACCTAAGTGACTAGAGGATAAGGGAGATTTTGAATCTCTGCACACACTTTTGGACACTGGACACTTTTGGATTGTGTGAGGCCCATTGAATATCTGAGCGCTATGTGACAGGCTCGATGGCGCAGCTGTGACCAAAGTGACTAGAGGATAAGGGAGATTGGATTTCTTTTAAAAAAGCAGTTTGCGGAGCAGTGGGTAAACAGCAATGCCAGCCTGTCAGGAAGCCTTAGAAGGCAGCCCAACAACCAACACCACTGATACACCACTATATAGCCTCCCCTTGCACTGCACACACAGTGACTGGTGTGTTGTGCAGGCCAAATCGCTAGCAGCAGAAGCAGTTTCTCTGTCTTCTTCCCTGCCTAACGCTCTCCCTACAGAATCAGCAGCAACCTCTCCCTATGCTAAGATCGGCAGAAGTAAGATGGCGGTCGGCGTGCACGCCCTTTTATACCCCCTGTGACGCCCACCAAAGCAAGCCAATCACTTGCATGCCCTTCTGAAAGATGGTGGTGACCCGTGCCTATGTCATCACGTTGCCCACAGTGTCCGTGGATCCTGATTGGCTGAAAAAGAGCGCAAAACAAACTTTTAAAACGCGACTTTGGCGCGTAAGTCGCCGACCTCGTGGCCGACCTCATCCTAGGGTCGGGTTTCGTTTCATGAAACCCGACTTTGCCAAAAGTCGGGGACTTTTGAATTTTTTCGACCCGTTTCGCTCAACTCTACTCAGCAGGTAATAGTCTTCCCGGTCCTGGCCATTGTTGAAGAGCAGCAGGTTTTCAAAGTAAAACATAGATATTTGCAGTGAAGGAGCCTATCCCTGGTTCATGGTGCCCCAAACTTTGGGCAATCATCTGACAGGTTTCCTTTAAATCTAGTTATAGCTATGAAAAATGGCAGAACCTTTGGATAATTTCAAACAGTGGGCTGTCCGTCAAAAACAAGCCCATCACTTATACTATGTAGAAGAAGTCATACATAAAAATGTAACATGTTGAAGTAAGGGGGACGCTCTTTTAAATTATATTATTGCAAGTTTTTCAACAATGATAGTCTCCTAGGGAAATGTATGATTTAAGCAGGTAAATTTTTATGCAGGGGAAGAGTGGTAAAACACACATTTATGCTTTAGAATTTGAGCAAGTTGTAAAGTGGAATGTAGTTAAGAAACCTTTCAGAATATAGCAGTTACATTATTGTATAAAGTAATGTGTGTACAGCTCATGCATTCAGTCTACCAGATCAACAATTTCTAGCTCCTCTGCTCCGATATATAGTTTGTATCATGTAACCATCTATGTATGATTTATTATACAGATGTTTTTATGGTCATATGAACATATTGACAATTCCAAGTAAAAAAGGAAGTAGATAGCACTCACCGATCTTGTGGAAAAAATCTTTTCTCTTTATTGGCAACGGTTAAAACATCATGGCCGGGAGAGTGAGAACAGGATTGTGCAAGTGCTGACGTCGGCTGTTTCGCACTGAATAGCGCTTCTACGGGTCCGGGTACATGTAATGGCTTTGATATTTTTAATGTGACTAGCCATAACAGAGTCCATAATGTCGGGCAGTAGGCAATTTCATCAATGTTAATGTCAATGTTCGTTAATGTCAATGTTGGGCCATCTAATTTTCCTTTCACCTCTGTGTACAGTGAAAAAATTTTTTTAATTTACTATGCATTCGAAAGTGGACATAAACCTATTATGTCTAACTCAATATTAGTCCTTCAAAATGTATTTTTTGGGTTAACTTTTATACTTCTTAGAGGGCACTTCATGTAGGAAGAATTTCTCAGATGATAAATATCAACTTTTCTATCAGTCGAGGTTTGAATAAATGAGACCTTACCCCACTGCCAGGACAAGGATTTTTATCCCCATTAGAATGGAGCAATAGTGCACTTGCTCCACCACTACTCAATTTGTTACACTCCTGTCCCAGGAATCCCAGACTCTGTTTCCTTCCCCTGGGGCGACTGCCCTTTGCTGCGCTCCACGCATTGCAAGTTGCCCATGGTGCATTATTGACATCATCTTCTTACACCTATTTAAGGCCCATTAAGTCACACATCTGTGTCTTGGGATTGAGACTCTAGTCCTATGTTTAATATGCTCCACCATCTATATTTTTTTTTGTGTTTGTGCTTGCGTTCATCCTTGCTAGGTTCCTCTTCATCTGTCCTGAAGAGCCTGAGATTCCTGAGCGTGCAAAGTCCTCAGTGGCCACGAGGCTTCCTGATTGGTGCATCAATGCCCATCCGGACCTAAGGCTTAGAGGATAGGATCCACCATTCTTTCTCGATGGATCTACCATTGAAAATTAATGGCACTGCATTCATCTATCTCTGACAGTCTCGCGGGGAATAAATGGCTTGGCCGTCAAGCATTCAAACTACCGGTCTATTTTAACAGACATTAAAGTGATGAGATCCCCAGTGATCTAGAAATTATCATCTATCTTGTGATGACTAAACTGAGACCAACCATACTGTGTGTATGCAATTACATAGCTTGAAATATTTTAATCTTACACAATTTTTTTTTTGTAAAATTGAGTAAAAATACTTCCATTACGGTTTAGTGTAACACTCACATGATTATTACATAGCACGACAATTGTCCCGCTCATACAAAATCACTCTATTGCTATATTATCACAGACATAGATGAAAGATAGCTTCTGTTTTTTAACTTCAATAATTTGATTGGAAGACTCACACAGGTTTTAGAATTCAGTATTTGCAGGTCATAGTACCAAATCCAGGATTAAGATTGCGTTTCTCCACTTTCGATAACTTTAGTATAATTTTATATTTTTTTCTATACAACTGGTACAGAGAAAAACTCCAGTCCCATATATATATATATATATATATATATATATAAAAATCCATTGTAATTTACTATTTTTATCCTGCCTAATGCCCCAGAGGGTAACTTCCTACTCTTACCATTGCAGACAAGGAATAAATACATCTACCACGTCTACATAGATTTAATACATTTATTTATTTTTTTTTTAACTTTAACATTGGATTCTGTTACTTAAAGATTTTATCTAACATATGATATGTCACATTGTAGCAGCCTAAGTCATTTGGCTCTATAAATAACATTTGACTGGAAGGACAGAAGATAAAAGTACAGTCTCCAGATGAATCCTTACTCTTTGCATTGCTTTGTAAGCCCTTTGCGTATCATATCACTAAGTTCAATTTCATCTTCTGGGCTGCGAAGCTCCGCATTGTATTGTATTTTCCTCCTCGACACAGACTGTGATAGGCTGTAGATGAGATGTGCTTTAGATACTTTTATAGTGTGTAATTTTATTTCTGATAGAAAGACAGAGCATGTGGCGATTTTGCTCAGAGAGCCAGTGATGCCTAGCTTCTCATTTTAGGATTTTATAGAAGGCCTGCCTGTTACCCTACAGACATACACATTAAACACACAACATTATAAAAAAAAATCACACTTGCCCTTTCCCCTTCAAAATAACAATTTGCATCCTTATAGTATTTATTGCATTATACAGTGCCTACAAGTAGTATTCAACCCCCTGCAGATTTAGCAGGTTTGATAAGATGCAAATAAGTTAGAGCCTTCAAACTTCACACAAGAGCAGGATTTATTAACAGATGCATAAATCTTACAAACCAAAAAGTTATGTTGCTCAGTTAAATTTTAATAAATTTTAAACATAAAAGTGTGGGTCAATTATTATTCAACCCCTAGGTTTAATATTTTGTGGAATAACCCTTGTTTGCAATTACAGCTAATAATCGTCTTTTATAAGACCTGATCAGGCCGGCACAGGTCTCTGGAGTTATCTTGGCCCACTCCTCCATGCAGATCTTCTCCAAGTTATCTAGGTTCTTTGGGTGTCTCATGTGGACTTTAATCTTGAGCTCCTTCCACAAGTTTTCAATTGGGTTAAGGTCAAGAGACTGACTAGGCCACTGCAACACCTTGATTTTTTTCCCTCTTGAACCAGGCCTTGGTTTTCTTGGCTGTGTGCTTTGGGTCGTTGTCTTGTTGGAAGATGAAATGACGACCCATCTTAAGATCCTTGATGGAGGAGCGGAGGTTCTTGGCCAAAATCTCCAGGTAGGCCGTGCTATCCATCTTCCCATGGATGCGGACCAGATGGCCAGGCCCCTTGGCTGAGAAACAGCCACACAGCATGATGCTGCCACCACCATGCTTGACTGTAGGGAAGGTATTCTTGGGGTCGTATGCAGTGCCATCCAGTCTCCAAACGTCACGTGTGTGGTTGGCACAAAAGATCTCGATCTTGGTCTCATCAGACCAGAGAACCTTGAACCAGTCTGTCTCAGAGTCCTCCAAGTGATCATGAGCAAACTGTAGATGAGCCTTGACATGACGCTTTGAAAGTAAAGGTACATTACGGGCTCGTCTGGAACGGAGACCATTGTGGTGGAGTACGTTACTTATGGTATTGACTGAAACCAATGTCCCCACTGCCATGAGATCTTCCTGGAGCTCCTTCCTTGTTGTCCTTGGGTTAGCCTTGACTCTTCGGACAAGCCTGGCCTCGGCACGGGAGGAAACTTTCAAAGGCTGTCCAGGCCGTGGAAGGCTAACAGTAGTTCCATAAGCCTTCCACTTCTGGATGATGCTCCCAACAGTGGAGACAGGTAGGCCCAACTCCTTGGAAAGGGTTTTGTACCCCTTGCCAGCCTTGTGACCCTCCACGATCTTGTCTCTGATGGCCTTGGAATGCTCCTTTGTCTTTCCCATGTTGACCATGTATGAGTGCTGTTCACGAGTTTGGGGAGGGTCTTAAATAGTCAGAAAAGGCTGGAAAAAGAGATAATTAATCCAAACATGTGAAGCTCATTGTTCTTTGTGCCTGAAATACTTCTTAATACTTTAGGGGAACCAAACAGAATTCTGGTGGTTTGAGGGGTTGAATAATAAATGACCCTCTGAATAAACTTTTCACAATTTAAAAAAAAATTAAACAAAGAAATCACATTCTTTTTTGCTGCAGTGCATTTCACACTTCCAGGCTGATCTACAGTCCAAATGTCACAATGCCAATTTAATTCCGAATGTGTAAACCTGCTAAATCTGCAGGGGGTTGAATACTACTTGTAGGCACTGTATATTCTATTTTAAAATTGTAATAAGATAGCTGATTTTTTTTTTATATTTTTCAAAAATGTCTATAAAATATGTGGTAAGTTGTACATTCAGGTTGCACCACCGTAAGCCATAGCCTAGAGTGAACAGATCAAAGATGCGACAGTGGAAAGAAGAAATGAAGGGAAATCTCCAGCGCTGATCCAAATGGTAAAACTTCACATTTCTTGAAAGCTCTTTAAAAAAGAGTTCATCAATAGAAAACCCAGAGGGTACAAAAACCGACGCGTTTCGACTAGATAGTCTTAGTGAGACCATGGCTAAGATTATCTAGTCGAAATGCGTCAGTTTTTTGTACCCTCTGAAGTTTTACCATTTGGATCAATGCTGGAGATTTCCCTTCATTTCTTCTTTCCACTGTCACATCTTTTGACCTGTTCACTCTAGGCTATGGCTGACATTTGTGATCAGCCCTTAGAGGTCACTGCACATCACACATCCATGATGTAACAAATTGTGAAACAAATTGCCGAAAATTCCAGCATAGAGTGAACAGGCCAGGAGATGCGGCATCAGGTAGAAAGAAGAGCCGGCTGTGAGGAAAGGATGGCGAGCATTGAGCAGTGGTGGGGATGAATAGGTGAGATTAAGGATGTTTTTGTTTTTTTAATTTTTGCCATCTACAGTTCCATGCAAAACGAATTTACAAAAATCTGTATTCTCAAAAAAACGTTTTTTATGTATATTCAAGTAGAATTAAATTCCACTAAAGAAATTCTCTCATCTATAGTTTCTAGCTCTGGCATCTGTTGTTAGTCCATTTTGGTGAATATATTCACTCATCTCTAGTACTTTATATAGTTTGAAAGAATGGCATAAATATAGAGGAGAGGAGAACATTCGGGACTTTCAAAAGATATCATGTTAAGTGTTGTCCACTGGAAGCACTTTATCTTCTGCTATTCCAAGTGAAATCATTTCTCACTGCGACATCCGAGAGCCAGTGACAGACCACTCATGAAATTAACAGCTTGGACATATGTTAGAGCTTGAGGCACCTGCACAGTCACTAACAGAATGTTTTTGGAGCTTGCTGTGGCGCCAGATGCCTCCACTGTAAGGATCACTTCTGTTCTTAATTTGCATGTAGGTCTGTAATTGCTATGAAGGAAATATTGTCTGATGTGGCTGTCAGCTTCTGAAGCCTCTTCAGTGCTCATCTCTACTTCATGTTGCACATCATTTCTTGCAGTCTGAAAAAGAAGTTGTCTATAAAGCAGAAGTCTTCTTGATACACAACTAGTCACTCATACATGCAATTTTAAAGTGGTTGTCCAGGACTTTAACCTTGGCCTATCTGTGGGACAGGTCATCAGTGTCTGACCCAGCACCCCCACCAATCAGCTGTTCCCAGTGTTGGCGACGGTCAGAACTGCTTAGTTGTGGAGCAGCACAGCTCTGTTGAAGAAATAGTGGCTGCGGCCGGGTAATGCAAATCAGCCCTATATTAATTTTTATAGGGGGCATCTGCAGTATCTGACTGTGGCCACTATTAAATTGACAAATCTTTGCTGTGTAAGTCCATATCTGGGCAGTTCCAGCCACCGCCAACACCGGGAACAGCTAATTGGCGGGAGTGCAGGGTGTCGTATCCATACCGATCAGACATTGATGACCCACATTAAGGATAGGCCATCAGTGTCAAAGTCCAAGACAACCTCTTTAAGAAACTTTGTAGTATACCTTATCAGAGAAATCAGCTTCATTCTCCAGGTATCAGAAACTTCTTCCTCTCCCCTGCCTTCTGAACTTGTTAAACACTGTTCAAAAATACCTCAAATCTATCTTGCTCAAAGGATATAGACTGCAGGTTTCACGACATAGCCCAGTATTTTATATGGAGAGGATAGGGGGAAAAAAGGAGTGAAAATCAGGGAAGGGAACAGAAGGTAGCAGACAGAAAAACATCATGCAGAGATTTCTAGTAAGTGTTTTACCTCTTATCAGAGCTTTATTCAGATCAAGAAAGCTCAGCTCTGTTGCAAAATTTCTTCCCTGTTGCTGCATATTGTATCAGTGAGCTAAAAGGTGAATGAGGAGCAGACATTCCCCTCTCTGTGCTGTGCTGTCTGTAGGCGAGATCACAAGGGCATGATAATATGTTGCGTGTAATGACTCTGGAGAAACAAAGTTCCATCAACTAGTCAAAGAGAAATTTGCATATTAAAAGCAAAGAGTAACAAGACTTTAAAAAAAAAAAAAAATATATATATATTTGTTTATGTGTCAAAGAAGAGTATAAAGGGCTTGTTAGGAAGGGTGGTTAGAAAGGAATATACAAGTGCTGGTGAGTTGGAGGGCATGGAGGACCTTTCCAGTTCAGCTCCTGGTGAATGGCGACGGAACTCTTTGGCTGGTAGTGTATTCTTCTCACTTCAGAAAATAATTTATATCTTTTTACAAGAATAATATTACACTATTCTCTGGGGTTGGCATCCTCTTCTAACAAAATAGTAATAGCTAGTGTTGAGCATTCCGATACCGCAAGTATCGGGTATCGGCCGATACTTGCTGTATCGGAATTCCGATACCGACTTCCGATATTTTTTCAATATCGGAATTCGGCATCGGAATCGGAAGTTCCAAGTTGATTGACAGACTGACGTCATCATGATGCGCGGTGTGTGCGCATCATGATGCGCCGTCATTTCGGGCCTTCCGGGGGTCTCTGCCGGCCTGCCGGGGGGCTGTGCCGGCCTGCCGGGGGGCTGTGTGGACTGCCCGGGGTCTGTACCGGCCTGCCGGGGGGCTGTGCCGGCCTGCCGGGGGGCTGTGCACCCTGTGGGGGTCTGTACCGGCCTGCCGGGGGGCTGTGCCGGCCTGCCGGTGGTCTGTGCATCCTGTGGGGGTCTGTACCGGCCTGCCGGGGGGCTGTGCCGGCCTGCCGGTGGTCTGTGCACCCTGTGGGGGTCTGTACCGGCCTGCCGGGGGGGCTGTGCCGGCCTGCCGGGGGGCTGTGCTGATGTCCGGGGGTCTGTGCAAGCATCGTCCGATGGGACTACAAGTCCCATCGGGCGATGCCTGCTACCATGACAGTGATTGACACATTAGCCAATGATGGGACAGTAGTAGTCCCATCATCCGGCTAATGTGTTAAATGTTAAAAAAAAGAAAAAAAAAAAAAAAAATACTACATACATACTACATGCATGCTACATGCTACATACATACTACATATATACTACATACATACTACATGCATGCTACATACATACTACATGCTACATACATACTACATATATACTACATACATACTACATGCTACATACATACTGCATGCTACATACATACTACATACATACTACTTACATACTACATGCATGCTACATACATACTACATGCATGCTACATACATACTACATGCATGCTACATACATACTACATGCATGCTACATACATACTACATGCATGCTACATACATACTACATGCATGCTACATGCATGCTACATACTACATATATACTACATGCATACTACATACATACCACATACATACCACATACATGCTACATACATGCTACATGCATGCTACATACATACTACATGCATGCTACATACATACTACATGCATGCTACATACATACTACATACATACTACATACATACTACATGCATGCTACATACATACTACATGCATGCTACATACATACTACATGCATGCTACATACATACTACATGCATGCTACATGCATGCTACATACTACATATATACTACATGCATACTACATACATACCACATACATACCACATACATGCTACATACATGCTACATACTACATACATACTACATGCATGCTACATACATACTACATGCATGCTACATACATACTACATGCCACATACATACCACATACATACTACATACATACTACATGCTACATACATACCACATATATACTACATACATACAATACATTCATACAATACATACATAGACATACAGTACATATAACATAGAGTAACATACTTACCAATACTTGTCACATTGTTCCCCGAAGCCATTGTCTTTTCCGGAATAAATATTAACATAACAAACCACAAAAATACTCACCCACGATCCGAAGCAGTCCACGAGTGTGTCCCACGACGATCTTGGGTAGAGAACTGCAGCATCAGATGATGCTGCCGTTCTCTACGGGCTGCAGGAATCCAATGACGGAAGGTAGGTATCCTTCCGCACTGTATTCCTCCGCCACTTAAAAAAAAAAGTCCCTAGTCTCACTTTATGCCATTGCTGCGTGGGAAATTCCCACACAGCAATGGCATAAAGTGAGACTAGGGACTTTTTTTTTTTTTTTTTTAAGTGGCGGAGGAATACAGTGCGGAAGGATACCTACCTCCCGTCATTGGATTCCTGCAGCCCGTAGAGAACGGCAGCATCATCTGATGCTGCAGTTCTCTACCCAAGATCGTCGTGGGACACACTCGTGGACTGCTTCGGATCGTGGGTGAGTATTTTTGTGGTTTGTTATGTTAATATTTATTCCGGAAAAGACAATGGCTTCGGGGAACAATGTGACAAGTATTGGTAAGTATGTTACTCTATGTTATATGTACTGTATGTCTATGTATGTATTGTATGAATGTATTGTATGTATGTAGTATATATGTGGTATGTATGTAGCATGTAGTATGTATGTAGTATGTATGTGGTATGTATGTGGCATGTAGTATGTATGTAGCATGCATGTAGTATGTATGTAGCATGCATGTAGTATGTATGTAGTATGTATGTAGTATGTAGCATGTATGTAGCATGTATGTGGTATGTATGTGGTATGTATGTAGCATGTAGTATGTATGTAGTATGTATGTAGTATATATGTGGTATGTATGTAGCATGCAGTATGTATGTAGCATGCATGTAGTATATATGTAGTATGTATGTAGTATATATGTAGTATGTATGTTGCATGTAGTATTTATGTAGTATGAATGTAGCATGTATGTAGTATGTAGTATGTATGTAGTATATATGTAGTATGTATGTTGCATGTAGTATGAATGTAGCATGTATGTAGTATGTAGTATGTAGTATGAATGTAGCATGTATGTAGTATGCATGTTGTATGAATGTAGCATGTATGTAGCATGTAATTTTTTTTTTTTTTTTTTTTTTACATTTAACACATTAGCCGGATGATGGGACTACTACTGTCCCATCATTGGCTAATGTGTCAATCACTGTCATGGTAGCAGGCATCGCCCGATGGGACTTGTAGTCCCATCGGACGATGCCTGCACAGACCCCCGAAGCCTGCACAGACCACCGGCAGGCCGGCACAGCCCCCCGGCAGGCCGGCACAGCCCCCCGGAGCCTGCACAGACCACCGGCAGGCCGGCACAGACCACCGGCAGGCCGGCACAGCCCCCCGGAGCCTGCACAGCCCCCCGGCAGGCCGGCACAGCCCACCGGAGCCTGCACAGACCACCGGCAGGCCGGCACAGCCCCCCGGCAGGCCGGCACAGACCACCGGAGCCTGCACAGACCCCCTGGCAGGCCGGCACAGCCCCCCGAAAGGCCCGTACAGACCCCAGAGAGGCTGTACAAGGGCAGGAAAGGGTTTTTCTTATTCCGATACCGGAAGTCCCATAGACTTGAATGGGACTTCCGGTATCGGAATCGGCGATACCGATACTTTTTTTAAAGATCGGCCGATACCATCCGATACGATACTTTGAAGTATCGGACGGTATCGCTCAACTCTAGTAATAGCTTTAATACAATATATAGACTTCTCAAGTACAACACCTGGTCCTGACCAAGATGTGCCACTTTACCTAGGCTTAGGTCATAATGATAAAAATGAACAGATCTAAAAACATAAGATAAATTTGTTAAAAATAAAGATTTTGGGGTGGTGAGTAGAAAATGTTAAGTAGATTTTTGGATTTAGCACAGTGTATTTGGCAGGTATATCCAAATGGATCATTATCATTGCTCTTTGCTTGGAACATAATTACGGCAGGTTTTACTGCTCTCTGTTGAGTAAAGACATATTTTACTGATTGGTAATTACATGACATTTATTTGCAATCTGATTAATGCTATTCTCACTGGGTTAACGCTAGATGGTAAGTCTGACCCGTATTGTACTTTGGGAATTGGTGTAGATGTGGAGGAGTGTTATTTCCTAGGCTGAGACTGCAATGAAATTCAGTATGATTCTGGGACAGACTCTTAAAGGGATAACAAAATGCAAGGTCAATCCTATTTTCCACACTGTTTGCATTATTATCCATTCCCACAATTGGTTTGTTTTCATAACAGTGATCAATGGACAAACACAAAACTATAGGCACTTCTTAAGTTTGATGGGTCTTCAGTTTTAGTTTTAAGTTTGAAAAAAGACACAAGCCCATCAATTTCAACCCAAAACCTAATGTGTTAATGGGGTTGTCCACTTCTAGGACAACCCCTTCTTGATCTAAATGTTTGTCTCCCATAAAATCAAAAAGTTTATGCTCACTTCCCATGCCAGCACCATTCCAACGTGACAGTACTCGTGGTCCAGGGGCTCATGTGTGATTGTTGCACTTCCTGTTAAATACTTAACCATATGTAGGCAGGGACAGTGATTCCAGCTTCAATTGAGCGCCGGGCTCACGTGTCATAACAACAACACCTGATCCCTTGGACCGCAAGTGCCGACACCACTTTAACGGTACCGGTATGGGAGGTGAGTATCAGCTTTTTTATTTTATCGGGGCCAAACATTTAGATCCAGAAGGAGTTGTCCTAATAGTGTACGACCCCTTTAATACAGAGGAAAGCAGAAATCCCATAATGTAGATGATAATTACCCCATATTACGGGAAAAAAAATCCCTCCCGGCTCCACAAATGGTAATCATACTAGTTCCCTGAATGAACATCACATCTCAGAACTTAGGGTTCATAACTTGTAATATTACAGTGTACAGTGGCATATATTAGTTTTTGCACCCCTGGTCAAAATTACTGTTATTGTGAGCAGTTAAGGAAGTTGAAGATGAAATGATCTCTAAAAGGCCTAAAGTTAAAGATGACATATTTCCTTCTTTCCTCTAGACGTACAGGATGCCCCCTTGTCATTATTGCAGGCCTAAGTGCAAAAATATCATTACACAGATCTCTGTTCATATATTTGTAAAATATTATAAATGTCCCTAAGCCTTTGATTTTGTAAACTAAATAACCCCAAGTTTGACAACCTCTCATGATATCATAGTCAACCCATTCGCTTAATAACCTTGGTCACTCATCACTGCACCCGCTCTAGTTCTACTATGTCCTTCTTGTAGATTGGAGCACAAAATTGTACGCAATATCTAAATTTGGCCTCACTAGTGACTTGAATAGACGCAAAACTATGTTCTTGTACTGAGGTTCTCTGCCTCTTTTAATACATTTCATGATGATTTTATTTGCCTTGGCAGCAGCTAACTGACATTGATCACTAAATTTGAGTTTGCTGTCCATTGCCCCAAGATAATCCTCCTTTGACCGTTAATTTATTTTTTATCAAAGGTGACCAGTGGACTCGACAACCCACAAGGGGTCAAAGCATGACATCTAAATTTTCACTGATTAACCTCTGGTACAACTATCTTAGGGTCCCAGTATTACATTCAAAAATTCTGACTAAAGCCCCGGTCACACTAAGCGAGATCGCTAGCGAGATCGCTGCTGAGTCACAAGCTTTGTGATGCAACAGCGACCTCAGCAGCGATCTCGCTGTGTGTGACAACTATCAGTGACCGGCCCCCTCGCCGGGTATCGCTGATCGTGCAGGAGTGTCCTGGGCCATTTTTTGATTGATGGTCTCCAGCTGGCCAGCACTCATCACTGCGTGTGGCAGCGGGAGACCATCGATCAACGAGCTCCCAGCATTGTAAGCAGATGCTGGGAGCTGGTATCCAAGGTAAGCAGTGGGTAACTAAGCACATGCATCGCTTAGTTACCCGCTGTATACCCTGGATACCAGCGTGCTGAGTTGGTATCCAAGGTAAACAGCGGGTAAATAAGCGCCACGTGTGCTTAGTTACCCGCTGTTTACCTTGGATACCAGCTCCCAGCGTGAGCACGCTGATATCCCGGGTATACAGCGGGTAACTAAGCAACGCGCGTGCTTATTTACCCGCGTCCTCGCTGGTCCTGATCTCTGGTGAGTCTGCCTGTTTGACAGCTCACCAGCGATCCTGAGCAGGTCATAGCGTTGTCGGGATTGCTGGTGCGTCGCTATGTGTAACGAGACCCTTAGGTAATACTGATACCCCAAGGTCTAAAGCTGCACAAATGTTGTAAAGTCTAAGCAACAAGCAAAATCTATCTACAAACAAGTTTTTCAGTTTACTTTGAGAGGATTTCACAGTGCTTTGCTCACACAGCAGCTCGGACTGTGAATAAAGTAGCAGCTATCCCTCTCTCTCAGCAGGAAATCCCAGCACAGTACTAAACACTCTTTAGTAGCTGAAGTTGAATAAATGCTACAATTTTCAGGGCAAGCAAATGTCTTTATTGATCCTATTTTGGCATAGATACAACATTTCGATCACTTATTGTTTCATTTTTTGCAGCATTGCAGAAACAAAACAACCACAATTTTGGCATTCTTAATTATTTTTTTGTTTACAGTACTGTTTACTAATCAGGTGAGTTAATTTTATATTGTGATAGTTAAAACTTATAAGGACACAGGGATACCACATATGTGTATTTTATATTTTTATTTGTATTATGTTTTTATTTTTAATGGATAGAATAGGGATGTGATTCAAATTCTCTTACTTTTGAAATGTGTTTTTACGTATTCTTTAATACTTGTTTTTTTTTACCTTTACTGTATTTGTCAGTCCCTTTATGGTAAGAAACTTGATCACCTTTATTATTTACAGCAGAACTTCAGTGTTGTGAAATATAGTAAAAATTGTATACATATACAAGAAAGTAAGCTCACTACTTAAAGATTCCAGGTGCACGGAACTCTCTCCTGATTCCACATATACACAATATGAAAAAATATATATTAGTTCCAGCTCCCAGATAAAATTACAATGCTTTATTTATACACGGTTAAAACTGCATTGCCTTAAAAAAAAGTGACACGCTCCAACCGAAAACTGTTCAGCTCAGATTAAGACCGCAATTTGCAGTCAAAGAGCGTCACTTTTTTCTCTTTTGCCCTGCACCTTTTGACTGCTTAGTGACATGCAATATTAAGCTTGTATAAATAAGGTATTGGAATTTTATCTGGGACCTGGAACTAATTTTTGCTTTTTTCCATATAGTAAAAATCATTGTCTCCTTTGAAGTCCAATCACGGGCTGGATTTAAATGGAGTGCCATGATGGGGGACAAAGGGGTCATCATTGTATCCACTGCTATAATAGCAACCCATTTGGGGGTGATGGGTTTAGACTCCATATGTCACGATTCCTCCACTCAGTGTAGTGAGTGGCAGCTCAGCCATCCAATCTGGGGCAGGGGCATGCTGAGCTGTAAGTATTGTGAGTGACAGTCCAGTCACCCAATCAGGCCTGGGGGGGTGCTTGTTTTCCTACAGGTGTCTCCTGAGTGTTTCCCTGGCTATTTAGCTGGTTACCTGCCTCTGATTACTGCCGGTTGTAGCTTTAGCTCGGTGGTGCATATTTGCTTTGTTCTTCATTGTTCTATCTCTTATCTATTGCTGCCTGACCTTGGACCTTGCCTCTGACCATCAGTTTGCCTAGCTCCTTTCACCTGACTAAGTATTTGCCGAGCCCTTGTTTTTGGTATCTGACCTCGAACCTTTTAACTAGCCACAGCCTGTCTGTGTGTAGTGACTAGCATCACACAGAGGCATAATAAAAATCATTTGATTCATTTTCTGGTTAAATTAAAGCAAACTTCCTATTCAAAATTCATCACATTCACTTGTCATGAGTATTTAATTAAATACCTAATATGGATCATATAAATATACCGCCAAAAATATTTAATTACCTAACCATGAAAATCGTGATATTTTCATGGAACAAGAGACTATTTCAAAGTTCAGGAAACATTGCCTACAGCCAAAATTTCAGAATGGCAGTTTTCAAACCACAAGAAAAGATTCAGCCTCTGGGCAGCTACTTGCTGCTATTAGCCATTGTGCCCTTTTACCTATTCATCTTAGCAAATTGTCTTCTAGTCAAGAATAACAATTCAATATCGGAAAGTGAAGACTTTGGCAATAAGGTTTAAGAATGGAAATGTCACCTAACCTTACTTATTATTACCTTAGCCGAACAAGCAATGCAGCGACATAATATGTAGAGACAATATGACTCTCCAATTATGTCACCGAGAGATTAAGAGACGAGGCAACATCTCTAGTATTTGCAGAATGGCTAATAACACAATTTTCTATATAAACGCAGGTGATTTACATCATCGGAATGTGTCATGCAGGAATGTTAGATTGCCACTTGAAATCCTTCAGAAATTCCCATGGAACATTACAAGCAAGGCGCAGACCTTTGAACAGTCTCTGAATGCCATGTTTCAGTGGCTGTAAAACTGCATTTTACAAAATAATCCATGTGATGCCAGCCTTAATGAGCGGAACAGTATTCACATTTATCATTGTGTCATTTGCACGTTGAAAGTCATTTCTTTTTACTTTGTAGTCTTGGAAAGTGATTTTCTCCCATACACATTAGGTTGAATCAGGACTGCAGTCGGCATTGCTACTGCCATAGGCGTTGTACATGAATGCTCCAAGATGCTAATTACTGCAGAAGCTTTTTTATATAAAAAAAAATAATAATAATAATTCCCACTCTAGTCTGTTAATTTGTTTTAGAAGATGAAGACTTTGAGAAAACTGCAAGAAGTTCTTAAATGGTTATTTGAAAAATGTGAAAAATGAAAAGATTTTTTTTACAGATACAGCACCACTTTTAGCCTTGGCCCTGTCTGGTATTGCAGCTCAAGCTAATAGGGCTCTTTCCAAAATAACATCGGACCATTATTTTCAAATACTCTATAACCCCCTTAAGAGGTTCTACTTCTTCTGTAACAGATAATTAGGAACCTGAGGACTGCCATTTCTTTTCTATTTTCTGTTGGTGGAGCATTGATGATCTAGCTTTTAGATGATTTGCGTAGTAATTTATAGGAGTTGTCTGGCCTTAGATTACAAGTCTGCAGTCACTCTTTGTGACTGCCGACTCGTGAATCCTAACAGTGCGTGCAAACTGCACGTTGTAAGGATCCTCCAGTGGTCATGTGTCTTGCATATTTACGGTCACATTCCAACTAGACATGTCCGGTCTTGCTCAATTCACTTGCCAAACACAAATAGTCAGCATGTGACTGCATGTATGCAAATAACATACATGCGAACACACACCCAGAACCTGCGCCGGAGGATCCCTACATCGCACACTGTGCGCGCTGCGAGGATTCACAATTCTGTGAGGATCCACAAGTCTTCAGTGACATAGAGGCCAGAAAGCCCCTTAAGGCTGTGTGCACACGTTGCATTTTTTTGCATTTTTACGGCTTTTTTTCCGCACGCAATCGTGGCGAAAACGTAAAAAAAGCATCCCATGCAATCCTATGGGATTCCGCAATGATGTGCTAATGCTGCGGATTTTTCCGCTGCGGAATCACATAGTGGAAAAATCCACAGCATGCTTGTTCTTTTTGCGGAATCGCAGGGATTCCACACCCATAGGGTTGCATTGAAACGCTCATTTTATGCATGTGGCTATGTCCACCATGCGTGAAGTGAGCGCTTCATGTGTGAATGGGACCCATGGTCTGGAGGAGGGGAGACTCTCCTCCAGGCCCTGGGTACCATAATCCTGCAAAAAATAGAATTAAAATAAAAAATATTGTTATCCTCACCTTCCGACGGCAACCGGAGTCCTTCCCACCTCTCACCACGCTCCCGGCATCTTCCGGTCCCAGTAATGCTTTGCGCGAAGGACAGCTGATGATGTCACGCTGTCGTGAGTGTGACGTCATGGCAGGTCCTTCGCGCAAAGCATTCCTGGGACTGGAAGATGCTGGGAGCGCCGCAGAGCAGATCGTGGGTTGTTGGAAGGTGAGAATAACAATAATTTTTATTTTTTTATTGTTTTTTACATCCTATCTTTTACTACTGATGCTGCATAGGCAGCATCAATAGTAAAAAGTTGGTCACACTTGTCAAGCACTATGCTTGACAAGTGTGACCAACTTGTCAATCAGTTTTCCAAACGATGCTGCAGATCACTTGGAAAACGCTAGCATTCTGCAAGCTAATTACGCTTGCAAAACGCTAGTTTTTCGTGGGAATTCCGCATGAGATTTTCCCACAGCAGGGAGTTGCAGAATTGCCGCGGAAATTTCAGCGGCAATTCTGCACTTGTGCACATAGCCTTAAAGTAGAATATGTTTGTTAACAGATTTTTTACTTAAATGGTTGTCTCAATAAGACAACCCTGTTACATATGTTTCGACACATCATACAGTGAATTCCCTTTCTTGAAATTTAAAAAATAGATACGAATATGGAACAGACAAAGGGTTGAAGAGCATGCACGTTTTACATTGATTAAAAAAATTGTTTGTTAACAATGTAAAAATAGTTTTTAATAAAAAAAAGACACCACATAATTATTACACAAAAAGCATTTGTGCATTTGATATTTCCCATTATATTTGTTTCCATTGTTCTTAATTACCTAAATTCTAAATCAAACATATTATAGCTCTTGTATTTAGAAATTTAAAGATATTTCCCACTTTTTGAAAAATGGAACATAAATTATTCCAATAATGTAAAATAATAAAGGCCAGATATTAATAATCATCCCCAGCTGTGAAAAGATTTATTTCTTCTGAAGTCAGAGACCTCCTCCTCTGTTCATGTAAGTTTGTGTGCTTTTTATACAGCTCCTCTGTCAGTTAAGGCACTGGTCTAAGGAACTGTGTTTCTTCAGACTGCAGCCAATCCTGATTTGAACGGGCTGTCATTTGAATTAAATGGCAGGGGCCATTTTATTACATTCTTGGATAACCCTTGAATGCAAATATAACCTAAGTAATGTCAAAAATTCCTCACTATAGACACAGATGGTAATCTGGTAGTAACCAACAGCTCATTTTTATAAAACACTGATACATTTTTTATTTTTTTTAAACAGCTTAAATATGATCCTTCTTGCCTTTGAGGTAAGGAAAACTGTTTTTTGCAGAACACTGACTCAAACTGATGGTGTCGCTGCCTGAGGTAACATCCTGATCTTTCTGAGACAAGTGATGTGCCAAGTATTCCATAACACTCTCAACGCCCTCCTTACTGATACACTTGCATTTGGAAGTGCTATTGCCCGGTGTTAGGGATGGCGGAACGCACTAAATATAAATAATTGGAAGTGCGTTCACTGCCCGGGGTCCACCATGCAGTATGTGTAACAACCGCTGCTGAGTAATGGCAGACTCGCTATATGGCGGTATACTGCGCTCGGGTTAAACGTCACCCGAGGTGCGCAGAGCAGACTCTGTTAAACTCACAGAGGTGCTTTAGTACAAATAAAGCATAAACGCCAAGCCTGTTAGCTTCACAGGTCTCAGCTGGCGTGCACACACGGTATATGGTCACAGGACAAGGCCCAAGACAGAGGTCTGTGCCCGTCTTGACCTACCGTGCGTGCGGTGTCGTTACCGCGGATGCCATTAAGTGCTACTAACTGCAGCGTGGCGGTAACTACTGCCGCTGTACGACAGTGCCGTGAGGCATCCCACTATCGGACGCTAGTGTAGCGATGCGGTATGTACTGTGGCGTATGGCTTGCCACTGACTGGCGCTGACTATAACTCTAATTCCCTATCCACATGCGTAATATCAGAGGGAAGGGGTTTTATAATGAGTCAGTCACCAGAATCATACATCCGTCACTATTCACACATAGCAAGTATAGTCTATACTAGCGCAGAGCCGAGCGGCCATGCGGGCCTTTTATAGCCATGTGCTTCCGGGACCTTCCAGACCACTGAGAAGGGCCAATCAGATCAGGACAAGGACCTGAGCACATGACCCCCGATCTCCACTGGGAGATCGTCTCGTGGGCATGCCCAGTAGCGCGGCGAGCGGACTTAGCCTCTGGAGAGGTTTCCTGTAAAGCAGGTTGCGCTACCATTGCTGGTCCAGAGATGGCAACAACATCCAGACACAGAGAGCTGGTCTGAGCAGGGAGCATGGATCACTGAGATTGCTGTGCAGGTCCCCGAGTGGTCAGAAAGGAATGGGAGACCGCTGGATGTATGGCTCTGGATTCCTGCTGTGCAGCTGCAGGAATCTGACGCCAGATACCTGGTGGTGGTGGTGATTCTGCTGTTGGCTCACACATCCTTAGACATGGTAAAAGACTATTTCATCTTTTACTGTACCCAATGACAGTTTTGATTTTAATATACATTTTTTAAAATGCTATAATCAACTTTTTACGTAAGAAGAAATTCTAGGTATGTAAGATACATGTACAAAAACAAAATGTTGCATCAGGTTACACTAAAGGTGTGGTGTGTACAGTTGTAAAATTGGTCTATTAAAACAGGTGTGCAAAAGAAAACATGTACAGCTCAGTGTCTACTTTTTTCATTTTTTTTTAAAACAAAATTCAACCCTCTTCTCAAAAATGACGTAATAAAAACTGCCAGGTAGGTGCACATTCAAAAAGCCATCACCTTTAGCACGTCCCTGTTTTAGCTTGGCATGTATACTGTAGATGTAATGTTTAACTAGCAAAACACAGGTGCAATGAAAACCATTGCTTGAAACATGAATACTTTGTATTGTAGACAGTTGTACTTAAATGTCTGGATTTGTAGGTATTTATTTTGTAGTTTTAAAGAACATCTATTCTTGCCTTCACAAAAATGGCTGCATGAGAAATGCAAAAAATCAGTACAGTCTCTTGTGACTAGTGAGCACATTGCTTGATATTGATTTAAAAAAAATCCAGTAAAAGCAATTGTACTGTCTTGCTTTTGCTTTTTAGTGCATTAAGACTGTAGAAAAAAAATGTATAACTCTAATTTAAATGCAGCACTACAAAATAACACTAATCAATCATATTGAGTCTGACACTTCTTATGGAACCTCACCTATCTGTCTTTCCCTTTATGAATGGAAACTCTGTATTTGCACAGGCATTTTCACTGCTGCATTTTACTCAACATATTACTGTCTGGAGTATTTTTCTAATATCTTAGGACTTTCTTTTCCTATCTCCATAACTGAGCTGTGACGTAGCCTTACTGTTTCAAAAATAAGTAAAAAGGCTACTCGATTCCTTGCCTTGGCTTTTATACAGGATATAGTTTGATTGGCTGCACCATACTATGTGTTGTATTATCTGCAGGACATTATTAAGAAGTTCTCACAGTCGAAGTTCTGAGCCTTCAGTGACTGATGCAATCTTTTGGAAAGTATGGAAGCGGGCTATTTTTTAACATGTCACATAAATCAAATTAAAAATTGTTGGAATTCTCCAGGAACTTCATCAAATTTGACCCGAATTCGATTTTGCATTTCGACTTGTATGGTCAATCACTATCAGATTGAGTATGGACACTGTATCACCTAGTTGTCAGTTGATTAATACATTTTTCCAGGTGGAATAACAGAGGAACAGCGCAAATGTAGAAGTCTAAGCAAAGATGCACTAGAATTGCTTTTTTTTTTAAGTATTTATTAAACCATCAGGAGAACTGAAAGCCCCTTTTTTCATATAATTCAAGCCTACATGCACATTATTCTGACCGGATTTTTTTTTTTTCATTTATGCCTTTGATTTAGCCGCTTGATTGTTAACATACTCTCAGTGCATCGGCTCCTGTTTCACAGGAATGAAGTGATAAATTGAGATTATCTCTAATAAGCATGTTAGCGTCTGATGTATTAACGAGAAAAAAAACACAATACTCTTTCAGAATATCAGACAGAATACTGATGTTCTTACAAGCTGTAAAGCGCCTGTAGTCAGTTATCGAGAAGAGTTCATTAGGCTCTCTATGCAGTGTAAAAAAAGGATAGGAAGCAAGACTGGAGTAATTCATTGTCTTATGACTCAATTCTAATCATTTCAGTCAGTGTGACTGACAGAGAAATGCTTTCCACTGTGATTGAGAGTATTGATTTCTCAACCCCTTTTGGGGCAAACTGGAGATACACAATCACACAACCTTCACTTTCAAAAAACCTCTTCATCTGCCTTAATCATCTGATCGATAATCAGCATCAGGATTCTGGTTCTTCACACAAACCTTCATCCAATGTCTTTATTTTCATTCCAGCAATACTTTTTACATTTGCTGAGTCAAGAACAGCTAAAAGGAGCAAGCACTGAACGCTATGTAAAAAAACACAACACTTATATGTAGTATTTGTTATGCTTTTTATGTATAATATTTTATATCAATATTATGTTTTTATATCATGTGTTCATTTTTACTCTCACTTTCTTGTGTATTTTTCATAAATTTGACTTTGAATTTTCTTTTTCATTAATTTAATAATGGCAACTGTATTAATATTTCAAATATATATTTTTTATGTTATTAAACTGATTTTAGTATGTTTCTGTTGAGACTTTTAGGGCAGTAATAATAAACAATTTTTAACCTGTAACAGTTGCTTTTTGATTAGCAATACTAGCAACTAATAGTGTAAAAAAAATACCATATATTAAAGTTCCAATCTATTCATTGAAGAATTAAATATACCGTATTTTGCGGACTATAAGATGCACCAGATTATAAGATGCACACCAAATTTTGAGGATTTGGAAATAGGAATAAAAACTTTTTTAATAAAATGGTGGTGCCTCTTATAATCCATGCGTCTTATTGCTTACCGGGGGTGGTGGCTGCGGTGGTGCAGGGTCCTAGGGTCGCTGCTGGAGGAGGCAAGAGTGATTCGTTGCTGCAGGCCACAGGCTGGGATGAGGGGGTGTTCCAATGTGCGTGGCTGCAGGTGAAAATGGCTGTGGTGCTCTGTGGTGCGGGGGGCTTTGCCGGCATTTTGTGAAAGCATGGAGCCCCCCACATATCCATTACTTTGATGCAGTGGTCTCTTGGAAAATGGCTGCCGGGGTGGTGCATGCTCAGATTGAGATCTCGTCTCCTGAGATCTTGGGACGAGTTCTCGTTGCCGAGTTCTGAATCTGAGCTTGCGCTACCCTGGCAGCCATTTTCCCGGAGGCCACCGCATCACAGTATTGGATGTATGGGGGCTCCAGGAAAATGGCCACCAGGGGGCGGTGCATGCTCAGATTGAGATCTCGTTGCTGAGATCTCAATCTGAGCATGTGTCACCCCCGGCGGCCATTTCCCCAGAGGCCACCACATCGTAGTAATGGATATGTGAGGGGCCCGGCTTTCACAAAATGCTGTTGGAGCCCCCCGCACCACAGAGCACACAGCCATTTTCACCCGCAGCAGCGCACATTTGGACACACTCTCATCCCGGCCTCCAGCAACGCGCCACTCATTCCTCCTCCAGCAGCGACCCTGGGACCCTGCTCCACCGTGGCCGGTAAGGTATATCTGCATTTTAAGACACACCCCCCTTTTCCCCCCAAATTTGGGGGAAAAAAGTGCATCTTATAATCCTAAAAATACGGTATATATGACATGCCCAATTAGGATTTGTGCTTGCGACTTCTTTAAGACTCCAGCACACCTGATGAGTTTTCCCTAGGTGAAGCCGCTGAATCAGCATTGATGGAGGTTTTGCCCCCACCTCTACAGCACCTATGCCACAGGCATCTTTTTTTCTATCATTTTTACTACTTCCTCGCGGAAACCTCACGGAAAATGGTCTTGCTACTTCTTTTAACCGATTAACAGTTTCCAAACCCTGAAGCCGCCAACTTAGTAACAAAAGACTCAATATGGGCACAGCAATGTCATTTTTTACATTACTTTGCATTATGTTCATTTTTTGCTGGGTAATACAACCCTGACAATGGAATATCGGTAATATTTTTGGCTAGTCCTGGCTTAGACAGACCCAGCAAGATAGTCTTGTGACTCATCACCCAGAGATCATGTGATCATATGAACGCTTTGAGACCTCCCACTTTGCCACAGGTTATGGTTTTTGGATTTTTTTTTATCTGTGACTTGACCTTCAGCTGCACGAAAGATGATAGATACATAGATAGATAGGTGATATATAATAGAAAGAAAGATAGATATGAGATAGATAATAGATAGATAGATAGATAGATAGATAGATAGATAGATAGATAATAGTAGATGATACATAATAGATAGATAGATAGAAAAAAAAGAAGCAGCACTCCAAAACTAGTGAAAATTCTAGGACTTTAATGGTCCCTTTGGCAACTTTTCAATTCATAGTGTAAAACTTTCTTAAGCCTTCCTTTTCCTAGATAGATAGTTTTGTGTGACTTCCAATTTCCCATTCTTTTCTCATTTATGAAACATAGAGATTATATTTAAATTCATTATAAAATGAAACCTTTACACAAAGGTAATGTACCTTTAAGACCTTGCAACCTTCACACAAGTATACGTTACCTTTAAGAGAATACATTTTATTTTGCTATTTTTAATCTGTGTTATCTTTTTTCTTTCTTTTTTTTTAACCAATTATTTATTTATTTTCACAAGCAACCAATAGCCACAGTTTCACTTCCTATTTTGCTAAATGTGTGAAGCGCCTCCAATTAACATTTCTTGGTGTTTAGCCAGTTTTGCAATTGAATCATAAAAAACATTTAATCGAATGTACACCGTGTGAAGACTGAAGTCTTTCTTCTGCTGCTTTCACAAGAGCCATTCAATATAATCACTGCATTCATCCCAATTATAAGAGCAAAGTTCTGTGGACTTCTTCTATGTTCCATCGACTAATGTCAAGAAGCACAGTGCTCGGCGCTAATTCCTCAAGTGAAAGCAGCAGAGGTTTTCCCACAGCAGCAACTTGATTCAAATTACAGAGCATATTTATTATGCCTTTTTCCTCTGGCTGTGAAATATCATCGTACAGTAGCTTTGTTCTGACCCTTTCTCTAAAGCCCTTCCTTAAAGTGTGACTAATATAGTGCAGGATGACAGCTAACTTCAACATCAGACAACACGAAAATTGAAGACACTTTTTATCCTCTTGCCTATCTGCGAGCGCCTGAATAAGCCTCGTCAACTTCATTACAAATTCGTCATCATCTCTTGGGTAGATAATGATAGCCTAGACTGGTGGGGAACTTAGTCACTTGTTGATTTTGCTGACTCTTTCTGCCTCCAGGCCAAGCATCTGTAGGGATAATGAATGGAGTGATTCTTTTGGCACAAAACAAAGGACTCTTAGGGTGAGTAAAGGCCCATGGCGTCAGTCTAGCCTTCACTCCCAGAGCCAAAAAATTCTTTGTTGCAAATGTGTTCTTGGAAAATAGCGCAATAGTAACTAAGGAAGTTAACAGACAGAGTAACTTTGTCCTGTGGTACAGCGTTTTTGAAGGGTGTCTCAATCCCATTCCGGCTCTAAACTTTAGATTTATATTTTAGGATATTTTTTTCTTCTTATGATTATTGTTTTAGGATCGGAGGAGGTGGAAAATTTCAATATGACTAGTTCAGTTTAATAGAGTAAAGGTGATGCAAAATTTAGAAAATTTGCGCAAATGTTTGTCGAATATATTTTGAGTAAGAATTTATTGCATTCCAGCAAAATGCACAATTGGAGTCATTAAACAAAGTAATTACAAAAAAAAAACATACCTACCAAGGTTTTGCTGTTACAGACTCTTTGTGTTTTTATGGAATTCCATGATTTTTTTATTCTCTCTTAGAAAGTCCATCTAACGTGATTAGTGATAGCGAGTATACTCGTTGCTCGGGTTTTTCCGAGCATGCTCGGGTGTTCTCCGAGTATTTTAGCGTGCTCGGAGATTTAGTTTTCGTCGTCTCAGCTGCATGATTTGTGACTGCTGGACAGCTTGAATACATGTGTGGAATGCCTGTTTGTTAGGGAATCCCCACATGTATTCAGCCTGTCTACAAGTCACAAATCATGCAGATGAGATGACGAAAACTAAATCTCCGAGCACGCCAAAATATTTGGAGGACAACCGGGCATGCTCTGGAAAACTCGAGCAACAAGTATACTTGCTCATCACTAAACGTGATCAGTGTTGGCAATAAGAAGCTACGTTTGGTGCATTGTCTGGTCTCCACATTTATAGAAATTATTTCCCTCCCACAGAAAGCCTGAACATAAAATGATAAAGGAACGCTAGACGGCGCTACAAGTATTGTATAACAGAATTGTAGAGCCAGATAACATTTTTTTTAAAGCATTGCAATATTTGAATTTATGCATAGTCTAAGAAAAATAAAATATTGAAACAAATAACAATAACTGCATAACAAAAAAAGGAATAAAATGTAATAAAAAAGAATGTAAACAGAAATTCTATATTTAAAAATGCCATATTGTTAAGTAAAAAACAAGCCGCCATGCACCTCCATCAGTGGAGAATAAAAAAGCTATAGCTTTCGCAATATAGCGATGCAAAAGCAATCCTTTTTTGTGACTCAAAGAATGAATCTGACTCATCGCTTAAATTGCACGGTGAACAGCAAAAATAAAAATTCCTAAATTGCTGGTTTTTGTTCGTTCTACATATCAAAAAACATAATAGAAAGGGATCAAAAAATATGTGCTCAAAAATGGTACCAATAAAATCGTCAACGCATCTCTCAAAACAGAAGCCCTAATGTGACTCTGTCAGCAGAAATACAGAAAAATTCTTTTAGTGTGTGACAGCTGCCAAATATAAAAACAAGATATAAATCTGGTATCGCTGTAATTGCACCAACACGGAATATAAAGTCATCTAATCACTTATACCGCACAAGAAAAAACATAACAAATAAATAAACCAAGTCTTGACCTGCTGTTAAATTTTTCATTCTTCCGCCCAGAAATCGCAGTAAGGCTCGGATCACATTTATCCTGCACTCTGTGCTGAGCGCTTACATCGGGGTTTCCATGTAAATCTCTGAAATATGTGATTTAGACGGAACCCCTGGCAGAAGATTCCATATAACGAGGCAGTTAGATGCACGGTGGACGCCGTCTGACCTATCATCCTGCGGTGTTCATCTTTTAAGTGTGCACACTGCTGAAAAGAGGCCAGACGGAGTCCAGAGTAACTTTACTGCCTCATTATAGTGAATGGATCTCTCAGGGGTTTCATCTGAATCACATCATTTGGAGACTTAAGGCCCCGTCACACATAGCGATCTCGCTAGCGAGATCGCTGCTGAGTCACAATTTTTGTGACACAACAGAGATCTCACCAGCGAGATCGCTGTGTGTGACAGCGATCAGCGACCGGCCCCCCTGCCGGTATTGCTGATCACTGCAGGAAAGGCCAGGACTTTTTTTTGGTCGCTGGTCTCCCGCTGGCCACCATGCATCGCTGCGTGTGACAGGCGGGAGACCAACGATCTGCTGGTAACGAATGTACACATCGGGTATCCAAGGGACGTACGTCCCTTAGATACCCGATGTGTACATTCGTTACCAGCGCGCTGATACAGGGAGCTGGTAAATAACGCACACATCGGGTATCTAGGGACGCACGTCCCTTGGATACCCGATGTGTACGTTAGTTACCAGCTTCCTGCATTAGCGCGCTGGTTACTAATGTGCACAGCGACGCCGGGCGCTGGGCGTCGCTCTGCTGATCGCTGGTGAAGCTGTCTGTTTGACAGCTCACCAGCGATCATATAGCGATTCACCAGCGATCCTGACACATTGATATCGTTGTCAGGATCGCTGATGAGTCGCTATGTGTGACTCCAGCCTTAGATGGAAACCCTGGCAAGTTCTCAGTGCAGAGCGCCGGATAAATATGATACCAAATGCTATGTAAAATGTTCCCAACAAAAGCTTCAACTCAATCCATTAAAAAGCAAGTCCTCACTCAGATCTGTCATCTGTCAATGGAAATATAGGGGCTTCCATGTTACTGGTAGCACAAAGCCTCTGGAAAAGCGCTATAGCTCCTCGCCACCCAAAAGAAATCCAGCAAAATCTGCACTCCCAAACCCAAATGTCCTCCTCCCTTCTCCTCTCCACTCTTGCACTGTCTCAATCTTCTGGCTCATAGAGGAAAATCTTAAAGCTGGACACGCCACTATTACAAGCCTTTTAAGGTCTTCTCTGTATCATCTTTTTTATGTCACTGCTGATAACAAATCCACTCGTTGCTTCATGATTAGCTATAGAATTAATTTCCAAATAAAACATTGTTAATTAAAGAAAAATTACAGTAAAAGATATTGGAAAAATAAAGCAGTTATGAGCTTTTTGCTCTTAAATAATTACAGGTTGTTAAAAAATATGTTCGAATTTAGAATTTTGTATAGCGAGAATAAATTGCAGTTACTTATTTTTATGTGATTGATATTATTAGTGCAGCTTTATGGAGAGTACTTACAAGTAATGCACTTAAAATGTGTGTATATGTGTTTTAATAAGTGCTGGGTGAGAATATTATATTTATTCTTCCCGGCTTAAATGATTATTAAGAACTTTTACTGATTTTTAATATTATAAAGCTGCCACACCATCTAAACCCAAGTGGCTCTAATGAATGAGGCACAATAACTTTCTAAATGGGGCAATGGCCAAAGTGTGATTGGAAACTTACAGCATAAGATTCATTCTTAGGCAAGAACAACCATGGCCGGCATATTGATGATTTTGCTAGAATTCTCCCCTTGAATGGGACCATAAAGAGTTGGAGGTTTACCTAAAAAGTGACTAGTGAGGTTGTGGGTTTCCATTATGGTTAATGAAATTTTGTTACGCATGTTAAGAGAAGTAACAGATTAAAAATGGTACACTGTGTTATACCTAATGTGGGGCCTGAGGGATGATGCTTGACACAGGGTGGTGATCTTATAACCTTATGCGATGCACTGTATCATAAGGTCTTGCACTTGACCAACTCTGTGTACTTGCCATCAGCTATATTGTTGAGCTACTTTATTTTATAGACATGCTTCTCTTGTCAAAATAGAGGGATTTAAATCTCACCGTTTGGAAGAAGAATTGTCTAGAGAACAAAAAAATCGAACTGTAATTCCCATGTGATGCCAACAGTGAAGCATCCCGAGACCACTCATCACAATTTTGCCCAAGATCACTGCCATTAATAAAGAATGGTATCTAAACATCTTCAAAAAGCAAGTTCTTCCAACGATCCAGGAGAAATTTGTTGATGAACAATGCTTTTCCCAGCACGGTGGAGACCATGTCACAAGGCAAAAGTAATAACTAAGTGGATCATTGAAGATATTGTCAATTTGGGTCCACGTTCAGGAAACTTCCAATATCTCAATTTCATTGAGAGCCTGTGGTCAATACGGAAAAAGTGGGTAGACATGTAAAAAGAAAGAACTTACGATAAACTCCAAGCACTGATTAGACAAAAATGGAGGTCACCTGTCAAGATTTGGCCCGAAAGTCGATCTCCAGCTCCTGGGGCGAAGGGAAGAAATCTGGAAAAATAAAGGACATCACTGTAAATATTGAGTCTTTGCATAAACTTGATGTATGTGTCAATAAAAGTTTAAAACTTATGAAATGCTTATAATTGTACTTTAGGAACAATAAACAGTTGACTAACAGAGCAAACTTTGTGAAAATCAAAATTTGCTTCAATTGCAACATTTTTTGCCATGACCGGACATAGCACTAAATGAGCACTATGTAGGCATTGAAAAAAAAAAAGACAGAAGCAGTAATAAACTGTTTTTCCCCCATGTTGTCTGATTTTGTTATACTAAAAAAGAATGACAGTTCTGGCATATTCAGGACCTTTGGCAAGATAGATAGATAGATAGATAGATAGATATTAGATAGATGCTGTAGATAGATAAGCAGATAGATAATAGATAATGGATAGATAAATGATAGATAGATAGTTAGAAAGATAGATAGATAGATAGATAGATAGATAGATAGATAAAACATTGTGTACATGGGCTTGAAAGAAAAACAATTCTTTCCTTTTTTGAAATGGGTATTACACACGTGTCCTGAGTATCCCTGGCTCCACTTCCTTCCCCTAGGTCTGCTGACATCAGGTGTGCTCCATGTTGAGTATTGTAAATTGCCTGGCATAGATCAATGATATCATCTCTCCCTATGCCTATTTAGGAGCCATTAAAACACATACCTTTGTCTTGGGACTGAGACTCATTTCTGAAGCTTAGAGGATTTACCTCACTAGGTGAGCCTAATAACAGGAGTACTACCATTCTTCATTGCTTGTATTTTATAGTCCAGTGGTCCAGACTATGTGGCAGGTATATCTCGCCCAGATACCTTTCCTATGTGGCCTAGTCTGGTCAGTGTCTCACCTGGTTATTAATGAATAATGGGAGGCGGATATAAAAGGATGCCAGGTGGTTGTGTGAGTGTCTCAGCCCGGGGACGCAGAGAGCCTGTCTGTGTGAGAGACACATGTGAATGAAAGCAGTGCCCACTGCAATTGTGGTTTGGCTGGATGGGAGAAGCCGCCAGTTGGTAGTTAGGCTGTACCTTGTTTAGTTAGTGCCGGACAGGCAAGGATTTGTTTTATGTTTTATTTCCTTTATGCATTGCTTTCACCTTTAATAAACCTGACCCAGTGTCAGTTATACCCGGACCCCGGCTGTGCGCCTGAGTTTCATGCTAAACGCACGTGACCTTTGACCCCAGCAAAGGCGATCCCGGAGTGTTTTATCACAAGTGGCTTTATATGAATGTTCAATTACATAGATATATAGATAGATGATAGATATATAGATAGACCATTGAGAGAAAAAAAAAGTGGTTGTCAACGTTTCGGTTCGGTTGTGACTAACCTTTCTCAAGCAGATTCTGCTAGATAGATATTGATAGAAAGGCAGATAAATATAGTATAGACAGACAGACAGACAGAGAGATAGATAGATAGATAGATAGATAGATAGATAGATAGATACAGTATATACCAGAGTATAAGCAGAGGCACCAAATTTTTCCAAGGAAAACTGGGTAAGCTTATTGACTCGAGTATAAGCTGGGTATGCATTGTCCCCACATCCCTGTCCTGCTATGCTTGGCTTCCCCCGTCCCATCGTTGTATGTATCCCCCGGTCCCATAGTTGTATGCAGGGTCGGACTGGGCCACCAGAGGATTCTCTGGTGGGCCCAGGCACTGACACCTGCTGGCATACAGGGCCAGTAGCTGCCAAGGGCACCCCGCTGCTCCAGGGGCCCCCAGCCAGTGGTGTGTCGCTAATAGCGGCATACCACGCAGCTGCTATGGGGGCCCCAGGTGCCAGTGGAGCAGCAGCGGGTGACTGGAAGCCAAGCCTGTTCCCGCTGCTAAAGACAAATGAATATTCACGCTTCTGCATGCACCCATGGGTGTAGAAATGAGTGAATATCATTTCACTTTAATAGTGGGCAGTGTTAGCTGCAGGCTCAGGCTAACACTGCCCACTATCAGGGCCTGCAGACCAGGACCTATGCTCCCCCAGGGGCCCCCAGCTTATGCGGCCCCTATGGGGCAAAAAGTCAGGGGGACCCGGCGTCAGCGCAGCCCCCCAGTGCATGCCACATTGAACTGTGTCAGCATCAGATGCCGATACAGTTGAAGGGAATAATGGAAGAGAAAGCATCACATGACACTAACTCTCCCATCATTTATCACTGCCTCTGACACGCAGTGGTTGCGCGATGACGTCACTTCATCGTGTACCTGCTGTGTGCCAGGCCGACTGCAGCGCAGCTTCTGACATCACTGACACAGAGGCAGAGCCGCCACCGGAATCCGTGTGGGAGCGAGGAGGAGAGGTGAGTATTGTGTTTTTTTATTTATATCAGTGAGTGCTGGTTGTATTATACCATATGAGGGGGCAGTATTATTCCATATGGGGGGAGCTGCATGATTCCCTATGGGGGAGCTGCCTGATACTCTATGGGGGGAGCTGCATGATACCCTACGGAGGGGGAGCTGCATGATACCCTATGGAGGCGGAGCTGCATGATACCCTATGGGGGAGCTGCATGATACCCTATGGAGGTGGAGCTGCATGATACCTTATGGGGGAGCTGCATGCTACTCTATGGAGGTGGAGCTGCATGATACCCTATGGGGGAGCTGCCTGATACTCTATGGGGGGAGCTGCATGATACCCTACGGAGGGGGAGCTGCATGATACCCTATGGAGGCGGAGCAGCATGATACCCTATGGGGGAGCTGCATGATACCCTATGGAGGTGGAGCTGCATGATACCTTATGGGGGAGCTGCATGCTACTCTATGGAGGTGGAGCTGCATGATACCCTATGGGGGAGCTACATGATACCCTATTGGGGGAGCTGCATGATACCCTGTGGAGGGGGGCAGCATAATACCCAGTGGAGGGGGGGCAGCATGATACTCTGTGGAGGGGGGTAGCTTGATATCATTTGGAGGAGGCAGCATGATACCTTATGAGTGGGGGCAGCATGATACCCTATGAGGGGGCTACATTATATTCTATGGAGGGGCTGTATTATTCCTTATGTGGGGGCTGAATTACACGCTGAGGGGGCTACATTTTATTCTGTGGGGGGGCTGTATTATACTATACAAAGGTGGCAGCACTATACCCTATGAGGGGGCTACATTATATTCTATGGGGGGCTGCATTATACCTTATGAGAGCATTGCATTATACTCTAAGGGGGCTACATTATACCATATGGGGGGCTGCATTATATTCTGATGCTGGTTGCATTATATTCTATGAGAAGGCTATATTATACTATATGAAGGCTGCATTATATTCTGTGAGGGGACTACATTATACTATATGAGGGGGCTAAGTTATATACTATGGGGGGGCTATATTGTACCTTATGAGGGGGCTACTTTATATTCTATGAGGGGACTACCCCAACCCCTGCTACATAATTAAGACATGTACTAATTTATATTATACCCTGATATTAGGGCATTTTACCGCACAATTGGTGGTCTTATATTTATTTCTATGTAGCTACATAGTGGGCCCCAAGAATGATTTTCTCTGGTGGGCCCAAGGTGCTCCAGTCTGACGCTGGTTGTATGCATGGCTCCCCCGGTCCTTTCATTGTATGCATGGCTTTCCCGGTCCCATGTTGTATGCATGGCTCACCCCCTCTTTTCCTGGTATGCATGCTTCCTATTACAAAAACAAACATCCTACTCAACCTCCTCCAGCATGCCTTGGCAGGCGCAGCACCTCATTCCGGCTTCCAACAGTGCTTCTTCATTAAGGTAATGAATATGCGCTCCACTCCTATGGTTGTGGCGACGCATGCATATTCATTACCTTAATGAGCACTGCCATGTGATTGCACAGCACAGGAAGAGCTGCCGGGACCAATGGAGATGCAGCGACGGCACAAGGAGGGTGAGTATAATGTCGTCTGGAAGTCGGTGGCTGCAGCTGTCACTGCTGTAAGAGAAATGAATATTAATTTATCTTTAGCAGCGGCACAGTTACAATCACAGCCGCCGGTTCTGCCACTGCTCCGCCACTCCCCCCACCTTCCCCGCCAGCTTTCTGGACAATGACTCTTGTATAGACCAAGAGAGGTGTTTGCAACACAAAAAATGTGCTGAAAAACTCGGCTTATACACGAGTATATAAGGTAGATAATATATAGATTGATAAATAGATAATAGATAAATAGATAATGATAGATAGATAATAGATGGATGATTGATAAATAATAGATAGATTGATAGATGATAGATAGATAGATAGATAGATAGATAGATGATAGATGTCTGCTTTGATAATATGTAGATTTCTTGATATTCTTTAGCAGCAAACGCATCAGTAATATTAGGTTATTCCAATTTAATAAGCTTCTAATTCCAGACTCGTCTCCATGTTTCCCTAATTAAACAATGCACATTGCAGTTTATTTAGAGGCTACACGACTGGTGTCTACCAACTGAACAGATTAATGTAATGTTGTGCTACCTTTGACCCGGCATCCTTGAGTCTCCTGATTCTATGTCACTGCGCATAGCAATGTAATAGAGTTGAGGTGAAGCTAATAGCCTGTCCTATTCTGACTGTCATGCTCCATCACTGTAACTTACTGCATAAGGTCCCCAAAGTGGTCACACTTGTCTTAGCGCACACATACTGGAAAAACTTGATGTATGCAGAAACTGCCTTTGATATGGTTGCACAAACATAATTATTTTATCACTATTATTAATGATTGCATTTTTCTATTCAATTAATTTGAACAAGTTCATTAAGTTTAATAAAGACTAAGATATTTTTTCCCATTTTTATAAGAATATTAACCACTTAAGCCCCAAGGGTGGTTTGCACGTTCATGACCGGGCCAATTTTTACAATTATGACTACTGTCTCTTTATGAGGTAATAACTCTGAAACGCTCCCATGGATCCCGGTGATTCTGACAATGTTTTCTCGTGACAATTTGTACTTCATGTTAGTGGTAAAATTTCATTCAAATAACTTGCATTTATTTGTGAAAAAAATAGAAATTTGGCGAAAATTTTGAAAATTTTGCAATTTTCCAACTTTGAATTTTTATGCCCTTAAATCACAGAGATACGGCACACAAAAAACTTTATAAGTAACATTTCCCACATGTTTACTTTACATCAGCACAATTTTGGAACCAAAATTTTTTTTTGTTAGGAAGTTATAAGGGTTAAAAATTGACCAGTGATTTCTCATTTTTGCAACACCATTTTATTTTTTCGGACCACATCACATTTGAAGCCACTTTGAGTGGTCTATATGATAGAAAATACCCAAAAGTGACACCATTCTAAAAACTGCACCCCTTAAGGTGCTCAAAACCACATTCAAGAAGTTTATTAACCCTTCAGGTGCTTCACAGGAATTTTTGGAATATTTAAAAACAAATTAACATTTAACTTTTTTTCACAAAAAAAAACTTCAGGTTCAATTTTTTTTATTTTACCAAGGGTAACAGGAGAAATTGGACTGCAAAATTTATTGTGCAATTTGTCCTGAGTACGCTGATACCTGATATGTGTTGGGGAACCACTGTTTCGGCGCATGGCTGAGCTCAGAAGGGAAGGAGCGCCGTTTGACTTTTTCAATGCAAAATTGGCTGGAATTCAGATCGGACGCCATGTCATGTTTGGAGAGCCCCTGATGTACCTAAACAGTGGAAACCCCCCACAAGTGACCCCATTTTGGAAACTAGACCCCCCAAGGAACTTATCTAGATATGTGGTGAGAACTTTGAACCCACAAGGGCTTCACAGAAGTTTATAAAGTACAGCAGTACAATTAAAAAATCATATTTTTTCCACAAAAATGATCTTTTCACCCCCAATTTTTATTTTCCCAAGGGTAACAGGACCTTAAAAGTTATTGTGCAATTTGTCCTGAGTACGCTGATACCCCACATGTGGCGGTAAACCACTATTTGGGCGCATGGTAGAGCTCAGAAGGGAAGCAGCGCCATTTGACGTTTTTGGCTGGAATTGAGATTGGACGCCATGTCGCGATTGGAAAACCCCTGATGTACCAAAACAGTGGAAACCCCCCACAAATGACACCATTTTGGAAGCTAGACCCCCCAAGGAACTTATCTAGATGTGTGGTGAGAACTTTGAACCCCCAAGGGCTTCACAGAAGTTTATAACATACAGCCGCACAATTAAAAAATCATATTTTTTCCACAAAAATGATCTTTTCACCCTCAATTCATATTTTTCCAAGGGTAACAGGACCCTAAAAGTTATTGTGCAATTTGTCCTGAGTATGCTGATACCCCACATGTGGGGGTAGACCACTATTTGGGCACATGGCAGAGCTCGGAAGGGAACCAGCGCCATTTGACGTTTTTGGCTGGAATTGAGATAGGACACCATGTCGCGTTTGGAGAGCCCCTGATGTACCAAAACAGTGGAAACCCCCCACAAATGACACTATTTTGGAAACTAGACCCCCCAAGGAACTTATTTAGATGTGTGGTGAGCACTTTGACCCCTCCAGTGCTTCACAGAAGTTTATAACGCCCGGGCGTGAAAATAAAAAAAATCGTATTTTTTTCACAAACATGATCTTTTAGTCACCAATTTTTTTATTTTCCCAAGGGTACCAGGAGAAATTGGACTCCAAAAGTTGTTGTCCAATTTGTCCTGAGTATGCTGATACCCCATATGTGGGAGAAAACTACTGTATGGGCACACGTCGGGGCTCGGAAGGGAAGTAGTGACATTTTGGAATGCAGACTTTGATGGAATGGTCTGCGGGTGTCATGTTGCTTTTGGAGAGCCCCTGATGTATCTAAACAGTGGAAACCCCCCACAAGTGACCCCATTTTGGAAACTAGACCCCCTAAGAAACTTATCTAGTTGTGTGGTGAGCACTTTGAACCCCCAGTGCTTCACAGAAGTTTAGAACGACCTGGCGTGAAAATAAAAAAAATCGTATTTTTTCCACAAACATCATCTTTTAGTCACCAATTTTTTTATTTTCCCAAGGGTAACAGGAGAAATTGTACCCCAAAAGTTGTTGTCCAATTTGTCCTGGGTACGCTCATTCCCCATATGTGGGAGAAAACTACTGTATGGGCACACGTCAGGGCTCGGAATGGAAGTAGTGACGTTTTGGAATGCAGACTATGATGGAATGGTCTGCGGGTGTCATGTGCATTTGGAGAGCCTCTGATGTACCTAAACTATTGAAACGCCCCACAAGTGACCCCATTTTGGAATCTAGACCCCCCACAGAACTTATCTAGATGTGTGGTGAGCACTTTGAACCCCCAAGTGCTTCACAGAAGTTTATAACGCCCGGGCGTGAAAATAAAAAAATCAAAAAAATCATTTTTTTCCACAGAAATTATATTTTTGCCCCAATTTTTTTATTTTCCTAACGGTAACAGGAGAAATTGGACCCCAAAAGTTGTTTTGCAATTTGTCCTGAGTAGGCTGATACCCCATATGTGGGGGTAAAACACTGTTTGGGCGCATGGCAGAGCTTGGAAGGGAAGGACCACAATTTCACTTTTTCAACTCAGAAGTGGCTGGAATTGAGATCAGACGCCATGCTGCATTTGGAGAGCACCTGATGTGCCCAAACAGTGGAAACCCCAAATTCTAACTCCAACTCTAACCCCAACACACCCCTAACCCGAATCTCAGCCCTAACCCTAGCCCTAACCCTAACCCTAGCCCTAGCCCTAACCCTAGCCCTGGCCCTGGCCCTAACCCTAGCCCTAGCCCTAACCCTAATGGGAAAATGGAAATAAATACATTTTATTTTAATTTTATTATTTTTCCCTAACTAAGGGGGTGATAACGGGGGGTTTGATTTACTATTTATGGCGGTTTTTATGTTTGGCAGCTGTCACACGCTAAAAGACGCTTTTTATTGTAAAAATAGTTTTTGCATCACCACATATTGAGAGCTATAATTTTTCCTCATTTTGACCCACCGAGTCATGTGAGGTCTTATTTTTTGCAGGACGAGTTGACGTTTTTATAGGTATCATTTTCGGGCACGTGACATTTTTTGATCGCTTTTTATTCCGATTTTTGGGACGCAGAATGAAAAAAAAACAGTGTTTCATGAATTTCTTTTGGGGGGGTGCGTTTACACCGTTCCACGTGTGATAAAATTGATAAAGCGGCTTTATTCTTCGGGTCAGTACGGTTACAGCGATACCTGATTTAGGTCTTTTTTTTATGTTTTGTCGGTTTTATGCAATGAAAACTATTTTATATATAAAATAATTATTTTTGCATCGCTTTATTCTGTGAGCTATAACTTTTATATTTTTTTGCTGATAATGCTGTATCATGGCTCGTTTTTTACGGGACAAGATGACGTTTTCAGCAGTATGATGGATATTTATATGCGTCTTTTTGATCGCGCGTTATTGCACTTTTTGTTCGGCGGTATGATAATAAATCATTATTTTTTGCTTCGTTTTTTATTTTTATTTTTTAAGGGGCTTGCTAAAGGGGTTAACTAATGGGACAGTTTTATAGGGCAGGTCGTTACGGACGCGGCAATACCAAATATGTGTACTTTTATTGCTTTGGTTTTTTTTTATTTCCAAAAAATGAATTTATTGGGGGAATATTTTTTTTTCTAGTTTATTTGGCGATTTTTTTAAAATTATTTTAAGACTTTTTTTTTTTTAACTTTATCACATTCTCCCAGGTGGGACATCACTTTCCTGTGACAGATCGCTGATCACTGTGACAGATCAGATCAGCGATCTGTCACAGGCAGTGCAGCAGGATTCCTCGTGCCTGCGCTTTGCAGGCACTGAGGAAGCCAGCTCCCTGCAGGCCCCCGAAGGTCCCCGTCGCCATCTTGGATTCGGAGGCCTGCAGGGAAGGAGCCCCCCACAGCAGCGCTGCACATTGCGCTGCCGTGGGGGGCTCAGGAAAGCACGGAGGGAGCCCCCTCCCTGCCGATGCTTCCCTTTAACCCCTGGTACACCGCGATCATGTTTGATCGCAGTGTGCAAGGGGTTAACGTGTTGGGGGCTGTCCGTGACCACCCCTGACACATTGTGCTGGGTGTCAGCTGTGATAATCAGCTGACACCCGGCCGCGATCAGCGGCGCTCACCACGTGGGCGCCGCTGATCGCTATGACATACTATCCTGTCCCTGGGAATTAAGTCCCAGGGCACATGGACAGGATAGTACGTCATATGGGATTAAGGGGTTAAGCCAATGCAATTGACAAAGTTTGTGATCTTTAAAAAAACCGATTTAATTACGTTTATTAGATAAGAAATAATTGTAGTCAGTCTTGTAGTGTCAGTATAGTCCATTTAAAGAAGCTCTCCCATCAAAGTTTTTATTGTCTTAATATTTTGCAGTCATCATATTATATAGCACTGTGTACTTACAATTGCTCATTTTCCCACTGCCCAATTTATTATTATTTTTTCCATTAAGTCCATGTGAATTAAAACTGACTAGCTGAATTCTAAGTAGAAAAAAGATGTCTTTTTCTCTGAGTGAGTCATCATTAGAACTACAATTCTACCTCACTGCAAAAGGTCCTGGCTGGGAAGAGGAAAAAAACAGTTGGGTTAGGAGTCGAAAAGGAGGTGGAGTAGGTCTACCAGGGACTTTGCAGTGATGTAGAATAGTATTTCTCATGATGACTCATGCAGGGAAAAGAGACGTCCTGTTTCTACATGGAGCTTAGAAGGATTCAGCTAGTCAGTTTTTAATCATGTGATGTCAAAGACCTAATAGAAAAGTTAACTGGGTAGAACAGCAAAATGAGCAATTGTAAGTACACAGTGCTGTATAATATGATGACTGCAATATATGAAGAGGATAGATACTTTGATGGGAGTGCTTCTTTAATGAAAAATTATGGCCACTTTAAAGGAGTTGTCCACTACTGGACAACTGCTTCTTAATTGATCTAGTGCCAACCATAAGGTGGAATGGACAAGGCGTGGCTAGAAAAAAAGGCAACATGTCACTATGAGGAAAAAAAAATCCTTCATGGACAGAAATTCTTAGCAGTTAACAAGCATCAATATGTATCAAGAGCCAAAGATTGTTAAGATCTAGTTCTTAAAGTTAAAATATAAGGGCCTGATATTCTAAGCTTCATTTGTAAGAAATCTGTTTAAATTTGTTCCAAAAAACTGCCTTACATCCCTTGACCCTTTAAATATTTTTTGCACATTTGCATCAGGTGGATATGACCTATCAGAAAGAAGATGGAGAAAAAATATAACCTAAATAGAGATCCAATATACCATAATTTGGAGTAACTTCATTGACCAAAGCAATCCAACTAATAGATGGTGTAAATTTAAGATACAGAGCCTAAAGATGCCCAACATTTATCCAACAGCATTAGTTACTTTGATAAATCTGTTAAGTCTTTATTTGCACTTTCTAAATAAAAGTTACACAGCTTAATTAAGTCAGACCAATAGTCCTTAATTAATACTCCATTTGTAATGCTGTGGAAACTAAGGATGAGCGAGTCTGCAGAAATCTAAATTCGAGAACCTGCTCAAAATTGTTGAAGAAATTAGATTTATTGGATACAAAACAAATGTACCATTATTGAACTCTGGGGTCTTTGAAGACCTTTGAACATAATGAATGTAGAGTGAAAAAATAAATAAATAAAAAAAACCGATATTTATTAGGACCTCAATTTATTTTGCCTGCTCCCCACCTGGTTCTCACAGTTCCAGTCCAGACTGCAGTCACATCAGATCTTTGGTCTTCTTCTTCACATGTCTCGTACGGTCTTTGGGGCAGCTAGTGCTAACTAGACATCATGATGTCATAGTGTTGTGGCGTGACACTTCACGGAGAAGTTGAAGGTGGAGAAGAGAGGAATATAATTTATTTTAATATTTTTATCCCCCTTATTGGGGTTGATTTTCTTATCTCTGGTGGTAACAATCCAGTAGTGGATATTCACAAATTTTTGGGTGGCTGTTGATTCTCTCTTGCACTGAAAAATGAGGATGGGGCTTAAATAAAATAAAGGATCTCTGGAAGGAACATTGGCTCGATGTTTGTGCATGCACACCACCGCTCCATTGATTGGCCAAGGATCTGACAAAGAGCTTGACTATTACCAGCAGTCGAATAAACTTGTCGTTGGTGATTCCTTAAAACTGGGGTAGTGCATGTCAGTCTTACTGAAGCATTCACAGGAGTAAACTTTGCCACTTAATGAATCAGAACAATCTTGTCCCCAGCATGCTCTGTCACCAGAAAAGTACACCAGCTGAGGGGCTGGCTTACATTTCTGGAGTAAGCTGCATCACTTTAGTGGCGTAACTTAAGGTGAATTTGAAAGGAGGTTGTGATGATTCCCCATCCTGCACAAGTCATGCCCATATTGGAATAGCTGGCCCGGACTGGTGTACATTTCTGGAGTAAGTTACATCACTGTAGTGGCATAACATTTGATGGGAGGTCATTACCATGACTGGTCCCATCTATGTTATACCCATATTGAAGTAGTTGGCGTGTAAACACCAAATGTCGCAATATTTTCACATAACTGTTGAGTTGTGCAAAAATATTGCAATTTGTTAAAGTGTTTATACCAGATTTCTAGCATCAGTACCCTAATGAATTGCCCTCATAGTGTGCATGCGCGACCATCACTCCATTAAATTGAAGTATTTGAAGTCCAACTTTTGGTATCGGGGGATGTCCCAGGTGTGCATTCCCTAGAGACCAGCACTTGATGACCTATTCTTACAATATATTTTTCACTGATTTGCATCATGTAGTAGACAACAATTCTGAAAAAATTCATGAAATGATTGCGATCAATAGGAAACTGGCTTGATGTGAAATGGGATTAACAGCAAAAATAAGATGATTCACTAATACTAGTGCATATACAGTAACTGTATAATACTTCGCTGTCATGTCTCAGACAGTGCAGACAGTTGTATTTTAACTCAGCATCTAGTTAAAAATGCTGGTCAGTAGATGCTAGAAGAAATGGATTGCATCAGTATTCAGTGGAAAAAACCCTGTTCTTCCTGGTTTTATAGCCTATGTTCAATCAGGCTGCAGTTAATGGAAGGCCCTTCACTACTAAGCAATAAACAAACACAGATGGGCAAATAGTCTGGAATCAAATCGACTCTATGAGGTGGACAATACATAGTTAGTTCCATTACAGGCTTCTCACTTGGGAATTGGAGCTGTTCCCGTGCACTACTCATTACACCCCAGAACCATCTGTAGCCAGACAGAACCTTATTTGGAATATATAAAGTGCAGGGAAAAAAATAGACGAGGAATCAAGAGTCCGAGAATCCTATTTCAAGTTTAAATTTTGCCTGTGAAAGACCATTTGGTTTTAGTCTCTGCAAACAGGAGGCCTCATCACTCACAATGAAGTACGCATGTAACAGGGATTAGTTGAGATCGGGAGATTGAAGGTAATTGCTACTTTCTGCTGGGATATTTTCAGTGGTAGTAAAGCAGAAGAAAAGTATTGTACATGCTTGTTACCAGCTTATTCCCAATGCACAGAGCAAAGAAAAACACATGCACACAATTTTATATATATATGTATATATATATATTTACAGTATATATATATATATATATATATATATATATATATATATATATTAGCTGAAGAGCCCGACGCTGCCCGGGCATAGTAACTAACTGTGTTTAGTTATAACAAATTATAATTATCCTCCATCCCATAGTCCCGTGCCTATATACCCATCATACATGTCCTCCATCCCATAGTCCCGTGCCCATATACCCATCATACATATTCTTCATCCCATAGTCCCATGCCCATATACCCATCATACATATTCTTCATCACATAGTCCCATGCCCTTATACCCATCATACATATTCTTCATTCCATAGTCCCATGCCCATATACCCATCATACATATTCACCATCCCATAGTCGAGTGCCCATATACCCATCACACATCCTTCATCTCATAGTCCCATGCCCATATACCCATCATACACATCCTCCATTCCATAGTCCTGTGCCCATATACCCATCATACATATCTGCCATCCCATAGTCCCATGCCCATTTACCCATCATACATATCCTCCATCCCATAGTCCCGTGCCCATATACCCATCATACATATCCACCATCCCATAGGCCCGTGCCCATATACCCATCAAACATATACTCCATCCCATAGTCCCGTGCCCATATACCCATCATACATATTCGCCATCCCATAGTCCCATGCCCATATACCCATCATACATATTCTTCATCCCATAGTCCCATGCCCATATACCCATCATACATATTCGCCATCCCATAGTCGAGTGCCCATATACCCATCACACATCCTTCATCTCATAGTCCCATGCCCATGTACCCACCATACATATCCTCCATCCCATAGTCCCGTGCCCATATACCCATCATACATATCCGCCATCCCATAGTCCCGTGCCCATATACCCATCATACATATCCTCCATCCCATAGTCCAGTGCCCATATACCCGTCATACATATCCTCCATCCCATAGTCCAGTGCCCATATACATATCCTCCATCCCATAGTCCCATGCCCATATACCCATCATACATATCCTCCATCCCATAGTCCAGTGCCCATGTACCCATCACACATCCTCCATCCCATGGTCAACCATTATCACATCATAATGAGCGGCGGGGCTTGCAACCTATGATGACATCAGCGTCGCTATGGCAACCATTATGACATCATAATGAGGGGCGGGGCTTGACACGCACACACCTTTTCCCCAGTATGTAGATAGGGGCATTATGACATCATAATGAGGGGCGGGGCTTGACACGCACACACTTTTTCCCCAGTATGTAGATAGGGGCAAAATTGTTTGGTGAATTGGAACGCGCGGGGTTAAAATTTCACCTCACAACATAGCTTAGGAGGCTCTCGGGGTCCAGACGTGTGACTGTGCCAAATTTTGTGGCTGTAGCTGCGACGGTGCGAATGCCTATCCCGGACATACACACATGCACACATACATACACACACACATACATACATACATACACACACTTGAGCTTTATATATTAGATATATATATATATATATATATACAGTACATACACCCATATATACTGGATATATCTACATACACATATATATCTACATTATATCTATATATATATATATATACTAGCTATGAACCCGTTCTATGCCCGGGTGGCAAGCATTTTTATTGGTATATGGTCTCCCATCATGGTATGTGCTTCCCCCCTCCTATCCTGGTGTGTATGGCACCCCTCATCCCTATCCTGGTATGCATGGTACCCTCACCCCCCCAATCCTGGTAAGCATGGCACCCTATTCCTCATCCTTGTATGCATGGTCCCCTCACCCCCCTATCCTGGTATGCATGGTCCTCTCACCCCCCAATCCTGGTATGCATGGTCCCTTCACCCCCCTATCTTGGAATGCAGGGTCATCTCACTCCCATATCCTGGTATGCATGGTCCTCTCACCCCCCTATCCTGGTATGCATGGTCCTCTCACCCCCCTGTCCTGGTATGCATGGTCCTGTCGCCCCCCCTATCCTGGTATGCATGGTCCTCTCAACCCCCTTATCCTGGTATGCATGGTCCTCTCACTCCCCCTATCCTGTATGCATGGTCCTTTCACCCCCCTATCCTGGTATACATGGTCCTCTCACTCCCTATCCTGGTATGCATGGTCTTCTTACCCCCCAATCCAGGTATGCATGGTCCGCTCACCCCCCAATCCTGGTATGCATGGTCCTCTCACTCCCCAATCCTGGTATGCATGGTCCCTTTAACCCCCAATCCTGGTATGCATGGTCCTCTCACCCCCCTTTTTGTGGTATGCATGGTCCCCTCACCCCCCTTTCATGGTGTACATGGTCCCCTCATCCACTTTACGTGGTATGCCTGGTCCCCTCACTCCCCTTTCGTGGTATGCATGGTCCCCTCACCCTCCTTTCATGGTATGCATGGTCACTTCACCCTCCTTTCGTGTTATGCATGGTCCCCTCACCCCCCTATCTTGGTGTGCATGGTCCCCTCACTCCCCTTTCATGGTATGCATGGTCCTTTCACTCCCCTATCCTGGTGTGCATTGTCCCCTCACCCCCCTTTCTTGGTATGCGTAGTCCCCTCACCCCCTTTTGTGGTATGCATGGTCCCCTCACCCCCCAATAGTGGTATGCATGGTCCCCTCTCCCCCCTTTCCTGGTATGCATGGTCCCCTCACCCCCCTATCCTGGTATGCATGGTCCCCTCACTCCCCTTTCGTGGTATGCATGGTCCTCTCACTCACCTATCCTGGTGTGCATGGTCCCCTCACCCCCCTTTCTTGGTATGCATAGTCCCCTCAACCCCCTTTCGTGGTATGCATGGTCCCCTCACCCCCCTATCCTGGTATGCATGGTCCCCTCACTCCCCTATCCTGGTATGCATGGTCCCACTCACCCCTATTAAACTTCACACATACAAAAAAAAACCCATTTATACTCACCCTTCTTTCCTGTGCTCCAGCGCTGTCACGTTCTGCTGGAGGCCGGGGGAGGAGTCTGGCGCCAGAGTACGTGCATGCCCATAGCACTGTCCGGCGCCATATTGCTGAAGACACACTGCAAATGTGTCTTCAGTAAAATGGCGCCAGATCGTGCTATGCACATGCGCGATTCCGGCCGCACTCCTGCCCCGGTCTCTGGCCAAAGAGAAGCACCACGGCAACGCTCCTCCCGGTCAGGTAAGTATGTAAGTATGGCGTCGGAGATGGCGGTATGCAGTGTGTATGGTACCGCCATCTCCGACGCTATACACACTCGTCATCGCTGGATGCCTCATTCTGTCTGGAGCCAGACTGCGCAGGCATGTCGCACTTGCGCAGTCTATAAAGGCTTCAGACAGAGTGATGCTTAGCCCGTTATATTATATATATATATATATATATATATATATATATACACACAAACACCTATATATATGGCAGAATTTTTGCTTTCTTGGCCTTTTTTCAGAGAATATGAATGATAACACCAAAACTTTTTCTCCACTCACGGTTAGTGGTTGGGTGAAGCCATTTAATGTTAAACTACTGTGTTTTCTCTTTTTAAATCGTAATGACAACCCAAAACATCCAAATGACCCTGATCAAAAGTTTACATTCCCCATTCATTAATACCATGTATTGTCCCCTCTAACATCAATGACAGTTTGAAATCTTTTGTGGTAGTTGTGGATGAAGTTCTTTATTTTCTCAGATGGTAATGCTGCTCACTCTTCTTGGCAAAAAGCCTCCAGTTCCTGTAAAGTCCTGGGTTGTCTAGCATGAACTTCGTGCTTGAGATTTCCCTAGAGTCGCTCAATGATATTGAGGTCAGGAGACTGAGATGGCCACTCCAGAACCTTCACTTTGTCCTGCTGTAGCCAATGACAGGTCAACTTGACCTTGAGTTTTTGTTTTCTTTGTCATGTTGGAACATCCAGGTGCAGCTTCCGGGCTGATGATTGCAAATTTGCCCCCAGTATTTGCTGATAACATGATGAATTCATCTTTCCTTCAACTTTGACCAAGTTTTCCTTGCCTTTGTAGTTCACACATCCCCAAAATATCAGCGATCCACCTCCATGCTTTAGAGTAGGAATGGTGTTCCTTTCATCATACGCCTTGTTGACCTTGTTGACCTCTCTCCAAATATAACGATTATGGTTGTGGCCAACAAGTTCAATTTTGGTCTCATCACTTCAAACTACCTTGTTCCAAGTTTTGAGGCTTGCCTCTGTGCTGTTTTGTGGCATATGTACAGTAATGGCTTTCTTCTGGTGACTCAACTATGCAGCCCATTTTTCTTCAAGTGCCTACTTATTGTGCATCTTGAAAAAGCCACACCGCTAGTTTTCAGAGAGTCCTGTTTATCAGCTGATTTTATTTGTGGGTTTTTCTTTGTATCCCGAACAATTTTCTTAGTCAAACAACTGAAAGAGAAAAAGCGCAATAGGGTCTTACCCGAGTAGAGATTGATATAAAATCAAATTATTATACTCACCTTATATAGGGGAGATTCAGACATATAGAAGTGAGTAGTCAGCCTGCTGCACATCCAAAGGGCCACTCCGTGACCACGAATCATCAGATTTCAAGGAGAAAGTTTATGTCATCCCCTGAGGAAGAAGTATAAACTTCGAAACGCGTTGGGAAATAAAAGTACATTTAACAATATCTGGAAGGAATGATCTGTCAAGCAGCGCACGTTTAATCCATAAACTTTCTCCTTGAAATCTCACTCGAACAATTTTCTTGGCAGTTGTGGATGAAATTTTTGCTGTCTACCTGACCGTCGTTTTGTTTTTACAGAGCCCCTGATTTTCCATTTGTTAATCACAGTTTGACTGCTGCTGACTGGCATTATCAATTCCTTGGATATCTTTTTGTATCCTGTTCCTGTTTTATACAGTTCAACTGCCTTTTCCTGTAAATCCATTGACAATTTTTTTGCCTTCCCTATGACTCACAATCCAGAAACATCAGTGGCTGTATGAAAGATGCAAAAATTTCATCTCAATACTTTGTGATATATCCTTTGTTGGCAATGACAGAGGTCAAACGTTTTCTGTAAGTCTTCACAAGGTTGCCACACACTGTTGTTGGTATGTTGGCCCATTCCTCCATGCAGATCTCCTCTAGAGCAGTGATGTTTTTGGCTTTTCGCTTGGCAACACGGACTTTCAACTCCCTCCAAAGGTTTTCTATAGGGCTGAGATCTGGAGACTGGCTAGGCAACTCCAGGACCTTGAAATGCTTCTTACGAAGCCACTCCTTCGTTGCCCTGGCGGTGTGCTTTGGATCATTGTCATGTTGAAAGACCCAGCCATGTTTCATATTCAATGCCCTTGCTGATGGAAGGAGGTTTGCACTCAAAATCTCACGATACATGGCCCCATTCATTCTTTCATGTACCCGGATCAGTCGTCCTGGCCCCTTTGCAGAGAAACAGCCCCAAAGCATGATGTTTCCACCACCATGCTTTACAGTAGGTATGGTGTTTGATGGATGCAACTCAGTATTCTTTTTCCTCCAAACACGACAAGTTGTGTTTCTACCAAACAGTTCCAGTTTGGTTTCATCAGACCATAGGACATTCTCCCAAAACTCCTCTGGATCATCCAAATGCTCTCTAGCAAACTTCAGACGGGCCCGGACATGTACAGGCTTAAGCAGTGGGACACGTCTGGCACTGCAGGATCTGAGTCCATGGT